>NC_085138.1:438900977-439503477 GCF_035046485.1 Aedes albopictus
TCTTCACTCGTAACGTACAGAGTAACGTTACATAATCAACTAAAACTACTAGACCTACTTGAAGATTGATATAAATGGTTATATACTTTAGAGATATATTCATTTTTGTCCAAACTGATCTGAAATTTTGTCGCTGACATCAACAGCCGTCACATTGGTGATTTTCACTATGAACTGTAACATCACAAATCCAACTATTAACTACGACCTCCTTGGAGTTGTGCAAAATATTGTAAATTATTATATATTCTAAGATTATTATATACTCAGACGAGCAAAACTTCAAGTTCACACTCACAACAGTAGTCAAATCCGTTGCAGAGTTACCTAATGGTAATCGGATCTACTGGACGATTGACTCATGTTAGAATATGCAGTGGGGACATTCGAGCTCGTCCAAATTGTACTGTATTTTATTCCTTGACATTCACAGCTGTACAGTAGTTATTTTTGCTGTGAACTGTTGTTCAGCTATAATCTTTGACCCCCTTAGAATTGCACGAGCCATTCCTTGATTAATTTGGTTTATTTCAGATCAATAAAACTACTCAGAGCAGAAATTCAGATCTACCGCTGCCCACTTTTCATGGCACAAATGTCCCAAATGGAGGATAACGTGCCTCTGGCGCCGGCCTTCTGATACCTGATCATAGCTGGATCTACTTGATGTCAATACAATCTTTTCAGTGGTATCGTGTACAATTTCCCATTCGGTGGTGTCTTGTGATGGTTTCAAACACAAACTTAAAATATTCCTTGGCGAAAATTCCAAAATTTTCTGTTTTCGATTTAAAATCAGTTTTCCGTGGTAGCTGTCTCCGCATTCTGCTTTGGAGAGTGAAAGAGAGTCGAGGCAAAGGATAAATGCATTATTATTTGGTAAGGAGATTGTGCTGTATGCTCCATTATCACTGAGTCGAACTGCATGATATGCATTCATTCATTTGTTTAGTATTACATCAAATTCAAGATAAAACTGAATCAACAATATTTCTCTATAATACACGGTTCGTGGCTGCCGCTCTCCATCCTCGGTCGCGCCCGATGCTCGCCAGTCACGCTCCACCTGGTCCGCCCATCGTGCTCTCTGCGCTCCACGCCTTCTTGTGCCAACCGGATCAGTTGAAAACACCAGCTTTGCAGGGTTGTTGCCCGGCATTCTTGCAACATGCCCTGCCCACCGTATCCTTCCGGCTTTGGCCACCTTCTGGATGCTGGGTTCACCTTAAAGTGCAGCGAGCTCGTGGTTCATCCTTCTCCGCCACACACCGTTCTCCTGCACACCGCCGAAGATCGTCCTTAGCACGCGTCGCTCGAAAACTCCGAGTGCTTGTAGGTCCTCCTCGAGCATGGTCCATGTCTCGTGCCCGTAGAGGATCACCGGTCTTATTAGCGTTTTGTACATGGTGCATTTGGTGTGTGGGTGAATCTTTTTCGACCGTAGTTTCTTCTGGAGCCCGTAGTAAGCCCGACTTCCGCTGATGATGCGCCTCCGAATTTCACGGCTCACGTTGTTGTCAGCCGTTAGTAAGGATCCGAGGTAGACGAATTCCTCCACCACTTCGAAAGTATCCCCGTCTATCGTAACATTACTACCCAGACGGATCCGGTCGTTTTCGGTTCCGCCTACCAGCATGTACTTTGTTTTTGATGTATTCACCACCAGTCCGACCTTTGCTGCTTCGCGTTTCAGGCGGGTGTACAGCTCTGCCACCGTTCCAAATGTTCTGGCAATAATGTCCATGTCGTCCGCAAAGCACACAAATTGTCCGGATTTAGTGAAAATCGTTCCCCGGCTGTTGAGCCCGGCTCGTCGCATCACACCTTCCAGAGCGATGTTGAAGAGTAGGCATGAGAGTCCATCACCTTGTCGCAGTCCCCGGCGAGATTCGAATGAACTAGATAGTTCACCCGAAACCCTTACGCAGTTTTGCACACCGTCCATCGTTGCTTTAATCAGTCTAGTCAGCTTCCCAGGAAAGCCATTTTCGTCCATGATTCTTCATAGCTCTGCGCGGTCGATACTGTCGTATGCCGCTTTGAAGTCGATGAACAGGTGATGCGTTGGGACCTGGTATTCACGGCATTTCTCGAGGATTTGCCGTACGGTGAAGATCTGGTCCGTTGTCGACCGGCCGTCGATGAAGCCGGCTTGATAACTTCCCACGAACTCGTTTGTTTTAGGTGACAAACGACGGAAGATGATCTGGGATAGCACTTTGTAGGCAGCATTCAAAATAGTGATCGCCCTGAAGTTCTCACACTCCAAATGGTCGCCTTTCTTGTGAATGGGGAAGATTACCCCTTCCTTCCACTCCTCTGGTAGCTGTTCGGTTTCCCAGATCCTGACTATCAGTCAATGCAGACAGGTGGCCAAATTTTCAGGGCACATCTTGATGAGTTCAGCTGCGATACCATCCTTACCAGCTGCTTTGGTGGTTTTGAGCTGGTGAATGGCATCCTTAACTTCCCTCAGTGTGGGAGTTGGTTCATTTCCGTCCTCCGCTGCACTGGCGTCGTCGTTTCCTCCGTTGCCGTGGGCTCCCGTGCCTACGTTCTCCACGCCGTTCAGGTGCTGATCGAAGTGCTGCTTCCACCTTTCGATCACCTCACGTCCGTCCGTCAAGAGGCCTCCGTCTTTATCCCTGCATATTTCGGCTCGCGGCACGAAGCCGTTGCGGGATGCGTTGAGCTTCTGATAGAACTTCCGTGTTTCTTGGGAACGGCACAGCAGTTCCATTTTTTCACACTCCACTTCTTCCAGGCGGCGCTTTTTCTCCCGAAAGAGGCGGGTCTGCTGTTTCCGCTTCTGTTTATAACGTTCCACGTTCTGTCGAGTCCCTTGCTACAGCATTACCGCCCTCGCTGCATTCTTCTCCACTAAAACCGTTCTGCACTCTTCGTCGAACCATTCGTTCCATCGATTCCGTTCCACGTACCCGATGGTGCTCTCGGCTGGAGGGGCCTCATCGAGCTCGCCCTCGTCTGGCAACGCGGCTTCGAGATGAGGCGACATCCGGTTGCTTCAGTCGCTCTAGGTTGTACCGTGGCGGTCGCCGGTACCGTACATTGTTGATGACGGAGAGTTTTGGGCGCAGTTTGACCATCACCAGATAGTGGTCGGAGTCGATGTTGGCGCCACGATAGGTCCTGACGTTGATAATGTCGGAGAAGTGCCGTCCGTCAATCAGAGCGTGGTCGATTTGAGATTCCGTCTGCTGTGGTGATCTCCAGGTGTAACGATACACAGATCGAAAAAAGAGTGTAAAATTCTGTGACATATGATGCACATGATTGGAGCGTGGGATATCATAGAGGTTTACATGACATATCATGTAAAGTTCATGAAATATCATGTTAACTTCCATTATATGTCATGTAATTCAGCATGACTCTGAGAGTTTACATGGCATATAACACAAATTTACATGATATATCATGTAAACCATCATAACACTAAGTTTACATGACTAAAATGAAGTTTACATGACGTGTAAATCTCATTATTTTTATCTGTGTAAGGGAGGCTGTGTTGGAAAAAGGTGCTACGTATGGCCATGTTTTTGGAGGCGGCAAAATCGCTGAACTTACCAAACGTCGGTCTGAATTCCTCCTCCTGGCCTACCTGAGCGTTCAAATCACCTATGATGATCTTGACGTCGTGGCTTGGGCAGCGATCGTACTCGCGTTCGAGCTGCGCGTAAAGTGCGTGCTCGTCATCATCAGTACGTCCGGAGTGTGGGCTGTGCACGTTTATTATGCTGAAGTTGAAGAATCGGCCTTTGATCCTCAACCTGCACATTCTTTCGTCGATCGGCCGCCAACCGATCACGCGCCTCTGCATATCACCCATCACGATGAAAGCTGTTCCCAGCTCGCGTGTGTTGCCGCAGCTCTGGTAGATGGTATGATTACCTCTAAACGTTCGCACCATGGATCCTGTCCAACACACCTTCTGCAGCGCTACGATTCCGTACCCGCGGTCCTTCAGTATATCGGCCCACTACCTTCCTGGAAGCTATGGGGATAAGTTATGTTTACGAGAAAAAAATAGCTGGGAGTTAAGTATGTAGTAGCAGGGAGATTGGGACTTTCTATGCTTCCCTAAAAACATAATTCAGCATAAGTCATCGAATCTACACAGATAAAAATAATGAGATTTACACGTCATGTAAACTTCAGTTTAGTCATGTTAACTTAGTGTTATGATTGTTTACATGATATATCATGTAAATTTGTGTTATATGTCATGTAAACACACAGAGTCATGCTGAATTACATGACAAATAATGGAACTTTACATGATATTTTATGACTTTTACATGATATGTCATGTAAACTTCTGTGATATCCCACGCTCCAATCATATACATCATATGCCACAGAATTTTACACTCTTTTTTCGATCTGTGTACATATATAACTGATAACAATATGCTGCCTAAGAGTGAGTTGATTGTATGTTTAGAAATCACCAAGAGTTTCTTTGAGTATAGATCATCGGCCCACGACCGTAATAAGTCTGAAACGTCTGCAGTTCCTTCTAAATCTTCCTGAACCGTAATGAAACGCCTTTTCAATCCCCCTGAAGCTCGACTTAGAGCAGTGATTCAAAACGTATTTTCAAAAACTGTAGCTTCCCTTGCAACCCTTTCAAATCCTCAGGTAACGCATCTGACGCGTCCAAAATCTTCCAAAACGTTGAAACATGCTAAAAATCTTTAGAAACTTCCTGAAACGACTCCAAGAACACCAGAAATTGTCTCAGTCTACCGTGTAACGAACCTAAGATCCTGCTAAATCTCCCAAAATGTCCCGGTGACGCCTCTGACATCCACAGAAAATCATATGAAACTTCCTGCAAAGCCACCGAAAACCCCCTCGGACCCCTTGTACCTATCTGAGACTCCAAGACCCTCAAAAGCGCCCCTCTAACTCCTCTGAAACTAACTAAAGATTTTCTCAAGTTTCCTGAAATGTTTTCGAAAACTACCTCAAGGCTACCACAAACCCCCTGTATTGCACCTAAGACCATCCAGAACCCCCGAAAACTCTCCTGTAGTAACTCCGGAGCCCCCTGGAAATACCCTTAAACTTCCTGGAATACTTCCGGAAACCCCCTAAAACCCTCTCAGACCCATGTATCGCCCCCCGAAACCCACGAAACTAATACCATCGATAACCCCTTTGGACCTCATGTAACGCCCCTGACGCCCTCGAAAGCTCTCGAAAATGTCCCTGTAACGCCTCCGGAACCCCTGTAAATCATCTGAAACTTCTTGAAAATTCTCAGAAAATCTCCTGAAATCTCCTCGGACCCTCTGTAACACACATAATGTCCTAGCCACTCGTCCTTCTTAAACTTCTGTGCAACCTAGGAATACATTTAGGTGCAAATTCTTTTTTGACAGTCCCGACTTCTTCCAGAAACTCCTTCTTGGATTCCCGGAAATTCTAAACCGCCACGAATTTTTTGGAAGATTCCTCTAAATTTTTTGTCTGGCATTCTTGCTTCTCCAAGGACTCATCCAAGAATTCCTCCAGAGATTTCATACAGAGATTCGTTATGAAATCCTTCCACAAATTGCTTTTCGTCTTCCCTCAGGAATTCCTCCTGCGATTCTTCGAGCTTTTCTTCCTAGGAATACTCCTGAAATTCTAACTGTGGTATATCCATGATTTCTTCTAGGGATTTCTCCTGGCACTCTTGCTGAAATTCTTCTAGGCGATCTTCCTGGGTTTCCTACAGAAATTCTTTCTACGATTCCTTCAAGGACCGCTGCAAGAACTTCTCAAAACATCTTTACAGATTCTTCAAGGGGTTTCTCTAAGTATTCCATTGGAAAATTTCTCCAGAAATTCCATCAGAGATTTTATCCAACGATTTCTCCACGAACTCCAACTAGGATTCCACATGCAAAACCTGCTGTGGCTCCTCCAGGAATTCCTCTGTGGATTTCTTTTCGCATTCTTGCTGGGATTCTTCGGGGAAGTCTTCCGAGGATTCTGCCAGAAGTTTCTTCGATGATTCTTCCAGTAATTACTTCACGCACTCATCTCCCTCCTTCAAAATCTTTGGTTCAAATTATAATTTAAGAGCTCATCCACAAATTCCCCCAAAAATTGTATCTAGGGATTCTTCCATCCATTGAATATATTGAAATTCTATCTAACCGTCTAAGATAACTATTTTTTTAATTTTTTAGTTCTGTGTATTTTGATCTATGCTATTTCTACTCTTAAAAAAATTACTATTGCATTTGTAGTCTTTAAAATGTAAAATAAAGGTATACAGATACTTACTTACCGATCAGGCTAAGGCCGGGGTGGCCTCTGCTGTACATAGAAGCCGTCTCCATTCCACTCGGTCCATGGCTGTTTGTCTCCAGTTCCGCACTCTGCGTAGGGTCCGCAGATCGTCCTCCACTTGGTCGACCCACCTAGCTCGCTGCGCTCCACGTCTTCTTGTACCGGTCGGATGGCTCTCGAGGACCATTTTAGTTGGGTTGCTATCCGACATCCTGATGACGTGACCCGCCCACCGTGGCCTCCCGATTTTCGCGGTATGGACGATGGTTGGTTCTTGTGGTACCGAGAACCGAAGCACACGCGTCTAAGTATCAAACTGAATGCATACGGTTAGTCGCACCGTCGGCAGCATGAATGTATCACCAATACACATGCGGCACATTACTTACGATTTGAGCTGTCTACCACAGTATCTACCACATCCCCCTTTTTATAAACAAAAGATTATTATTTCAATTTCAACTTCTAATACTTATTGGAATCTGAAACTGAATGTAAACTAAACTTTATAACACACATATATTTAATGAAATCTTTTACCTTCGATTTACCAACTTTCGCAATCGCTCCAAACGCCTAAAAGCTTCATCATCTAAGGTTAACGGTAAAACACGGTTTCTGCTATATTTATCGCTGACTCCTAAATCTTGTTCAGGAAACGTTTATTTATTTTGTACAAGCCTCTCGTCTCCCATCATCTATATCTAATGTTAGAGCCATTACGGTCGTCCGTAAGAAACTTCCCAAGCACAATATCACGAACCAGGATATCACTCAGCTCCACCTCATTGCTGACATTCCACGCTCTTTTCTTTCAGCAAACGAAATGCGTAAAAGGGACTCCTGTAAAATTCAACTCTGGAAACTTTAAACGGGGTTTATAACTCTCAAGCTGTTTATTTGTCGCTTTACCGGTGATCGAGTGAGAATAACAAGAAATCCAAAGCATATTCATCTGAGATATGGCACCACCACGTTTAAGGCAAATAACTATCCTTGAATAGACAACCCGCTGACTTGCACGCACTTTGCATCGCAGCGACATTCACGCTGGGTCAAGAAGTTGCAAACTACGAACAAAACCACAATAACCATGCTCCTTTTCTGGGTTCAATGCAACGGATAATCCATCGTACCACCATGCCAATCTCGAGCTGTTATCTTCTTTTCTCTCTTTGCTGACTGACATTGTCCACCCGTAGTGTGCATTTTAGTTACAATTGGACACGTTCAGGTGTCACCACCATACATGTGGAAAACCCTTGAATCACGAACAAGCGACATCTCTGACTCTGCAGCGTAGCCTTCGCCAAGCTTTTACTCTGTTACCACGTTTCTCGTGTTTAACAGTTCAACGTCTCTACCAGCACTCCAACATAAAAAGTATCTGCCAGGTTTCCTATACTATTGCACCATCGAATCCTTCATGCCTCTCATACACTCACGCCATGTTCTGGTCTATGCTTGGCTATGGTCACCAATATCTGTCTAGAAAACGTCTCTTTATACTCTACTGCTACTACCATACGCATTAAAAAAAAAACCGACAGAACAAAACATTTTAAACCTGAGAGGACAAGGTTGTTTGCATACGAGGCCATTATGGAAGTGGGCAGAAAACGACTCCACCTAAACCGACGTCTAATACCACCCTGTACCACCTAGGCATAATACAGTGAGCTCACTCTAAGTGGCCCCAGCAACCCCAGCAAGGGCGAACAGCGTATTCGACGTCTTGGTCACAATTTTCCCACGAACTCAACACAAGATCAACCTTGGTACGTTTTCTCGCACTTGTGTTGAACATCAAGCACCAAACATCGGGGTACCCGTGTTTGCTAGCGTACTCCGTACCGAAGAGTACTCAAGTACAAAACTTGTGTACGTACAGAAGTACAAAACGAATATCGAACCGAGCGAAATCCTAGAATGAAACCCGAAGCGGCTTTCCGATTGGTAAACGAGTGATGCCGAACCGTCAATTGTTGTTCGAGAAAGTTCGATCGCTTCCCACTTCGTTTCGCGCGGTACATGTGTACTGTACATATGTTCGTACTTGTGTTTGAAACGTACTCCGAACATAAGTACACGTTTGGGTACAGATTTGTGTGTTGCGGTTTAAACACCAAATCGGAGTATAGTCGAAGTCTAAATGCAGCAGTACTCAGCAAGTTCGGTGTTCGTTTGGGAAGACTGCGCTGGTCATAACAGCCTCAGCTTTCATTTCCGAGAACTTAGCCAGCGTTGAATCACACCCCAATGTATATTTAACGATCATCATTAAGAAACGATTTAGATACGACATTTCATGAACATTTCTCAACGGCCGCTTTATACAAACAATTCTGAATCCAAACACCTGCAGCGCAAACAACCATCCTACAACCATTGCTGATGACACGAGACCTCACGAGACAGACTATCCTTCCACTGTAGCAGCACCGACCTGAGTTTCACACCTGAAGCTTCAAGCTACCAATATTGTTTGATATTGTGGATAACAGCATCTTAGATCCAATAGACGTTCCAAGTCTGAGTTTCGCAGCTTTAGCTTCCCGAAACAGCTGTCACGCTGCGGCAGCCGTTGAAAAGTTTAAAACGACGCGAGAACCATATATAATTAGCATGAGAATACTGTAGAGTTCTTCCCTAATCCTTGGTAATCGACACTCTGATTGAACGAGAAATATCATTTAAGACAATCAATGTACATGGTACTGTACCTTCTGGTGCTCAAATTTGCATCCGCTGACGTAGGAAGACGGGTCGACAACGGGCAGTGTATGTTTCACCTCTCTGGATGTTCAATCACAAAGTAGAGACACTGCGCCATGCCTCTTCTCATGGTTGCAATCAGCCATCTTCAAGAGTTCCAACACAATCACACAAGATTCATCGTCACGAAAACATAATCGTCCAATGTCATTAATTCTGTGGCCTAGCGTACACGGGGTCAAACATTGACAAGGAATGAACTCAATAACAAACATCTGTTTGACACTAACGAAAATTCGACCTAGTCAAACCAGATATTTGCGCATTGGTTTGTTTTTTTTCTCAAATTTTACCGTGTGTACTATAGTGGCTTATGTTTCACAAAGCACCAAACGCAGTAGTGAGTAAACGTCATACTGGAGCAAAACGGAGCAAGAGCTGTGAGCGAGCGATCTGCAACCCTGAGTATTTGAACTAACTGCCAAAAAGATAAACGAAGTTGGTAGAAAAGAGTAAGTGAAGTACAAGTCTATCTGTGGTACTAAGATTGCATGGTCGATAAAGTTGTAGGTTCAACTACTTACAAATCCACTCCTGCTACGGGAAATTAATTGAAGCCGATCCTGTCGACAGCAATGCTGTGGACCAAAACCTCTTCCAATGTAGCCTCGTCATCCTTATCAGCTTCAATACATCTCCACGTTCCTGTTCTCTTGATGTCGGATTCTCGTTCATATAGCAAGTACTTCCGCATTCTGCATCAGACCTACACAATATGTGACAACGATGACTAGTTCTATCCAAAGCGGATCATCATCTACCACTGGCTGATGAAATCAACATCCCGCCTTCTGAGCCAGAACTCTGATTTCTCTGCAATAATGTAGATAATCTTTATGGCTTCATCAAGGTTGCGACGCGGTCGTTTCAGATCCTCACGAAATAACCTTGTCCTTGACTGCAACTCTACAGCATCGTTGTTCGGCTCGACAAAAAAAAAATCATCCCTCTGCTACCCTCTTAACAGAAAACCTTCGATGGGTTCATCATCTACTACAGACATCGACCATGAATGAAATCGCTCAAAACCCCTGTTTCAGAAACATGTTCAGAAAGCTTCTGCTTGTCTGCCCACTCGGATTATGGTTGTCGCTGTTAAATACAATACATGTCAGCTCCACAAGTGCCGTAACAACCTTTGTATTAACTCCAATCCTCCCGTAGCAGCACTTGAGCTTTGAATTTTTTTTCGATAGCTGATACTCCTTACGTTCATCACACTTTCGAACCATTGAATCCAAATTACTCATATATTTCATATCTCAGACAGCGGAAGCAGAGTAAATGGACCTGCGGTGGATTGTTGAATGCCGAACTGAAAACGAGTGTCGGTAGAACGTCAAGTACGTCTTCTTTCGCTGACGAATCCTTTCAATGAAAACCACAAGAATCACAACGAACTTACCAGATTATTTTAACCCAATTTCGTACCTCAACTCAAAACACCGCCATAGAACATCTTCTATTGAACTAGTGAATTTAATCACGTTTCCACTTCTTTGCTTAAGTATCTCGTTTATTCATGCTCGTTTAGTGAATCCAATCACTTTGCCACACACCTCAGTGAATCAAATCATATTATCTTTCTTATACCTCTCAGTGAATCAAATCACGTCACCTCAAATTCGTCAGTGAATTGAATCACTACACAACAGGTCCAGGAATCACAGACGGTCAACAGGTCCAAGACAACGCTTTTTTTTTCGCAAAAGTGGAAACGACTTAACCTCAACGACCGGGGAATCAAGAATATTAACATTAAACACTCTTTTTTTTTCGATGCAATACATAAAAACGAAAATATGCTGCATTTCTGGATCGTCAACCTTATCATAATCTTTAAAGAAAAACGCTAACTAGCCCATTCTTCCGTATCACTCCAACATTAACCGAGGCATAGAATGGAAGTAACCTCAACATAGCTCTTGGACTGTTATGATGGCCGCAGAGCGACATATGTATGACCGCACAGAATGGTAAAAGCAGAGCAGAAATACTACCTTCCCGCTACAAACTTAGGATCTGCTTCATTGCTAGCGAACACTCACTGCACATTCAAGACCAACACGCATCATCACATCGGCGCAACACTATCTCCTCCCTTCTCTCACCACAGTGAATTCAATCACGATGACCCTCAAAAAACGCATCTTTCGTTCCAATTGGATTTGCTTCCCAGCGTCTAGCGCTTGGTCTCGCCAGTACAATACGGTGACGGAATCACACGCACCCATTTCAAACTCTCACAAAAAATCTTTAACTCTGTCTCTGCTCGTTTCTCCGTCGGCTTCTCGCCCACCGAGCAGCAATACCAGTAGGTGGCTGGCTACCAATGCACGCTTAGCAGCACCGCATACAAACACGTTTGGCAGGCTGCGCGGACTGGGCGCGCGCACATTTTTTCTACAGTCATGTGGTGGTGCAGACGCATACGCTTGAATAGGTGCGTTTGAGGTCCGATAGAGAGGCTAATGATAACCAATACCTTATCTGCTCCCATTCACACACTATCCATCGTCTCGATCCGTGGCTAAATAATAGAACGCCATTCCCCTCTCCTCAGAAATGACGCCATGAAAGAAAACTTTTGCTATGTGTCGCCTTCAAATACGAACTAAAAAAAAGGGTACATACCTCAAAATCAGCAAACATCGCTCAACACTCCCACAGTCCCACAGGCTTGAACCAGCTTACCAGAACATTCACCACAACCAAAAATTGCGCTGACTCGGAACAGCCGCATGCGTTCCTCTGCAGTCTGCATCCAACCCCATTAACCACTTTCAGTCGCTTCATTTGCCATTTTATTCACATCACAGGGCAAACAAGCGAGCATTTTCTTTGATTTTCTATCACTTTTTTTCACAGGTATATTTTTTTTTTTCATCATTTTTCACTTTTCCAAATATGGCCGGTCGCAAGCGTGGTCGACCAGAATCACTTTCTTCTCGTAGGCTTTTTTTCATTTTCACTTTAATTTTCTTTTATTGCCCGGACACTCAAAATTCTTCTCGTATTTCCATCAATTAATTTGCACTTGGAACTTAATTTTTCACTCCCAATCTATTTTGTTTCACCCTCGTCGCCAACTTGTGGTACCGAGAACCGAAGCACACGCGTCTAAGTATCAAACTGAATGCATACGGTTAGTCGCACCGTCGGCAGCATGAATGTATCACCAATACACATGCGGCACATTACTTACGATTTGAGCTGTCTACCACAGTATCTACCACAGTTCTCTTAGCAGTTGATGCAGCTCGTGGTTCATTCGCCTTCTCCAAGTTCCGTCTTCCATCTGCACTCCGCCGTAGATGGTACGCAACACCTTCTGTTCGAAAACTCCAAGGGCGCGTTGGTCCTCTTCACGTAGGGTCCACGTTTCGTGCCCATAGAGGACGACCGGTCTAATCAGCGTTTTGTAGATAGTTAACTTCGTGTTACGGCGAACTTTATTCGAACGTAGAGTTCTGCGGAATCCAAATTAAGCACGATTTCCTGCCACAATACGCCTCTGAATTTCTCTGCTGGTGTCGTTGTCGGCGGTCACCAGTAAGCCCAAGTACACGAATTCTTCAACCGCCTCGATTTCATCACCGTCGATATAAATTCGGGGTTGCGGGCGCGGCGATTGCTCCCAGGAGCCCTTTGCCATCATGTACTTTGTCTTTGACATATTAATGACTAATCCGATTCGCCTGGTATCACTCTTTAGTTGGATGTACGTTTCCGCCATCGTCTCAAATTTACGAGCAATAATATCAATATCATCAGCGAAACCAAGCAGCTGAACGGACTTCGTGAAAATCGTCCCACTCGTGTTTAACCCCGCTCTCCTAATTACACCCTCTAAAGCAATGTTGAACAGCAAGCACGACAGACCATCACCTTGCCGTAAGGGGCTGTCCATTAATTACGTAAGGGAAATTTGACGTTTAAACCCTTACGTAATTAATGGACAACCCCTAACCCTCTGAGAGATTCGAAAGGACTCGAGAGTGTCCCTGATACTCGAACTACGCACATCACTCGATCCATCGTCGCCTTGATCAATCGTATCAGTTTATCCGGGAATCCGTATTAATGCATAATCTGCCATAGCTGTTCTCGATCGATTGTATCATAAGCCGATTTGAAATCGATGAACAATTGATGTGTCGGCACGTTGTATTCGTGGCATTCTTGCAACACCTGGCGGATGGCGAACATCTGGTCCGTTGAAGCGCGTTCACCCATAAATCCAGCCTGATTTTGTCCCACGAACTCTCTTGCAATCGGTGATAACCGGCGGCATAAAATTTGGGAGAGTACCTTGTAGGCAGCGCTCAGTAGTGTCATCGCGCGATAGTTCTCGCAATCCAACTTATCTCCCTTTTTGTAGATGGGACACACGATACCTTTCCATCCACTCCTCCGATAATACCTCCTCCTCCCAAATCTTGGTAAAGACCCAGTGTAGTGCTCTCACCAGTGCTTCTCCACCGAGTTTTAGTAACTCGCTTGGTAGTTGATCTGCTCCAGCGGCTTTGTTGTTTTTCAACCGGCTAACCTCCTCTTCAATCTCTTGGAGGTTAGGGGCCGCAAGTCTTTTGTCCTGTGAACATACTCCTAGATCTGTTACCGCGCCACCTTCGGTGCTTGCAACGTCGCCATTGAGGTGCTCATCGTAATGCTGCCACCACCTCTCGACCACCTCACGCCCGCTCATGAGAATATTCCCGTTATTATCTCGGCACATGTCGGCTTGTGGCACAAAGCTTCTGCGCGAGCAGTTCTGCTTCTCGTAGAACTTTCGTGTGTCCTTAGCGCGATACAGCTCTTCCATCGCTTCGTATGCAGATAACCTTGCATACAAAAAAAAAATATTCATAAGCGCCAAATTTTATGTTTGGCGCATCAAAACTATAGAAATACATTACAAAACAGTATAATAACTTGGAAAAAATCAGACCCTAAAGGGTTAAGAAAACATTTGATGATATGTTCTAGTCCTTGTGACAGTTCATAAAGAGCGGAACACGAGCACTCGGTGCGGGTTCACCACGAGAAATCAATCTGTTCAAATCCAACACCTACGTCCAATAATACGGAAGAAATCACCCCTAAATTGAACCATTATCATCCCTCATTAGAATCATTGCCGCCACATGGCCTCTAAGCTCTCCCAGATGTCAGATCCAAGCAACCCACACAGTCACATTGGTTTGCAATTTTCACGGCTCACTAGATTCGATTTGAACTCGATTTCTTTTTTCTCCGCTCTCTAGGGTGGCTTATAAAGTGTCATTTGCTGTGCTCCCTGGCAACGATTCTTCCGAATCGTATGTGACTATACGTAGCCTGCCTTGGAGAGATATATCTTCTGGATTTACGGAACCTCTAGACTTCGGTGACATTCGAGTCAAGTCGAGGTCGAAGAAAACAAACTGAAGAGGGTGCTCCTGGTCACAACGCAATCGTAGAAGAGGGAGTCAATCACGGCACACAGATTCGGTTGCTGTCAGTCCCTCTCGCGCCTTGATTTATGCTAACGATCTGTCGACTTTGCTCTTCGCGCGCACGGAGACACACTCGAGAAGCAAGACGTCGTGGATTCCAATTTCAACTAAATCGACATGTGAATAGAATTTCGGTTGATTTCCCCGAATGAGGTGCCGGCGCTCGTTTCTGTCTCTTAATTGGGCTGCTTCCTGCTGTGACGGGGGTGTGATTTTACATGCATTGAGTTTCTCTTTATCTGGTTGGTGTGCCTGCCTTAATTTCGGATGAGCCTCCTTCGTCTGCTTTGGATATATGGGAAATTTGGCAACTCCCACTCTTGGCGGGAGGATTCATAGGCCCACTCGACATCTGTTTTTTCGGCTGGTGCAGGTTGTGGGGTTAGAATTTATAACCTTCATAAAGAATCCTGATAGCGTTCGGAGCAAGAATAAGGTGCCTCTAAAAATTCACTCTTATCAAAACCATAGAAATTGTCAAATTAACGATGGCATCATAAATTTTGCTCCAATTAGGAAGCGACCCCTTTCAACGAGCTACACAGCTCCGGGTGAGGGGCAGCCAGAGGTGGGAGCTTCGCAGTGTCAACGGGGGGCGTTGGGATTAATAAATTTTGGCACAGATAACAAATTATGCCATTACTGTATTTTGCCATGCGCTTTATTGTTTTTACGGCAGTGTTCCTGTCGTCGTGTGGTTGGAATTAACAATTTAATACATCAATCCGGTTGACGTTGGCAGAAAAAGCTGTATGTTTGTGAAGGATTGAGTCAGTATGCTTCAGTATTGAGCAATTCTGCACAAAAAACAGGTATATTTTTTAAATCAACTTTTACAAGCAACTGTGAGTATAAAGGTGACCTGAGTGCACATTTATGGACAGTTACGCAAATAGTAACAGTGACATATGTAGTAACAGTATGCTAATTGGACGCAGCAAGAAGAAAAGGCTAACAGTAAGAGCAACAGTAACAGTAACAATAACAGTAACAGTAACAGTAACAGTAACAGTAACAGTAACAGTAACAGTAACAGTAACAGTAACAGTAACAGTAACAGTAACAGTAACAGTAACAGTAACAGTAACAGTAACAGTAACAGTAACAGTAACAGTAACAGTAACAGTAACAGTAAAAGTAGCATTAACGTTGTACTCATACATTTGTTGAAATTCCTACTTCCTATTTCTAACGTTACTATACCTATCTCTATTACAAGAGAGAACGATTCAACTCATAAACAGGGTCTGAATGAATCGCCACAGTTCTTTGTATTTTGGCGAATTCTGTTTATCTTTTTCTCATTTTGGGGTTCTTGTTCTCTCACTCTTCCAAACATAATTTTCTTATTTGTAGATCGAATGGCATTCAGGCAGCTCCAAACTCCTCCAAGACGATACAAAAGATGACATTGAACTTCTTATCTCGCCCAAAGCCCAAACACTCGCTCTTCTTTGTGAATCGTTCATTTTGTGGTGAGTCCAAAGTAACGAAGAAGCAGCAGCAAGTCTTTTTTTGCCTTTTGAAATCGCACAATAAATAAGCTGTGCACTGCTGCTGTTCTTCACTGCTAGACCCACCTCCCAAGTGCAAGACAAAGGAAGATGATTATTTCCTCCGCTGAGAAAGTGAAACACAAACTCACTTTCTTCGTTGGAATCACCTAATACGTGAAAAGTCTTGAAATTTCCCCCCACCGAACAATGCAGTGGTTGTACTCTTGGCCTGCCGCCGCACCACATTACACACATTGTTCTGGTTTACGCCACCGTTAGTTTATGGCACTCGGTTTTCATTTGGCAGCGCTGTTTTATATGTGTGGTCGCTCTGCTATGCCGTCTGCCATTAGGAAAGAGGAGAAATTTCCTTTCATATTGGTAGCTACCACCACCCCCTCCACCCAATGTAATAGTTGACTGCGTATAGTCAACCCCGGCAGCACAAACTGCTTTACATTTAGAGCCTTTTACCACCTCGTTTAATGTAAGCATAAGAAATCGTTTCATGCTTTCTCCGCCGTGTGTAGTGTCGCAATGAAGGCTTCAAATTACTGCCTCTCAGGTCAAGTGGTGTTTTGTTCCTAGCAGAATCTTAGGCAGCGCATGTTTGACAGGGGGTTGATTACTTCCAGTGCTTTGTGGAAAATCATTAATCACTGTGAGATAAGGTACACCTTTGCCGCATGTGCAAGAATTTGTGAGCTTGGATGTTTTCACCGATTCACAGTATTATTGCTGACATTGAAATTTGGATTTCGAAGATTTGCTTCCATCAGTAAAAAATATCGAACTTTGGCCTTGTAGCGAAGCATCTTCAATCGTATTTTTATATTTTTTAACGAGATGTTTAAGCCTCAGCCTGTTTCTTTTAGAACCAACAGGTTTTCTTCCCTTACGAAGAAAAGAATAAGATATTGTTAATTTTTCAAGAATGAAACTTGGCCCCAGGTCACACATTCCAATCGAAAACTCTTTGTACCGTAAGGTGTTTTGGTCTTTCTCATGTTACATCATTTCTAAGTTGATTGATTCATATTTATGGTACTACATCGAATTTTGACGTTTACAATTTATTGAAAATTAAAATGTAAATTACAGCGGGAAATCCTGGAGAAACTTCAAGTACACTCCCTGGAGAAATCCTAGCAGGAATACCTATCGACATTGCTACAGGAATAATGATTGTAAGTTTCGCAGAAATCTTTGGATTAAATCTCTTGAAATTCCTTCAGGAATGCCTGATGCAACTCCATTGGAACTCCTACTGGGGTTGCTACAGAAATTTCGCCAAGGATTTAAAAGACACTACACCGTCTTCAGCCAGAGGCTGCACAGACTGAACATTACACTAACATGAGACAACGGACAACACACATAACACCCAGTGGCCCAATGGAGAATTTTCCGTTTGACGAAAAGTTTTCCCCGACTGGAGCGGGAATCGAACCCGCACTCCGAGGCTTACGAAACGCCTAGACGACTGACGCCGCTAACCGCACGGCCACGAAGCCCAGGATTACTTTACAAATCGTTTTTGTGATTCCTTCAAGTCAACCTTCAGAGATTTCTCCAGGCATTTCTTTAAAAATTGCTCGCGTCAGAATACCAGCATAAGTTCCTGCAAGGATTCCCTCAGGAATTCTTACTAGGATTACTCAATGAATTATCAATAATTCCAACGATTGGATCAACAATTGCCACAAAATATCAAAATACTGGTCGCAGTGGCTCATCAAAACAGAAAAAAGCCCTGTTTGCTTCGCAGTAGTCTGAGATAAACGATCTTTGTAGCAGCCATTGCGGCGATGGTTAGCTGGATACGCAATTCTTTACATCACTTTTTCAGTTCTGTCTCCTTATTATTGTTGACGTTTCTCGTGCTTACGTCAAACGGATAGTAGTGGGTGATACTGAGATCACACAGTGCGTTACTGTATGCGGCTGCCCTGTAGTTCCCTTTCATTCCCCCGGCCGTGAAGTTCTAAAGAACCTGCTCCTCTCTGGAGCCACCATCTCCCTATTTCTGTTTGACGTATACGTCCAGCACCGGTCCAGCGCGTCACCGCCGACCGGAATAGAAAGTTTGAATCTTGTAACCTAGAGAATTTGGCAAAACATTTGAATAATAAATCTGGGATAACATTTGAAAAAAAAAACAAAAATTTTGCAAACTGATGCATTTTAGGTTTTGAGGCAACTGATAATTATGAACATTTCAAAGATGTACCGTAACATAATAAGATTGATTTTCGTTGTTACCTTTGGGATGAGTCAAACATGCAAAGTCGTATACAGTAGTGTTGGGAAATTTTGAATCGATGTTCGCAGCATCGATGTTTTTGTTCCGATTAATCGATTTTTTAAATCGATGTTGAAGCCCCACGATATCGACCGAATTTATGTATTACATTCGATTTTTCCTCCGATTTATTTTTTTTTTCTTCAGAATGCACTTTGAAATTCAACCATTAAAAAAATGTACATAAAATCGAAGTACATAAAATCGAGGGTCTATATAATCTAGGGTTTACTAAATCGAGGCATACCTGTATATCTCAGGTTTCTTGGGCAATCCATCCCAGCAGTCTAAGTGAATCTTTCTCAGGATTCTGGAGGAATCCTTCTTATGGTTTAGAGAGCCCCTTTCAGGGTTCTAGCGCATCCTTCTCAGGACTCTAGGCTGGTCCATCTCTGGATTCTGATCATTTGTTTTTTGAGAATCTCTCTCAGGATTCTAGATGAATTTCTCTTAATAATGTGGATGATCCCTCGCAGCGTTCTGGGCAAATCTCTTTCAGAATTCTAATCCTGAGAGAAATTCTCCTGCAGTATTGAAAGAGATCCCTTTCAATACTGCAGGAGAATTTCTCTCAGGATTCTAGGAGAATCCCTTTGAGGATTCTGGACGAATCCGCCAGGGAGTTCTGGGGATATCCTTCTAAGCATTCTGGAAGAATCCCGAGGAAAAACTTTTACCAGGATTTTGAGGCAATCCGTCACAGGATTCAGGGAGAATTCATTTCGGGAATCTCCGAAAATAGCTCAGGAGTCTGGAAGAATTCCTCTAAACATTCTGAGAGAATTCATCTCAGAAAACTGGAGTAATTTCTCCCAGGATTCTAGGGAAATCCTTAATAGAATTCAGGGAGATCTCCTATTGGAAGAGTCTTTCTCTGTTTTCTGGGATAAAGTATTTCAGGATGCTGGTGTGATAATTTTCAGCATTTTTAAGGATTCTCTCACAGCATTTTAGAGGAATATTCAAAGTTATGGAAGATTCCCTTTAAATAATTTGGAGCAATTTCTCAACTGTATTATATGGGAATACCCATCAGAACTCTAGCGAATCTTCAGATTTTAATGAAATTCATTTCAGGATTTTGGGATATTTCCTACCAGGGTTCCCTACCACGGGTGAAATCCCTTTCAGGATTCATAGAAATTTCTGGACGATCTGGGTTGATTTCTCCAAGGACTCTGAAGGACCCTCACTAAGGATCCCACTCAGAATTCTGAGGAAATCTTTCTCTGCATTCTCAGGAACTCCTCTCAAACTTCTTGGAGAATCATGCTCAGCATTCTCAGAACTGTGGCGAAATTTCTCTCTGAATTCTGGGGAAATATTTCTTAGGATTCTGGGGGAATCCCTCACAGGATTCTGGTGGTATACAACTGTGAGTACTCTCCCAAGATTCTCAGAAAATTTGGCTTTCTGGGCAAATCTCTGTCAGGATTCTGAGGAATTTGTCTCAATGATTATGGAGAAATCTTAGGGATTCTGGGGCTATATTCAAGAATGTAGGTTACTTTCTTTCAGAATTATTAATTATTGATTTATCTTTCACGAGATTCTGGGCAGAATTCTCTAAAGAAATTTTGATTTTGGAGAATCCCTTGCATAGGTTTTTTGATTCCTCTTAAGGGTTCGGAAGAAATCCTTCTCAGCATTCTACGAGAATCCCAGTAGAATTATGTTTACTGTATGCTGGAGCAGTTTCTCCCAGAAATCCCTTTCAGGATTCTGGAGAGTCCCTTTAGTAATAATGGAAAATCCCTGATAAGATTATGGGGAGATTCTCTTGAGATTCTGATGTAATAATTTAAAGTATTCTGGAGGAATCGCTCTCAGAGTTCTGGGACAATCCATTTCAAGAGCTTAGGGAGTCGTTTCAAGGATTCTTGGGGAATGTTAGAATCCTGAGAAGAATTCCTCCAGAATCCTTTTAAGTATTCTCCCAGAATACCCCTAAAACCCTGGGTGGAATCCTTCAGAATGCTGAGAATAATTCTGCCAGAATCCGGAAAGGTATTCCCCAGAATTCTGCGAGTGATTCCTCCAGAATCCTGAGAGAAATCATGAGAGGTGTTTTTTCAGATTCTTCTGAGAAATTTATCTAGAAACCTAAGAAGGATTTTTCCGAAAATCTGATGAAGATTCTCCCTGGAAGGAATACCCACTGAAAATTCTTAAGCGATTCCTGTTATGATTTCTCCAAGGATTTAACCAAACATAAAATATTTACATACCTAGTCTAGTCTAGTCTACCTGGAAAATGACAGATGACAACTTCTTTCATTTTTCTTGTCATTATTAGTGATTGCAGTACATCATTGATGCATTGCAAGCATCAAAGCGGCCAGGCCTACTGTTCAGCATTATTGATTCAACAATGAAGCCATTGAGTGGGGACATCTCATACCAACCTCTCAGCTTAATTAAAAACGAAAAATAAACGTAATAAACGGTGGGGATGACGATGCTAAGAAGGTTAATGTCTCCCCTTGGTCCTTGATCCTGGGATGGAACACATGTATTTACTCCGTGTCCTGGCCCTAATGCCTAGGCTTGAGACCCTTTACTCGCTCAACAACGAACCTCCAGATTGCCAATCCTGCAATCTTACCAACTGAGCAAGTGAGGTTCCACCAACATAAAATATTTACATACCTAAACCAAAACATACCAAACCCTTGAAATGTTTACACAAATTCCTCCTGCGATTCCTTCAGCAATTCCATAAGAAATACCTCCAAGAAGATAAACTCTTGGAAATTTGGTGGATGCTTTCAACTGTTTGTGCTAATTTTTGGATGTTTTCGGCTCTTTAACTCTTCTAAGCAGCTAAAACAATTATTGTATAGACATTCCTTGGTCATTCCTTGGAATGTCGATGCAATAATCGTTTTAGCTGCTTAAAAGACCGCAAGATCCGAAAACTTCCAAAAAGATAAACTCTTGCATTTCCTCTAGGCCTTTCTTCAATGGTTCCTACAAAATTCTTCCTGAGTTTTTTCAATGATCTCTTGAGGAATCCCTGCTGAGATTCCTCCAAAAATTCCTGCTAGGGTTTTCTTCAGAAATTATTCTTGGTATTCCTCCAGGAATTTCCAGGATACCTTAAGGCATTCTTGCTGAAATTCCTCCGCAATTCAAACAAATTCCTTAAGAAGCTCCTGCTGCAGTTCCTCTTGGAAATCTCTCAGGAATTTTCACTAGGATTTCTCCAAAAAATGTTACAAGAAATCATCAAGCAATTCTTGCTAAGATTATTCCAGGTATAAATCCTGAGGTTCATCCAGGAATTTCTTCTGTGAATTCCTGCTGTGATTCCTCTAGAAAGCGCCTCCATGGTAATGATTTCAGTATTGCTCCTTATGCATATTCTTTGGATGACTTTTCCTAATCTTTGCGATAGTTTTTAAGTAAAAGGATAAAAAAGCTTCTAATGAAACTCAATATCTTCACGGTGATGCAGAAGGCCGAATTGAAAGATCTCTAACTCTTCACGATTACCTCCAGAAAAACCACCTGAAATGTTGCACAAAGAAGATCCCTGAAGGAATTCCTTGAATGATTTCATCAAGAAATCTGCCAATGATTCCTCCAGGTAGCCACCCTTTGGAATGTATTCCTGTCCATGCATTTTTTTTTTATTTGAAAACGTCTAGAAATTCCTGCAGGGTTTCTTTCAGTTATTAAAATAGGAATTTTTCTTGTAGTTTCTTCAGTGGTTTCTCAAGAAATTATTCACAATATTCTTTTAGGAGCTGGCTACGGTTTCTTCCGGAATTTCTCCTGGCATTCTTCCAGGAATTTCTTTAGAATATACTTAATAGTTCTTCTTTTGTTTGAGATTTCTACATTAGTTTCTCAAGAAATTTCTTAAAAGATTTTTCTTGAAGCAAGTCCAAGGGTTTCTCCAAGCATCCTCTAGAGATAACTAAAAAAAAATGCAATTACATAGGAAATTTTGCAACAGTTTCATTCAGAGTTTCAAGCAGGAATTCTTCAAGGGATTTCTTTAAGAATTATTTGTTGAAATTCCATAAAAGATTCTTCTTATTATATTCCTGCAAGTTATCCTCCATGAATCCTTGTTATTCTCAATACGTTCTTCTAAAAGATCCTGCAGAAGTTCACGAGGGATTACTTCATGAATAACTTTAAGGATTTATTCCGACGATAGCCTTAACAAAAATTAAAGAAGTAAAGATTTAATTAGAAGGAACGTTACGATGATCCTTCAATAATATTTCCTAAAATTCTCTCATGAACTTCTTCAGAAATGACTCCAGGATTTGACAGATTCTCCAAAACTTTTTCAAAAAAAATCTTAAAGGAACACCTGCTGAGAGACTTCCGTTTTTTTTTCAACTGTTCATTCCGAGATTTCTTCAGAAATGATATTCCTGTAGAAACTTCTTCAGAGATTTCTTCAGGGATTCCTTCTGTATTTATCATCACTTCCTGCAGAATTTTCTCAAGCAATTGTTTCAGAAGTTTCTCTTGTAATTAGTTCTTTGATTTTTGTCTTTTTTTAAGAATTTCTCCAGGGAATTCTACATGAAATCCTCCAAAGATCCCGCCACATATTTTTGGGCGATTTCATCAAGAATTCCTCCACTACTTTTGACTGCAATTTCTGCAGGAATGCCTTATGCAGATCGTTCAAAAATTTCTCCTGGGTTTTCTTTGGAATTTCCACAAAGGTGTCCTTTAGCAATCTCTTTCACATTTTTTTTCAATAAATTCTTCAAATTCCATGGAAAGACTTTTGAAGAAATAAAATGCTGAAATTCATCAAAACATGCTTGAAATACAGGAGTCTCAGGATATATTACTGAAAAAAAAAATCATAATAAATTCCAGATGAAATCCTTCAATAGATTTTCAAAATAATCCTTGCAGAAACTTCTGTAGAAATTCGCAATCGAATTTCTTTAGAAATACCTGGAAGGATACTTCAAAGACTTCCTGATGCAATATTTGGAGGGACCCTATTCGAAATACATGGAAGAATTCAAGGAAGTGTTTCTGTAGAAAATACTGGATAAATACCTAAAGAACCTGCTTGGGAAATCTTTGGTGGAACTCGTTAATGCATTTATTCAGAAAATTTAAAAAAATGAAGAAGTCTTATAATAAAGTTACTTGATGATTTTCTGCAAGTACGGTCGTATTTTAAAGGAGTCAAAACTTCTGCAAAAAAATCCTGAACATATCGCTCTAAAAATTTCCGAAGAAATTCTTGTAGAAATTCCTAAGGGACGATTGAAATATGACGTCCATCGTTTTTCAGGATTTTTAGACCCCCCTCCCCCTCTTTCACGCTTTTTCGTATACCTTATACATCGAGTGTCACACTTTTCCACCCCCCTAAAGGATGAACGTCATATTTAAATGACCCCCCAAAAACAGTTTTTAAAGATTTTTTTTTAATTCCATGGAAAATCTGTTAAAAGTTTAGCCTCGCAGTTTTAAGAGAAATGAAAAACTCTAGTTTTTTATTATCCCTGACGTTTCGGTCCGTTTGAAATACTTTGTCTCGGGTTCAATCTTTCAAGTCCCATACAAAAGGTACCAAACGGACCGAAAAGTCGGGAATAATCCAAAACGAGTGTTTCCGTTCTCCTTAAACTGCGAGGCCACCCGTAACCTCAGTCAGAGAGAAAATCTGTAAAGACAATCCTGGTGAAATGTATCTGGGAAAATATATTTTCATGAAAATGCAGGTATTTTCAATCTGTATACATCTATAAGTATCTTTGGATAAATTGCTGCTGGGATCAATATAAATAACAATGGTAAAAGTTTCCATGCAGAAATTTAAGAAGGAATCTTTAAACAAAATCTAGAGGAATCTTTAGATTAATTTATTTCTTCAGAAATGTGCAAGAATTTATAACGAAAACTTTTAAGCCCTCTGAATATCTGGAAGAATTCTGGAACAAACTTTGGATACATTTTTATAGTAGCTCTGAGCTTTTGATTTAAGGAATCGCTGGAACTGAAGAAAGATTTGTCAAAGGAATCGATGGCGTAATTTCTGAAATACATTTTATGAATGAGTGCTTGGAAGAATTGCTAAAAAAATCGCTGTAAAAAAATCTTGAATAATTCAAATAATTTCTGGAAGAATCTATCGAAAAATTTCCAAAGAAATCCCTACATAATTTCTGAAAAAAATCTTAGAAGAGCTTCTGAGGCAATTCAACATGGTTTTCTAAAATATTCCATTGAAAAAAGAAAATGTGGAGTAATCTCTGGATAAATGTCCTATAGATTACTTGGAAGAAATTAAAACGAACAGTTTGGAGAAAATTCTGGAGAGTCCTCTAGATTCTCAGGGAGAATTCTGGAGGAAACTTTGGATAAATGTGCGATGGAATTCTGAGACTTTGATTTTTGGAAGGAATCGCTGGAACTGAAGGAAGATTTTCCAAAGGAATCGATGGAACAGTTTCAAAAATGATTTTTATATTACAAATTGAGAAAAAATCAGTGTCGCCTATTTACCAGGAAATTGTTTGTTTAGCCCTGACACTATTTACTTTGAAAAATCATAACTCAAGAACGAAGTATCGTAGATACAAAGTTTTTTTTTTAGAAAATAAATGCATTTTTTTTTCAAGAATCAAAACAAAAATGAACGGGAAAAAGTTTTCCACAATTGTTTTCACAGTTGAGAAAATTCGTAAAGAAAAGCCAGAAAAACTATGCCCAAACTAGTGAAAAATTAAAAAAAAAATTTTTTGAGAAGGTGATTTCATAAGCTTTGATCGCTGAAATTTTTGGAATGGACTTTTTTTTTCTTTCCTGAGTTATGGCCAATTTTGTGAAAAATGACTTTGTAAACCTATATTATATGGTCAGTTTTTACAAAATTGGTCATAACTCAGAAATGAAAAAAAAAATGAATTCCCAAAATTTCAGCGATCAAAGCTCATAAAATTACCTTCCAAAACTATTTTTCTGAAAGTTTCCTGCGAGTTCGGGCATGGCTTTTACGGTTCTCTATTAATTTTCTCAACTGTGGAAAATTTTGTGGAAAACTTTTTCCACTTCATATTTTTTTTTTATTTCTGAGATATTTTGCGTTTATTTTCATTCAAAAATTTTGTTTCTACAATGCTACGTTCTTGAGTTATGATTTTTCAAAAAAAAGGCTTATATGGCACATATGGACATTTTTCAATAAAATTGTCGACAACTCAAAAACGAAAATAAAATGCATTTCAAAACTTTCAGCGATTTAAAATTATGGAGTAACCGTCTCAAAAATAACTAACGCAAAACCGGTAAATTTTCCCATAGTAAATACTATGCAAACGCTCTGAAATTTTGCACGGTACATATGAAACCTAAATGGAATCCAAAAAGTCGACTGGAGTAAGTTTTTTTTTCATTAAAGTGTGTCCCATACTAATGCTCCGTTAATTATTCCTTCGACTTCTACTTCGTACAACTGCCGACTATTCATTTTCTCACTTTCATTCATCACAATTTAATTCAAATAAAAATTTATTTTAGTTACAAATGTAATTTAACTTTTTCTTCTCTTTTTTTCAGGTAATCCACATCAGGCGCAAAAAAAATGTCACCCGAAAAACATATCAAATTCACTTTGCCACATCATTTCCATAGAAATGGGTAAGAGTAAAAAAAACACCAAACACATCTCCCTAATTATTTTCCGAAAATTACCATTCTCCCTTATGGTTCAAAACATCAGCAACCAACGACGTCAATTCAAGGGGTGAACGTCTGGTTCTGTTCCATCATCAAAAGGAGAGAAGAAACCGACAGCAACAACTGGTAACATATTTGATGTTATTTTTATTCAATTCGGATTAAAAACGCAAAACTATACCGATGTGTATGCAGGAAGCTGACATAAACCTACCGAATATCTTCTCGTTTGAATGCTGTGAAGGGTGCAGCAACTCACAGTCCTTTTTTGAACGAGGAACGAGGGGTTCCATCATCCCAAAAATTCTTCACATCAAAGCAGGCGTCAGCCAGCGTCGAGGGGATTTATTTTATTGCGTCTGATGACACTGGATGGCACCATCCGAAACTATTTAGCCTACTGCGAATGTGTAAATTTTTGTTATTGAAAAGTTTTTGTTTCCTGTATAAGGTATACGATCCTTTTCTGGGAGAGGCACCCGAATGTAGACAGTTAATTCGAAACTCTTTCCAAGGGATCCGAAAGTTGTCACGTGAATGGTTTCGGATTAAAGAGATTTCCCGTTAAGCTTACTTTATTTTCATTGCTTGCAGGAGCCGTGCATTTAATGTTGCACTGAAGGGTGAAATTGGTGCGAATGTGGTTATGAAGAACCCACAATGCATTTAAATTCGATTAAATTTTTGGCTTGGGAAGTCGTGCACTGTTTCTAATCTTGCAACTTTCGGGTGGGATTTTCCCTTAGTCGACAATTTCATTCAGGATTCTTCCGGATCTTATCGGCCCCAAGGGATAGGTTTTTAATCCTGTCCCCTCTCTTTATCCCGATAGACCCGATAGACGACGGTGCCCACCTCCCTGCCAAAACGTTTCATCTTGAGACTTATTTTCGGGGGGCGCAGACTGCATGAACCAAGCGTATTTATTCAGCAAATCATATTCAAATTTTCCGGTTTTCCATCCTTCCATCCATCTAAACGCAAGTCAAGCGAAATAAAACCCATCTAATATCTTCACCAAAGGCCCCCTCTGTGCATGCAAGTCAGGGAAAAGGTGAACCAAATCCACTTGGATACAGTTGTCGCATTTTCACCCGGTAGATTCTTCCTTCATAGGTAAAGGTAGACTGCCGTCTTTGTTTTACAGACGACGAGCGAGCGGTGGTACCAATCGCGAAGGCAAACAAAAACTCCGGAGCCTTATTTGCTATTCATACTTTTTAATAGATGAGTTTTCTTCGGGAGTTTAGTGGTAGGAAGCGATCATCCCATTTGGCGGCTTTCTTACAGATGAGGGGTTGTTTATTGGCAGAAAATGCATGAAAATGTGATACGGCGGATGCGGGCAAAGTCTTGGAAGGCTCGTGCCTTTCAGTGCAGGGTAGGCAAAGTGACTTTCAGCGTTTGCCGATTGAGTGTGGGGATTGGTTTATGATTCGTTATCTTGCGTTTTATTGCGGAGGGATTTTTTTTTATGAAGTGAGCACCCCTACTTTTATTGCATCTTTGTGCTTCATTGAGATAATTATGGGCTTATGCATGAATTTTGCACAAATTGGATTGCGTGAATATTTCATTTCTTCGGAAAGGGAAAGGGAAAGTTTGGAATAGATTCCAAACTGAGTGTGATCTATCTTATAAGGTTTGTACTTCTTCAATCCGAGTTCAACGTAAAAGAACCGTTCATTTACCACGTGGACTTTTAATCTTTTAGGGGGAGGGGCTTTTACCAAAGTCTATGCTTCACACAAAATTCAAAATATGTGTTTGTACAAGAACTTCAAAACTTCCTAGCTATTTTAGAAAACTTATATGAGAAAATCCCTACTAAGAGACAGCTATCGACTGAGGAATATGAAAACCTGAAACGGTTTTTGGCTTGGCAATCGCAATTGCAATCAAATGATCAGATATTCTCCTTAATCCGACGTTTGGATGTTTAATACATCTTCTTCAGGGAAGTAGAAGTGATGATTGCTTTAGTTCTGAAAAGCTTTGTGGAAGCATAATCCGTTTAAAACAATTATAAAAAAAAACCGTTGGGATTTACTTTATAGTACTAGTAATATTATCCGAATTCGGATCGCACTTCTACAACACTACCAAAAGCCAATTTGTTTAAGCTAAATGTTCATGGTTTACCCACATAGGTTCCACAAATATTCACCCCTGTATGAAATGTTCTAGTGCGAACCGAATTCGGAAATATTACTAGTACTAGAAAGTGGAAACCAACAGTTTTCATTTATAATTGATTAATTATAATTAACGGATTGTGCTTCCACAAAGCTTTTCAGAACGAAAGCGATTAACACTTCTACTTCCCTGATGAAGATGTAATAAACATCGAAAAGTCGGATGAAGGAAGATATCGGTTCGGTTGATTGCAATTTCGACTGCCAAGCGGAAAATCTTTCCAGGTTTCCAGAAAACGACAGATTCTACTCGTTCAAAAGCAGACATTTTGGAAACTAAGGATGACTCACATAGATAACTGTGACCAGTGATATAAAAATCGAATTTTGACACAAGTTGCCTACCATTGTTTTTGCGAAGACAAAAACTATTTGCTAGAATATGGCCATTAGACTGGCCCTTATTTTGCAAAAAAACGGAAAGGTTAAAAGTTCGTTATTGAAAAATGATTGTTGTAACTGAAAACGCTCATGTCGAAATATGAAGTCGGTAGCTCAAGAATAAATGGACGCTGCAGGGGCCTTAAGTTTCCAAAAAATGTATGGGGGCTGAAAAAATATCGAAAAGAATCCCGGAAGAAATCTCTAAAAGAATCTATTTGGAAATCCCTGGTGGAATCCCTGAATGAATCCCGGTAGGAATGTCTGGAAGAATCCTTAGGAGAATACTGAAGGGATCCAAGGATGAGTCTTGAGTGGAATACCGGAAGATTCTTGGGATATCTACAGGATCCTTGGAGATATTTATGGAGACATATTGGGAGGAATCGCTGGGCCTTTTCCTAGATAATCCCTCTTTTATGCCTTTCATGTATACCTAGATATCTGTGGTATTAACCCTTATGTGACCGGCAGGGTACCCGGGTACCCAGCACCCATTTGAAATACACGGTGTAGAAAAAAGCAAAAAGTTTGCCGGCCACATAACGGTTAATGACATCAGAGCCATCGAGTCTGGTAATTTTTCACTGTAAATTTTCCTGTCCGAAGCATTGCTTTCTAATAATAACACTACCTGAATATATGCATTTGGCAGACAATTAAACGTTCCATAATAAATACAAAATTTCCCATAAATAATTCGAAAAGTCCCAGTGAAAAAACAGGGGTGTAAGCAGTAATAAATAACAAAAGTTCCATAAACAAATAGAAAAATGCATAAATAAATCAAAAGTTTCCATAAATAATTGATTTTTGAGCAATTAAAAACGTCAAAAATGCAATGAATAAATCAACTGTTGCAATAAAAAACATTAATTAATCCACCTAGCGGTGATGGTGCCTTTCTCGTGCCATAAAGTATCCTTTCAACAAAACACAAGTGATAAATTAAGTCCACTCAATATGGATATATTTTATATGTGCATGATCGAAATCTCAATTGTGGATTTTTTATAATTCCGAATATCTTCCCCAACTATCCAAGGAGAACGATTTTACTTGGTTTCAGAGAATAAATTCTAGAAAACAATCGCCGTATTTAATATTGAGGCATCATATAGATGTTCAAGTAATCATTTTTTAAATCTTGACATATTTTCCTTGCAAAATATACACAGCAGATAAATTTGTAATATCCTCTGACGTAATTTTTGGCATTTCCGAATGTAATTTTACCTGTTTATATCGTCGTTTTCCAACAATTATCACACTCATCATGTACACCCTGTTTAGCACCGGAAAATGTCAGCGAACCTGTTCCAGAAGATAGGGTAGTGGAAGTGGAGGTAATTTGGCCCGGGGCATGTATTTTGGCCTACCCTGGGTTTTTATTACATTTATCATAATTATCTCTACCAAATCTTGGCAAATGATTATTGGAAGTTCCAATAATCATTTGCCAAGATTTGGTAGAGATTATATGATAAATGTAATAAAAAACCCAGGGTTGGCCAAAATACATGCCCCGGGCCAAATTACCTCCACTTAGACCTGTGCGCCGACTATATTTTGCTCGGCGGCGGCGTGAGAGTCTTTTTTTGCCGGCGGCGGCGGCGTCATCGGCGTCACGCCGGTAGCAGCTTTCGGCGGCGGCGGCGGCGGCGTGAATCGGCGTGACCAAAATTTGACCATATTTTCATGCCCCGGGTCAAAATACCTCCACTACCTGCTTATTTTCGAATAGGATGAATTTTTTATTACACCAACGAACCTTACCTCAAACTGACTGACAATTCTCAGGTCATTTTGACAGATGTAACATGAGCATGAAAAGGACAGCAACAAGATCGATAAAGTAGAATATATGATCCGTCTTTTTCGTGCATGTGTGTGGTCTGTCAAAATGACCTGAGAATTGTCAAACATTTTCATGGCTTGCTTTTTTGGTGTAATGAAGAATATGGGAGCGTAAGATTACTAATGATGGAACACACATCCTATATGAATTGTCTGTCGGTTTCATTCTAGCGATTGCTAGAACGCGATTTAGGAGTGTACCATCAAACTCGGTGAAATAGCTAAACGGCGGCGGCTAATTTGCTGCATTGAATGTAATTTTTTCATCACTACGTGAGTGATGTGCAGTGCGAAAAGTTTTTTCGCAGATTTGCAGATCGAAATGGACCAAAGTTATAAAACTTGTTGTGAAAATTTCTTTGCTTACTCGCAAAATTTATGATTTGAGCAAGAAGGGCCGTTTTAAGTGTAAAAATGCGTATTTTGTAGTCCAAAATTGCGAGTACTTTAGGGGCAAAATGCGCCGGCCTTCGCCGTAGCTCCAAAACAACCGTTAGCGTTTGAATTATGACTACAGTAACACAGAGACGAAAATCAGAACCTTTCAAATGTGCATTAATTGCGTTATTAGCTGCAGCACTAACGTCGAGTAAACGCCGTGATGCATGCAACACTCAAACCACGTTATTTCTTGGCGTGTTACATTTCGTGGCGCATTTGTCCCGTAACGGGCGGCGTGATTTACCCCGAAAAACTGAAAAACACATATTTCTGGAGCAACATTTGAAAAGGGCTCAAGAGGTCTTGTGTCATTTTTCTAAAACGCTCCGTAGGGCATAACAGCAGCTCGCCCACGCAAATGAACACCGTTACCCAAAAAATCGAAGTTTTCTCTATCTGATAACGGTCTTAGTTTTTGTGAATAAGCTGATGGGGGCTCAGGAACGACGTGTGAAGTCATTGTTTACCAATGCTTATATGCCCTTTTCAAATGTTGCTCCAGATTTGATCAATAATTTAAAAAAATCATAGCATAGCTTCTACAATGTTATTTGATTAAATGTTTTCAATAATTGGAAGAAAACACATTGAACTTCAGGATGCCGGCAACAAGAATGATCATTATTAATGAAAGAATTAGAGGAAATTACATTTCAATTTCACTGGAAAAAGTCAAGTAACCGTTCGCAAATTATTTTTTTCATGGATTAAGTGAAACCCGCTTGGAAGCATAGTGAAACTCCAAAAAAAAGTTATTGGAAATTTCGCACTGTATCGTACACTGAAAATATTCTACACGTTCCAGCCACATGTTTCAAACATGGATTTTCACCACTTGGGAAACATCTGAATTTAACGTGTCAAACCAGTCATAAATCTACTTTTCTAAATCATGTGTAAAACACATTAGTTTGGCATCGTAAATGTCAAATTTCTTAGAATATCATTACCAGGCACCCAGCTTCGGGTCCCTGTTCACCAAAAATAAGTATGCTAAGACATACTTAGCGCGGGCGAGTTCGGTGATGTACATTACTTTATAGGCGAACCATTTCCATTATCGATACATAAACATACTGTCAAACACGATAAAATCATGTGTTAAAGCCAGTGGTTAAGAACCTCAACTATTCAACATCTGATTCAAAAGAATTAAGGCTCCCCCAAACCAAGGCGACTTTTCCGGCGACACGATTTTTTATCGCCGCGATTTTTCTCAACGACTACAGCGATAAATGCGTCGCATCAACCATCTACACCAACGCGAAAACTAGTCACAAACAAAACTTAGTCGCCCCGCGACAGCGACGAAAACTGTGCATGCAGCGACCAGCGCCGCGACACACCGCCGACAAGTACAAAAATCGCTGCACTGTCGCTTGTCGCCTGCGACGACGTCGTCGCAGTGTGGAAGGTCCCCTTCAAATCAATGCGCAGCGATTTCGCGACAAAAACATAGCGACAAAAAGTCGTGTCGCTGGAAAAGAGTCGCGTCGATTTGGGGGAGCCTTTACACGTTAATATAGCGTGCTGTTTTGAACGATACATTAACGTGAAAAAGAACATGCATGAGGCGTGTCGATTATTTTCAGTGTATTATAAATCGTACAGTGACCCCATTATTTATGAATCGGCAAAAATGACCACAGTTTATGGATCACTCATTTGATCAACATGGTGATTCATAAATAGTGTACAAAATTAAGGTGATTCATATGTATATGGTTTTCAATTTCAAGTGGGTTTTACTGCAGTCGAAAGTATGCAAAATCGAATCGTGTAGTTGTCATCCATCACTAACGATCCATGCATGAATGTGATGATGGCAATATGTTCTGTGCATTCAGTTGTTTCCTCATTTTCAAGAGAACTATTTGCTGGTCACCTATGGCACGGAGACTAACCGAATTTTTAATTCTCGCGTTTATTATCATACAACAGGCGTATCTACAATGATCATTTCTCTTCATCGATTTTCTCTTCGGATAATCCTTGAAAATACGACCAATATTCTGATGATCTCTTGGTGTGTTTCGGTGAAGGAGAACTTAGGACTAGCATCCAAAACAAAAAAAACCGAACATGATTCGCCGGTCAAGTTATTATTCAAGAGAAAATCGATGAAGAGAAATCGATCCTTGTAGATACGCCCGTATGATACTGAGCGCTAGAATTTCACCTTTTCGAGTACAGTAATGTTCCGATTTTATCACGCCCTCCGCCCATCAGTCCTTTATTTTTCATAAATTTACTGTTACATTTGAGAACAAGTGTTTCCCCTCTTCTTGAAGATGAATGTTGAAGGCGTGTTTTGCAACGTTAAAAATATTGATAATGCGTATAGATTTTTGAAAAATATTCCAAAGAATTTTTGAAAAGAGGCGTGATAAAATCGGAACAATACTGTATAGGCCAAATCATATGGTCAAATATATGGTATACCATAATAGCTAATACTAGCTCAATTATACTGAATAAAAATTTCAAATTCATAAGCCTTCAGTACACGCTTTGCCAAGTGTTTGTACCAAAGTTTGTACACTTGGCAAAGAGTACACTGAAGCCTACACTGAACGAAAACCCCATCCCGAAATCGACTGATTTGTCGGACCATCCAGTCCAAATTACCAAAATCGTGTTTTCGAATGACGAATCAGTCATACGGCAATCATCCCAAAAAGCGGATGACGATCATCTTATTCGCGTATGAGTCGACGCACGCTATGTGAATGTATATTAGTTGCAGAGCGAAGGCCACACAGATGCACCGAATTTATTCATCGATAGCGTAACAAGTTCCTTGATCGTGACACCCGGGACATTGACGATATTGCTTCGCATGTCCTATCCTGGACATGCCATATTTTTTGAAAAGTGTGCCCGCAAGGGTACCCTGGCCACTAAGCACATAATTTATTGAAAAAGATAGTGGTGACATTATTGTTATCAATCGCTAAAAAACAAAGTTGCTCGACCATATGGTCGACATTCTATTTTCATATCGCTGTCATCCGATTTTAAGATGACATCATTCGGTCGGTGGACCATACGGTTTCCGACCGAATGTCGTTAAGGGGCGTGATCGTATCGCCTCTCAGTCGATCTTGGGCGGGGGGTTTCGTTCAGTGTATATGATGATTTGGAAGCGATAATTTACTTAAATTCTACACTGAAAAACAAGAAAACCCAAATTTGAGTATTTTTAAACTCACTTTTGAGTTCTTTTTTTGCATCCTCTTTCATTCGCTCTCTTTGTTGTTGTCAAAGAGTGAAAAACAAAACAACCCAACTTTGAGAGTTCGATGCGGGAAGCCAAAATTGAGTAAGTGACATAGAACCGAAAGTTGAGTAAATTTAACTGACGGTTGAGTAAAAAAAACTTCGACTTTAGGTACTTTGGCCGAATACGCCTAAATGTAAACTACCTACCTCAACATCAACTCCATCAACTCAAAATTGGCTTCCCGCACGCAACCTCGAAGTTGGGTGGATTGAACTCGCTATTGGGTACTTTTGTTTCTCCGTGTACTGGAATTCTTATGTAGCTTTTTTCATCCAAATTCACATTTCAAACGTCAACTTCGCGAGTGTAATGATCAAGGAACTGGTTACGCTATCGATGGCTGTATTTGACGAAACTGTGTTACCTTCGCTTTGCAACCAATGTTCATTTACGCAGCGTGCGTCGACTTACACACGAATGAGATGATCGTGATTCGATTTCAGGACGATGGCCGTACTGATTCGTCATTCCAAAACACGATTTTGACAATTTGGACTGGCCTGGATGATCGGACAAATCAGTCGATTTCGGGATGGAGCTTCCGTTCAATGCACCTAACCGCCGTCTAGCACGTTAGCGCCGCTCTTTCGTCGTCGTCGTTTGCTCTCACATTCTCTCCTACTCTCGTTGTCTTGGTGTGCAGTGTGCTGCGGCGGCCGTCGTCGCGGTCGTCACCTGCTAACCAAATTACACCTGTCGCTCGGGTGAAAAATGCTGGCCCGGATCACTAAATCGGCTATAACTCGGGAACGCCTTGACCGATCCTAACTATTTTCAATAGCAAACAATGCGGTAAAATTCCGGTTCGATTCGAGCTATAATCCGAAAAGTCGGCCAATGGGAAGTGCCTTAAAAGTGAGTGAACTTATTTTGTTCACAGACACACATACATACACACATACAGACATCATCTCAATTCGTCGAACTGAGTTGATTGGTATATGTGACTTGACCCTCCGAGCCTCCTATCGAAAAAAATTTTTTTGAGTGAACATATAGCCTTTCAGTTCACTTAGGTGAACGAGAAAGGCAAAAAGCCTATTTTCCCATCAAATAACTTCGAATTTTCCATAAATAAATCCGATTTTTCCATAATAAATTAGAAAATTCACAATAAAAAAATATCGAAAAAGCAATAAAAAATTCAAAAAATGCAATAAAAAATGACGAAATTACCCATGAAAAACAAATGCAGAAAAGTATGAGACAGTGAAATGCTGACTGAATCGACTGAAAAGCTTGCGTAACTATGATTGCAATTTACCGAGCAATTGCTTGCTGTCCGAACTCGCTATCGCTCGTCGGACCTAAAAAAAGGGATAACATCTATGTTTGCATTATACCGGGCAAATTCTTGAATCTGTGGTTTGCCTAGAACCGAATCGATGCAGTTGCGGTGCATCGGATATCGGAAACTTCGGCGGCCTTCTGCCGCCTCAGTTCCTCAATCCTCTATGCGGCTTCGCCGCATGGTCTATGTAATTTTTGGCTCAAAATGCATTTACGTTTATTGCTCGTTTTTTGACATTTATTGATAATTTATTTTTTTGTTATTGCACTTTTTGAATTATTTATTGATTTTTCGATATTTTTTTATTGTGTATTTTCTAATTTGTTATGGAAAAATCGGATTTATTTATGGAAAATTCGAAGTTTTTTGGTGGGAAAATTGGCTATTGTTATTGCAACAGTTGAATTATTCATTGCATTTTTAACGTTTTTAATTGCTCAAAAATCAATTATTTATGGAAACTTTTGATTTATTTATGCACTTTTCTATTTGTTTATGGAACTTTTGTTATTTATTACTGCTTACACCCCTGTTTCTTCACTGGGACTTCTGGAATTATTTATGACGAATGATCACTTTCTTATGAGTCGTAGCCTTTCTTATGATAGAGTAGCCTAGGAGTACCAAGGGTCAACTAACACTCTAGAGCACCTGCGGAAATGCTACGGTAAATTGAATGAAAAACGTCATTTTCCCATAGCAATTCCCAAACAAACTTTGAGAGTGCAGAATCTCAATTTTCAACCTAATACGAGTTAAATAAGTAATTTATTTTGCACGCTAGTCGGGAATAGATGAGAATTTTTTCAAAAAGGAGAGAGCGGGGTAAAACGAGTTCAATACACTGATTTTTAGAATCGTGCGGCAATATTGAATTTATTCGCGTTTATACCTATTTTTTCCCACTGTGCAACGGTCTTGATGTCGTAGTTCAGCTGGTTATCCTCCTGCGCCAGATGCAGGGCGCTGTAACCGTGGTCAGCTTCACATACAGTGCGGTACATTGTACTCCCACTTTTCAGTTGGTAGCCATAGCCATAGTTGCATTGGTTGAGTGCTCTGCTTAGGGGGTTCATCGCAAGGCAGAACCATAGCGGACTAAGGTATCGCCTTGAAATACCCCCACATGATGCTGAGAGTTTTAGACCGCAACACAGCTGTTCTGTCGGTAATTTGTAGGGACGAGCTCCATATCCCCATCGCATGTTGCATCAGTCTGAATACGTTGCTCAGGTTCCTCGACTTTTCAGTGGCTTGACCCACAATGACTGATGACCTGATTTTTGCAGCCTTGCGTGTTCTTGCGACACCCTTTTTGTTTTTCGGTCATCAAGTTGTGGGCATCGCAGTGGGCTTGTCCTCCTCGCTATTACCGACGACAGCACTTTGTACTGACTCGAAAGGCACGTTATTGGTACGTACTTTGCTGGATCAGCTGTGTTTTGGTCCTTCGACAGAAGATAATGAACTCTGGTAGCTGCGTGTGGTGTTCTATCACTATGTTGAAGCAATGCACCATCCGCCCGTGAATCGTCGTGAGTTTTTTTTATACCAAACATAGTGCACGAAATCGTGTCCTGGTGCAGCCGACTTTCTGGTATACCGGGTAGCCTCACGTATATCCTGGGCGGTTACTACGACCGCGGTCATGTCTCCAACTCCATTGCACTGTCGCTCGCTAAATGAAATTGCGGGAGACTTCTATATAAAGATGTATGTCAAAAAACACAGTAGACAGGTAGTACGACGTTTGTCGAGACATCTAGTGAGCTGAAATAAATAAATGAATGAAAAATCGCATGAACGGATTTCTTAATCTTTCGATTTTACTGTTACCAAAACCATAACCAAATGTAGGGTATGTGTGCCATCAGTAATCTCACGCTCCCATATTCATCCTATTCGAAAACAAGCGATTGCGGCACTGATTGATTCCGTTCTTTCTGTTTTCATGGGTGCTCACTTCTAACAAAAAATACAAAAATAAGAAACTAAACAAACAGCGCTTCAATCCTTTGTTTTTCGTAGGATGAAAATGGGAGCCACATGCTTAATAAAGGAACCAATACCCTATATGTAATAATGCATCTGTTCCTGTTTTTTTTTAAACGTACATAGAAATACTAAGAAAAGTAACGTCAGGGTCAACCCGGGAATACAAAATTACAATTGTTTGCCTGTCGTCAGTTTTTCGGAAATCTGATACCTCGACGTTCGCATTCTGAGGCTTCAATTGAACTGCACCCCACTTACAGAGAAAAGCCATAAAAGAAAACGAAACAAGGTAACGGTCGAAAGGGAATTAACAACATTATTTACAAACAAGCGGATCATAAAAGATTTCCAAACACATTCGCATCTACTCCTGTGCTGGGCCATCATTTAGGGACCAACAATAACTCAGAACTAGTTTCTACCTATGGGTCGGAAACACACCGCCTGATGGAAATCTAATGAACCCTCTAAACAGGGTCCTGCCTCGCGTCGTCACCGTTCTTTCAAAAATACCATCCTGATCCTGGTGACAAACATAGCAATTGAATTGTAACTCGTTCGCGCAATCAACGCTGGAACGAGAGGGCGCTGCAAAAAAAAAAAAAATCCTTCCAACCTCCAGCATAGCCAAACAATGTATCAATGTTTCCGCAATAGGACAGCAGCCGCGGACGAGCGGAAGCAAAACCTCCGAACGGTCCGATTTTGTTGACGAATGAGCCAAAAAACGACGTGTCTGACATACCGTTTCACACAATTTAAGCCCATGGTGAAAAAATAATAAATTGCCACCGTGTAGCAAACGACATGCCCATCCGTCCGTCCATCCACCGGGTTTTAGAGGGGAATCCATGTCCCATTACACACGCACTCATAATGCATGGCAAGAGCAACACGCGGTAAAGGACGACACCTAGGGTTTGGGAGGGGATGACGGCGGCAGTGGCCGCGGCAAAGCGAAATGGCATGTCGGTTATTTATGCGATTGTTGACGATTGTTACACACATTCTGCCTCTGCTGCTGCTGTTGCTCTGTGTATCCCTCGTTGGGCTTTTTTCCTCTTTGCCCTGATTTTTGACGGTGGCTCTTTACGGCGATGACGATGAGGTGCATATTGGCACTGTGTTGCAGGCCCGTGCACAGAAGTGGCGCCAAGGGAGGGGTTTTTCCCAATTTCGGCAAAAGGCGGAGGGGCGCCTAGTGTATAAAGTGGCGGTAATGGGGAGGGTTTAACCCCCAAACCCCCCCCCCTTGTCCACGGGCTTGCTGTGTTGTACTACACAATTGCAAAACGAGGCCTCAAATCGCTGCTACCGGTTTTTGCTCACGGTTTTTGGCCCTCCGTTATTTACGGGGAAAGCTACATTGTGTTATTTAATTTGGAAGTTTTGATTTATAGATCAACCGGGTGTTAGCGGTGGTTTCGATATGCCGTATGAATTGAGAATCTGCTATGCACTCATAGGAAACCCAATAGAGAGTGGGGAGTCGTGCCAATATGACTTAGTTTTCGATCCTTTGCATTCAGAGCACCATTTAAGAACAGCTAACTCGGTTTTCCCAGAGAGTGTATTATCCACAACTTCAATAAGCAGAGTTATCGATAGGTGGAAGAATACTACAACGAACACCTTGAATTTGATTTGGAATTTTTGATTTCTAAACTAATCAACACTTCCACTGCTGTGATATAAATCATCAACTGTCATGTCTCAAAAGAGTAATTTTCAACTTCTCAGTCCTTCAATCCGATTAACAAATTTTTGGAGTTCATGATTTTTTTTTAATTTCTAGATTAATCGTTGTGTATTTCTTTTGTACCAGCTTCTCGAACCCTTTAAATAAGCAGAATACTCTCTGATTGATTACACTATGTCATAGTTTTTTTTTGTTATTCCATTGTTTGAAACTCTTTTCAGAATTTCTCCCAGCATTCCTTCATAAATGCATTTTCTCTAATGATGGCTGCTTCAACATCTTTCTATATTTTTCCTCGGCAATTCATATATTTGTTGATTTTCAATCAATAATTTGAAAAAGAAAAAGTTATTTTCTCAGCAAATTGTTAAACTATTTATTTTGTCATTTTTCCGCCAATTCTTTTGATAAATCGCTCACTAATACCTTTGGTAATTCAGTCGAAAACATACAGTTGCAGTTTCAGCTATTGTTTTTGTAAGCTTAGAAGGAAGTCTATTGGCATTTTTTTTTTTCATTTTCTCCAGCAATTCCAGAGGGAATTTTTTCAGCATATAACTGGAAGCTAGTTCCGTAATTTGGAATTTATTCGGACATTTTTTTATCAATTCCATTCGGAATTCCTTCGGCTTTGTTCCGTTGGGAACGTTTTGAACAATGGGAACTTGCTTTGAAAATTACCTGTGGAAATTCATGACCAAATCCTTTGAAAATATGTCACACAAATCTTTTGGAAACTTCTTCGGTTATACCTTTAAACTCCCTCTGCAGTTCTTTTGGCAAGCTGTAGGAGATTTATTCAGCAAATTTCTATAAGAAGTTTTCCCGCAAACTTTTTTTTTAAATTCTTACAGGATTTTTTTTTTGAAAATTCCTTCAGCAGCTGCAATAAAGATTTCCACTGGAATTTCTCCGTCTGGTATTGTTTTTGGAAAATCGTTTTGCAATTCAATTGGAATTCCCTCAAACAGTTCCTTTGGAGATTCTTTTCGAAAATTCGCTGGCATATTCTTAGGAAATTTTGTTTATGAAATCATTCAGAAATTTATTAGAACTTTACTTAGACAACTGCTTTGAAATCATTTTTTGCAATACCTTTGCAAATGCTTCTGAAATTTCTACAGCAATTCCTTTAGCAGCGCTGGTGTCAAATCTAGTGGTCGTTGGAATAGCTAATTTAGTAAAAAAAATCACGAAAACCAGTGACCAAATAGTGACTAACAGATAGCAAAAAAGTGACCTTTGGCACAACAAATTTGATTAGTGACCAGACGTTGTTGAACGAACTTAATTCAGAAAAACCTGGAGAACAAAAAGAAAAAAAAATACGTTCAATTCCAAAATTGTACAAAATAGCATTCAAACACTCTAAGCAGAATGCGCTCTTCGAATGAGTGTTATCAGTTTTGTACCTTTTAATTTCGCCCTGTTATCCTCAACATTTGACAGAAAACTGACACTGAGGAAGTGGTAGTTGAAATACGCGTATCTGCCAAATGATAAGCATCCCGAGCAGAGGAAAATATCAAAATAATAACAACGGAATCACAAAACCTGTTTTTATATCTCGGTTTATTATTATTAACTTATTAAGTCATCACCGTTCCATAACATGTTCTGTTGGGCAATCTTATTTCATTATGATCGTGCTCTTGGTATATTTTCTTTAAATTACATTTCAATAACATGTTTTGTTGTAGCACAAGTTCAGTTATTATTGTGTCATTGAGACTAGTACAAATATTTGATCATTAATATTACAACATAACTTGCTTTGCAACCAAAACTACACCATTCGAGATTTTCGTTGTTCACAGCATTCCGTGAAAAACTGTAAGAGAAAATATTATTTTGTCATCAGTCCCTCTTCTTATTGACATTACGTTACAGTGCCAACTTATCAGCCTTTTGTTTTATAAGCACTTTGAAAAGTATACCTGTTTTTTGTCCCAGTTTCAGTTAGGTATGAATACGAAAATAGAGAGTGTAATAGAGTGTTAGCCATTTTATTAAACATTTTGGATCAACTAGTGGAATTCAACGACGAACAACACATTTTTGACAAAAATGTAAAAAAATAAGTCATCAAGAACTCCATTGATTATTTTTAGACATTTTATTTTTATTGATTTCACTGCATCGAGCCCACTTAGATTAACTAGGATAAATGTGTCAATCAATGAGGTAATAATGTAAATTAATCTTATAAACAATGAACCACCTAATAAAGAGTTTCAAAACGACGGTAGTTTTTCATCGTAAGTTGTTTGGAAAATAAACGAGAACTATTGTTTGTCTCTGTTTTCGATAAGAAATCGCTTGCGACAACAATAGCATCCCAATTATGAATGAAACATATAACAATAGATCCTATTGTTGCGTATCCCATTGAATGCATATGGGGCTTTGGAGGAGTTTCTATCCGCAACAGAAAAAAAAGCAAATGTAGTTTTCAGATTGTTATCAATAACGTATTCATATCAAAATTTGTTATTGAAATATTTTCAAAATTCGCTGTTATTAAGTTGTTATTGAAACTAACAAACATGTTATTAAACAGGTCTTCCAGGAACATTTTTTTGTTATAATATTTGTTATTTTAACAGACAAGTCAATAAACTTCATAAATGCATAATCTGTCAGCATGAAATTTGAACATTAGAAACTATTTCTGGCCCAAACATTTACCTTGGTAAAAAGCCCTGAAAAACTTGTCTTAAAAAAAAATAACAGCCAAATAGTTATTTATGCAACAAGTTGCAAAATGCTGATTTTTTAAGCACGAGTGCTACATCTAACCAACGAGGCTTTCCGAGTTGGATATAAACAACGAGTGCTGAAAAAATCGAGTTTTGCAACGAGTTGCATACAAGGCTTCTTGCAATTATGAAAAATACCCTTGAATACGATAATTTCTGACTGTCCACACTCCATACATGTTCCAAGAGAAGCCACGTGCGAGCATCCAAGTGCGTCTTTTTTTCAATCAGGTAGGCTACAAGTACTCGGAGTCGCGTCGTCAACGAGGGTTTTTTGGTGCTGCTACCGCTTTTCTCTCTGGTTTGGCTGTTCAAATTAGATTTAAAAATTGTTTCTGTTCAGATTCGATCTGCCGAAATGACATAGAAGCAGCTATTGGATCGACATAAGACTACGGAGGAACATTAGTACTTCGGAAAATTCGTAAAAGGTGTACCCTTGCAAAAATGCCGAAAAACAGTACTTTTCGGCACTCTTGAACTAGTGAACAAAAGTAGAGCGTTTCGACACACTTTCGACAATTGAAAAGTCCAATCTTATGTCACGTTATTGCAAAATAGTTATTTATGCAACAAGTTGCAAAATGATGATTTTTTCTGTATGAGTCGTACATTTATCCAACGAGGCTTGCCGAGTTGGATAAATACGATGAGTGCTGAAAAAATCGAGTTTTGCAACGAGTTGCATACAACATTTTTTGTCATTACGAAAAATGAGGTTTGAATAGGATTTTTTCTTGGTTACATGTGTCTGCAGTATGAGGTACGACTGAGTATCAGTCCTGCAAAATATCAGTGTCGGTGCCTGTTTTCAGCCGAAAATGAATGACTGCGGCGCTTGTTTTCAGTTCCTCGATGTGAGAACTGACTGAGTCCGAGAGCGCCATTCGTGAGCAACCCTTCAAGGTCAATTCCCAATCATCCACACACTACTCATGCTGACAGGCCATTCGTCTCAAGCGGTGGCTTGTGAGAGTGAGTGCCCTATACGTTACCACGGGTGAAATTACTCAATTACAGAAAATGGTATGGAAATTTAGCCCTGTCAGCTCTCGCTTCCAGCACGCTGCGTGTGAGTGTGAGTACCTATTTCATTTCGCTCCTGCTGATCGAAAAGCAACATTGACAGGAAAAACAAAACGGAGAAAATGAAAAAAGCAAAATATCGCTATCATAAAGGCCTGTCGAAGAATTGCAGCACTGCTGAGTATCATGATCAATCAGCCTTATTTAACATGTAGTTCATCCTACTATTCATTACACACACGAAAATGGATGAAAATGTATATTGGCAAAAGTGCCGAAAAGTACTACTTTTCAGCACAAGTGTTGAAAAGTAGCACTTTTGTTTTAATAAAAAAAAGTAGGCCGTTTTAGCGCTCTTTTTGTCAGTGAAAAGTTGACGTTTTCACAACGTATTGGCAAAGTAGCACTTTTCGGCACTTTTTCCAACATACATTTTCATCCATTTTCGTGTGTGTAATGAATAGTAGGATGAACTGCATGTTGAATGAGGTTGGATGACCATGATACTAATACGTACCTCATTCAGCAGACGTATGTAACCTAGAAAAAGTCCTATTTAAACCTCATTTTTCGTAATGGCAAAAAATTTTGCAACTCATTACATGGACTTAAGGCGAAACTGGAAGTATTTTTTTCATTTTTTTGGTTTTTGATTTTTTATTAAATAACGAAGCAATATTTTCAAAAAACGGTTTTCGAACACATGTAGAGTATGGATCAGAGTATCTTCTGATTTTTTTTTGTGGTGGAAAATGTTTTCCTTTTTTGCAGAAACCATTTTTTGTGAATTATTGTTCAAAAATGGTTTCTGCAAAAACGAAAAACATTTTCCACAACAAAAAAAATTATCAGAAGATACCCTGATCCATACTCTACATGTGTACGAAAACCGATTTTGAAAATATTGCTTCGTTATTTAATGAAAAATCAAAAACCAAAAAGTGAGGAAATGCTTCCAGTTTCGCCTTAAGTCCAACGTCCCAAGTAAAAGAAAGGTGAAGTGATCTTTCGTCGTCTGTCAGCCAGAGTGAATAATTTTGTTAAAATAGCTTCGTCCATGGCCAATATCGTGAGCATCTAACTTCATCCATCGCGATTGAATTCCAAACATTTAAAATTCGATGTCTGCCATAAATTATGATTGCAGTCGATTATGATCCAATCAGTTCGTACGATAACTAGCAACACACGCCTCTAGTCGTGTGCCCATGCATTGTGAAACTGAAGAGCTTGCTTACTTCCCAGAAATTATTGTTCTTGCAGCATCCGCCGCTCCGTGCCAATAATCAAACTGACGTCGGTGATGATAGGAACGACGCAGATTAGGACATTTCCGAGGATCGGCGGGAACGACCAACAATTGAATTGCCTCCCTCCGTCTAATCCGGCGAGAGTGCCTTGGCTGCTGAGTACCCATCCCGGAAGCGCCCGATACAATCGGACTAATTGAATGCAGCAGTTCCATTTATTCGGGATGTGGCATAAAACGACGATATTGTTATTAGAATTTTGCCGTTCGCTTGCGTTAGGAGATGCTATCGTAGTTCCACCCTCGCCACCACCGCGGTACATAGTAAGAGATGACGACTTAGACGGGTGAAAATCAATATGCAATCCTAAGCCGATTGGACGATTGGAAGCGGAGAGTAGCAGGGCAGCAGTCGAAGACGTCTGAATTTTTTATGTTTTCTGTATCAACAACGTATGCTTGATGGCGTTCAAATCTGATGACGAAGGATTGTCGTGAGTTCAATCGAAAAGTCAGGCGACCATTGTAGCCTATGCGTTGAGAAAAAGGCACGTGTCTACGATGGAAGATCGACTTTCGAATTGTTAGGGTGGAAATCCTCGGACTCAAAATGATTGCTACTTTATCATGATTTTGAATACAAGCAATATGTTGCTGCCTGACTTTTGCCTCTCATGTTCACTCAAAGGGAGAATTATCAATAAGGCTCGGAGAGTTAAGTTGAAACTTAACATTTCCTTATTTTATGGTTTTAGATTTTTTGTACAAAACAAGGAAATATATTCAAAAATAGTTTCGATACACAGATAGGTAAATGATTAAGGCATCTCCTGATTTTTTTCTGGTAGAAAATGTTAATGAGTTTTTCAGGAATCATTTATTTAATATAAGGCACTTAATTTTAAAAACGACTTAAATTTCCGAGCATAACTTGAACTTACTGGTTGGTAGTTCAATCCATTTTTTTCACTTTATGCTAAACGCTTTCGTGCTGCTGGCATTCAATAATACCTCCCAGCGTAATGGGGTTCTAAAACGTGAATCCTCCATTACACAACCCTTCAATATAACGCCCAAGGAATAAAAAACACTTCAAATCCGCTTCCACGCGTCAATTCCACCTGTCAGTCACATCCCGTGAAAACCCCTCGCACCGAATCGCAAACGCCAATTGGCATGTCTCCTCTCCGTGCGTTGGTACTTATTCTTCGACATTATCCTTTTAATTTACACGCCCATGAACGCAAGCAGCAGCAGCAGCTCAACACTCAACAGCTCCAGAGCATCACGCACGCAATTTGTCCAACTTCACATTCTTCAATTTGACAGCTGCAAAGGATTTTAGAAATATACGAGTTGAAATAAGAAAGAAAAAAAAAGTGCGACGCGGAAGCGCATCATCCCCAGCACCAGCAGTCAGTGAAAACAAATATAAATATTTCATGAAGATTAATCTCATTTGGCATTCAGCGTGCAAAAGTGCGCGAAATAGACAGTTTGTGACGTGGTGGCTCGTGGTGGCTGCCGCAGGATTTTGGCCCACAGGGGAAGTACCGGCAACTGAGAGTATTATTGAAATCCGGCAACACCTTTCGGCTCTCACGTGGCACCAACTGTCGTGGAGTTGTCGTTCGATGCCGGGAATGCTTGGGTGCACCGGCGAAAAGGGATGGAGTAGGGGCGAGTGTTGCGAAATGATTTGCGAACATGTTTTAATATTTACAAATCGATGTATTTTAATTTTTTTTAGGTATTGCTTTATATTTTCAGGCATATTCTCATGATTTTTTTTAGAAATTCTTCTGGAAAATTATTGTGCGATTCTTCTGCAAATTCCTCTGGTTTTTTTTTCAGGTATTCTTTTAAGGATTTCTTAGATTTTTTTAGATTTTTCTTCAGATTTTCTTTTAAAAAACTTTCGGGAGATGCTTCAGATTTTTTTTTCAAATTCCTCCAAAATTTATTTCTGGACATATTCCAAGGAATTTCGCAAGAAATTATTTTATGATAGCTGCAGGGGTCTCTCCAGTTTTGCCAGGAATATTTTCAAAATATTTCTTCAGTGGCTATCTAAAGAATTTCTGCATAATTCTTCGGGCTCCAATAAATAAATATATAAATAAATAAATGAATAATTTCGGAGATGAATTAGCCGCAGGCTGAAAATCTCCGCAATAAAGCTAATAATAATAACTTGTATAAGTAATTCTTCTAATAATTTCTTCAGAGGTCCCAAGTAACATGTTGATATCTTATTAGTCTTGAAGAGGTTTTAAAAACCGTCTTTTTCTTCTTCTTCTTCTTCTTCTTTTTCTTCTTCTTCTTACTCTTCTTCTCCTTCTTCTTCTTCTTCTTCTTCTTCTTCTTCTTCTTCTTCTTCTTCTTCTTCTTTATGGCCCTACATCTCCACTGGGACTTGGCTTATCTCACTTCATCTTAGTGTTTTATGATTGATGATTAATTCTTTTCCTGCTATTGCATGAATTTGTATATTGTGAGGCAAGGACAGGGAGTCGAAAACAAAGTTTTTCCGACTGGAACGGGAACCAAACTCACTGTCTACTGATTGGCGATCCAAAGACTTAACCACTAGGCTAAATGGAAACCCAAAGGTTTGAAAACCGTCATAAAACCTTATTCCTTTTATTTTGGTTTTATGAAGGCTGTAAGAACCTCTTCCAGTCTATTTGACTGAAAAATGTGAAATGGGGTGTCTCCAGAAGTTTTTTTTTCAGAAATTCCCCAGGAGTGTCCAAAAGTTCTTTAGAAAACCCTCAACGAAATTCTCCAGTAATCCTTCAAGAAATTTCTTGAACAAGTTTTCAAGGGTATTATTTCCAGAGTTCCTCCACAAGTTTCTCATTTTTTATAGAACTATTTCAAAGAGTTTCGTCAGAGATAATTTTAAAAATAATTTCAGGATTTTTTTGTAATGAGGGATTCCACGGAGGCACGCAAGTCGATCCTCAGCGACCATTTCAAAAATATCTGAAACTTTGCACAGTTTTTCAATTTCATCTAAAACGTCATTTTTCGATATCAAATCTTCATATAGAGTCACGTCTAACTTTTCAAAAGGGTGTATGTGAAAATGGTTGAAAAATATTCAAAAAGCTGCACAGCAAAAACGGTTCGTTCGATTGTTATGATTTTTTCAGCAAAGTTAGATAACTTAATGGGGATTGCTAAGAAAATATACACTGTAAAAAAATTTTTTTTTGCATTAAAAAAATATCATTTTTGTCACACAAACTCAAATATCTCAAAACCCTATCTTTTTACCAACGTGATTTTTTCAGGGAAAACGGTCCATTATATTAGCTATCTACCATAAAAATTTGGTGATGGTAAACTAATAAACAAAAAAGTTATGATATTTCAAACATTTCACAATTTTTACATTTAGTAAAAAAAAATATGTTTTTTTTACCGTGTACATTATTCAGAGAATCGCATTATGATGCTGATTTTATTGTTAAGGCTACCGCATGAATTAAACAAGTTATTTTCATGATATTTTTATTTAATTATTCATAACTATTATAGCATCTATTAGAAACTTAGACGCGATCCAGTGTAGTGATCAAAAGTATTGATAGTGTCATTATTTTTATTGTACGTGACTGGCGAAAAATTCTGTTAATAGGGTTAAAACCTGTTGATAATAAGAAACATAAGTAATATTATTTTTAAGATAAAAGCTGCAAAACAAAAGTTTTATATAGACGAATGCGTCTAGTTTACCTGCAAAAAACTTACCTCTTAGATAATAGATTTTATGATGGAGAGAAAGCGAGTAACTGCAACACCAACAAATACATAATAGGTGCATACCACGACAATGCTCTAGACGTCTAGTTTACCTGCAAAAATTTACCTATCAGAGAATAGAATCATAAATATCGGGAGGAAGCGAGTAACTTCAACAACAACAAATGCATGATAGGTACCATGACAATGCTCACGAAAAAGCAAAAAATTACTACCGCTATGGTTATTAAGGATTGTAAAGTAAAAGTTTTCTTCAGTCAAGTAAACGACACCAAACTAGTCAGTAAAAACTTGAAAGTGATTTTGTTTATTAAAATCTAACGAACAACATGAGTAGTCGCTTTCTCAACTGTTGTAGGCCGTTTGCAGAAAAAAAGTGCTCAAAAGAGTTACGAAATCTCACCGAAAGCACCATAGATAAACTGAAAGCGACAGGTTATGCTCCAATGTCCACATTGAATACAAATTTACGCATTTGCACGTCCTGCCGTCTAAACGTTGACAAACGAGCAATCTGTATATCATCGGAAGAGCAGGGCGCAGGAAGTTCGAAAACGACAACAACTGAGGAATTACTAGAAGTTCCAAGTGCAGAGAGCCTTGCCACCGTACCATCAGCGACATCTGTTTCAACAAATCAATCGGAAGATGAGTGTATTCAAAAGGTAAACATCGAACGCTTTAACGAGGGCATAGCTGGGATAAAAGTGACTCCGATTAAATGGACGAAGATGGACTACGTTTATTATCCAGAGAAAAAATACCGTGAAATAAACGAAGCTGTACGTAGAAACCTCTTCAAATTAGGACCTGAGGATGTGGAAAATACAGACTACGATGAGGTAATTATGAATATGAAGGAAAGGTTCTCGAATCCAGCCACGACAAGGAAAGAAAAATTATTGATTTTGTCGATGCTGCCAAGTTCGTGGTCTATTCAAGATGCCATTGATGAGTTCGAAACCAATAGATATACAGTAAAAGAGGCAAAACTATTTAAGAATAACTGTCTTTCAACCAAAAATACTAGGTCTAGTAATGCGTTAACAGACGAGGCAAAAGAAATAGTAGTTCAATATTTTGAAGATGATGAAGTAAGTCGAGCTATGCCTGGCCAGAAAGATTATGTATCAGTAAAACAAGATGGAAAGCGTCAAGCAATCCAAAAACGATTAATGATGACGACATTGAAAGAAGCTTACACACGCTTCAAGGAAATTCACAATAATATTAAAGTAGGTTTTTCCTCATTTGCAAGCCTTCGGCCAAGGCAATGCAAGCTTCTTTCCAATTCAGGAACACATAATGTTTGTGTGTGCACAATAGCGTGGTTCAAAAAATCGTTTTTGCTCCACACCGCTTATTCGATTCGTAACCAGATTCTATGCCTTCTCCCAAAATTTGAGCTCATTTGGTTGAAAATTGAGACTGCACAAGCCTTTCAAAGTTTGTATGGGAATTACTATGGGAAAACGATATTTTTCACTCAATCGACCGTAGTATTTCTCCAAGTGCCCTAGAGCGTTAGTTGACCCTGGGTACTCCTAGGTTACTCTATCAGCTACAACTTTGCCGAAGATTGCATTCAAATCGCATGCTTCATTAATTAGTTACCGATTTTTATCCAGAATCGGAATCTTTACTCATGATGGTTAAACTAATCATTGGGCATCACTGCATATTGCAGTGAAACATAGTAGCCATGATTTCAGTGTGCTATCTTTGGCGCCACATGCAGCAATGTTGCCTGCTGGGAAGCTGGAGGATCATTGTTAAAGTTTGTCCAGTTGGATACAAATCGATAATTAATTAATGAGGCGTCCGATTTGAATGCGGTCTTCGGCAAAGTTGTAGCTGATAGAGTAGCCTAGAAGTACCAAGGGTCAGCTAATCCGTTAGGGCACTTGGGGAAATACTACGGTCGAATGAACGAAAAACATCGTTTCCCCATATTAATTTCCATACAAACTTTGAAGGGCTTGTGCAGTCTCAATTTTCAACCAAATGAGCTCAAATTTTGGGAGAAGGCATAGAATCCGGTTACGAATCGATTAAGCGGTGTGGAGCAAAAACGATTTTTTGAACCACGCTAGTGCACAACCCATGAGAATATTAACCTTATTTCACATAGTTTGAAAAGAATAAATTTAACAAAGGATATTAAAATGTTAACTGGTAGTCTTTTGTGTGAAAATACAACATCAAATTGCTATCTACGATCTTGTTCGGATTGTCCAGATTCTTCATTATTGGAAAATACTTTATTCGGTGAGTTTGAAGAAAAATATATTGATCAGTTATCATTTGAGCAATGGGTAACCACGGATAGATGTGACCTAGAAACAATTGTAAAACCTGTAGATGAGTTTGTGTCATATTTTTGCTTGAAATTAGAAAGTTTAATCCCTCACGATTTCATTAAAACAGAGCAATCCAGCTTTTTAAAAAATACGAAAAATACGTTACAAAATGGTGAATTTTTAGTCATTTGTGATTTTTCTGAAAATTACAGTTTTGTATTGCAAGATGAAGTTCAGTCCCATCACTGGAACGTGCAACAAGCTACAATTCATCCATTCGTTATTTATTTTAATGGAAGTTCGCAAATTGAACACTTTAGTTTCATTGTAATTTCCGAAGATTTAAGGCACGATTCAATATCCGTAAACTTGTTCATTGCCAAAATGATTAACTTTTTACGCGTTGATAAACATAAAGAAGTCAAAAAGATATATTTTATGTCTGATGGAGCAGCGTCGCAGTACAAAAACCGTAAGAATTTTTCGAGCCTATGTCAATTTAAATCAATGTACGGAATTGATGCAGAATGGCATTTTTTTGCTACGTCACATGGCAAAGGTCCTTGTGATGCTATTGGAGGAACAATAAAGCGCATGGCCACAAGAGCAAGTTTAGCCAAAGAACGTGAGCATCCAATTAAAACTGCGAAAGAACTTTTTGAATGGGCGAATCGTAGAAAAGAAGAAGATTTAACCAAATTATCATTTTGTTTTACTACTACGGAAGAGTACGAAATAAAGGCTTCAGAGCTCAGCGAGCAATATAATAACGCGAAAACGATCCAAGGAACCCAAAAATTCCATTGTTTCATTCCATTGTCAGAAAATAAAATTAAAGCAAAACTATACTCAAACTGTTCTGACAATAATGCCAAAGTGTTCGATATTGTAAAAAAATAAATAAAATCAAATAAAAAATAAGTAAAACTGTTTTCATGATCTCATAACCCATAATAAAATCCAAACCCAAAACTCTTAGCCCTCTCTTACCCCTATTGTGTCAAATCTATGATTATTGTTGTGTAATTTGAGAATTCATTTATATGTATAAATATTATATGTATATATATTATATGTATATATATTACATGTATATACATATAATATAAATACATATAATATTTATACATATAATATACATAATACAAATGAATACACAAATATTGAATATCGTAAAAACAACTTGTTTAACTCCCGCAAGACCCTTAACAAAAAAAACAGCACCAAACTGTGATTCTCGAAATAATTTACACGGTAAAAAATTTTTTTTCTACTAAATGTAAAAAATTGTGAAATGTTTGAAATGTCATAACTTTTTTCTTCAGACTCTAGTTTAATTTAAAAACACTTCACTAATACTTTACTTTTGCAAAAGAAAATAAAAAATGAATAACTCTTTTAAAGAAAAACTAGAAAGGACGAGCAAATTCCTTTTAATTCTACTACTGTGCTTATCTTCGGACAGATAGGCCTATTTCGTCTGTGACTTACAGACTTCTTCAGTGTCAAGTGCTCGAGCACTTGACACTGAAGAAGTCTGTAAGTCACAGACGAAATAGGCCTATCTGTCCGAAGATAAGCACAGTAGTAGAATTAAAAGGAATTTGCTCGTCCTTTCTAGTTTTTCTTTAAAAGAGTTATTCATTTTTTATTTTCTTTTGCAAAAGTAAAGTATTAGTGAAGTGTTTTTAAATTAAACTAGAGTCTGAAGTAACAAGTTCTACTAAAAGCTCTAAAGTAATAGTAAAGTGAATAACTTTTTTGTTTATTAGTTTACCATCACCAAATTTTTATGGTAGATAGCTAATATAACGGACCATTTTCCCTAAAAAAATGACGTTGGTAAAAAGATAGGGTTTTGAGATATTTAAGTTTTTGTGACAAAAATTATATTTTTTAATGCAAAAAAAATATTTTTTTTTACAGTGTATATTTTTTTAGTAATCACCATTTAGTTATCTAACTTTGCTGAAAAAATCATAACAATCGAACGAACCGTTTTTGCTGTGCAGCTTTTTGAATACTTTTCAACCATTTTCATATACACCCTTTTGAAAAGTTAGTCGTGACTCAACATGAAGATATGATATCGAAAAATGGTGATTTAGATGGAACTGAAAAACTGTGCAAAGTTTCAGCTCAATAGAAAATCATGAATTAAAAAAAGTCCTAAATTTTGATGCTGTTGCTTGGAATCGCTCTAATGGAGTACCTCCAGAAAATTTTCAAGAATTTCTTCTAAGAATCACCAGGAGTTTTTATGGGAGATCCTCAGAGAATTTCTTTGAAAAATCCTTCAGAGGTTCTTCCAAGGACTACGCCAGTTATTTTTTGTGTAATTTCTGAAAAAATCCATAGAGAAATATCTCAATTCTGAAAAAAAAATCTCAGAAATTCGAGGATAAATCTCTAAAATTTTCTTAAAGAATTGTTCAGATAAATTTCCGAAAAATATATGGAAGAACTTTTAGAGTAAGCTCTTGATGGTTTTTTTCTGAAAAAAATCCCTAAAACTCAGAAGAAGTCTCTTTAAATATTGTTAATGTTATTCTTGGAAGAACTCTTGAAAAAAAAATTCTTGAGAAATCTGTGGACGCATTTTTAAAGGAATTCAAAAGAAAAACGACTTGATAAGCCTTCTGGTAAAATCTACAGAAAAAAAAACTCTTGAGATAATTTGTAAAGAAATTCTTGTTGATTTTTTAGGAATATTTCTGAATTAATTCCTCAAAAAATTCCTGGAGAAATTCTAACAGTTGTCCTTAACCCTCTTTTGGCATTAGGGTAATTTTTTGACCCAAACCGTACACTACGTCAGTGAGCTGCTGCCAACGCGCTGTAAAAGGATGGTTAAAGGAAATGCCAGAGAAATGTCTGAGGAAATGCTTTTGCTTGTGTTAATTGGGATACACATAGAATATGAAACAACTATGCTGTATGCGGCAGATTTGCAATGTTAATTTTTTCTGAAATTTGTAAGAACGAAAAAAAATCGCATTGTCCAATATTCAAAAGAGTATAAGAAATACACCAATATCACATAAGAGATATTTTTTCTAGAAATACGGAAGAGCAAGAACAATAAGTAAGCAAAAAGGTAGATTATCCAGGAAATCTTTCGGAAACTAATGTTAGAATTTCTGATCAGAATTTTCAGGTATTATTCCATATATTCAGGAATTCTCTCAGGCATTGAATTCTCAAAATATTTATCTGGAAATTTCTCCAAAGGTTTCTTTAGTAATTGCTCCAGATAATCCAACCCCTGTAAATTTGCTTAGGATTTGTTCAAATTTTACATCTGCGTTTTTTTCAGAAATTTTCCAGATCATGTTTTAGGAATTTCTCCAGAAAATCTTTCAGCAATTCCAGCAGAAATAACTTCGGAATCTAATCCTTGGCATTTTTGATCCGGTTATTTTTGCTGAAATTCCTGAAGAAAGGCCTTAAATTCTAAAAAGGTTCTGGAGTTATTTTTGAAGGACACTCTGCTGAAGAAGTTGCAGAAGGATTCCCAGCAGGAACTTTCGAACTAATCCGTGCAATAATTTATGATGAAATGTTCAGTTCATCCTTACAGAAATCTCAGGGAGAACCGTCGTGCTGGGTGACATCGGGCCACTACTCCGCACGTTTAGAATACGATGGGAATGCATATTGTGTGCTAGACTACTAGAATACATAATTCTAAGAAACTTTTCCGTGGGATAGATGGACCAATGTTCCCTCTAGGCGCACTGTCACCCCGAACGACGGTACTCTTGAATGCATCTCTACAGGAAAATCTGAAGAAATCCCAGGGAAATTCTTTGAGAAATTCCGAGGAGAGTAAATACTTGAAGAAACCCATCGGGCAACCCTTGGTGGAGTTATTAGAATAATTGGGTTAATTTTCGAAAAATAATCGAAAAACTTCTTTATTGAAATTCTTGGAGGATTCCTCTATGAACACCTCTACAGGAATCCTCGGACAATTCCTACCTTAATAGTGAAAGAAATAATGTGTGAAGAATTAGCTTTAGTCAAATTTCACGAATAACAAGAAATAAAAAAAGAAAGAAATAATGCAAGAATCTTTGGAGAAATTAATTCCTGCAGGATTTTCAGGATGAATTTCAGAAAAAATTGCTAGGCTAGGAATCTTCCTGTGGTATTTTCCAATGAAATCCCTAAAGTAACTCCTGACCATATACTTGATGGACTACTTTTTAAAATATACCTTTACGATTTTTTAAGAAATCTCTGGAAGATTTTCTGAAGTAACCACAGCCATTTTAGAAAGAATTTCTTAAAAAATGCCTGCATACAATTGTGAAAAAATATCTGGAAGAATTTCCGAGGGATTTCCCAAACGAATCCCTGGAAGCATTTCTAAAATAACCTTCGGTGGAATTTCAAAAGGAGCCCTTGGAGAAATTTGCTAAATTAGCACTGCATGATTTTCTGAAAAATAAAATGCTGGGGGAGTTTCTGAAAAAAAAAAAACAAACCCTTGCAAGATTTTGAGTTTAAATTCCTGAAGCAATTTTTGTAGAAATTCGTAGAGCAAATATGAAAAAAAAAATCCATAGAAGATTTTGTTTTGTTCTGGAATAAATTAATGGACAAATCAAGCCTAACTTTACCAAACACCGTATCTAACAAAATCTATGAACGGAGAAAATCGAAGGAAAAGTTCGCTGTTCACATAGCAACTTATACATTGAGCTTTTCAGAAACGTGAAAAATCTAGGTTTTTTTTCCACAAATTATCCCCAAAGATGAGTGATACAAGTAACCCTTAACGAAATTCAGCGCCTCATGTAGAAATCTCTTTTTTGTTTACATATGTTTATATATGTGGAAGACTTTCTCAAAGGATTTCCATGGAGCAATTTTAAAAGAAATTTAATGAAGGTTCTATAAAAGAGTTCCTAAAAAAGTTTATGAGTAATCTCCACAAAACTAAAGGATAGCGTAAAACGGGGTATCATTGATCAGCAGGGTATTGTGGATTTACCGGCTACTTGTATTCTACCGGTTACTTGAGTAGCCGTTACAAAGGAGCCGTTTTCATATGAAAATCAACTTGATTGTCAAAAAATTAATGTCGCTGAATAGCTACTGGCAACGAGGAATAGCGCATACAATAAAAATGTTTAAAATCATTTTTAAGTTACTCTTTTTATAAAACGGCTACTTTTGGATGCCATACTGAAGCGACCGGTAGAATACAAGTAGCCGGTATATCCACAATAACATTGTTCGGTTTGACCGACCTCATGGAATGTTCAAGCAAGTATTTTACATTGAATTAGTTTCTCCTATCGAATGGTATATCGTAATCTGCTACCATTTAGCTATTAAACGACATGCAATTCATGAAAAAGTGAATTTCATAAACATTGAAATAAATCGACTTTCCAAAACTATGTTTCGTATCGCAATGAGATACATTGTCAAACATTCGTGCTTGGCGTGAATACTAGATACATACAATATGAGGATCGAAATAACTGTAATACTTCGATATTTTATCCTAAAGTTGGATTTAATAAACGGAACTTTTATAAAAATGCTCTTTCTCAATTAAATATATGATTTATTAAAAATAGGCTATCAATTCCTTAAGTCATTGCTTACCTTTAGGCGTTATTCGCGGTTTGGAAGATTCAAATCCTAAAATAACTCAAAACTACATAACTTGTAGTAATTTGGACGACATATTTGAAATCAGCAACCCCGAGTAATGAGTAAGTAGTAAGTAAGGGTATTTTCAACACAAACGAACATTTATCACTGACATGATCAATGTTACCCAAAATCAACAAAATTAAAAATTAGATAAAAAAGCCTAACATGTTTTAAAGTTTTACAATAGTTTTTCTTTACACATACTCAGAGGGCCACTACTAGTTTGAAAAATATAAAACATGTAAAGTTTGCTTTTTCAAAAAAATTATTCAAGAAAGATCGATAATTCTGATCAGTGTTACCCCAGATTACGGTACCATGAATATTCTGAGAGCAACTTTGGAGAAATCTTTAAAAGTATTCCTGGCAGAATTTCTTGAAAATTCTCTATACCAGGGGTTTTTAGATCTTTTGGCTCGCGGTGCAATTTTTGGAAATAATTCTCTACGCGGTGCGCCTGGTTGTTATGTACTATTCTCCGGAATGCTAAGCGAGGTCTTGAGCAGATTCAGTGTAAAATTTCTGTAACATTAGTGATAAGTTTTTGACGTATTCCAAATAAGAAAAACGGAAAAGTTCTGCGTTGACCATGTAGTTTAGGTTTTGAAGGGCGTTTACTAGGTTTTTGAAGAAATATGTGGCCAAATCCCTGCAAGATCCTTAAAAGATAAATTTTCAGAACTTTGGTACATTTCTTACTAGATTTGTCAGAAATCACAAACACGTATTCAATAGAATTCCTGGTAAACTGATTTATTGCTAGATACCTGCTTAAGGTCCCATTAGACATGACAAATATTTGGCCAAACAAGCCCAACGAATGACCAACACAACGTGAATCATGGCAACCTTGGATAAATGTCGGACTTGAATGGCAAATATTTGTCATAATGACAAACAGTCTAATGGCACCTTTAGGTCCTTCGTAAAACCGCAGGTATCCTGGAATGCACAGTAATTAATTTATTACCCTTTTAAGGCTATACCAGTCGGCCAGTATATCTAATATAGACGTACAATCTTGAAGCATTTGAAGGCAAAGTGCGTATAATTGACAAACTGAGCGTTAAATTTGTAAAACAAAAATACCAAATGTTTAGGTGGGATTCGAACCCACGACTCCGTATTGCTAGTCCAGCGCTTTAACCAACTAAGTCGCAGAACAAGTTACGATTCTGTGGACTGGATTCAAAGCACCTCCCTAACCTGGAATGCTTCTGATAAATTTTAGTGAAGATGATCAAGATATACTCCTTGTATTATGTTTTGTGGAAATCCATGACAAACTCTTGAGAAAAACATTATGATAATTCCATGGAGACATTGGAAGCATCATTCTTCGTGAATGCCTTGAAGGGTGTTGCTGGATTCCTTTTTAAATTTGGCCTACATCATGTTTTTTTTCTCATCTGCTGGAGCACTTTCCGATATTTAAAACGTGTTCTTTCCTTGTTCTCAATCATATGATGGCTATTTCATCAGCAGGTAACGACTTAAGGGGTGGTCCATAAATGACGTAGCATTTTAGGGGGGAGGGGGGGGGTCTCGGATTATGCTACGAGCCGTGTATAAGGTATAGGAAAATAGGCTACGAGGGGGGAGGAGAGTGTCATAAATTGTCAAAAAAATGCTACGTCATTTATGGACGGCCCTTATAATGAATGAAGAATTTTTGAAGTGCCATGGTGCATTTGTCAAGGTTTCACGGTGCACCAAGTGCACCGCGATGCACGATCTAAAAACCCCTGCTCTATACAATTCTCTGAAGGAATCGCTGGAGGAAATCATGAAAATATCGAAGCAGTTAAATCAGTTCGTGATCTTTCGCCCCAGCCAACACACGATCGCATATGCTGTTGAACAGGATGCTTAGTGGAGGAGGTATGCGTACACTCACACATTTAACTCGGTTAAATGGGAGTACGTGCGAATATAGCCTCCACTTTATCATCCTATTCTACATCATATACGACTTCGTGTCGGCTGGCTCTGTGTTGGTTTTTTGAACGATTTGTAGAGATTATAAGGGATAGTAGCATTGTTGGCCTATGGTTTCCTTCTCAACGTGATGGGGCTGCCATCTTAGGTATAGCTTCCGATGAAGGAGAATTTCATTTTCAACCTCTGAATGCCAGAACAGTCGCTCGGGAAGTACCTCCTTAATCTAGCTGAATCCAGAAGGACAACAGTAGTGCCCAAGCTTCACTGTCAGCTAAGCACACAATTCATAGCTGGCAGTCTTTCTCATCGATTGACCCGTGGCAGCATGAGGTAGGAAGTTGTGAGGACCAGAGCTATTTCTTAGGGGCTGTCCATAAACCACGTGGTCATGAGGGGGGGGGGGGGGGGGTTCGGCCAATGACCATTTTGTATGGACAAATAAAAATTTTTGTATGGACAAATGACCACGCGGGGGGGGGGGGGTTAAAAAGTCCCAAAAAAATGACCACGTGGTTTATGGACAGCCCCTTATGCTCCTTGTTGTATCGCCTTTTTGCAAGTATGGTTATCCATCCCTCTTACATACAACTACAAGTTTTTCACTCATTCATAAAGTTTAAGATAAGCGATTGATACCAACACACATCTAAGGAGCACTCTGCTGAACAGATAGACCAGTATCTGTAGCTCATTCTGTGCTAATAACCCCTATCATGTCACGCTCTGACTATGTACATTGTCAGCAACAGCTGTCAAAAGTAAAAAAAAAATGATAAATAAAAATGTGAATATGGCCATTATTAAAGCCATAAATTTCTGGGAAATATACGAAGCGAATGGAACATCCAAAATTTGAGGAATGGGCTGATTCCACTTTTACTTTGATCCACTTCCGATAAGTGATCCAACTTATCTTTCATTATCAATTGGTATCACACAAAATCATCTATCCATTCTTTTTTGATAACAATGGAGATGTCCGAATTTGACATCACTCGAACCATTCGCTTTCTTTCGGGATATTGTTTTCCAATCGCTCCACCCCCGGAGGAAAACCGGTAATTGGGAGGACATTTTTCTGTTGCAAAACAGAACAGCCAATAATGGGTGAAATTAGGGTTGTCATAGTGTCAGATGAAGAGGTCCTCGTTTGCACTGATAGAAGCAACCCTAGCAGGAAAAATGGCCTCGTCATCAACCGGGAACGAGTGTGGGAAAATTGCTCGTCGACACTTCAGACACACGTGCTGCCCATTCTGATCCCGATCCCGGTGGTAGTAGTTTGGCAATGAGAAAAAGGGATTGATTTCCGGTTTCCGGATTTCACAGTTCAGTGTACAGAGTCGCTCGAGAAGGACGTCTCAATTTTCTTCCGATCAAGATGTCGCCGGCGCAACGTTCGGCTGAATGTACTGAACGACCTCATAGCATATCGCAGCTGTTATTTTTCGACCCTTCATCACTCCGAACTGGGAAACCGTTTGTACCGATAAATGCTCCGGCGCTTGCGACTTGCGTAATTTCATTAGTGAAGAAAGCCATGAATCACGAGAAAATCACCTTCGCGCCAGGCTCCGGAAACATAATTCTCCCTCCACTCACTCGGCGCTCGACCTGTCATCCATCAATCGCTGTCATCTTCCCAGTGTTCTTGGCAACCACCTACGCCGCCTAGAATCGTTCCAAAGGTGGAATTTAAATAAAACAGCCATCCATTATCCAAACCCCGCAAGGATCGTTGTATGCGTGAAAAAAGCTGCCAGTGTAACGTAACGTACGGGTTGAAATTTAAATTACAATTATTTATTGCTTTACACCCAGTCGCAGTCGGCTCTGATAACGGAACCCAGGCCTAGCGGATGTCGTCACTACTGTGCAAGGAACAATTCGAGCAGCTCATCTAAGCAACCATTAGCATTCCAGTGAACTACGTTGAGCCCGAAGCACGGAGAGGGAATAAAAATTCCTTAAATATCTGTCTCAAGACAAACACCTAGGCAGGCTCAGCTAGGTTGAGACACAAGAAGCAGCCATAGGTCGCCGTACCTAAACGCGTTACGGCGAATCATGTGCGAAGAATAAGATGACACGCTTCGTTCGTTCGGGAGGTGACATAAAACGTTCGCAAAAGTGTCGCGTGCGGGCCTACAAGCGGAGCATCAGAACTGTTGTGACGGTACCTGGGATCTGTATTAGAATGAGGGGGATTGGAACAACCACAGGTTTTAATATTGTCGCTCATAAATTCATGTAGCATTTGTGACGGTACGATGGCAGCGAATATTTATTTTGGAAGTCGTTTTTTCCAACTTTTTCTCAAAGTTGTTTTATAGTTTGTTAAACAATGGACGAACTTAATGTCATATGCATATATTGCATATATGTTAAGCTCCATGAATGATAAATAAGCTAGTTTTTTACGCAATCCTTTCTACTTGGTATTGATAACCTTTATCTGATTGTAGATATGTTAACTTGCCTCTCCAATTTTTACAATGATGTTCATAATGGTGATTCTGGAAGTTGATAATGAACCTGGGCGTGTTAGTGAAACACCTGTAAATGAGAGGAAATCTTAGTAACTTTTCATTATGATGAAGTTTATGACCGTGTTTCACGTACTTTTATGATACAAGATGCAAGAAGAAGTGCCTATGAGTACAAAAGTGGAGGTATTATATGTGCATTAGCGGGACAATAATTACGTTACATGACTTGATACGATATCCTATGCGATGTACACAGTTAAAAAAAATCAATTACTTCGGTAATATTTTACCGAAATCTCAACCGTTAAGTTTGTTTTACAGGATAAAATTAGTAAAGGTAGCAACTTTTACCGAAGTTCGTTAGAGTTTGACAGATAAACAATAACACTTTACCGAAATTTGTTAATTTTTTTACAGAATTTCGTTAAATATCCATTACCGAACGCTCAGCGGTTCAGATTTCGGTAAAAATTACCGAACGCGATTAGCTGTGTATGGTGTACACTTTTGCGATGTAATAGAGCATCTAATGCGACCTAATAATATTTGAAAACAAATTCTTGTCAGCTCAGTGCTGAATTAGTGACTTTTTGATTATCGACAGGACACTTTACACAACACCACACACTACTTATAAAACAAGATGATTATTTATCAATACGGTCTGACTCACCTCAGTATCAGTGCTGTCATTGTAAAATCAGAGCTGGTTACTCAAAATTTCCAAATCTCAGCGCCCCCTATTCTGGAAAGCCCCCATAGGAATCACCACAGTATTACAACTAGTTAAGAATTACTGGAAAACCACTCCATAAAAAGTATTATCACGTTTTTTGTCTGCCTGATTGCTCCAAAAATCTTTCAGTATTTATTAATTCTCCTGAACTGTTCATGCATTTTCTCCATTTAATTTGTTCAGGGATACCACCAGAAAGGAATTTCTGTGATTCTTTTAAGATTTATCATTTTTTTTCCTAAATTTTTGTAGAATTTTTTTTTTAATTTTTTATAGAAAGAAGATCTAAAATGCATTTCTCCAGAAAATCTTTCAGAGATTATTTGTGGAACTCTTCCAGGTGTTTTCCTTGAGTCTTCTTCAGAAGTTTCACAAGAAATTCATCAAAATATTCATCTCCAAGCAAGTCCATGAGTTTCTCCAAAAAATCCTTCTGGGATTCCTTCAGCGATTATTAAGGAAATTCCTTCAAGGATTGCTGCAGAAGCTTGTGTATGTATCCTTTCATGTGTTTCGCCAAACATTTCGGAAAGAATTTCCTCGAAAAATATTATGAGAAATCTTCTACAGATTTCTCAAAAGATTTCTTTAGCAGAAGCAATTTTTGACAGAGATTCAGATTATTTTTAAGATTCAATCCAAAATTGTACAAGGGAGTTTTTTTAGAATGCAGATTTTTCTTCATAAATGTTGCTGAAATTGCTCCAGAATTCCTTTCAGGTCTTAGTCCACATATTCAGAGATACCCTCAGGCATTTGTTTATTATTTTCTCTGAAAAACTTTTAATAGATTCTGAAAGTTTCTTTAAAAGTTTCTCCAGGGATTGCTCAGGGTTTATTCAAACGTTGTTGCTTTAAGGATTTTTTCAATTTTTTCTCCGGTAATGATGCTTTAGAAACTTCTCCACAGATTCTCTAAGCAACTCCTGCATAAGTTACTCCAGAATTTATTCCTTGGAATTTTTCAGATCATTTATCATGAAATTCTTCTATGAAAATCTATATAGGGTTTTTTTAACTTCTTTCCAGAAATTCTTTCAAAGGTTTTTTTTTTCAAAATTCCAGAAATTCATGGGGAAGTCCTTTAAAACATTTTTCCAGGATGTTTTTTTTTGTTTTGGCAAGATTTCCTCCAGAAATATATCTTCAGAAATTATCTTCAGGGATGTTTATGTCATTATCTCGAAAGAAATTGTATAATAAATTATTCTAAAAATTCCCTCAGAGATATCTCCAGGAGTTTTTTCTAACGATTCCTTCCGAAATTCCTTCGGTATCTTAGGGTTTCATATTCTTATGTTTTTTGATTGAAGTGTATTTCAACGTTTACATTGAATAACACTGGAACCTTTGGAATTTTACTGACGGATTTATTTAAGAACTCCACCAGTACCTTTGTCAGCTATTTCTGCAGGAATTTTGGCATACATTTTTAAGTCATTCTGCCGAAAATTTCTCTACCGATTTCTGCAGATTTTTTTTTCCATAAACATCTTTACCAATTTTTTCTTGAAAATATTCTAAGAGTTTCCCAAGTATTTTTTTTACGATTATTTTCTAGTTATTAAGGAGGTATTTTGAGGTTTTTTTTCAAGAATTTTTAGTTGGGAATCGCACTAAAAAATTCAAAATTTTCTTCTAGGAAACTCCAAATTTATATCAAAGACTTTTTATAAGAAGGAAATCCAATGCCTTCTTATGAATTTCGTTGAGAGATTCCTTCAAGAATTCTTCCAAGTATTTTTTGTGCAAATTCTGACAGAACTTCTTTGAAAAATCTCTGTTGGAATATCTGAAACAATTCCTTCATTGATCTTTAAAGGAACCCCAGGAGATATTTCTGACGGAGCCACAAAACCAATTTCCAAAAAAAAAATTGTATGGAAAATTCTGCAGCAATCCCAAAAGGAATCTCTCATAGAGTTCTTGGAGGAACCTTTAGAAGAATACCCGAAAGAATCTCTGTAGGATTTTTCTAAAGAAATGTTTCGATGAATTTCTGTAACACTCCATGAAAGAACTGTTGAAGAAATTCCGTAGTGAAATTCGTGAAGAAATCTTTTAATTTCTGTGGCAATTTCTGAAGAAATCTCTAGTAAAAGAAATAATCTCAGGAAGTACTTTTGAATGAATCTGTTGAGGGATATCTGAAAAACCCCTGGGAAAACATCCTAGCAAAATACCTGGAGGAATTCCTTGGAAAAGCCATGGGCGCAGTTCATAGAAAACTTTATCTCTAAGAAAATTTCTCAAGAATGCATTTAATTTTTTTTTTCGAAGGAGTTTGTGGTGAATGTTCTAAAGAAATCTGAAGAGAAATTTCTGGAGGAACTTTTGATTTTCTGAAGGAATCGCTGAAAGCGTTTCTGAAAGTATTTCTGAAGCAATTTGTGGACATATCACTAAAGGAGTACCAGTAGGAATACTTAAAAAAAAAACGCTTAGATAACCTTCTGTAAAGATCTCTTGAAAAAAAAAACAACTCTTGAGGTATTTCTGAGGAAATCCGTGTAGAAATTCCTAGTTAACAGTTCTGAATAAATTCCACAAAGAATCAGCAGAGAAATTCATAGAGTTATCCTTAAAGGAAACGCCAGAGAAACTTCTGGGGAAATACATGGACAAATATTTGGGGGAAATCTTGATAGAATCACTGGAAGAATGCATGATTTTCTGAATGAATCCTTGTAGACGTTCCTCAAATCGCATCATGTCAACATAAACGATTCCAGCTTAACCAAGTTAAAGCTTAAAGCTTTTATTCCAAGCTTGAAGAGTTTATTTTTACATTTATGCGATTTCATTCGTACCCTAATGCGAGTTAAACTGACGTAATTAGAAAAAGTTTCAACTGAAGCCGTATAATCATCAATGTATAAAATTATGAGAATTCATTTGGCACTTTGCGAATTCACTCGAACGCTTATGCAAATAAGTTAAGTTCAACGCAATAAAACATCAGATCTATCGGAACAATGCAGTCATACCTTATGAAAGCTGATACGTATTCTTATATGACTTTACCAGATACATCGTAATAAGTTCAATAAATAACGTCATATGCGATGAAAATTGTCGCTCCGCCCATATTTGTGATATTAACTAAAACTAGAACTTTCTACGATGTACTGCATGTATCCTTATACGACTCCTGAATGTCTGGGGAAGACCCGAAGACCCTGTGGAACAAACTCTGGCATCGAAAGCAGTTCCGCAGAAGACATCTACCACTACATGACGGGCAAGGGTTCGTGGTACTCAATAGGATCCTGTTCCGGAAAAAAAAATCAATATTTAGGAAAGTGTCAACCAGGAATTCACAGGAGTGTTTCAGAAGATCTCAGTGGGTTTTCAGGGAGTCTCAAAGGGTTTCAGGGGAATAGGGACGTTTCAGGGGGACTTAGGAACCTTCAGGTTGTTTCAGGGGGCTAGAGGTGGGAGCCTAGGATTCTTTCCTAAGCGAACCATATCCACACATCAGTGTGGACTTATCACCTTTGGCACCGGAAGGTGACCGAGCACCGGCACATACGAACTGCTCAAGCGGAGGAAGCCTAGGCGTGGCGGGGGACCAGCAGTGGGCTCTGCTGGTCCTCTTCAGAAATTCCACACATCCGGAAGCAACTCTGTTCAAGCGATATGGCACCGCTTCCAAAGTGTCCCAGCCCAGCTAGAAGTGCCTCGGGCACATCAGGAACGATGCCAGTATGTTCCTAATTATGGTATACTGGTCATGCTTAGTAATTGGTAAAAGAGATGGTACACGCTAAGGTAACTATGCACAAGTGAGCTGATGGCGACGGCATTCTATCCTCTTAGTAAGGTCGGGTGACACTGACTTGAAACGGCGGATAGGCTAATGTCGACGCTGTCTTCCGCCCCATAAAACCGTGGCATGGCCTTAAAGTACGTTCCTGATCTGTGCCCAGCTTAGACAACTATCTGGGTGGAAGTAGGTTCAGATGAACACTCCTGATTAGCGCTGATCCGACTCTGAGCTCAGTCCCCATAAGGGCCTGGGCCAACCCTCGGGTGGCCGCCCTGCTTGCATAGATAACCACCAGGATCCTTGGCGACTACTTCATTTACAGTGAGGGATAGCGGCTCTAAGGGGGGCCCAACAGACATGACTTCGAAATTCAACAACTGTAACAACGTGGTCGAGTGTGGAGTAACTGAGGGAGCGGCATTGAACCCGTTCGCGCGTGGAGGCTTGGCTAGATCGCCACTCCGAGGGGCTGGTGCACCCACCAGCGAACCAGCGGCAGGAAGTTCAAGTGGAGCAAGTGGTGCACGAAGCGGTACAGCGCCGACGGAGGAACCACAGATGACCGGTGCGGACCTCACGCGGGCGCTGAACCGCAACAGGAGCGGGCTACCAAAGATGTTGGTAGTTGCCGAACAGCTGGATGAGCTGATCGGCTACACGAGCGAGCGGACAACCATCAGCAAGGATCTGAAACAGCCTGCTGAAGCTCCGCAAACCACTGGCTCTGGCCAAGAAGGAGTACGACCTCCTGGTGGAAGAGCGAAGTGCTGCTGATGCGAGCAGGGAAGAGCGGTCCACCCAAACGGACAACTTCCTCCTTGCTGAGCCTTCTGACCCTGCTGAGGAGACGCGGCCCAAGAAGCGTCCGGCAGAGTCGGGTGCAAAGCCGCAGAAAGAGAAGGTGAAGACTAGCGTAGGTAATCAGGCTGCTAAGCCGGTTGCGAAGCGCGCAAGGGGCAGCGAAACCAAGCCCCAGCAAGCCAACCAGAGGAAGAACGGAGGCCAACCGGACCAAGAGAACCCTTGGATTACGGTAGGAAAAAAGAAGAAGGTGAGAACTACGAAACCAGCCCGCAAACGAGCGAGAAGTGACGCGCTGGTCTTCAAAACCGAGGCAGACACATACGCCGAGGTGCTGAAGGCCATGCGAGGCGAGAATCGTCTCTCACCGTTGGGCGCGGATGTAAAAAGCATCCGGCGCACCAGGACGGGAGAGATGATGCTAGTGCTGAAGAAGGAAGCAGCCAATAAAGGTACTTCCTACAAAGCACTAGCCCAAGAGGTACTTGGCGAAAAGGTGCAGGTAAGAGCCCTAACGGCGGAGGCAACTCTCCAGTGTAAAAACCTGGACGAGATTACCGACGCAGAGGAACTCGCAGCCGCACTCAAACAGCAGTGTGAGATAGATGTACCAAGTGCATCGATCCGCCTGCGTAAGGGTCCGGCTGGCACGCAGATTGCCGCGTTCAAACTCTCCGTAGGGGATGCGAATAAGGCGATTTCAGTCGGGAAGATCAAGGTAGCTTGGTCAATGTGCCCGCTCAGCGTATACGAGCCGCCAGTGGCGTGCTTCAAGTGCTTTGAGCAAGGGCATAAGTCCTGGGCATGCAAAGGCCCAGACCGGAGTAAGCTCTGCAGGAAGTGTGGAGTAGAAGGCCATATCGCCAGGGAGTGCAACTCTGCCCCAAAATGCCTGATTTGCACGGCGAACAAGGGCCACACGACGGGCAGGCCTAAATGTCCAGGCACGCGAGGAGGTCGAAGTTCCAAACGATAATGCAGGTTACACAACTAAACCTGAACCACTGTGAAGCTGCACAACAGTTGCTATGGCAGTCAGTCTCGGAGTCAAGTACAGACATCGCACTACTATCGGACCCATACCGCATCCCTCCCGATAACGGAAACTGGGTAGCGGATAAGGCCAAACTAGCGGCGATCTGTACAACCGGTCGTTTTCCGGTCCAGGAAATAGTTTCCACGTCGCACGAGGGCTTCGCAATAGCGAAGGTCAACGGGGTATACTACTGCAGTTGTTATGCCCCTCCCAGGTGGACGATAGACCAGTTCTCGTCTATGCTGGAATCGTTAACAAGCGCAATGGTGGGATTGAGTCCCGTGGTCATCGGTGGAGACTTCAACGCCTGGGCGATTGAGTGGGGTAGCCGCTTGACAAACGCGAGAGGTTGGGCCTTACTCGAAGCTATGGCTAGACTAAACGTGGATGTCGCGAACGTAGACGACAAAAAAACCTTCAGTAGGAATGGTGCAGAGTCCATCATTGATGTGACCTTCTGGAGCCCGGGTCTAAACCCTAGCTCGGACTGGAGGGTCGACGATGGATACACGCATAGTGACCATCTGGCGATTCGATACAGAGTGGAACACGGAGGAAGACGGCCACAGCCGAAGGTCATCGACCGTCATCGGGGATGGCTGACCTCGCGATTCGATAAGCCGGCATTTGTGGAGCGATTGTTTATGGAGAGTAACACCGACGATCTATCCAGCGATGATCTTGTCGGAACCCTAAGCCGTGCATGTGACGCCGCTATGCCAAGGCGATCCCTACCCAGAAATGGACGCAAACCGGTGTACTGGTGGTGTCCAGAAATCGCAGAACTCCGCGCATCCTGTTTAAGAGCTAGAAGGAGGATGCAAAGGGCTCGTACCGATGAGGATATAATTGAACGAAGCGAGGCCTACAGGGCGGCTAAACTGGCACTGAATAAAGAGATTAAGACTCGTAAGCGGGCGTGCTTCGAAAATCTCTGCCAGGCAGCCAACACGACCCCATGGGGTGATGCCTACAGAGTAGTCATGGCCAAAACGAAGGGCGCGTCAGCACCCCCAGAACGCTCCCCAGAGATGCTGCAGAAGATCGTGGAAACGCTGTTCCCGCGCCACGATACAAGACCATGGGCCCCCGTTCCCTATAGCCAAACCGGCCATAGCGAGGTAGCCCCGGTGACGAACGACGAACTCATTGCAATAGCGAAGTCGCTTAAGTTGAACAAGGCTCCGGGTCCGGACGGTATCCCGACATTAGCCATCAAGACGGCCATCGAGGCTAAGCCTGACATGTTCAGAATGGCTATGCAGATGTGCCTAGACAGAGGCGAATTTCCGGAGAGGTGGAAAAGGCAAAGATTGGTTCTACTGCCCAAACCCGGGAAGCCACCTGGCGACCCGTCGGCATACAGACCTATCTGCCTGCTGGACACCGCCGGAAAACTGTTGGAACGGATCATTCTGTCGAGGCTGATGGTCTATACCGAGAAACCCGATGACTCTGGTCTCTCGGATAACCAGTTCGGCTTCCGGAAGGGTCGATCGACAGTGGACGCTATTAGGGCTGTAACCAAAACGGCCGAAATAGCGCTCCAAAAGAAGTGAACAGGAATCCGCTATTGCGCGGTCGTCACGCTGGACGTTAAGAATGCGTTCAACAGCGTCAGCTGGACCGCCATTGAGTGCGCAATACACCACCTAGGAGTCCTGGTTAGCCTATGCCGGATATTGGAGAGCTACTTCCAGAAAAGAGTGCTAATCTATGACACCGAGGAAGGCGAGAGGAGCTACAAAATCACCGCAGGGGTACCGCAGGGGTCCATCTTGGGCCCGGTACTATGGAACGCGGCGTATGATGGCGTATTGAGGCTCAAACTTCCACCGGGCGTAAAGCTGGTCGGCTTCGCCGATGATATTACCCTCGTGGTATACGGCGAGTCGATAGAGGAAGTGGAACTGACAGCAACTCACGCAATTGGCATAGTGGAGGATTGGATGAGGTCGAGACATTTGGCACTCGCGCACCACAAAACGGAGGTGGTGGTGGTAAACAACCGCAAGTCTGAACAGCAGGCAGTGGTCACCACAGGTGGATGCACGATCAACTCTAAGCGCTCACTGAAGCAATTGGGGGTCATGATCAACGATAAGCTGAAATTCGGAAGCCACGTAGAATATGCCTGCAAAAGGGCAAGCATGGCGATAATGGCATTGTCAAAGATAATGTCAAACAGCTCGGCAATAGTCTCGAGTAAGCGTAAGCTGCTCGCGGCAGTAGCGGTCTCCATACTACGGTACGGCGCCGCTGAATGGTCGAAGGCGCTAGTGGTTAACCGAAACGTGAAGCGACTTGAGAGTACCCACAGGCTGATGTGCCTTAGGGTGGTGAGCGCATACCGCACGGTCTCAAAGGACGCGGTATGTGTGCTAGCGGGCATGATGCCCATAGCTTTAGTGGTGGCAGAGGATGAAGAATGCTTCGAGCGACGCGGCATAACCCGAGCAGGAATGAATAACTGACACATAACTGCAGCATACCAAACTCAAATATCATACCAAGACATGGTATTGGTCGGTTATCTAGGTATTGGAAATAACTTATTTTGGTATTTTGTAGGTATTGATAAAATACTTCAACGAGTCATTGGTTAGGTGTTGAGGACTGATTGAGGTATTATTCAATTATGGAAAAATCGCTATTTGTATGAAAAAATCGCAGATTATTATTCAGGTATTGCCATACCTGATATCAGTATTCACGAGTTATGCGCAGAATATACATCAGTTATTATTTTAGGTATTTTACCTCTTATGCATGGCTTCTTAATACCTCATTCAGGTTGTAGGTATTTGGTTTTCCATACCTGAGTTTGGTATTCTTTAGCTATTTTCTCCTGCTCGGGAAGAGGTGCGAGGCGTATCGCCAGAACCTCGTCTATGCTGAAGTGGCAGAGCGAATGGGATTCCTCCAGCAAGGGTAGATGGACACACAGGCTCATACCGAGCGTGTCCAAGTGGACGAGCAGGCCCCATGGCGAGGTGAATTTTCACTTGACTCAATTTCTGTCAGGCCATGGGTGCTTTAGGTGGTATCTGCACAGATTCGGACACGCAGGCTCCCCCGCATGTCCGGAGTGTGCAGACTGCGACGAGACCGCGGAGCATGTGCTCTTTGAATGTCCACGTTTCGTGGAGCAAAGGTCGAGTATGCAGGAGGTATGCGGTAGAGATATCACGCCTGACAACATTGTTGAAAGGATGTGTATGAGGGCGGACAAGTGGGACTCCGTTACTTCCACGGTTTCTCGAATCGTACTTGAACTACAGAGTAAATGGCGAGCCGAACAACAGCTAGTTGAGTTGGCCCCCCTTCCCCATCCAGGAGCTTGAGTTCAACGGGTAGTCTAAGTACTAGCCAGGACCCGAGCCTCCAGGGGAGAGTGAACAACTTAAGGCGGTAGCTGGTGGAACGCTTACTATTAGAGTGTACTCATGTACGGTCCCCCCCCCTTCTCGAAGTCATCCCTAACGGGCGTACCGCGAAGGTAAGGAAGAGAGAGAATGAGTTTTTAGTGGGTCGATCCCCACATCACCCGAGGAACCACCTCTTGGGTATCTGTTGCAGATTTTCTCATTCTATATAAAAAAAAAGGGGGCTGTCAGAGTGTCTCAGGGAGCTCAAGGGGGCTCCAGCGGCTTTGAAGAAGTATCAAGGACGTTTCAAGGGGTCCTAGAGGATTTTAGGGGGCTACTCGGAGGTCTCATTTGAGCTTCATGAGGTCTAAGGATCAGGCTTTCAGGAGGTATCAGACGGTTTCATGGGGGTTACAGGATGCCCCAAGAGCGTTTCAGGGAGTCCTCGGGGGATTACAGGAGGTATCAGTGTCATTTAAGGGAATCTCAACAGCATTACAGGGAGCCTGAGACCTCATGAAACTCCAATGAGACCTCCTGGTAGCCTGGTAGCCAGGTAAATGTCCTTGATATTCCTTTAAAACCGCCATAGTCCCCCTGACGTTCCGTGAGACACTCTGTTAATCCCTTGCAACCATATGCAAACAGGGTGGTTTCAGGGGATCTCAGGGGCTTCAGGAGTTCCAGGAAGTCCCAGAGGCATTGTACAACTGTACAACAAGTCAACCCAAATTTAAGTTGTTTTGACGCACTCTCAGCTTCCGTGGAAATTCTCAAATTTGCGTCAAACAGCGATAGTTGTAAGTAATAGTTTTCGTTTGATCGCTGCAAAAAAAAAAATTCACCCAGTGGTAAGTTATTTTCACCCTGCGGAGGCCTTATTTGACGCAAATTTGGGTAAAATCAAGATCCCAAATTTTGCTTCTTTCACGCAGCAAGATTGAGTGTGTCGGTGCTTCTCTTCTTGCTTTTGACAACATTCGTGTGGAGCAAGCGAAAAAACAACCTGGGCTGGGTAAAAACTAAAAGCTGTTTAGCTTGTTTTGCTAGGTTGAAATATGTTTTCGTGCAGAGTGCGTTTGGGGGTTTCAGAGGGACGCAGGAAGTTCTCAGTGGCGTTTCAAGAGGTCGCAGGAGGTAAGGGGTTCCATTGGGTCTCAAGGACGTTTCAGAGTGACTCAGACACTTCCAGGGGGTCTCAGAGGGGAATTCAGTAGCGATTGGAAAAAAATGGAATGCCTCTGAAGCGCATCCATAAAGTACGCCATACTCAGAGTGAAGAGGAGGAAGGTTTGTGGAAGTATAAGGCCGTTCATAAACCACGTAGACTTTCGGTGGGGGGTGGTGTTTTCTGGCCAATGTCTACGCTCCAAACATTTTTTTTTTGTATTGACGATAGTCTGGGGTGGAGTCTGAGATGGCTAAAATTTGGTCTACTTGGTTTATGAAAAGCCTCAATGAAAAGCAATGTATTATGTAAAGCAAAAAAACCAGTATGAAGAATTGAAAAATTTTAGTTTTTCGATGATGAACCTGGGCTTGTTAGGGGAATATCTGTAAGTAGAAAGAAAATCGTGTTAAGTACTGTTCCTTTGAATTCCATTAACAATTTGCATCCTTTGACAGATACGTATTTCGACCTCAATTGTAAGGTCATCTTCAGTGTCTGGTACTTGACTCGGCTCGACACTGAAAACGACCTTACAGTTGGTCGGTCTTAAATCAGACCGGACCATCTATTTTTCATTGATTTTGAGAAAATGTCCTGCAAGCACTTGAAACAACGCATCTCTGGCATTAGTTTTAGAAATACTATTATTCTTGTACGTAATGACACATCTGCATCAAAATAACGTCGAAAAGTTCAGGTTTAACGAATTCCTCAGCTTATCTTTAACTGCCAGAAAAATCACGTAGTCCATTCTGACTGAACGCCGACCAGTTGAGGTCGAAATACGTATCCGTCAAAGGATCCAATTTTTAGTGGAATTCAAAAGAACAGTACTCAACACGATTTTCTTTTTAATTTTTAGTTACGTACTGAATGGATCCTATTGCTCTGTGGTCGTGCGGCTAGTGTCACGAAGCTTTTAGTCGCAACGCGCTGAGAAGCACGGGTTCGATTCCCACCGCAGCTGTCAGAAAATGTTTTCGACTTTGCCACTAGGCGTTGCATGTTAGTTCGTTGTCTCGTGTCGTGCTTCCTTCAAAGAGCGGAAAAGCTCACTGGAAACATTGAACGTGTCCATGTCTGTGTCATTTTCAGACTCCCCCGCAGTCTCAGGAAACCACCTTCATCTCATCTCGAACCCCATCAAGAAACATATTTTTTTCTAGAATAAGGCTCCCTCTTTCAAAGTGCTGACTTTATTTAACACAAAACTCCCCCTTTTGTGGCCAATTTCCAATTTATGCATTCCCAGCCAATGGCATCAAAAGTAGTTCTAGTGTATATTCCTCTGCATACTTTATGCCCTACAATTTGAAAAGAGTATAGATCTTTTGCAACATCCAGCCTTTTCATCTGATAGATACCGTCAACTTTCCAGATACAGGGGATGGCCAAAATGTTTGGGATAGGCAACTTTTTTTTCTCTCACAAAAAAGTTCAACATGCAACAATTTTTCATAGGGCGCATCAAAAAATCTCAAATTTTGACTGTTTGTCAACCTATTATATGTGCATCATTGGTACAAATTTGGGCTTGATTGATTAATATTTCGCAAAGTTAGAACCGTTTGGGTAAAACACTATTTTTTAGACAACTCATTTTTGAGCTGTCATATCTCGGAAACCAGTGAACCGAATTGAATGAAATTTTTAACGTACACTAACAATATGTAAATGCTTCACAAACTATTAAAACATAGGTACTTTTTAAACGTTGAAAAAAGTTATCATGGATTGACACTTTTTGGATTTTCCTCGAAAAAATGTATTTTTTTACATCAATGTCAATAAGTTTTAGTGTTGATATCCAAAGATTTTCCACTTCTGTTCTCAAGTTATCTCTAATCAGATATATAAGAACCTATTTAGATTGAAGGAAGAACACATTTAATAATTTTTGTGTGGTATTGTAAATTTGACTTATTTTCCTCTATTTGGGGAAAAATTTCAACCCGGTATAACGTCGTATTAAGTATCAATATATTGTTGATAAACGTTAAAAAATTCATTAAATTTGGTTCACTGGTTTCCGAGATATGACAGTTCAAAAATTAGTTGTCGAAAAAATAGTGTGTTACCCGAACGGTTCTAACTTCGCGAAAAATTAATCAATCGAGCCCAAATTTGTACCAATGATGCACATATAATAGGTTGACAAACAGTCAAAATTTGAGATTTTTTGATGCACTCTATGAAATGTTACAGCATGTTGAATTTATTGTGGGAGAAAAAAAAAGTTGCCTATCCCAAACATTTTGGCCATCCTCTGTATTTCTCCAGGGATTCCTACAGAGATTCTTCCATCCATACCACCCATACTGAAATCATTTAAGCAGTTTTTTCTTACACTTCTCCAGAAATTTCGTCAAGGTTTCCTCCAGAGTTTCTCTTCAGAGATCCTCAAGCAATTTTTATGGGAAACATCTAAAAGTTCATGTTTGTATTTTCCAAGGAATGTCTCCAAGAGATCTAGCTAGGATTGCTTCAGGAATTTCGTTATCAATTTCTGCAATGATTACTCTAGCAATTCCTCCTGTTATTCCTACTAAGAATTCTCGTCATGCTTCCAGGATTTTTTCTTGTGATTTGTTATTAATTCTTCCAGGATGTTCTCTAGGCATTCATCTAGCGCATTCTGCAAAAAATCCTTCAGAGATTTTTTTTTCAAATAACTCCTCCTAATATTGTGCCAGAAATTCTATTTGTTCATAAAGTAATTTCTGCTTCGATACTTAAAAATTTGTTTTATTAGATATTTCTTCTAAGATTTGTTTAGAAATTCCGCCTAGGGTAACTATACGGGATTTCTAAAATATGCCTATATCAATTCCTTCAGGGATTTCTCCAGAAAATATGAAATTCTGTAAAAACTGTTCCTCCAGGGATTCCTCCAGAGATTTCCCTCTAAATATCTGGAGGGATTTCTCCAGTTATTTCCCACTTGATCTTTTGCCGAAGAGAAAGTTTCACGATTGTATATAACAATTGATCAATTGTTCTTCACCAGGACAAGCTGACTGATATAACAAAATTATAATGGTAATCATTGAGAGCGTCACTATAGCATAACCATCCTGATTCTGAACGAACACTGCTTTAGTGTCAATCACACTTTAATCAGGGACCGTCCATATATGACGTAGCATTTAAGGGGGGAGGGGGAAGTCCCTTAAATTACTACGAGCCATGTATTGGGAAAAGAGGCCACAAGGGGGTGGGAGAGGTAATGCTGAAAATTGGCCAAAATATGCTACGTGATTTGAGGATGTTTCCTCATGTCTGGTATCAGTAGGTCGGCTCCAGAGGCATATTCTCCTCCATTTGGGAAATTAATGCCGTCACTTATGTCTGGACACCAAAATTGATTCAATGCTATGGCACAAGAAAAAAAAACTATGTCTTCTTCAATTGTGAATATTTTTCGTCAACCTAATATAAAAAGATCTCTTTCCAGCTGGAAAACAATTGTCTCTGCTGTCACGCTTATTATTTCAATTTCTGACCATAGAGATTTACGACATCCTTCGCAGCTACTGCTGCTAAACGCATTATTCACCACTTTTTTCCCTCATAAACTAACCTACCCCTGCAAATAAAAACAGCAAGTCCATATGTATTTCCACTCTCCGAATGGCCCTCTAAATTGCACTAGGGGATATGATCCCTGCACCCTTGAAACGAAGAAGAAAATGTTGGCAGGATTAATCAGAACTGCAGTTCCGATCCGGACCCTTCCCCTAGATGCAGCAGCAAGTCGTTTATTGACCGTTATTAATGTTACAATTTCTCAACACGTTTTGACAATGGATAAATTGAGTGCGCATAAGCAGGACCCTCCGTTGGGACGATTATAATGAAGCGTGTGCACGTGAGCTCCCTCCGGGGATATGTTATTTTGTGACGACGATGACGATAGTGACACCGTTCGGTTCGGACCTGCTTGGGTATTGTGACTTTCTGATTTAAAAGTTGTGTCCTTGATTCATTATTATTGTTCCTATGTTAAAATATGATGATCGCCAATGTTCATTGAATCTTGCATTTTACTTCGTTCGGTAGAATCTTTCATATATAATTTCAATCTAGTTGATAAAATTCCCAGTAGCAACTATCCAAACTAGAGCATCGCAAACATACCTACCTACCCAATTGCAACAAAGTGTGGTAAAAGCAACATGCACTTCCTCTGGTTGCTAGTCGGTGAAGCACACGTTGCATCAGTTGCGCCAGGATATTTTCGCCACTTCAATGTGCAGCGAACCGAGCGCGCCAAATAGGTTTGCTTTTAAAATTTGAAAAGTTGCTCACCACACCCTAAAATGAAACAACACAGGCTTGTGTACAATGTACACAGGCTTGTGTACAATGTACACAGATTTGTGTACTACTAGATCAGCCTCCACCCCTGTGTCAAATGTACACAGTCACTTTTCTGGCTCTAGCGCTGGTATGGGAGCAAAGTTCATAACTAATTTTCTCTGAACGATGACATGCATTATCAGGAATCGATCAGTGCAAAAATAATTGTTAATTTTGTTTTCATGCCAGCGCTGGAGCCGGAAAAGTATCTGTGTACATTTGACACAGCGGTGAGGCTGATCTAGTAGTACACAAATCTGTGTAACTTCTGTAACCGTGCACCGCACACACTCTCAAACGCTTTTTATACTTTGGATTGGAATGACATGGAGAGGGATACAGAAGAGCATCGTCGAGCGCTGCAATTCTCTTCAATGCATTTCGGTCCAATGCTCACATCCATGTATCAGGTCTTGAGTATGCTGTATGCTGCAAGGTGGTATGATGGCACATGCGCGCTTTCAAATCGGGGCGAAATCGCTCTGCTTCTCTATTCTAAAAGAAAAGAGAATCTGGTATTCTCAGTGAGAGGGCTGATGTTGGAGCGGGCGAAACTATGCTGTTTCAATTATTCACATGAAGGTGGCGCCAGTGGTATTACTTGGCTATGCTTGCTGCTACATTCCATATGCGGACATTGAGCAATTGATAGGGAATCGCGCTACTTGGGCGGTGGCTTCTATATTCGTCTGTTTTCCACTATAACTCAGTCAATCTTGAACCAATTGACACAATTCTTGGAATGCGGTGAGATAGGTATAGTATCTACCCGTGTACAAAATTTCAAGTCAATCGGTTCAAAATTGATCGAGTTACAGTGGAAAACAGACGAAAATAACAGACGAAGAAAACCACCGCCCAAGTAGCGCGATACCCTATGTATAGTAACTGGTCTGTAAAGTTCCTAGATTTAAGTAGCTATTAGCTGAATGAATGTAGAATCGAATTTCATATCAAGCATTTTATAATATACACAAATTTTATAACGAACTGCAATTATTTCGTTAGTAATTAAGGATTAATTAATTAATTAATCAATTAATTTAAAAATATTAAAAGTACCCTAGTTACAAGCTTGTAGTTATTATTCGAATTTGAAATACAATCCTTGATTTATGGAAGTAATGCATGCGACAAAAGTATAGATGTATTCAAACAATGTTTGAAACAAAACTATACATCTATACTTTTGTCGCATGCTTTACTTCCATAAATCAAGTATTGTATTTCAAATTCGAATAATAAATACAAGCTTCTAACAAATTTAATCGAATCTGACAGCGCTGATCACCAATACGAACATGCCAGCGGCTGTCTTTGGAACATTTTCACGTAAACTTTCCAATCAGAGAATGTAGAATTGAAATTAAAAAAAGTCTTCCACATCATAAAAATACCAGCTCCCATGTTGGAATACATTTTTGAGAATACCGCTTAGAATTCTCATTGTGTTTCGTAAATACTTCTAAAAGTTTCTTCTTTTATCTTTTAATAATTCTTTATTTAGCTATTTCGCCTTGAGTTCCTCAGTATTCATTCAACTAATGTACTTGTTGAACATGATTTCATAACTCCAAAGAACAGCCTATAATTGAAATAAAGAAACAGAAAACTATGATTTATAGATCATCAATATTCAGAATGTCAAAAAGTTTTATGAAGGAAAATCTAGCTAAAACAGCATATGTTCAAAGAAGGAAAAATATGTGTCGAAAACATTAGCAATCACTTTCACTTGGGGAACTAGAGTTGCACTGCTGTTTTGAATTGTAATTATATATGTACACCGTTAACCAGACCGTTAAGCATACCCGGGTAGACGAGAATATCTAAATCATATCTCAAATCGAACACTTCTTGCTGTCATAGCTCGATGTGATTTTGATGAGTTATTCTAAATTCTAATGAATATCGCACGAATAGCTCAAAGTGATATGATATCAGTTTTCGTTCTTGTCGAAATAGCTGAAAATTTCAACATAAGAACAAGTTCAGCTCTTCTGCACGAAATGGAACACATACACCCATAGAGATGACTCAATGTTAGTGAAATGCATTGTGCCCCTTTCTGAGCTGTGGAAACGAAGAACCGCATGCTCTTATTCCCATGTTGTTTACAACAGCGAGCCATAGTTGAGTGGTAAGCATCGCCGCCTGTGAATCCTAAGGTCGTAGGTTCGATGCTGGATGCTGCCATTTTTTTATTTTTTTTTTTTTTCTAGAAAAAAGTGACAAATCTTGCTATTGTTTTGATCTTGTAATATCTTAACGAGCTATTATTGAGTTGTTCACCATATTAGATTTTGCTATTATTTCTGTTCTTTTACCTCTTATATCAATCAAACCAATATCAGTTTTTGCTCCTCAGTTATTCAATCAATCATAACTGAATATGCTATTCATCAGATTTTTCCACCTACTCGGGTACCCTAAACAAAAATTACCTTGGAGTTCTATTTTAAACAAAGACGACATCCTCCTGGCTTTTTGAGATCTCAAGTTACAAGAGTTTGCAAGGTTTGATAATATTTGCCCCCCCTGGCGGACAAGTTTCGAACCAGTGCCTCCATCACCAGCAAACTGCTGAGCAACTTTGTAGAAGACGGCATCCTTTTAGCAAATCAGGTTTCAAAAAACAAGAGATGAACGGTTTCACCATGAAACGAACTAAAACTGTTAGCTAGCTCCTGCTGATCAGTTTTGCTGAAGATAGTCTGGATCCCGAGATAGAGCGGGCTTGACAGTTTTTGACACTAGGCGCCATCTAGCGGACGAAATTTTTCTGTTAGCTGGCTCTGATCCTGTTATACAATTTTGCCGAGGCATACTTGGTATTTTTTTTGTGGAAGACTTTACCGCTATGCGGCATTCGTCTCTATAGCTTTATTTGAAATAATAATAGTTCCTAAATCTTATTGTACAATCCGATGTTTTTCAGATATTTCAATACTTGCACTTCAGTTTTTCTATGATTTCTTAACAAATTTTCTAGTGTGTTGGGCAAATTCAGTCCTTGTCGCTGTAGTTTGTTAAGTTGACATCCGATGAGAATGTGGTGAACTGTTTGATTCCGTCCACAATGGTGGCAGAACTTTGGTGATTTGTTCTCGAAGATGTGGTGTTTTGTATACCAAGTGTGTCCCAAACGTAGTCTGGTCAAAATAATTTGCTCCTCTCTCATCGGCTGATCACTCCATTTTCCAACTTCCGGTTTCACTATTCTCGTAATTTTCCTCTCCGACGCTTCCCATGTCTTCTGATGCATTTTCCAAACTTCCCCTCGGCTCCAACGTACAATATCCTGGGCTGGAACAAATTTTGTGGCTCTTTCCGCGTTTCTGTTGCTATTCGCTAGGCGATCTGCTAACTCGTTCCCCAATATTCCTGAATGTCCCGGGATCCAACAAAAACTTATATCTTTGACTTGGTATTTCGGATTTAAAGGTACAACAACTTTATTTTTAACACTAGACAGATTTCTAAACTGGAATTTTACTGTCCGCTGATTACAAACTTGCTGAACAAGTTTGTCGAAGACGGCATCCTTTTAATCAATCAGAAGCTAGAGATACTTGAGACTATTAGGCCATCTAGTGAATAAAACCCAATCAAGATGTGTTTTCGTCTGTTAATGTTTAGTCCATCTTTGCCGAATACGGCATGTTTCTAGCTATTCAGGTTTTCAAGATTCAAGAGATCGAACTTTTTTCCCACGTACGCCACCCTTCGTCCGAATTGCAAACTAAGGGTCTTGTAGCAAGCTAGTGATTAATATCTACAAAAATAGATAAGTTTTACGCATTTCAGTGTTTTTTTTTTTAAATGAAGAACTTTTAAAGATCACTATGTAATATTGAATTTTTTAATAAAGTTGTCAAATATTAAACAAAGCAAATATATTTCAATTTTCCATGTCAGTTGAAAATAATTACACAAGTATAGGTTCAGAATTTTATTTTCATAAACATTTTCAAGACTTCAAGGTCATGCAGTGAAGATTCATACCTGTCATACGATATGCAAATTCAAAATGGTCTTAGCCAAAGAAAGCTCTCAGTGCCATTCGTATTCGTATGTGACGCTATATTTTTTTTAAATTTGATGATTTTTTTTTCCATAGGTACTGTACGTGCCTAACTCTATACAAAATTTCAAATCAATCGGTTTGAAATTGACTTAGTTATAGCGGCAAGTGCCTAAAATAGGTACACCTGCCCAAATGGTACAAGACTATATGGACAAAAACTAATTTGAAAAAAAAAATCAGGGTCGCCTAATTTTTCGGAAAACTTCAGTAGAAAACAAAAGTTTTTCACAGACACCACCCACTTTAAAAAATCATAACTCAAGCATCGTAGACACATTTTTTTCTTCTGTGAAATCATAAGCAAATTTTCTCAGCAATTCAAAAAATATACAAAATAAAAATTGCTTTCCACACAATTTTCCACTGTTGAAGGAATCGGTAAGAAAAGTCAGAAAAACTAATTTCAAAGTCCGGAAAAATAAAAAAAAAAATTTTTGGAAGGAAATTTTATAAGCTTTATTCTGTGAAATTTTCACAACTCCGTACCTGAGTTATGAACAATTTTGTGCAAATTAATAATAGATACGGTCGAAAACACTAGTTTACAGCATTTTTGAACTCGGTATGCGATGATCGTTTTTGGTGTAGAATCATGCCCTGAGTTCGAAAACGCGAAGGAAAAAAATTACAGTAGAGCTGAAATTTTTTCGACTTTCCATACAAGATTGGTGATTTGAAATTGATTTTTGTTCTATTTTTAAGCAAAGTCGCTTACTTCACACATCTAATTCTCCGTAATCAATGCTCTGATTGAGCTGAATTTTTTACTGTAACTCGCCTACATATGATATGTCAAACAAACGTTGAGAAAGAATTCTTGAATAGTTTTTTTTCTCTTATTGAAAAAAAAAATACATTTCTTCATATATTTTTAGAAATTTTGCTGAAATTTAAGGAGATCGTCCCCAAATCTCGCCAATATCTTGAATTTCATCAATCTGACGCAAAACCTGCATTCAGATGATCGAATGGTATCATATTCAGCTTTTAATTTATGGAAAAAGATTTTAAATTGGTTGATCAAAATGCAAGCTATTTGAATTTTTTAAATTCCATATTTTAAAAAGTTGTAAAACTCAATATTGAGCTAAAACTCAAAAACTGTTCTACTTTAAAATTTTTTAAGCTCGGTTTCGAAATCAGCGCTAAATTATGCTTCAAAAGTTTTGGTCGTTGACAGACGTTCACGACTTTCGTTTTATTTTGTAAACTAGTGAAACTAACCAACATCTGGAAATTTTCACAAAATTGATCATCACTCAGGAACGGAGAGAAACCACATCTTCAAAAGTTCACAGAATATAGCTTATGTAACTGCCTTCCAAAAATATTTTATAAGAATTTTCCCGGACTTCCTAAATATTTTTTTCCGACTTTTCCAACCGATTTTCTTCAGTAGTGGAAAATTTTGTGGAAAACAATTTTCATTTTGTATTTTCTTTTTGAATTGCTGAGAAAATTTGCTAACGAGTTCACAAAACAAATGTGTCTACGATGCTTCGTTCTTAAGTTATGATTTTTCAAAGAAAACGGCTCATAGAATAATATTGGGCAAAAGTTCGCACGGGGCAAAAATTCACAGTGGGTTGTTCTCTGCGCGCGAGTTTAAAACCCAGGCAAACTTGTATGGGTTCGACACATTATCAGGCCAGATAATCGTTTTTGGAATAAGAATGACTGAAGAAGAAGAATTACATAACCTCTTGATGCCGGAGAATCGTCATTACATAATAGTTCGAGAGGTGTACTCAAAGAAACAAAAATCTTCTAGTGCTTCATGTAGGAAGGAACATTGTTATTTAGAGCATAGAAACTACTGTATGTATAGTATGCATCCTCAAATCGTTCCGACAGACTTACTTTTGGAAGAAGGTCGAATATAAGACAATCATTGTGAAGAAATGACATCCTTTGAAAGTTTTTTGGGAGTATAATTTAGTCTTACTTTTTTGGGGTCTTCCATAGCTTAGTTCATCATCATACTGACATGAATAGATTCAAATTACAGTCCCGCTCAATTGTTTTGCAAGATATTTAATTTTTGTTTGAGTATTTTGTGTAACACTTACAGCTATACTATTACTCCACAATATACTTTGACAACTTCAGTAACGCTGGAAGCTCTTAGTTAATAGTCGTGGAAGTGTTCATAAAATACACTGTATACAAAAGCTGAGAATCAAGCCGTGTTTCAGTTGACACATTTCGTGCCTAGAGCGAAAGGGTGAACATGAATTATCATGAAATGAATGAACTTCACACCAATAAATTAATCCCAAAATGTGCGAACTTTTGCCCCCCGTATTGGGCAAAAGTTCTCATTTTAGTACTGGTATTAAAGTTTTTATTACTAGAATTATAAAAGAAACGTGAAAAAATCTAGCACTACGTTTTGAAAGTAACACGATAGGGACTCGTGTAACAAGAAAAAAAAATATTTTTTTTCTTTCTGTTTAATAGTTAATTGAAAAAGACTTTGAAATGCGAACTTTTCCCCCACATAACTCCCCGAGCAAAGGCGGATATCAAAATGATAACAAGTTCTGTTACCTGGTTATCATCCGTTTGATAATTGAGTTTGTTATCATTTAGGTTGAATTAAAAGCCAACATAACAAAAATGATAACTCAAATTTACTCCACCAATACCAAAATGATAAGAAGTTGAGTTATCATTGAGTTCAAGTTGATAACTAATTGTGTTATACACTATTTTATTCAATATTACATTTAGTTATCAACACGAAATAATACAGCTGATTGATAACAGGTTTTGTTATCATTAAGTTATCATTCAGGGCTATTTTATCGACCAAAAAAGTAAAAATCTACTTTACCGACATAGTTGGCAGCCGAATAAAGTTTCTTATAATTATAACCCATGTTTTCAACTATTGCGCCCAGTGGGTTTCGAACCCTGATCAAGTGATTACCGGTCGCAGCCGATAGCCCCTACAGTATGCGGCAGGAAAAAATGCGAAAGTGTTTTTCAACTTCAAACCTCATTTTCGTCCATTTGACATTAACCAATCTATGTTTCAACGTTCCATGATCTATAATAGGCTAGTTTTCTGAAAAGTTAATTAAAAAATTTCCCATTTTGGTCACTAACCTTTACAGGGCGGCGCATAAAGATGAAGACAACCAGAATTTTCAAACCGCAGAAAATCGCACAGGTCGCTAAATTTCGCATCTGATAAAACGAAATTTTTGATTTTCTCTACAATATCATCAAATATATGTACTTATTTCATCTGGTATGTGAAACTACATGGCTCTGGATCAGTGTGGTCTGGTTGTTCATCGAATTTGAGCTAATTTTGTTACTGTTATAGTCATTTTGTTTAATGACCATTGGGCGCGCAGTTTATTGATATCCGCTTATTAGGCCTACATTATCACATGTTAAACATCAAATGTGTTCATTTTTATTTTTCAGTGCTAGAATATAGACATTGACTGATACACTGTTATGAAAAAATAGTCATATATATCCCATATTTAGCGTTTAATAGTGCCTTGAACTTTTCGCATTTTTTCCTGCCGCACCCTGTATACCAACGGGACTCAGTGAGAGGGAGAGTAGTTGAAGGCTACGCTTTCGTACTGCAGTCGCTTTGAAGATGGGAAGCGGAATCTATTTTTAGATTCGAGGTCCACCAGACCCTCAGTTTTGAGAAAACTTTGAAATGTGCGAAACTGATAACATATTTTGTTATCATTTAGTATTTTTATGTTATCGCGACAGACCAAAATTATTGATAACTAAAATTGTTATCATCTGATTATCATCAATTGGAAAAGATGATAACAAAAATAACAAAATAATACCGATAACATAGTTTATTATTAAAGTGATATCACTTAGTTATCCGCCTTTGCTCGGGTCTATAGCACATCTGGACAATTTCCACAAAATTGGCCATAACTCAGGAATGGAAAAAAGCCCTTTTTGAAAATTTTACAGAATATAGCTTGTTGAATTTCGTTTCGAAAACATTTTTTTTTAGTAATTTTTCCGAGCCTCTAAAAAAGTTTTTCCAACTGTTCCAACCAATTTTTCTCAACAGTGGAAAATTTTGTGGAGAATTTTTATTTTGTATTTTTTTTTTCAATTGTTGAGAAAACTTGCTTACGATTTCAGAAAAAAAAACATTGTGTATACGATGCTTAGAGTAAGGTGGGGCAAAAGTTCGACCTTAGTTGATAATTCAACCTATTTCAAAAAATCGAAGCAGATAAAAACAAATAAATACCGTGTTGTGATTCTACCATCCATGAGCTAAAATTTTGCTGAACAAAGTTACGCCAAATGTCTTTTCAATTTTGAGTTACAACACTTTTTGTATGTGTGTGTTTTATTCGAACTCTTGCCCCACCACTGGGGCAAAAGTTCGAATCTAGTGTTTCTGGAATTTCGCTAACCGTAGCACACTATTTTGACACTTTGGTAATAGGAATACCTGAAACCACTTAACATTTGATGTTAGAACTGGAATACACTTTAAAATTCGATTTGGATTTTACCCAAATCAGGGTTAAATTTATTACACCAAAAATTAGTAGTTTTCCGCCAAATTCAGATAAAACAACTTTTTTTTTCAACTTTAATCGAATTTTCTCACTAATTCCATCACTCTTAGAGATAATATGTACATTTTGCAGAATTTTTGGTTTCTACCTAAAGTTGGCACATGACTCGAACTTTTGCCCCACAATTCGAACTTTTGCCCCACTATGTGTAAAATACGATTCCCAAATCTTTTTTGCAAAAAGTTATACATGCTACAACATCTTCAAAATATACCTAGTTACGCCCTAAAATAAAATATCGAATTCGATTTCATTAAAATTTCATTCCATGCGTTGGAAGGGCCATCGCATGTTACAATTTTTTGATCAAAAACCAACATTTTGTCATAACTTTTCGAAATATTGATCAATTTTCATAATTTTTGGAGTGAAAGACTCTTTTTCAAAAAGGGTTCGAACAACCTTGACACCCGAAAGAAATAATTTGAATTGAGCTCAAAAACTTCAAAAGAAACTCTTGCCCCACTCGAACTTTTGCCCCACTTTACTCTAGTTCTTGAGTTATGATTTTCCAAAGTAGGTGGTGTATGTGGAAAATGATTGTTTTCCACTGGAGGTTTCCGGAAAATTAGGCGACCCTTATATTTTCAATTTGGTTTTTGATTATATATATATATGAATCTTACCTGTGAAATAAAAATCATTAAATTCTGAGAACCTTCATACCAATTTGTACGATAGAAAAAATAAAAAAAATAAAGCCCTAGAAGAATATGTGAAAGAATTCTCGGAAGAAACCTGAGTGGAATACTGGTAGACGTTATTAGCTAAAGTTTTTTTATCACCTTAGTGCTTCTTGTTTGAAGGAGTTCATACTAATAATTACATTACCGGGCTTTTTTTGGTCAGATAGAGTAAGGTGGGGCAAAAGTTCGACCCCCCATGTAGTGATTCTACCATCCATGAGCTAAAATTTTGCTGAACAAAGTTACGTCAAATGTCTTTTCAATTTTGAGTTAAGTACAACACTTTTTGTGTGTGTGTGTCTCTTGCCCCACCACACTGGGACAAAAGTTCGAATCTAGTGTTTGTGGAATTTCCCCAAGTAGCACCTGCAACTAAAATGGAAAAGATCATCGTTGCAAACATGTTGCAACTGAGTTTTCATGAAACAAACAAAATAAAAACCCATTAAAATACTGTTGTTAATGCCAAACTGAGGTGTAACAGTTTTATAACAACTAGCAAAATGAAAACAAACGTCATCATTAGTCGAAACTTGCGAAACCAATTTGTAACTGAAGTATAATCTGATTGTTTCAACGAATCTTAGTTACAACCGTTTACAAACCAAATCAACCAAAACATTGATTGTGATCGTTATAAACATGTTGCACCTGGAACTTATTTAGAACATAACGAACAATTTTGACAGGAGAGATAGAAGCTCCAAAATGTGCGGCAAAATGTTTTTGTGATTACGAAAAATATAAAATTCACTATAAAAAACCAAAAGGTTTCAAAAATAACGAAATCATGTACAAATAAAATGTAACCTTTTCTTCTTAAATTTATCGAAATATTTCAAATTTTATAGAATTAAAGTGGTAAAATAGAAAAAAAAAATCTGAATGGAAGTATAATATTGACACAATAAAAATAATTCTGCCTCATTTTTGCAGTACTGAACGACTGGTACCTACCACTGGGAAGATTTGAATTTATGGGGGTTTGAGAAATCTAACGTAACGTACAAAAATATTAAAAGTTTCCCACGAAAAATTTTACAAAGGGTTTTTTACAAAAAACGTGAAATTTTTCGAACGTAATAAATGGACAGCCTCTTGTTGACGTAAATGGGAAGCACACGTCCAAGTGTCTGCTTTTTTGTTTTTTTTTATGTTCTACACGGAAAATTCAAACAACCTTATTTTGGGTCGATTTTACCCTAAAATGGTATATAAAATTTAGTTACCCAAAATCAAAATTGGGTTGTTTTTCCTTTCTCTCCCACCGATGTTGTCGTAAATAAACAGAGATGCGTCTATCCAACGGGGGTTCTTGAGGCCAATAAGTCCATTTTGGGTAAATGTAGATTTAACCAGATTTGGGTTGAATGAAGGGGGTCTTGGGGTGAATTTACCTACTCTAGAGTATATTTTTAGTTGGAGGTAAAGGCAGTTTACCTTGCGTGAGTTTAATCGATTCACTCAAATGTTTTATTGGGCCGAACTATAGGATTGCGTCAAAATAATTCAATTTTTGGTAGTTTGGCGGTTCCGTGTACCACGTGCAGCATTGTTGTACTTTGTCAATACGGATTCCCATAGACATGATTTAGCAAATAGTATCTTTCTAAATTCTAAAATTAATTTTCAACATTTTATGGGTGCATTAAATAAGCTGCTGAAATGCACTCCGCCAAAGCAACATGGCGAGTTAATTTTTACCACAAATGCCTAAATTTTCACTCGCAAAATGATAGGTAGACTGAGGCGCGTTGAGAATACGGATCTAAAATGCATAACTTACCGATAAATCTGGAACGGCACACAAATTGACGTTCTCGGTCAGCCTTTTTTGCGGTATATTATTGCACACAATTTATTAATCACATGAACGAAACTTTTGATGCATAATAACTGGCAGTGACGAATGTGGTGACTAGCTGACTAGTTGTCGAATCGGTCACCATTTTTTAAGTCGACTATAAGTTGTATCTTGGTTATAATTCGATTGCGTATTAAAACCGGTTATATCACTAATGGATGTTTTATATTGGCTCCACCTCTTGCGCTTTTTTGGTTGCAATTTAATCGTTAATAAGACGATTGGTTCAAATGGCATAACTTTCAATATAGTTGCATACAAATTACAGGAACTTATTAATGTCCAAGTGTGTTGCTTGGGTCGCTTACTGTGGCACACTATTTTGACACTCTGGTAATAGGAATATCTGAAACCAATTAGTATTTGATATTGGAACTGGCATACACTTTAAAGTTCGATCTGGATTTTACTCAAATCAGGGCTAAATCTAAGACACCAAAAATTAGTGGTTTTCCGTCAAATGCAGATAAAACAACTTTTTTTTTTCAACTTTGATCGAATTTTCTCACTAATTCCATCATTTTTACCTGAAGTTGCCACATGACTCGAACTCTTGCCCCACTATGTGTAAAACATGATTTCCAAATCTTTTTTGCAAAAAGTTATACATGCTAAAGCATCTTCAAAATATACCTAGTTACGCCCCACAATAAAAAAATCGAATTCGATTTCATTACAATTCCATTCCGCATATTACATTTTTTTGATCAAAAACCAACATTTTGTCTTAACTTTTCGAAAAATTGATCAATTTTCATTTTGGAGTGAAAGAGTCTTTTTCAAAAAGGCTTCGAATAACCTTGATACACGAAAGAAATAATTTAAATTTAGCTCAAAAACTTCAATAGAAACTCGTGCCCCACTCGAACTTTTGCACCACTTTACTCTAAACATATTTGCAGAAAATACTGAAATTTTATATTTTGGTTGGGCTTAGATAAATCAAATCAATTGTACTAAAGCACCATCTACTGAGATAATTTCTAGCTATAGATCATTTGAAATGAAGATTCACATCCTATGAACAACTCTATCGAAGTCATTCGAAACTGAGCTCATTTGTATTTCCAGCAACTTCTGTGCCACCTAGTGAGCCAGCTCTGAAGCAAATTGTCCATCTTGTACGAAATATGGATCTTATGAATAACTTCTCAGCAGACAGTATGCTGAAATATTGTGTAATTCTCAAGATATGCACTACACAGGAGCACTGTCCACCACATACGCTGGCCTGATATAAGGAGCAACCTTTCTTGCCAAATAAAAAAGAGTTCAATGCCACTTGCATTTCACTTAAATCTCACAGGACACGTCTGTATCGACTCAGCGTAATAAATATTTAAATAAAAACGAAGATTATCCCATTTAAGAGTGTTAAAGTGAACGGGAAAAGGGAAAGATAAGCACAACTCGACGTGTGATAACATCTACTTTCCACTTCCATATCCTATTTGTTGTCTCGTGGACGAGGAACTGTGCAACATCCAACAAACCCTTCTTTGCTGATTTCCCTCCCTCTGAGTTTTTCGTTAATTGAAACTGAAACCTCTTTTCAACGGATTTGCTCTTCTACGGCGCTTCGTCGAACAACAGTCGTGTTTGGTACTCAGTTTCGGTGGTTAGGTAATAAAAGAAAATTAAATACAAATCGCTTTTTCGAAGGGACAGCCTAACCAAATTCTTACGCCCTCTACCAGCTGTTCCATTTTCAACCGCTTTTAAAAACTAAATTGAAAGGGGATTGGCGATCTCTTATCGCTCAGAAAATCCAAACTTAAAACAGACAACTGACCCCATTTTTTTTCATTTTCTTGATCGCACTTTCCAATTGCAGGAAAAGGTCGTCTCTACCCAAGATACTCGCTGAACTCGTCAGACAACGAGGACACTCCCATCCATCGGTCGATCTACGCACAACCGTACAACTCGCAACTTCAACAGCAATCACAACAGCAACCCCAAACGAACCTACCGATAGTGTTGGGAGGAGCAGGACTTCAAAACAGTAGTTGCTACAGTTATCGTAGCTCGGGAAAGGGAAGTGCTAGTGTCGGAAACTATCAGCAACAGCAACAACAACAACAACAACAGCATCAGCAGATTACGACCCCATCTTCGGATAATGGTTCGAGTGCAACACTGACGGACGCGGAGGCGGCACTGGCAAGGGAAAACACGCTGCTTGTTAATAACGGTGAGTAGAAAGCAATCTCTCGGACTCTTAAAACATTCTTGGCATTCGAATACAATCAATGCAACACCTATGAAAATGAAACGTGTAAGAGTGTGTACTTCAATAAACAAAACCGTAAAACCATTGTAAATATTCCATACAAACATCCAGCTTCTAGCAATAAAAACACAATTCTTCATATGCTCAAAATCCCACAGGATAGCACCCACTTTCTGACACCACCAACAACCAACGAACGGTTGGTTCAACACGCTAAATCCAATGCAACAGACACAATGATTGATGATGTAAATAAAACCAGTTCTCGCCTTGGCTCCCAATGCAATGCCATGGTTGGAATTTAAGCTCGTTTTCCATCCGAGAAGGAAGCTTTCCGTTTCCGTTACTCCGAGGATCTTCTGGCTGTATCGAAACCTTCTCGTGCTGAGCAGTATCAGCAACACGTTTCCTTTGGTTGGCTTGAGTTGTGTGTTAAGCATGATTCCCATTGGCTGACATTGAATCGAGGTGGGGATGCAAAAAAAAAGAAGCTCCGTCTGAGTACCCACCAGAGAAAAAAAAAACTGCCAGCTAAGTGCAAATGTAAACTTTGTATTTAGAAGGTGTTATAATGTTATAAACAGGCTACGAGCAGCGAGAGTAAGAGCATTTCGTCTTTAAAAATAAAATGACGTTTTCCGAGAAGGTGCGAGAAACCTTTGGTTAGGCCGTGGTGGGGGGGGGGGGTTAGAGGAAGCAGGGAGCGTGGGTACAAAGTAGAGTTCCTCACTAAGATCCACCACGCACTTCACACCATACCATCGCAGCACCGGTGTGGCATCTTGTCCGAGGATGAAATCGATGGAGAATCTCAGTGGAGCACAGTCGTATCGGTACTGGAAAGATGTGGTCAATTTTATTTAAAAAAAAAAACACTATGAGAGGTCCTTCAGAATCTGCAAACGCTTCCAGCAATTTATTTATTCCACCCCCTGTACTTCTCATGGAATACCCATTGCTTGTTAAGTTCTTTCAGGGATTTTTCAATATCTTTGGGTATTTTTTTTGGCGAGTGGCATCTTAAATTATTCAGAACAATAATTACTGTTTTCTTCTAGTTTGATTACGTACAAAGGACGTAAACATTAGGACCAAATGTTTGTTTCTGATCACATGAGAAGCAGCAATTTTAAGGCCACTTTTGAAGCTCTTCCAATTTTTTTTTTCTGGAGAATATCCATGCAAGCCCGTGCACAAGGGGGGGTTTTGGGGGTTTAACCCTCCCCATTATCGACGTTTCATACACTAGGCGCCCCTCCGCCTTTTGCCGAAATTGGAGAAAACCCCTCCCTTGGCGCCACTTCTGTGCACGGACCTGTATCCATGGATTACTCCACAAGTTACTCGTGAGTTTTCTCAAAGGATTTCCCTTAGAGTTCTCCCGGGACTTCTCATTGCGTTTCTCAAGTAATATCTCCCAAGGATCCTTGAGGTATTTCTACTGGAGTTCTTCTACGGATATCTCCTGGAGTTTTAAGAATGCTATCGATTGAGTTTCTAGATAACTGAACAATACTTGGGCCGAGCGATACCAGGTCACCTGGAGTTTTTTTTTTTAAAGATTTCGCCTGGAGTTTCTCATGAAATTTTTTCTTGAATATTAAAGTTTCGTTAGGGGTTTTTAGGAGTAATTCAAGAGATACCTCCTGAAGTTTCTCATTGTATTTATCCTGGAGTTTCTGCAATACTGGGAGGCTTTCGACTACTGGGAGTTTTTACCAATAAATTTCTCGGCTTTCAGTCCTTGAAACAGTCAAAACTAAAACATGTTTTCTGTGCTTTTTCATTGTTTTTTTAGAAACTTGTTTTCACTGTTCGATTCTTTTTGTTCGCTATAAAGACTGATAGCCAAAGCAGTGCAGAGTTCCTACAAAATTTATTGGAAGAATTCTCTGAACTTCTTCTTGAGATTTCTTCTGCAGTCCTTCCTACAATTAGTTTTGGAGTTTCACTGACAACTCCTATTTAAGCTCTTACTGCAAAGATTCCTTCAGAAGTTTCTTGAACAGCTTCTCTCAAGTTGTATGTTTGTATTCATTAAACTCCTGAAACCTCCAGGACTTTTTTCTGGGAGTTTTTCAATAACTTCTTCTAGAGCTCCTCCGGTTATGCCTCCAAGCGTTAAACCTAGTGTTTCTCTTGAAATTTCTCCATGTTTTCTATGGTTTTTCCATGGTTCTACTGGAGAAGCTGAAAAAAAATCTCTTGAATAATCTGCTGGAATCGTTTCTAGAGTACTAGCAGAGGTTTATCAAGGAGATTCTTTCGAGATTTCTATTAAAATCTCTATAAGGACTCATGAATTTCTTCCATAAAAATCTCCAGGAGTTCTAACAAAAACTTTTTCTAGAATACTCTAGAAAATTAGAGAATTCGTTAAATGATTAATTTGAGGAATTTTGATAGGATTCCCGCAAGATTACCTCCAAGAGTCCCTTCAAGATATCTTCCATTAAATGAAGAAACTGTCTCAGTAATGTTTTCTAAAGTGCCTCAATTTTTCATTGAATATTTCCAGAGATTACTTCCAGTGCTTCTGATTGATATGCAGAAATTGAAAGTGCATTGTGTTTTGGACTTCTGATCATCGCGAAGAGCCGACCCTGTGGGTAAGAGTTTGGAAACCCCTGGTGACAAGACCGGTTGAGACCTAACGCCACCAGCGAGCGTCTCGGGATTATCCCCTTTGAGTAATTACATTTTCTACAGGGTTCATTCAAAGACTTTTATAATTTCTTTCTTGAGTGTTCTCCTGCGTATCTTCCTGTAATTTATCTTGGAGTTTCTTTCATATGTTCCTATTCATCCAGTAGTTTCTCCAAGAACTTTTTCATGGAGTTTTTCAGTATTTCTTCCAATGTTGAACCTTGTACTTTTCTTGAAGTTTCTACATGCGATTCTATTTGAGAAACCGAAGAAAATAGTCTTAAAAACTCACCAGGAACGCACGGAGAGATTTGTCAAGGATTTTCTTTATGTAAAACTTGGTATTTTTCGCCTTTCAGTCACAGAAAAGCGTTGATTATTCAAGAGCATTGCCAACGTTTCGATCCGATCAGAGGGATTTCAGAGGCGTTTCATAGGCCCAATGGCAAGTGCTTTAGAAGTAAGCGATTTTTTTTACACAGACATACACACACACATACATACAAACATCATCTCAACTCGTCAAACAAAGTTGTATAGTATATGTGAGTTGGCCCTCCGAGCTTTCTATCGATAATTTATTTTTTGAGTGATTTTATAGCATTTTATTACACTTTAGTGTACGAGAAAGGCAAAACAAAATATTTCGTCTGTTGTTTTTCATTTTCTTATCTTCTAGACCTGTTGTTTTCCAGTTTTCTAGTCTTCTAGTCTTCTAGTCTTCTAGTCTTCTAATCTTCTAGTCTTCTAGTCTTCTAGTCTTCTAGTCTTCTAGTCTTCTAGTCTTCTAGTCTTCTAGTCTTCTAGTCTTTTAGTCTTCTAGTCTTCTAGTCTTCTAGTCTTCTAGTCTTCTAGTCTTCTAGTCTTCTAGTCTTCTAGTCTTCTAGTCTTCTAGTCTTCTAGTCTTCTTGTCTTCTAGTCTTCTAGTCTTCTAGTCTTCTAGTCTTCTAGTCTTCTAGTCTTCTAGTCTTCTAGTCTTCTAGTCTTCTAGTCTTCCAGTCTTCTAGTCTTCTAGTCTTCTAGTCTTCTAGTCTTCTAGTTCTCTAGTCTTCTAGTCTTCTAGTCTTCTAGTCTTCTAGTCTTCTAGTCTTCTAGTCTTCTAGTCTTCTAGTCTTCTAGTCTTCTAGTCTTCTAGTCTTCTAGTCTTCTAGTCTTCTAGTCTTCTAGTCTTCTAGTCTTCTAGTCTTCTAGTCTTCTAGTCTTCTAGTCTTCTAGTCTTCTAGTCTTCTAGTCTTCTAGTCTTCTAGTCTTCTAGTCTTCTAGTCTTCTAGTCTTCTAGTCTTCTAGTCTTCTAGTCTTCTAGTCTTCTAGTCTTCTAGTCTTCTAGTCTTCTAGTCTTCTAGTCTTCTAGTCTTCTAGTCTTCTAGTCTTCTAGTCTTCTAGTCTTCTAGTCTTCTAGTCTTCTAGTCTTCTAGTCTTCTTGTCTTCTAGTCTTCTAGTATTTTAGTTTTCTAGACTTCTAGTCTTTTAGTCTTCTATTCTTCTAGTCTTCCTGTCTTCTAGTCTTCTAGTCTTCTAGTCTTCTAGTCTTCTAGTCTTCTAGTCTTCTAGTCTTCTAGTCTTCTAGTCTTCTAGTCTTCTAGTCTTCTAGTCTTCTAGTCTTCTAGTCTTCTAGTCTTCTAGTCTTCTAGTCTTCTAGTCTTCTAGTCTTCTAGTCTTCTAGTCTTCTAGTCTTCTAGTCTTCTAGTCTTCTAGACTTCTAGTATTTTAGTTTTCTAGACTTCTAGTCTTTTAGTCTTCTATTCTTCTAGTCTTCCTGTCTTCTAGTCTTCTAGTCTTCTAGTCTTCTAGTCTTCTAGTCTTCTAGTCTTCTAGTCTTCTAGTCTTCTAGTCTTCTAGTCTTCTAGTCTTCTAGTCTTCTAGTATTTTAGTTTTCTAGACTTCTAGTCTTTTAGTCTTCTATTCTTCTAGTCTTCCTGTCTTCTAGTCTTCTAGTCTTCTAGTCTTCTAGTCTTCTAGTCTTCTAGTCTTCTAGTCTTCTAGTCTTCTAGTCTTCTAGTCTTCTAGTCTTCTAGTCTTCTAGTCTTCTAGTCTTCTAGTCTTCTAGTCTTCTAGTCTTCTAGTCTTCTAGTCTTCTAGACTTCTAGCCTTCCTGTCTTCTAGTCTTCCAGTCTTCTAATCTTCTAGACTGCTAGTCTTCCGTCTTCTAGTCTTCTAAGTCTTCTAGACTTCTAGACTTCTAGTCTTCCTGTCTTCTAATCTTCTAGTCTTCTAGTCTTCTAGTCTTCTAGTCTTCTAGTCTTCTAGTCTTCTAGTCTTCTAGTCTTCTAGTCTTCTAGTCTTCTAGTATTTTAGTTTTCTAGACTTCTTGTCTTCTAGTCTTCTAGTATTTTAGTTTTCTAGACTTCTAGTCTTCTAGTCTTCTATTCTTCTAGTCTTCTTGTCTTCTAGTCTTCTAGTCTTCTAGTCTTCTAGTCTTCTAGTCTTCTAGTTTTCTAGTCTTCTAGTCTTCTAGTCTTCTAGTCTTCTAGTCTTCTAGTCTTCTAGTCTTCTAGTCTTCTAGTCTTCTAGTCTTCTAGTCTTCTAGTCTTCTAGTCTTCTTGTCTTCTAGTTTTCTAGTATTTTAGTTTTCTAGACTTCTAGTCTTTTAGTTTTCTATTCTTCTAGTCTTCCTGTTTTCTAGTCTTCTAGTCTTCTAGTCTTCTAGTCTTCTAGTCTTCTAGTCTTCTAGTCTTCTAGTCTTCTAGTCTTCTAGTCTTCTAGTCTTCTAGTCTTCTAGTCTTCTAGTCTTCTAGTCTTCTAGTCTTCTAGTCTTCTAGTCTTCTAGTCTTCTAGTCTTCTAGTATTTTAGTTTTCTAGACTTCTAGTCTTTTAGTCTTCTATTCTTCTAGTCTTCCTGTCTTCTAGTCTTCTAGTCTTCTAGTCTTCTAGTCTTCTAGTCTTCTAGTCTTCTAGTCTTCTAGTCTTCTAGTCTTCTAGTCTTCTAGTCTTCTAGTCTTCTAGTCTTCTAGTCTTCTAGTCTTCTAGTCTTCTAGTCTTCTAGTCTTCTAGTCTTCTAGTCTTCTAGTCTTCTAGTCTTCTAGTCTTCTAGTCTTCTAGTCTTCTAGTCTTCTAGTCTTCTAGTCTTCTAGTATTTTAGTTTTCTAGACTTCTAGTCTTTTAGTCTTCTATTCTTCTAGTCTTCCTGTCTTCTAGTCTTCTAGTCTTCTAGACTTCTAGCCTTCCTGTCTTCTAGTCTTCCAGTCTTCTAATCTTCTAGACTGCTAGTCTTCCGTCTTCTAGTCTTCTAAGTCTTCTAGTCTTCTAGACTTCTAGTCTTCCTGTCTTCTAATCTTCTAGTCTTCTAGTCTTCTAGTCTTCTAGTCTTCTAGTCTTCTAGTCTTCTAGTCTTCTAGTCTTCTAGACTTCTAGTATTTTAGTTTTCTAGACTTCTAGTCTTTTAGTCTTCTATTCTTCTAGTCTTCCTGTCTTCTAGTCTTCTAGTCTTCTAGTCTTCTAGTCTTCTAGTCTTCTAGTCTTCTAGTCTTCTAGTCTTCTAGTCTTCTAGTCTTCTAGTCTTCTAGTATTTTAGTTTTCTAGACTTCTAGTCTTTTAGTCTTCTATTCTTCTAGTCTTCCTGTCTTCTAGTCTTCTAGTCTTCTAGTCTTCTAGTCTTCTAGTCTTCTAGTCTTCTAGTCTTCTAGTCTTCTAGTCTTCTAGTCTTCTAGTCTTCTAGTCTTCTAGTCTTCTAGTCTTCTAGTCTTCTAGTCTTCTAGTCTTCTAGTCTTCTAGTCTTCTAGTCTTCTAGTCTTCTAGACTTCTAGCCTTCCTGTCTTCTAGTCTTCCAGTCTTCTAATCTTCTAGACTGCTAGTCTTCCGTCTTCTAGTCTTCTAAGTCTTCTAGTCTTCTAGACTTCTAGTCTTCCTGTCTTCTAATCTTCTAGTCTTCTAGTCTTCTAGTCTTCTAGTCTTCTAGTCTTCTAGTCTTCTAGTCTTCTAGTCTTCTAGTCTTCTAGTCTTCTAGTCTTCTAGTCTTCTAGTCTTCTAGTCTTCTAGTCTTCTAGTCTTCTAGTCTTCTAGTCTTCTAGTCTTCTAGTCTTCTAGTCTTCTAGTCTTCTAGTCTTCTAGTCTTCTAGTCTTCTAGACTTCTAGTATTTTAGTTTTCTAGACTTCTAGTCTTTTAGTCTTCTATTCTTCTAGTCTTCCTGTCTTCTAGTCTTCTAGTCTTCTAGTCTTCTAGTCTTCTAGTCTTCTAGTCTTCTAGTCTTCTAGTCTTCTAGTCTTCTAGTCTTCTAGTCTTCTAGTCTTCTAGTATTTTAGTTTTCTAGACTTCTAGTCTTTTAGTCTTCTATTCTTCTAGTCTTCCTGTCTTCTAGTCTTCTAGTCTTCTAGTCTTCTAGTCTTCTAGTCTTCTAGTCTTCTAGTCTTCTAGTCTTCTAGTCTTCTAGTCTTCTAGTCTTCTAGTCTTCTAGTCTTCTAGTCTTCTAGTCTTCTAGTCTTCTAGTCTTCTAGTCTTCTAGTCTTCTAGACTTCTAGCCTTCCTGTCTTCTAGTCTTCCAGTCTTCTAATCTTCTAGACTGCTAGTCTTCCGTCTTCTAGTCTTCTAAGTCTTCTAGTCTTCTAGACTTCTAGTCTTCCTGTCTTCTAATCTTCTAGTCTTCTAGTCTTCTAGTCTTCTAGTCTTCTAGTCTTCTAGTCTTCTAGTCTTCTAGTCTTCTAGTCTTCTAGTCTTCTAGTCTTCTAGTCTTCTAGTCTTCTAGTCTTCTAGTCTTCTAGTCTTCTAGTATTTTAGTTTTCTAGACTTCTTGTCTTCTAGTCTTCTAGTATTTTAGTTTTCTAGACTTCTAGTCTTCTAGTCTTCTATTCTTCTAGTCTTCTTGTCTTCTAGTCTTCTAGTCTTCTAGTCTTCTAGTCTTCTAGTCTTCTAGTTTTCTAGTCTTCTAGTCTTCTAGTCTTCTAGTCTTCTAGTCTTCTAGTCTTCTAGTCTTCTAGTCTTCTAGTCTTCTAGTCTTCTAGTCTTCTATTCTTCTAGTCTTCCTGTCTTCTAGTCTTCTAGTCTTCTAGTCTTCTAGTCTTCTAGTCTTCTAGTCTTCTAGTCTTCTAGTCTTCTAGTCTTCTAGTCTTCTAGTCTTCTAGTCTTCTAGTCTTCTAGTCTTCTAGTCTTCTAGTCTTCTAGTATTTTAGTTTTCTAGACTTCTAGTCTTTTAGTCTTCTATTCTTCTAGTCTTCCTGTCTTCTAGTCTTCTAGTCTTCTAGTCTTCTAGTCTTCTAGTCTTCTAGTCTTCTAGTCTTCTAGTCTTCTAGTCTTCTAGTCTTCTAGTCTTCTAGTCTTCTAGTCTTCTAGTCTTCTAGTCTTCTAGTCTTCTAGTCTTCTAGTCTTCTAGTCTTCTAGTCTTCTAGTCTTCTAGTCTTCTAGTCTTCTAGTCTTCTAGTCTTCTAGTCTTCTAGTCTTCTAGTCTTCTAGTATTTTAGTTTTCTAGACTTCTAGTCTTTTAGTCTTCTATTCTTCTAGTCTTCCTGTCTTCTAGTCTTCTAGTCTTCTAGACTTCTAGCCTTCCTGTCTTCTAGTCTTCCAGTCTTCTAATCTTCTAGACTGCTAGTCTTCCGTCTTCTAGTCTTCTAAGTCTTCTAGTCTTCTAGACTTCTAGTCTTCCTGTCTTCTAATCTTCTAGTCTTCTAGTCTTCTAGTCTTCTAGTCTTCTAGTCTTCTAGTCTTCTAGTCTTCTAGTCTTCTAGTCTTCTAGTCTTCTAGTCTTCTAGTCTTCTAGTCTTCTAGTCTTCTAGTCTTCTAGTCTTCTAGTCTTCTAGTCTTCTAGTCTTCTAGTCTTCTAGTCTTCTAGTCTTCTAGACTTCTAGTATTTTAGTTTTCTAGACTTCTAGTCTTTTAGTCTTCTATTCTTCTAGTCTTCCTGTCTTCTAGTCTTCTAGTCTTCTAGTCTTCTAGTCTTCTAGTCTTCTAGTCTTCTAGTCTTCTAGTCTTCTAGTCTTCTAGTCTTCTAGTCTTCTAGTCTTCTAGTATTTTAGTTTTCTAGACTTCTAGTCTTTTAGTCTTCTATTCTTCTAGTCTTCCTGTCTTCTAGTCTTCTAGTCTTCTAGTCTTCTAGTCTTCTAGTCTTCTAGTCTTCTAGTCTTCTAGTCTTCTAGTCTTCTAGTCTTCTAGTCTTCTAGTCTTCTAGTCTTCTAGTCTTCTAGTCTTCTAGTCTTCTAGTCTTCTAGTCTTCTAGTCTTCTAGACTTCTAGCCTTCCTGTCTTCTAGTCTTCCAGTCTTCTAATCTTCTAGACTGCTAGTCTTCCGTCTTCTAGTCTTCTAAGTCTTCTAGTCTTCTAGACTTCTAGTCTTCCTGTCTTCTAATCTTCTAGTCTTCTAGTCTTCTAGTCTTCTAGTCTTCTAGTCTTCTAGTCTTCTAGTCTTCTAGTCTTCTAGTCTTCTAGTCTTCTAGTCTTCTAGTCTTCTAGTATTTTAGTTTTCTAGACTTCTTGTCTTCTAGTCTTCTAGTATTTTAGTTTTCTAGACTTCTAGTCTTCTAGTCTTCTATTCTTCTAGTCTTCTTGTCTTCTAGTCTTCTAGTCTTCTAGTCTTCTAGTCTTCTAGTCTTCTAGTTTTCTAGTCTTCTAGTCTTCTAGTCTTCTAGTCTTCTAGTCTTCTAGTCTTCTAGTCTTCTAGTCTTCTAGTCTTCTAGTCTTCTAGTCTTCTAGTCTTCTATTCTTCTAGTCTTCCTGTCTTCTAGTCTTCTAGTCTTCTAGTCTTCTAGTCTTCTAGTCTTCTAGTCTTCTAGTCTTCTAGTCTTCTAGTCTTCTAGTCTTCTAGTCTTCTAGTCTTCTAGTCTTCTAGTCTTCTAGTCTTCTAGTCTTCTAGTATTTTAGTTTTCTAGACTTCTAGTCTTTTAGTCTTCTATTCTTCTAGTCTTCCTGTCTTCTAGTCTTCTAGTCTTCTAGTCTTCTAGTCTTCTAGTCTTCTAGTCTTCTAGTCTTCTAGTCTTCTAGTCTTCTAGTCTTCTAGTCTTCTAGTCTTCTAGTCTTCTAGTCTTCTAGTCTTCTAGTCTTCTATTCTTCTAGTCTTCTTGTCTTCTAGTCTTCTAGTCTTCCAGTCTTCTAATCTTCTAGACTGCTAGTCTTCCGTCTTCTAGTCTTCTAAGTCTTCTAGTCTTCTAGACTTCTAGTCTTCCTGTCTTCTAATCTTCTAGTCTTCTAGTCTTCTAGTCTTCTAGTCTTCTAGTCTTCTAGTCTTCTAGTCTTCTAGTCTTCTAGTCTTCTAGTCTTCTAGTCTTCTAGTCTTCTAGTATTTTAGTTTTCTAGACTTCTTGTCTTCTAGTCTTCTAGTATTTTAGTTTTCTAGACTTCTAGTCTTCTAGTCTTCTATTCTTCTAGTCTTCTTGTCTTCTAGTCTTCTAGTCTTCTAGTCTTCTAGTCTTCTAGTCTTCTAGTTTTCTAGTCTTCTAGTCTTCTAGTCTTCTAGTCTTCTAGTCTTCTAGTCTTCTAGTCTTCTAGTCTTCTAGTCTTCTAGTCTTCTAGTCTTCTAGTCTTCTAGTCTTCTAGTCTTCTAGTCTTCTAGTCTTCTAGTCTTCTAGTCTTCTTGTCTTCTAGTCTTCTAGTATTTTAGTTTTCTAGACTTCTAGTCTTTTAGTTTTCTATTCTTCTAGTCTTCCTGTTTTCTAGTCTTCTAGTCTTCTAGTCTTCTAGTCTTCTAGTCTTCTAGTCTTCTAGTCTTCTAGTCTTCTAGTCTTCTAGACTTCTAGTATTTTAGTTTTCTAGACTTCTAGTCTTTTAGTCTTCTATTCTTCTAGTCTTCCTGTCTTCTAGTCTTCTAGTCTTCTAGTCTTCTAGTCTTCTAGTCTTCTAGTCTTCTAGTCTTCTAGTCTTCTAGTCTTCTAGTCTTCTAGTATTTTAGTTTTCTAGACTTCTAGTCTTTTAGTCTTCTATTCTTCTAGTCTTCCTGTCTTCTAGTCTTCTAGTCTTCTAGTCTTCTAGTCTTCTAGTCTTCTAGTCTTCTAGTCTTCTAGTCTTCTAGTCTTCTAGTCTTCTAGTCTTCTAGTCTTTTAGTCTTCTAGTCTTCTAGTCTTCTAGTCTTCTAGTCTTCTAGTCTTCTAGTCTTCTAGACTTCTAGCCTTCCTGTCTTCTAGTCTTCCAGTCTTCTAATCTTCTAGACTGCTAGTCTTCCGTCTTCTAGTCTTCTAAGTCTTCTAGTCTTCTAGACTTCTAGTCTTCCTGTCTTCTAATCTTCTAGTCTTCTAGTCTTCTAGTCTTCTAGTCTTCTAGTCTTCTAGTCTTCTAGTCTTCTAGTCTTCTAGTCTTCTAGTCTTCTAGTCTTCTAGTCTTCTAGTCTTCTAGTCTTCTAGTATTTTAGTTTTCTAGACTTCTTGTCTTCTAGTCTTCTAGTATTTTAGTTTTCTAGACTTCTAGTCTTCTAGTCTTCTATTCTTCTAGTCTTCTTGTCTTCTAGTCTTCTAGTCTTCTAGTCTTCTAGTCTTCTAGTCTTCTAGTTTTCTAGTCTTCTAGTCTTCTAGTCTTCTAGTCTTCTAGTCTTCTAGTCTTCTAGTCTTCTAGTCTTCTAGTCTTCTAGTCTTCTAGTCTTCTAGTCTTCTATTCTTCTAGTCTTCCTGTCTTCTAGTCTTCTAGTCTTCTAGTCTTCTAGTCTTCTAGTCTTCTAGTCTTCTAGTCTTCTAGTCTTCTAGTCTTCTAGTCTTCTAGTCTTCTAGTCTTCTAGTCTTCTAGTCTTCTAGCCTTCTAGTCTTCTAGTCTTCTAGTATTTTAGTTTTCTAGACTTCTAGTCTTTTAGTCTTCTATTCTTCTAGTCTTCCTGTCTTCTAGTCTTCTAGTCTTCTAGTCTTCTAGTCTTCTAGTCTTCTAGTCTTCTAGTCTTCTAGTCTTCTAGTCTTCTAGTCTTCTAGTCTTCTAGTCTTCTAGTCTTCTAGTCTTCTAGTCTTCTAGTCTTCTAGTCTTCTAGTCTTCTAGTCTTCTAGTCTTCTAGTCTTCTAGTCTTCTAGTCTTCTAGTCTTCTAGTCTTCTAGTCTTCTAGTCTTCTAGTCTTCTAGTCTTCTAGTCTTCTAGTCTTCTAGTATTTTAGTTTTCTAGACTTCTAGTCTTTTAGTCTTCTATTCTTCTAGTCTTCCTGTCTTCTAGTCTTCTAGTCTTCTAGACTTCTAGCCTTCCTGTCTTCTAGTCTTCCAGTCTTCTAATCTTCTAGACTGCTAGTCTTCCGTCTTCTAGTCTTCTAAGTCTTCTAGTCTTCTAGACTTCTAGTCTTCCTGTCTTCTAATCTTCTAGTCTTCTAGTCTTCTAGTCTTCTAGTCTTCTAGTCTTCTAGTCTTCTAGTCTTCTAGTCTTCTAGTCTTCTAGTCTTCTAGTCTTCTAGTCTTCTAGTCTTCTAGTCTTCTAGTCTTCTAGTCTTCTAGTCTTCTAGTCTTCTAGTCTTCTAGTCTTCTAGTCTTCTAGTCTTCTAGACTTCTAGTATTTTAGTTTTCTAGACTTCTAGTCTTTTAGTCTTCTATTCTTCTAGTCTTCCTGTCTTCTAGTCTTCTAGTCTTCTAGTCTTCTAGTCTTCTAGCCTTCTAGTCTTCTAGTCTTCTAGTCTTCTAGTCTTCTAGTCTTCTAGTCTTCTAGTCTTCTAGTATTTTAGTTTTCTAGACTTCTAGTCTTTTAGTCTTCTATTCTTCTAGTCTTCCTGTCTTCTAGTCTTCTAGTCTTCTAGTCTTCTAGTCTTCTAGTCTTCTAGTCTTCTAGTCTTCTAGTCTTCTAGTCTTCTAGTCTTCTAGTCTTCTAGTCTTCTAGTCTTCTAGTCTTCTAGTCTTCTAGTCTTCTAGTCTTCTAGTCTTCTAGTCTTCTAGACTTCTAGCCTTCCTGTCTTCTAGTCTTCCAGTCTTCTAATCTTCTAGACTGCTAGTCTTCCGTCTTCTAGTCTTCTAAGTCTTCTAGTCTTCTAGACTTCTAGTCTTCCTGTCTTCTAATCTTCTAGTCTTCTAGTCTTCTAGTCTTCTAGTCTTCTAGTCTTCTAGTCTTCTAGTCTTCTAGTCTTCTAGTCTTCTAGTCTTCTAGTCTTCTAGTCTTCTAGTCTTCTAGTCTTCTAGTATTTTAGTTTTCTAGACTTCTTGTCTTCTAGTCTTCTAGTATTTTAGTTTTCTAGACTTCTAGTCTTCTAGTCTTCTATTCTTCTAGTCTTCTTGTCTTCTAGTCTTCTAGTCTTCTAGTCTTCTAGTCTTCTAGTCTTCTAGTTTTCTAGTCTTCTAGTCTTCTAGTCTTCTAGTCTTCTAGTCTTCTAGTCTTCTAGTCTTCTAGTCTTCTAGTCTTCTAGTCTTCTAGTCTTCTAGTCTTCTAGTCTTCTAGTCTTCTAGTCTTCTAGTCTTCTAGTCTTCTATTCTTCTAGTCTTCCTGTCTTCTAGTCTTCTAGTCTTCTAGTCTTCTAGTCTTCTAGTCTTCTAGTCTTCTAGTCTTCTAGTCTTCTAGTCTTCTAGTCTTCTAGTCTTCTAGTCTTCTAGTCTTCTAGTCTTCTAGTCTTCTAGTCTTCTAGTCTTCTAGTCTTCTAGTATTTTAGTTTTCTAGACTTCTAGTCTTTTAGTCTTCTATTCTTCTAGTCTTCCTGTCTTCTAGTCTTCTAGTCTTCTAGTCTTCTAGTCTTCTAGTCTTCTAGTCTTCTAGTCTTCTAGTCTTCTAGTCTTCTAGTCTTCTAGTCTTCTAGTCTTCTAGTCTTCTAGTCTTCTAGTCTTCTAGTCTTCTAGTCTTCTAGTCTTCTAGACTTCTAGCCTTCCTGTCTTCTAGTCTTCCAGTCTTCTAATCTTCTAGACTGCTAGTCTTCCGTCTTCTAGTCTTCTAAGTCTTCTAGTCTTCTAGACTTCTAGTCTTCCTGTCTTCTAATCTTCTAGTCTTCTAGTCTTCTAGTCTTCTAGTCTTCTAGTCTTCTAGTCTTCTAGTCTTCTAGTCTTCTAGTCTTCTAGTCTTCTAGTCTTCTAGTCTTCTAGTATTTTAGTTTTCTAGACTTCTAGTCTTCTAGTCTTCTATTCTTCTAGTCTTCTTGTCTTCTAGTCTTCTAGTCTTCTAGTCTTCTAGTCTTCTAGTTTTCTAGTCTTCTAGTCTTCTAGTCTTCTAGTCTTCTAGTCTTCTAGTCTTCTAGTCTTCTAGTCTTCTAGTCTTCTAGTCTTCTAGTCTTCTAGTCTTCTAGTCTTCTAGTCTTCTAGTCTTCTAGTCTTCTAGTCTTCTAGTCTTCTAGTCTTCTTGTCTTCTAGTCTTCTAGTATTTTAGTTTTCTAGACTTCTAGTCTTTTAGTTTTCTATTCTTCTAGTCTTCCTGTTTTCTAGTCTTCTAGTCTTCTAGTCTTCTAGTCTTCTAGTCTTCTAGTCTTCTAGTCTTCTAGTCTTCTAGTCTTCTAGTCTTCTAGTCTTCTAGTCTTCTAGTCTTCTAGTCTTCTAGTCTTCTAGTCTTCTAGTCTTCTAGTCTTCTAGTCTTCTAGTCTTCTAGTCTTCTAGTCTTCTAGTCTTCTAGTCTTCTAGACTTCTAGCCTTCCTGTCTTCTAGTCTTCCAGTCTTCTAATCTTCTAGACTGCTAGTCTTCCGTCTTCTAGTCTTCTAAGTCTTCTAGTCTTCTAGACTTCTAGTCTTCCTGTCTTCTAATCTTCTAGTCTTCTAGTCTTCTAGTCTTCTAGTCTTCTAGTCTTCTAGTCTTCTAGTCTTCTAGTCTTCTAGTCTTCTAGTCTTCTAGTCTTCTAGTCTTCTAGTCTTCTAGTCTTCTAGTCTTCTAGTCTTCCAGTCTTCTAGTCTTCTAGTCTTCTAGTATTTTAGTTTTCTAGACTTCTTGTCTTCTAGTCTTCTAGTATTTTAGTTTTCTAGACTCCTAGTCTTCTAGTCTTCTATTCTTCTAGTCTTCTAGTCTTCCTGTCTTCTAGTCTTCTAGTCTTCTAGTCTTCTAGTCTTCTAGTCTTCTAGTCTTCTAGTCTTCTAGTCTTCTAGTCTTCTAGTCTTCTAGTCTTCTAGTCTTCTAGTCTTCTAATCTTCTAGTCTTCTAGTCTTCTACTTTTCTAGTCTTCTTGTCTTCTAGTCTTCTAGTCTTCTTGTCTTCTAGTCTTCTAGTATTTTAGTTTTCTAGACTACTAGTCTTCTAGTCTTCTATTCTTCTAGTCTTCTAGTCTTCTAGTCTTCTAGTCTTCTAGTCTTCTAGTCTTCTAGTCTTCTAGTCTTCTAGTCTTCTAGTATTCTAGTCTTCTAGTCTTCTAGTCTTCTAGTCTTCTAGTATTCTAGTCTTCTAGTCTTCTAGTCTTCTAGTCTTCTAGTCTTCTAGTCTTCTAGTCTTCTAGTCTTCTAGTCTTCTAGTCTTCTAGTCTTCTAGTCTTCTAGTCTTCTAGTCTTCTAGTCTTCTAGTCTTCTAGTCTTCTAGTCTTCTAGTCTTCTAGTCTTCTAGTCTTCTAGTCTTCTAGTCTTCTAGTCTTCTAGTCTTCTAGTCTTCTAGTCTTCTAGTCTTCTAGTCTTCTAGTCTTCTTGTCTTCTAGTCTTCTAGTCTTCTAGTCTTCTAGTCTTCTAGTCTTCTAGTCTTCTAGTCTTCTAATCTTCTAGTCTTCTAGTCTTCTACTTTTCTAGTCTTCTGTGTTGCAAGGCGTGAAAACGCGTTTCAGGGCGATTCAGAATGTTTTGGAAGGGCTTTAGGGGGATTTACAGGGCAGAGCTTCATGGAGGATTCAGAAGTTTCAGAGGTGTTCAGAGGAAGCACCTCATCCTTGGGTCTCAGCTAAAATTCAAAGGTGTTTCAAAAAGTTTCTTGAGCGTTTCGGGAGGTTTCGATAGGCCTTCTAGACCTTATAAACTGATTGCGCTTGTAGATCCGATGTCTTGAAAACATGATTTTCATTCAAAAACACAAGTTTTGCATGTAAATCAAATGACTAACGCTCAAGAAAGTTAAAAAAAAACTTTTAATAGTTCTACTTGAGTTGTCTGTTAGAGTTCCAACAGTTTTCTCCGGAAATTATCAATAAGCTCCTTAAGGGATTTCTCCTGCTGCTGCTCTAGGTAGTGCTTCTGGAGTTTATCGGGGATTCTTTTTCTTTCAAGGGATTTCTCATGTAGTTCCTGCGTGCATTAATAATGGAGTTCTTCGAAGGTTTTTTTTAGGAATTGACCTAAACATTCTTCCTGAAGTTTTTCCTTCGGTTCATCTTCGAGTTTCTATACGTTTTTCTTCTGGACTTCTTTTGGGGATTTCTCTCGAAATGTCTTTCAAGAAATTCTCTAGCGATTCCTCCGGAAGGGATTTCACCTGGCGTACCGCCGGGGTTTTCTCTAGGCGTTCATCAAAGCCTTCCTTCTGGTTTTCCGAGAATTCAGAGATTTTTCCCGCAGTTCTTTCAGAGATTTCTCCTTCAATTCGTTCTGCGACATCTCCTGGAGTTTCCTTAATTTTTACTGGAGCTTTTAATTTTAACTTGAATTTTTACTAAAGTACCGCTTGAAGGATTATTCTTTTTGTTGCTTTTTGTATTCTTCCAAAAAGTTTCACCCGGGATTTCCTCTGAAGTTCTTTAGGCATTTCTCCTAAAATTGAACATTGTACTCTTCTTTGAGTTCATCCAAGCTCCGAGGTTTGAACATTATTTTCCTGTTGAGATTTATCCAGGTATATCTCTAGGAGTTGCTTAAGAGATTGATATTAAAGATTCTCATGGAATATCTTCTATGGTATCGCCAAAGTTTAGCGAAGAATCTTTCAGCTGGGATTCCTTCATAAATTTCTGCTGGATTTCCTCTAGTGATAACTTCTGAAATTCCCAAGGTGTTCATAAGAGATTTTCTGAATAGTTTTACCTGAAACTTGATCTAGAATCCCTCTAAAAACTTCTCTTTGGCTCCTTTTGATATGGAATTTTCATGAGATTTTTCTAGTAGTACCTCCAAGAGTTCCCACTGGAGCTCTTTCTGCAGATCTTCCAGAGCTTACTTTTGCAATACCTTTGGGAGTTCCTTCTGAAGTTCCTCCTGGAAGAATTTCTGGAGTGTTCACAAGGGTTACTCCTAGAGTTCTGCCTCCAATTTAGCAAGGTTGTTGTCCGGCACTCTAACAACATGTCCAGCCCACCGTAGCCTTCCGGCTTTAGTCACCTTCTGGAGGCTGGATTCGCCGTAGACTGCACCGAGCTCGTGATTCATTTTTCACAGCCACACACCATTCTCCTGCACTTCGCTGAAGACCGTTTTTGGACGCGTTGCTCTTAAAACTCCGTGGAGAACCGTGGTGTAGTTAGCGTTTTGTACATGGTACGTTTGGTGCGTACTGAATCTTTTTGACGATTCTTTCTTTTGACCATCTTCGACCGATTTCGTCCCTATGTGCCCGGCACCTTCCGGAAGCCGTCTTCAAGACAGACAGGTGCGAAAGGTTCCCACGGACTTTGGTTCAAGCAAAAATGCAAAGCTCCCCGGTAGTAGGTACGTTCTTACCTACCTGCTTCCTCTGGCGGCTGATAGGTATGACTCTGCCAGTCACTGCACTGTTAGCTGGCTTGCTTTCTTTCAGTTTCCCTCGGAATCATCACCAACGAACGGAACGAACATGCTCCTGCTGGGTGGTGTTGTCATCGTCACCACACCACCATGGTCCATGAATTGGCATGTGGGAAAAGTTGAGCTCCTGCCGGCTTCGTCGTAGGTAGATCACGAGCAGCATCCACTAACCGACCGACCGATCGACGACCGGAAAGACCACCGAGACCGGTACCTGGCTTTATCCTGCAGGATGGGTTAATAAAATATAAAGTGTTTAAAATCACCAAAAAAAAACTATCAACAGTTTTTATGTAAGTCTCTTAATTTATGAGTTTTGTGGCAAAGTGACTGTTTTCGTCATTTCAAAGAGTTTGACGCACCCTGTAACTCCTCATAACTAGGCGTGGGCAGGAGGCAAAGTGAAAATAAGATTTTTATTTCTCGCACCACTCAGGTCTCAGTTCATTGGTAAGCAAGGGGTATCTTAGCATCTTAGAGGAAGCTGAAGGTGTGCAATGATGGTCTTTGTACAGGCTGCTACTGCTGCTGATGCTCTGTCGTGTTTTCCTTTGTCCTTTGGCTGCTTCAACATTCAAATAAGCACCTTAATTTAAAATCCATTCAGTGAAATTATTGGATTTAGAATCTCATCTGAATGGCAGTGGAGGCAAGGCGACCGACCTACGTCAAGGGAGTAGTTGGCTGAGCGGAAGCCGTTCGTGTGAGGTGGCATGTAGATGTGTGGAGACTGAAGAACTTCGACGACGACGGCGGAGGAGTTCAATTGAGCTTCCTGCTATTGAATCTTGCTGCAGGGACTTGGAAATGTGCGTTTTTATCGGTAAGAAGGTCGATGCCAGGATAGAAGATTCCTGCTGAGACGTGTGTGAAAGTTAAAGCAAAGGTATTTTATCCAAAGGGTTTGAAGATCTTGCCTACAAGTAGCAGAACGTGACTGGAATATCTGGTGCAGCTCTTGACTAGTCTAATTGGATACGTGATGGGGACTAGAGCCTTGTCGTGGGGGTCCATTAGTACTAATCAATACTGCAGTTCTCTGATGCAGTTACCCAAGATTCATGGACATCAGAAACAGAAGATAGAAGATAGAAGATAGAAGATAGAAGATAGAAGATAGAAGATAGAAGATAGAAGATAGAAGATAGAAGATAGAAGATAGAAGATAGAAGATAGAAGATAGAAGATAGAAGATAGAAGATAGAAGATAGAAGATAGAAGATAGAAGATAGAAGATAGAAGATAGAAGATAGAAGATAGAAGATAGAAGATAGAAGATAGAAGATAGAAGATAGAAGATAGAAGATAGAAGATAGAAGATAGAAGATAGAAGATAGAAGATAGAAGATAGAAGATAGAAGATAGAAGATAGAAGATAGAAGATAGAAGATAGAAGATAGAAGATAGAAGATAGAAGATAGAAGATAGAAGATAGAAGATAGAAGATAGAAGATAGAAGATAGAAGATAGAAGATAGAAGATAGAAGATAGAAGATAGAAGATAGAAGATAGAAGATAGAAGATAGAAGATAGAAGATAGAAGATAGAAGATAGAAGATAGAAGATAGAAGATAGAAGATAGAAGATAGAAGATAGAAGATAGAAGATAGAAGATAGAAGATAGAAGATAGAAGATAGAAGATAGAAGATAGAAGATAGAAGATAGAAGATAGAAGATAGAAGATAGAAGATAGAAGATAGAAGATAGAAGATAGAAGATAGAAGATAGAAGATAGAAGATAGAAGATAGAAGATAGAAGATAGAAGATAGAAGATAGAAGATAGAAGATAGAAGATAGAAGATAGAAGATAGAAGATAGAAGATAGAAGATAGAAGATAGAAGATAGAAGATAGAAGATAGAAGATAGAAGATAGAAGATAGAAGATAGAAGATAGAAGATAGAAGATAGAAGATAGAAGATAGAAGATAGAAGATAGAAGATAGAAGATAGAAGATAGAAGATAGAAGATAGAAGATAGAAGATAGAAGATAGAAGATAGAAGATAGAAGATAGAAGATAGAAGATAGAAGATAGAAGATAGAAGATAGAAGATAGAAGATAGAAGATAGAAGATAGAAGATAGAAGATAGAAGATAGAAGATAGAAGATAGAAGATAGAAGATAGAAGATAGAAGATAGAAGATAGAAGATAGAAGATAGAAGATAGAAGATAGAAGATAGAAGATAGAAGATAGAAGATAGAAGATAGAAGATAGAAGATAGAAGATAGAAGATAGAAGATAGAAGATAGAAGATAGAAGATAGAAGATAGAAGATAGAAGATAGAAGATAGAAGATAGAAGATAGAAGATAGAAGATAGAAGATAGAAGATAGAAGATAGAAGATAGAAGATAGAAGATAGAAGATAGAAGATAGAAGATAGAAGATAGAAGATAGAAGATAGAAGATAGAAGATAGAAGATAGAAGATAGAAGATAGAAGATAGAAGATAGAAGATAGAAGATAGAAGATAGAAGATAGAAGATAGAAGATAGAAGATAGAAGATAGAAGATAGAAGATAGAAGATAGAAGATAGAAGATAGAAGATAGAAGATAGAAGATAGAAGATAGAAGATAGAAGATAGAAGATAGAAGATAGAAGATAGAAGATAGAAGATAGAAGATAGAAGATAGAAGATAGAAGATAGAAGATAGAAGATAGAAGATAGAAGATAGAAGATAGAAGATAGAAGATAGAAGATAGAAGATAGAAGATAGAAGATAGAAGATAGAAGATAGAAGATAGAAGATAGAAGATAGAAGATAGAAGATAGAAGATAGAAGATAGAAGATAGAAGATAGAAGATAGAAGATAGAAGATAGAAGATAGAAGATAGAAGATAGAAGATAGAAGATAGAAGATAGAAGATAGAAGATAGAAGATAGAAGATAGAAGATAGAAGATAGAAGATAGAAGATAGAAGATAGAAGATAGAAGATAGAAGATAGAAGATAGAAGATAGAAGATAGAAGATAGAAGATAGAAGATAGAAGATAGAAGATAGAAGATAGAAGATAGAAGATAGAAGATAGAAGATAGAAGATAGAAGATAGAAGATAGAAGATAGAAGATAGAAGATAGAAGATAGAAGATAGAAGATAGAAGATAGAAGATAGAAGATAGAAGATAGAAGATAGAAGATAGAAGATAGAAGATAGAAGATAGAAGATAGAAGATAGAAGATAGAAGATAGAAGATAGAAGATAGAAGATAGAAGATAGAAGATAGAAGATAGAAGATAGAAGATAGAAGATAGAAGATAGAAGATAGAAGATAGAAGATAGAAGATAGAAGATAGAAGATAGAAGATAGAAGATAGAAGATAGAAGATAGAAGATAGAAGATAGAAGATAGAAGATAGAAGATAGAAGATAGAAGATAGAAGATAGAAGATAGAAGATAGAAGATAGAAGATAGAAGATAGAAGATAGAAGATAGAAGATAGAAGATAGAAGATAGAAGATAGAAGATAGAAGATAGAAGATAGAAGATAGAAGATAGAAGATAGAAGATAGAAGATAGAAGATAGAAGATAGAAGATAGAAGATAGAAGATAGAAGATAGAAGATAGAAGATAGAAGATAGAAGATAGAAGATAGAAGATAGAAGATAGAAGATAGAAGATAGAAGATAGAAGATAGAAGATAGAAGATAGAAGATAGAAGATAGAAGATAGAAGATAGAAGATAGAAGATAGAAGATAGAAGATAGAAGATAGAAGATAGAAGATAGAAGATAGAAGATAGAAGATAGAAGATAGAAGATAGAAGATAGAAGATAGAAGATAGAAGATAGAAGATAGAAGATAGAAGATAGAAGATAGAAGATAGAAGATAGAAGATAGAAGATAGAAGATAGAAGATAGAAGATAGAAGATAGAAGATAGAAGATAGAAGATAGAAGATAGAAGATAGAAGATAGAAGATAGAAGATAGAAGATAGAAGATAGAAGATAGAAGATAGAAGATAGAAGATAGAAGATAGAAGATAGAAGATAGAAGATAGAAGATAGAAGATAGAAGATAGAAGATAGAAGATAGAAGATAGAAGATAGAAGATAGAAGATAGAAGATAGAAGATAGAAGATAGAAGATAGAAGATAGAAGATAGAAGATAGAAGATAGAAGATAGAAGATAGAAGATAGAAGATAGAAGATAGAAGATAGAAGATAGAAGATAGAAGATAGAAGATAGAAGATAGAAGATAGAAGATAGAAGATAGAAGATAGAAGATAGAAGATAGAAGATAGAAGATAGAAGATAGAAGATAGAAGATAGAAGATAGAAGATAGAAGATAGAAGATAGAAGATAGAAGATAGAAGATAGAAGATAGAAGATAGAAGATAGAAGATAGAAGATAGAAGATAGAAGATAGAAGATAGAAGATAGAAGATAGAAGATAGAAGATAGAAGATAGAAGATAGAAGATAGAAGATAGAAGATAGAAGATAGAAGATAGAAGATAGAAGATAGAAGATAGAAGATAGAAGATAGAAGATAGAAGATAGAAGATAGAAGATAGAAGATAGAAGATAGAAGATAGAAGATAGAAGATAGAAGATAGAAGATAGAAGATAGAAGATAGAAGATAGAAGATAGAAGATAGAAGATAGAAGATAGAAGATAGAAGATAGAAGATAGAAGATAGAAGATAGAAGATAGAAGATAGAAGATAGAAGATAGAAGATAGAAGATAGAAGATAGAAGATAGAAGATAGAAGATAGAAGATAGAAGATAGAAGATAGAAGATAGAAGATAGAAGATAGAAGATAGAAGATAGAAGATAGAAGATAGAAGATAGAAGATAGAAGATAGAAGATAGAAGATAGAAGATAGAAGATAGAAGATAGAAGATAGAAGATAGAAGATAGAAGATAGAAGATAGAAGATAGAAGATAGAAGATAGAAGATAGAAGATAGAAGATAGAAGATAGAAGATAGAAGATAGAAGATAGAAGATAGAAGATAGAAGATAGAAGATAGAAGATAGAAGATAGAAGATAGAAGATAGAAGATAGAAGATAGAAGATAGAAGATAGAAGATAGAAGATAGAAGATAGAAGATAGAAGATAGAAGATAGAAGATAGAAGATAGAAGATAGAAGATAGAAGATAGAAGATAGAAGATAGAAGATAGAAGATAGAAGATAGAAGATAGAAGATAGAAGATAGAAGATAGAAGATAGAAGATAGAAGATAGAAGATAGAAGATAGAAGATAGAAGATAGAAGATAGAAGATAGAAGATAGAAGATAGAAGATAGAAGATAGAAGATAGAAGATAGAAGATAGAAGATAGAAGATAGAAGATAGAAGATAGAAGATAGAAGATAGAAGATAGAAGATAGAAGATAGAAGATAGAAGATAGAAGATAGAAGATAGAAGATAGAAGATAGAAGATAGAAGATAGAAGATAGAAGATAGAAGATAGAAGATAGAAGATAGAAGATAGAAGATAGAAGATAGAAGATAGAAGATAGAAGATAGAAGATAGAAGATAGAAGATAGAAGATAGAAGATAGAAGATAGAAGATAGAAGATAGAAGATAGAAGATAGAAGATAGAAGATAGAAGATAGAAGATAGAAGATAGAAGATAGAAGATAGAAGATAGAAGATAGAAGATAGAAGATAGAAGATAGAAGATAGAAGATAGAAGATAGAAGATAGAAGATAGAAGATAGAAGATAGAAGATAGAAGATAGAAGATAGAAGATAGAAGATAGAAGATAGAAGATAGAAGATAGAAGATAGAAGATAGAAGATAGAAGATAGAAGATAGAAGATAGAAGATAGAAGATAGAAGATAGAAGATAGAAGATAGAAGATAGAAGATAGAAGATAGAAGATAGAAGATAGAAGATAGAAGATAGAAGATAGAAGATAGAAGATAGAAGATAGAAGATAGAAGATAGAAGATAGAAGATAGAAGATAGAAGATAGAAGATAGAAGATAGAAGATAGAAGATAGAAGATAGAAGATAGAAGATAGAAGATAGAAGATAGAAGATAGAAGATAGAAGATAGAAGATAGAAGATAGAAGATAGAAGATAGAAGATAGAAGATAGAAGATAGAAGATAGAAGATAGAAGATAGAAGATAGAAGATAGAAGATAGAAGATAGAAGATAGAAGATAGAAGATAGAAGATAGAAGATAGAAGATAGAAGATAGAAGATAGAAGATAGAAGATAGAAGATAGAAGATAGAAGATAGAAGATAGAAGATAGAAGATAGAAGATAGAAGATAGAAGATAGAAGATAGAAGATAGAAGATAGAAGATAGAAGATAGAAGATAGAAGATAGAAGATAGAAGATAGAAGATAGAAGATAGAAGATAGAAGATAGAAGATAGAAGATAGAAGATAGAAGATAGAAGATAGAAGATAGAAGATAGAAGATAGAAGATAGAAGATAGAAGATAGAAGATAGAAGATAGAAGATAGAAGATAGAAGATAGAAGATAGAAGATAGAAGATAGAAGATAGAAGATAGAAGTTAGATATATGTATCCAATTTGATGCGTCCCTTACTCAAAACCACAGCGTAAATTATCTTACTCTAGTCCAATTTTCTCGAGATTTGAATATATTGTGTGGTTGGACCTTCTTCTCGATCCAATCTGCATCATGTTCCATCGTCACAAATCCACCACTACTTCTAATAAATCCCACAAACCCCGAACGACGACGGTGTGGTCGTCTTTAATTCAGCTCTTGACGACGGGTATGATGCTCTCATAACAAGCCTCGCTTGGTATGCTCTTATTTAATTTTGTGGAAGAAAATAGAGATTTATCCATTTTACCGTTCACCTTACCTTATTCCCAGACTCATACGATACGAGACCAGTGCATGTGCATCGTGAAGAACACGGGGATCTGTTTCGGACATCGAGTGCCCTTGAGGGATACAACTAACTTATTTCGCTCACATGGCAGTCCTTCCAATGATGCCCACTAGCGTCTTGATTTCTTCATCTAAGGTACGAAATAAGAAGATTACGTCGCCGTCGTCGGTCGGTACTGCTAGTGCTGCTGTCATCACCATTCCGAGGGGATCGTTCCATTTCGTTGACCGTAAATAGAGGATAGTGGATCCGCACTAGACTAGAACTGGATTTAGAGCCTGAAAATAATATATTCATGTCAATCTCAAAAACAAATTTTGCAACAGTACACAATTCGGACAATTCGGCGATTGTAAAGTACCCAAATAACCACTTTAAATTTTCATTGATAGTTTTTGGTAAGATAAGAGAAATGTCCCATTATAAACTATCAGCATACTTCTATGATGTTTCATCCCTTTGTTGCTGTTATATGTGATTGTTTGCGATCACGAAATCAGATGACAGTGCACGCGTGTGTGTCATTCTTCAACCCACCAGGTGGGACTCTTGAACATCCTTCTTTCTGATGGCTGCCTCAGGAGTATCACACAAATCGCCGTCGACTGTGACTGGGATGCGATGCGACAAGGTAAATTGCAAACATACGTGAGATCCGGTTCATAATTGAATATTATTGTGCTGACATTTTTCAAGTGGATTTTCAATTCATCTTGTGACGTTTAGCTGACTGTCGACGAGGCGGTAGCTAGTTGCCAGTTTGGGTGGTGGAAGCTCTCTAGGTTAGTGACTTTGTGCGGAAGGCGACAAGAACAACATTGTTTGGAGGTATATGGGCAAGCCATGGGGGACAATGTTCCACAGGGATAATTTTGAGTACCTATAGTGCAGTATTTCAATTAATATCAGAAATCCATAAGAGAATTATTTCCGGTTATCATCCACGAATTCCTTCAGAAATGCTTTCAGCGATTATTTAAAGCTACTAGGATGTTGGGGTCAATATGACCCAGACAGGCACGTAGAGCGTATACTACGCCACCGTGATGCGAAAAACGTTATATCTTAGGTGGGGTTAAGATTATCAAAGGTTCTTCCAGATTTATTTCCAAGGATTTCTTTAGAAGATTTTTTAAAGAAATTTCTCTTGGAATCCAGGGTAGATTTCTATAGGTTCCTTATGAAACCCTACCGGGATTAACTTATTACTTAAATTTACTTAAAATTTGATAAAAAAAATCATCGCAAATTTCTCCACGTACGCAGAATTTTCTACAGGGATTTCTTCAGACATTCCTTTGAAAATTTGAAAATATCTAGTGATTTCTGCAAAAAAATTTCCAGATATTCCTTCAGGAATTCGTTCAGGAATAAATTAATTCCACCAGAGATTTGTGCAGCAATTGCTCTAGAAATTCAAACAAAATTTCACACTTGAATGTGTCTGGAAATTTCTTCAAGGACTCATCCAGCGGGAGTTTATACAGAGATTTCTTTAGAATTTCCTCCAGATATTTCTCCAGGTATTACCCCAAAAAAATATCTGGTATTACCTCTCAGGATAACTCCAAGAGTTCCTCCATAAATACTCTTAAACATTTTTTTTTTTCAAAAATAGTTTTAGGGATCTTTTTACACGTTTATCTACGCGTTTTTACAGGACTTTTTTCAGATATTCATCCACAATACTCCAGGAATACTTCCAGAAAATCTTTCAAGACTTTTTTATTCAAGGATTTCTTTAGGAATGTTGGTTCGACTGTTATTTGAGATCGGAAATAGGTTCGGCTGTGCAGTCTTATTTATTGGAACATTGATTGGAATGTTTTTATCTTCAATTTTATTTTCTATTTGCTAAGAAATTTCGGCAGGAGAATTTTTCTGTATTTAGGGATATTTTTGTCAACAATTTTTGCAAGAGATTTAAAGAAATCCAACAGGGATTGATTGGCAACTTTTTCCCAGTATTTCTACAAGATTTATTTGAGAAATTCCATGAGTGATTCCTGCAGAAAATCCTATATGGATTTTTTGTAGAAGTTGCTCTTGCAAACTCTGTACATACCCTAGGAACTTTCGAGAAAAAAATCGTGTAGTTTTTTTAGAGGGATTCCGGAACAAAAATATCTGTATTAATTTCTGAAGTTACATATCTCTTCATCAATTCTTGCATGAATTCCTAAGATAATGACTAAAATACATGAAAAACACCTTGAGATGTCTTCTTCTGAATAGAAAAAATCTGTATAGTCTTTTGGTGAAACTCTGACAGTAATTACAAGGAAATTCTGCAGAAGAGTTCGTGAAAAAATCGTAAAAGTTTTCCTGAAGGGATCTCTCAAAAAAATGTCTGCAGAAATCATTTATTATATTTTGGAGTGATCCCTGGAGGATGTTGTGCAGGAATCCTTGGAGAAACTGCTGAAGATACTTCATTAGGAATTCTCAGAAAAAAATCTCATGCAATTTCTGAAGGGATATCATGGAGGTTTTCTTTGGAGAACCTCTGAGGAAAAACAAAATAAATTTTGATGGATTTTTTGGAAAAATACCTGGAAGAACCTCTGTAGTTATTTATAAACAATTTCCTTTAAAACATACTTGAAATGCTAATAAATTAATTTTGTGGTCATTTCAGCAGCGATTGTTCAGAGAATATTTGAAATTCTTAAAAAAAAACCTGGAAGAAGTTCTGAATTTATCCTAAGTAATGCCTGAAGGAATACCTGCAGGAACCCCTCCAGGATCGTCCAGAAAAATCTCTTGGTAGTTTCTAGATGAATTTTCCTACAAATGCCCGAGAAAACCACTGAATACATGGAGTAATATGTGTAGGAACCTATGGATAAAAATTACGAAATAATCTTTGAACTGTTTTTGAAAAAATCTAAATTTCCAAAGCAAAACCATAGAGGAATTTCTGAAATAAGCTCAAAATCTCATGAAATTTCATTGTTGAAAACGCTGATGAGTCTTGAAATCGTTTGATGCAATTCCTGGATAAACCCGTGAAGAAATTCGTAGGATAATTTTCGGAGAAATCCTAAAAAAAACTGTCAAAAAATTGACAACTTTTCTGTTGGAATTCCTTCATAAATGTTTGAAGAATTACTGGTGAAAACTTATGTAGCGTAAGTGTGAACTTATGAAAGAATTTTCTACACTTAATGAGTAACCAGATCTTAGGGTAAAACATATTTTTGTATTTCGCAGAATGAGCGCCCTCACTTATAGATTAAAAGCAACCCTTATTTTTTTGTGCTTCCTAATATGTAAGACAATAGCTTCTCGGTGAAATTAGGAATTATTTTCGCCCTTCTGGATATAAGAGAATCGCCCAGGTGATTTTTTCGATAGTTTTGCTCAAAAATTCCGTCGGAAAAACTGCTACGAGTTTCCTTAAAAATTCCACCATAGATATTTGAAAGATTTCTATCAAAATAATTCCATGGATCCCTTCAGAAATTCAGTCTAAAAACATATCAATGTTTCTTCAGAAACTCTTGCAGGGCTTCTTTCTCCAGGGATTATATAAGATATTCCCTCATGAATTTCTCCTAGAAATCTTTCAGGTAAATTTCTATGGGTTCCTTCTAAAATTCCACTCGAAAAACAAATAAGAAATTCTTCTAGGGACTAATTCCCAGAATTCATCGGAAATTTTTCCAGAAATTTATCAGAATTTTCTACAGGATCCATCGAAAATTCTTTCAAATTTTTTTTCATTAGTTCTTCCAGTGGTTTGTTCAGAAAATTTCTCAAATATTCCATTATAAATTCGTACAAGCATTTTGTCAGCGTATGCGCTAAAGATTTGTTCAGCAATTGTTCTATGGAAAACGTTGGTAATTCCTGCATTAATATGTCCAGAAATTTCTTCGGGGACTCCAGGAATAACATCCAGTAATTCAGACAGAAATTCCTCCAGAGATTTGCTCTTAAAATAATTCTAATAATTTCTCCACGGATTCATTGAGAAATTTATTGAAAAATATTTCCTAGGAATTCCTACTGAAATACCTCGAGCGTATTTTCTAGGGACATTTTCAGACGCTTATCCACGCCTTTCTCGAAGTTTTTGTTTTTTTTTTGTTTGTTTCAGAAATTCCACCACAGTTTTTTTCCAGGTATACCAAGATTTTAATTGCATGATTTCTGCAGGAATCTTCCCATGAATTCCTCAATAGTTTTTTTCTAGGAAATCCACCAAGGGATTCCTAGGAAGTTTCTCCAGGAAGTTTTGAAGAAATCCCTTCTGCGATTCCTTGAAAATTTTTTTCTGGCATTTTGACAGATATCCCTCCAGAGATGCATTCAAAAATACTTTGTACTACATACAGTACTGGACGAAATAAAGTGCGCACTGGCTGTGAAACGAGCAGATTTGTTTAGAATCGGCCGTTTCAAAAAGAAAGCGTTTCATGCGTTGCGCCTACTGATAGGCAAAAAGTTAATATATGTAAAAGTGCTCGAATCTGTTTATATATGTATGTGTTGCTTATTCGGAGATAAGAGTGGGTGAAAAAATGATAAGAGGAAACCCCAACGATATGGGAATGTGAATTCAAGGAAATTTACATAGAAGAATAGGCAATCAAGCCAGAAACCGGAAACCCTGTGAAATAAGAAAAATAAGCAGAATTAGTAATATGAGGTTTCTTGGCTGGTCGGAAAAATCGATTTGATCTTTCCCTTTTGGACCTCCAAGTCAGAAAGTTCTATCAAGAGTTAAAAAGTGCAGTGAGAAGAATTTATTAGAAAGTGAAGAAAATAATGTGAGCAGAAGTTGTAGCAAGAATTATAAGAGAAAAAAGTTTTAACGTTGTGGAAAATTTTTATTTTTTCAGATTTTTATTTTGATTTCTTTTTGAATAAAAAAAAAACCTATCGTGAGTCGTGCAAAGAATTTTGTAACCAAATGTGAGTAGTTAAAGTAATTGAAAAACAAGATAATCTTATAGTTAACTAAAGGAAAACGATTTTATAGTAGATGAGAAAAGGGAGTGAGTCGTTAAAGGCCGAAAACGTTTTGGAAAAGTGAAGGAAGAAATAATCAGGTAATTGGCAAAATAACGAAAGTTGTGTGGTTGAGTTCTAAACAGATTGTGTTCCGCAGTGGCCACGCTTCAGTGGCAAACACCGTTGGGATTGGTGGATGAGGTGTGGATCGTAGTAATTCGAGTGGTTTGTGCGTTATCTGGACCGGTTCACGGCCCTAGGCGAATTCACCAATTGGCCGTCGGCCCCAGGCGAGGGATCCCTGGATGTACCTATCGCCTCGTGGTTTCGTATCACTATAGGTACACCCAGAGCGCGTTGGCCATCGAATGGGAGACTTGGCCCCACGAGAATCACTCCATCACACGTGATTTACGCTGCCCCGTGGGATTGTCCATCAAGGGGAAAGACCACCAACGCCAGTGCAACCCGCCCCGACTCACACCGCATGTTACGTTCCCTTCATAGGGATCAAATCGACCGCCGGCCACACGTAGTAGCCACCCCTCATCATCAGACTGCACGATCCACCCAGCCGTTTCACCGCCACCGCCCGTCCCATCCGAGCTCGATCACGGGGGATAATTATCATCGGTCGCGTGATCGCACCCACGGACCTCGTAGTGCGCCAACGGGCTCGCCGGTGATCAATTTCGATCGACTGGTCCCGACAGGACGATACCACCCAGAAGGGGGTAGTGCAATCGGGTAGGATCTTCGGTGTTCGTCGAGAAACTGTAAGTACGCTGATAAAAACAACCACAATACACCCACAAACCACACGATTCAAGTAGGGAATATACTGTTTGTATTAGTAGGGGAAGACGGAGCGGATAGGGGTTAGGAACGACTCACACAAGAACAGAACACGAAGAGAGTGACGTCACATTCAGGGACGTGAGTTACTATCGGCTAGTTCGGTACCGTAGGCCAGCTTTTAGCTCCGGGAGAACGGCCGATAGTCGCTCAGTTTTCAGCTAGCTCTGGTAGGAGGCAGAGCAGGGTTTGTAATAACTGATGGAAAAAATGAATGGATTTTCAAAACGTTAAAACACAAATCTTTTTGCCTATTTTTTTAATGAACCGCGGTACTTTTTTAATAAATTTTCTCTTTACTGCACTAACTTGCATTTTAGCAAAAATCTTGGATGACTGAGAATTGTATAGTTTGAGTTGAAAGTTTTGGAAGGAATTTTGGGAATTGGATTGGGACTAAGGATTGGGTATCGGGTAAGTTGTTGTGGAGGCGGATTCCGAGAAAGGGCATTGGCATTGCTAGCTGGGCATTATTGGTCCGGAATTCTTGGCAGACGACTTCGTCGTCTGGCGCGAAAGCCGAGAATTTAAGGACCCTTACCAGGATCCTCCTTACAGCTGTTTCCATACAAAATGCTCATGTTTGGGAAGTCGAATCTCAGCTTCTAGTGCACCAATTCATCTCAAATTTTAACTAGACATATGTAGTAACTTGAATTTCGATCCGTGAAAAAAGAAGACATTTCTAAGCAATACTTTTTAAAATATCGCAAAACTCCCACTTCTAAAAAATGAAAAAAAAAATGTATTTTGATGTAATTTTGAAATTTGAATTTTCTGATAAATATATTATTTTGCAAAGTTGATTAGTCTAACGAAACACACAACTTTTCCGAATAAACCATTTACTCAAAACAATTCGTTTACAGTAAAAATCACAAAACGCTATTTTTCTTACAACGGAAGTTTTGCGATATTTTTTTAAGGTTTTAATCAAAAATACTTCTAATTTTCACTGATAAAATTTTACGTTATTATAAAAAGTTCAGACAAAATTTAAGATCAATCGGTGCGCTACAAGCTGAGATTCGACCCCCCAAACATGAGCAATTTGTATGAAAAACAGCCAGTGCGCACTTTATTTCGTCCAGTACTGTAAATTCTACTGAAGATTTCTTCAGAAATTCCTGCTGGGATTGCTTCCAAAATTCCTTTGAAGAGATATTTTATCTCTGGAAACTTCTTCACAATTTTAGAGTTTTCTTCAGGAATTTCAGCAAGAGATTGCTCCAAAAGATCTTCCATGGAGTTTTGCTTCAGAATCCATGGAGGAATTACTTCAATTATAATTTACATGGATTCTTCAAGAATTCTTTGAAAAAATCTGCTGGGAGGTGTTCAGAGATTCCAGTAGATATTTTTATCAAATATTTTTAAGGAATTATTCCAGAAATTACATAAAAATAACTGAAGAATTCTTTGAAAAACCCCTAAGCAATCCTTGGAGAGAGAATAGTCTCGAGAAATCGCTAAGAAAACTCTTAGAGACACCGCTGGAATTTCCTGGATGAAATTTTTGAAAACTTTTTAGAGGAAAATTGGAAAAAAACTCTTGAAGCAATTTCTGAAGAAATCTCTGGAGCGATTCCTGAATCAAGACCTTGGATAATACCTAGGAGAATTCCCGAAGAAATACTTTAAGATACCTCCTTTATGCACTCTGCAAGTAATTTCAAGAAGAAAATTCTTGGGGAATTTGCGGAGCGATTCCTGAAAAAAAATGTAGGGTAATTTCTGAAGGAATCTATTGTAAATGTCCATCAGATTTTTTTTTTCTTTTTTATAGTGTTTTTTTAATTTACGCCAGTTCAATACTCTGTATAGAAGGATGCTTCAACAAGAAATTGCCAAAAAAAGGGGGTCCGAAGAAGTAAAGGTGATTCTGAAGAGATACAATCCGATCCCAATAAAGAGATCTCATCATACAGAAATTTCAGACAAAGGTACTGATGGAGCTCTCGAAGAAACCCTTCAATGAACTTCTGAGGGACCCGTAGAGATATTCTGAATCTACCCTTGGAAGAACTCCTGGAGATAAATTAAATATCTTGTATACCAAACTAGTACCTGAAGAACTTTCTGGAGAAATCGTGCAGAAACAACAAAAAAATATGGTTTAATCCTTCGGAGAACCACCGGAGAAACAAATAAAAAAAGGAAGACATATATATATACAAAAACTACCAGGAAGAACTGGGGAGCGTTCTGCAGGTATTCATTGGAAAAATTATTGAAAAAATCGTAAGGTAAGGAATAGATTCAGGAGTAATTTCTGCAGGAATTTTTGCGAAATACTTGAGAAAAAAAACTTCTTAAAGAATCCCTAATGTAGGTTCGGAATAAATCCAAAGCAATGTCTGGAGGAGCTTTTGGAGAAACCCAGTTCCCAGAGTTCCAAAAGAATAGCTTGAATAGAAGTCCTTGAATAAACAAAATAATACCAGAAGGAACCTCAGCAAATAATCAATTTCTGTAAAAAATTCAAGAAAAATTTCTGAAAATTCTTTCCGGAAGAATTTTTGAATCTTTATGAGAAATCCCTGAAGAAATTTCTGGAAGACTTTCTTTATTTTTGAAAAAAAAACTAGAACAGACAATATTTATGGAGAAATCGTGGGCTTTCACCAAGCGATTCCCGAGAAGTTTCTCCAGGAAGTTTTTAAAAAATCCCTTCTGAGATCGCTTGAAAATTTTTTCTGGCATTTTGACAGGTATTCCTCCAGAGATGCATTCAAAAATACTTCGTTATACTTCTACATAGATTCTCTGAAGATTTTTTCAGAAATTCCTGCTAGCGTTTCTTCTAAAATTTCTTTGTAGAGATATTTTTATCTCTAGAGACTTCTTCACAATTTTAGAGTTTCCTTCAGGAATTTCAGCAAGAGATTGCTTCAAAAGGTCTTCTATGCAGTTTTCAGAAATTCATCTCAAATCTAATTACAAGTTCAATAGACATTTCTTCAGAAGTTATTGCCGAGGTTTCTCCAAGAATTCTTTGAAAAATTTTGCTGGGTTGTCTTCAGAGATTCCAGCACTTCCAGGAGAAAAATTGAAAAAAAAAATGAAGCAGTTTCTGAAGTAATTTCTAAATCCGTGCCTTGGATAATACCTAGGAGAATACCTGAAGAAACACTTTAAGATACTCCCTTTATGTACTCTGCAAGTAACTTCAAGAAAAAAATCTTGAGAAATTTCTGGAGGGATTTCTGGAAAAAAATGTAGAGTAATTTATGGGTTTTATAAATAAATGTCTATCTGATTTTTTATAGTGTTTTTTTGAATTTGCCTTCAACACTCTGCCAAAAAGGGTGCTTCAACAAGGAATTGCCAGAAGGGCGTGTCCGAAGAAGTAAAGGTGATTCTGAAGGGATATGTACCTTCCGACCCCAACCAAGAGATCTCATCTTACAGAAATTTCAGACTACGGTACTGATGGAATTCTTTAAGAAACCCTTCAACGAATTCCTGGAAGGTATTCTGAATGAACCCTAGGAAGAACTCCTGGAGAAAACTCTGAATGAATTCTTAGAAAATGTCTTGCATACCAAACTAGTACCTGGAGAACTTTCTGGAGAAATCCTACAGAAACAAAAAAAAAGTCATGGTTGAATCCTTTGAAGAACCACTGGAAAAACTAAAAAATGGAAAAAAAATGTATAAAAAACTACCTGGAAGAACTGGGGAATTTTCTGCAGGTATTCATTGGAAAATTTATTGAAAAAATCGTAAGGTAAGTAATAGATTCAAGAGTAATTTCTGCAGGAAAAAAACTTCTTAAAGAATCCCTAAAGTAGGTACGGAATAAATACAAAGCAATGTCTGGAAGATCTTTTGGAGAAACCCCTGGAGGAGTTCCAAAAGAATTACTTGAGAATTTTCTTGAGTCCCCGAGGAAATGCTTGAATAAAAAAATAATACCTGAAGGAACCTCAGAGAAAAATCTTCTTCTTCTTCTACTTCTTCTTGGTGTAACGTCCTCACTGGGACAAAGCCTGCTTCTCAGCTTAGTGTTCTATGAGCACTTCCACAGTTATTAACTGAGAGCTTCCTCTGCCAATGACCATTTTGCATGCGTATATCGTGTGGCAGTCACGAAGATACTCTATGCCCAAGGAACTCAAGAAAATTTCCTTTACGAAATGATCCTGGACCGACCGGGAATCGAACCCGTCACCCTCAGCATGGTCATGCTGAATACCCGCGCGTTTACCGCCTCGGCTATATGGGCCGGGAAAAAATAATTTTCTGTGAAAATTTCAAGAAAAATGTATGAAACTGTTTCGGAAAGAATTTTCGAATCTTTATGAGAAATCCCTGAAGAAATTTCTGGAAGAGTTTCTTTATTTTTGTAAAAAAAAAAAAAAAAAAAAACTGGAAAAAAAAATATTTATGGAAAAATCGTCGGCTTCGTGGCCATGCAGTTAGCGGCGCCAGTCGCCTAGGCGTCTCGAAAGCTTCGGAGTGTGGTTTCGATTCCCGCTGCAGTCGCCGCAAACTTTTCGGCGAACGATAAATTCATCACTGGGCCACTGGGTATTCTACGTGGTGTCTGTTGTTTAATGTATGTAATCTGTTCAGTCTGTGCAGTCTTTGGCTGAAGACGGTGTGAATTGCTTCAGAAAAGTTTGAAGAAATACATGAAGGAGTACAAGCATGAACTAATGTAGCAATCCTTGCAGAAATTTCCTATTAACCCTTTAAGGAATCTTGAAGAAGCCCCTTGAACCAGTTTCAAGATGAATCTTGTGAGATTTTTTTTTATAAACTCCTGAAGAAATCGCAAGAAAAATTCCTGAATGAATCTTTAAAGAAATTCCAGGAGAAATTTTCCCAAGAAACATACAAGGATAAAGTTGCATTCTAAAAGGAATCTTTGATTGCTTAAATCAGTCTAAGAAATCCTGAAAGAATCTTGTTTCTGTAAACTTTCCAGAAACTTTTTAAAAAATCTTGAAAAAAATCACAAAGCAATTTCTGGCGGTGTTCCTGGAGATAATCCACGAAAAAATATAAAATTTAAGAAGTGTTATTGATAAACTCATTGAAAGGGAATTCATTTCCTTGGGGACGTACCGGTAGAGGGGGCGCTGAAATTTGGAAAGCTTGAGTATTCAGCGCTGATTTTACCATGACTGCACTGAAAGCCTAAAGTAAAAGCTTCTAAACTGATTGATATAATACAGTTCAGTTTCTTCGTTGTTCCAAAACAGTAGAGTTCCAGTCAGTGGTAAGTTCACTGACAGCTCACGCTTATTTCTTCAGTATACCTACATCATAACGTGAATAGAGTTCCCATACGCGCTGGAGATGACTTTCCCAGACACCGCCAGACACCGCCAGACGCCGCCGACGCCGCTTTTCAATCCAATCCCTGGGGCTCCTTTCATCATTCAAGCAAGCGCCGCCAGTAGTAGTGGAAATATGGCAGGTGCTAAGAAAAAAAAAATCATGCATACGCGACGCTGTGTGCCAGTAGACTGAAAATTCTAAATACCATCACAGACTGGATGCACTTCTAGTGCAGGACTTCCACATCCACATCGCCGTCTGCCGACGAGTTGAGCCGTAACGTGGCAGGTGAAAAAAACAAAAGAAAGAGGTTGTGGCAGGGGGCCCCGATTGCGACGACTTGCATACTTGGAGCGTGCCCCACTCACCCACCCATCAAAGTAAGCCCTGAAAAGTCGTGATGAAAAGAGCGTGAAGGGAAATGCAAAAGCTTGACGGCTAGTAGCTGCTAGTAGGTCCTTCAACGGCATATCTGGGTCTGCTTGTCTAGGTTGTGAACGCAAGCAGGCGAAAAAATGGTACATGCAAAAAGAGAGTCACCTAGGAACGAAACAGGAGGACGATGACAGCAACGCGTCTAAGGATCTCATCAAATTTGTCTCAAGAGCACGGCCAGCCGTCGATGAATGGATGGATTTGGATGCTTTGTTTCAACTCGCTGAAAAATGTCTGCGACTCGTTCGATTCGAAATGGGAATGCAACTGTGTAAAAATGAATCGACCTGAAAATGTTGAGTAATTCCCGGCTTGGAAGTTTATTACTTCTTCCTGCATCGAGTGTGTCACATCTAAGAAATTCTCGAAGCGAAAATTTGCATTCTCGAGACTAGACATCTCGACAAGGAGGTCAAGAGCGTTCTCACCACCAAAGCTAACGGAGGCGACCATAGTGGAGCTGGTTGGTTGGGTGCAGGTTTTTCCCGCCGCCGCACTCTTCGCTCTGGGTAGAAGCTAACCGAAGTGAAAACAGGTGCACTTAACATAATGATTATGCTGGAAGGCTATTTATGCTGCAGCCGCCGCGATGTTCTGGTTTATGCGACGGGGCCACCGCCTTGCTCGACACTGCGCCTGGAAGGTGATAAAGCAGCACGTAGGAGATGATGGAGAAGATGTCTGAAAGGGAAAATGAGATGCATCTGCGTCGCTTACCGTGTTCATGTCTGGAGCAGGCCTTCAGTGGATTTTATATGAAGGTACGTGAAAAAATAATAACGAAACTGGACCAATAATTTCTGACGGTCTGGTTAGGCTAAACTTTTTTTTTTGTTTTCATAAACGTGACCTACGTACACCAGACGAAGTGGAGGTTCTATGGATGGGTGAGCATTAATTGGTTTTAATAAATAATGCCTAACTCCCTGAAAATGTAAAAAGAAATCACCGTTTTTTAGAAGAAGGTACATTAATAACCGTACGGTTGTTTTTAATTCAAGTCAAGTATATGGTCAAACTGAGAATACATACTATAAAAACTTGCTGTAGGTTCTTCAGAGTTTCTGTCAAGATACCTTGAGAAAGTCCTTCAGTCATTCGCTTAAAATGCACCGAAGGGATAACTGTGGGCATTCCATGACATATTCATGGAATGTCCGGAATGTTTTTTGAGACTTTTTTAAAGGTTTCTTTCAGTGAAATCTTCTTGCATTTCATCATGATTTTCTCCAGAGGTTCCTTCAGAAATTCTTCCAGAGCTTTCTCTACTGATTCCTTCTGGATAATTCGAGGGATTTCTCTAAAAATTATACCACCAATATCGCTAGGCATCAGTTTAGAAAATGATTTAATATAGTAGTAGCGGTAAACGCGCGGGCATTCAGCAAGAGGGTGATGGGTTCGATTCCTGGTCAGTCCAGAAACTTTTCGTGAAGCTATTTTTTTTTTTCGTTGAATTCCTTGGACATAGATTATTTTCGAGCCCGCCACTAAGAATACTTAGCTGAGAAGCACTTCCCCGGTGACCCCTTTAGAAATTCCCAAATATTTCTTCAATAACACCCCGAGTGGTAGGTTGAGAAGTTGCTCATTTCAGGAATTATCCCAGAGATTCATTTTATAATTTCTTCGGAGACTGTGGTAAGGTTTTTTTTCTGGGGATTTCTTCAAGAGTTCCTTAAAAGATACCTTAAGAAATTCCCTCCAGAGATTGCTTCCAATAATAACTTCCGGAATTCTTTCATGAAATCCTGCAGGAATTAAGAAATTCCTTTTCTGATACTTTCAAGAATTCATACAGGGTTCTTTTGGAAAATTCTTCTTGGATTTGTTTTTTTTTTTTCAGAAATATCTCATGAATTCCTTCAAGAATTTCAAAAGGGATTGTTCCAGGAATTCGTTTAAAGATTTCTGCGCAAATTGCTCCGGGGTTCCTTCAAAAATACTTTCACGAAAAGAATTTCAAGAATTCTAAATTTCAGGATAATCCTCAGAATCATATCAGGATAATGATCAAAATCCTCTCAGAATGCTCGGTACAGTCCGCCTCTTCCGCCTCTTTATTTATGTAAGGGTTTATTGGGGGAAGGGTGGTTTGAGAAATTTTACGCGCCGTACTTGAATCTTATGAGAGGAGGAGAGGTAGAAAGTGTCTAAAAACGTACAAATGCCTCTCTTAATAAACGGGCAGTCCCTCTCATCCCATCTTCCTACACTCCATTCATAATATCATAATAATCCTCTCAAAACTCTCTTAAAACATTTACTCACGACACTCATCAGAATGCTCTCAGGGCTCTCAAACCAATTCTCGCTGAAGTCTCTTGAAAATCGTTGCAGAATTCTCATGAGAATCCATACTTATTGAAAATATCCTTCCATGACTTTCCTCCACATAGTCCTCTCAGAATAATTGACTTGATCTACATAAAATCTCGTGTCTGTCATTGTATTCCTTTTGCAAATCTCATAAACATCTTTTCAGGGTTTCCAGAGCTTTGCCATGGTTTATCTCAAGTTTTCATAAAAATCCTTACATCATTATCATAAAAAAAATATGTTTCTCATCCTATCTGATCTAAGCATGAGTCATGATGCTCAGAGGAATGATCACATAATCCTAATCAAAATCTACACACAACATGCTTCTGAAAATTCACATCTTAATCATCTCATGGTTCTCATCAGAATCCTCTTAGAATTCTAACCAGTTTCCTCTAAAGATTATCATCTCTTCCTTTTATGATACTTATCACAACAGTATTGGGGCCTCATCACAATTCTCTCAGAACCCTTTCACTATTCTCATCACATCCTCTCTGGCTCACTACCAGTGTATTCTCACTAGATGCCTGTCACGATTCTCATCATATTTCTTTTGGGATTACCAGCATTCTCTTTTCATGATACACATCATAACAAGCTTAAGATCTCATCATAATCTTTTCATGATTCTCATCGGAAAGCTCTCAAGATAGTTAATATTTTTCTCACTATTCCGCATCACGATCCTGCCAGAATTTTCCTCACAATCATTTCACAATTCTCATCATAACACTCTCATGTCTCATGACAATCTCCTAAATATAATCATCAAAATCTTCACGGGATACTTTTGGGATTGATTTGCGAGCCCTCGTCGGAATTAAAGCCTGTATCCGCAATAATCGGGACACAGAAATACAGCTGGACCTCTGCAATAGATGCGTTAAAATTGCTCGAATTTGGCCTAATAACATCTTAAGGTGTGTTCATTTCACCTACAAAATTTCATGTGAATCGGTGCAGTACTTTTTGTTGTAGCAATAAAGGAGTAAAATGTGCGCCATTGAATTTAGTACAGCCCATAGTTTTGCATGTCAGCGCTGTAACTTTTGAATTTGGCAAAGAAAATGGCTGGAATTTTGAACACAAACCTCTCAATCTACCTTTGTTGCACAGGCAAAGTTTTAAAAAAATCGATACACTCTTAACAATTTTATAGTCGAAACATATATTATGACTGAACGTGATTTTAGCCCCTCAGGCAGCAGTTAGTCAGCACACTTTATTGTTTCAATTTTACTATTGAAAGTACTGTACCAATAATCATCAAATTTTGCAGGCATAATATACACATAATCGACTACCTTCTGTGAAAAATTCATGAAAATTGGTAGAGAAATTCAAAAGTTATGAATAGGCAAACATCGCGCATGAAAAACACGAAAAAATTTCACTGACACTCACCCCTATCAATACCAGTAACTTTCAAACCAATTGATCAAAGTTGATGAAATTTAGCAAGAAAGTGTCTCTATAAGAATCATAACTGCTAACGAAAATTCATCATTATCATCACAGAACTTTGAACTGTAGCGCAAAAGAACCATCTACTATGCGAATGAAAATTGGTCATGATTGTACAAAATGTTTAAAACCACATCTGTTTGTTTTTCATTTATAGTTAAAAGTAATGCATCGATTTTTATGAAATTTTGCACAAATTATAAACATATACCAAAGAGTTTTCAGTCAACTTTTTGGCCAATTTTACCGATTCATTACAGAGTTACAGCCGTACTTCTGTGTCCCGATTATTGCGGATACAGGCTTTATGCTCGTTTCAGGAATATAGTCTCTGAGTTTTAGTCGAAATACAGACAGGATTCTCGTCAGTTTCTTTTTTTTCAGAGTCTTTTTTGGAATTTTCGAAAGAATCATTCCAGGATTTCTTTCAGAATATCTTCAGCTCTAGGTAATAATCAAAATTTCTTTCGGTGTTTGTCATGGTTGGCGTTAGAATCCCTTCAGGATTCAATCCTGAATTTTTTTTCATGATTTTCGTCGAAATTTGTTTCAATTTATTTGTTTTTGTGAGAATCATTCTATCGGAAAAAAATGTGAACATGAAGTAACGCAAGAGAAAAGTTAAAGTTGAAAGGGCTGAAATAATATTAAGAGTGCAGTACTTTCTATCACAATTTTTTTGTCATACTTTTTTCTCTGTTATTTATTCGTTAGTTTCCTTTTTGGTACTGAATTGATTTCTTTTCTACTTTTTTATACTATTGCATTGTTCATGTGTCATGGTTTTACTTTTTTTTAATTTTTTTCTATGTTTCGATAGTCTTACTTTTTACTTCTTACCCGATTTTGGATTGGATTTTACGATCACAGCATTTCAATAATTCACTTACTTGTAAAATGCCATTTTTAACTTCAAACTTATAGTTTTTTCATTGTTTGTTTCCTTGCTTCTTATTTATATTGTTCTAAGTATTGATCTCCTGTTATTATTTCTCGTTCTGCATTAAGTTTATTAATAAGATTGATTTCTATTATATTACTCCTGTATCATCTTTCTGCTTTATTGTTTTTATTCTAATTTCTACATACTTCACTAGTTTTATACAATTCTTATCCTGGCTTCATGGTGATTTTGGTTTCTTGGATTATATAAATTTGTTGTTGTACTGTAAGTAAACTGTTTTACTATTGAGCATTTCCAGCTCAACGCACGACTTTCGTGGACGCGATCTTTTCCTATTCAAATGCAATTTCGCTCATGTCTTCGAAGATGTTTGGGTATATTTGAAGGACTTTAGGAAGACAAATACACTGAGAGTAATATTCATGGTAGATTTGTTAGATTTTATTAAAATTCAATTTTACAAAAACATTACTCTTCGTTTTTTTTCTGGGGAAAGCTGACTTTCTGTCTAAAATTTTTCCAAGAACCCCAGGATAATCGAATGTTTCTTACTTTTTTTCATTTATCTATGTTTTTTTAGATTTTTAAAACTATTGAAATAAACCAATTTTAGAGATTCTTTCTATTCCAAAAGTTGATTCTAAATACAAGTTTTATTCACAAAACTATACATTAAATATATCTTACATTCATCCGTACTCAAGTGATTGCAAATTTAAAAAAATCAACAAAATATAAAAAAACGAACCTTAATAAATGTTATTTGAGAGTGTCTGAAAATGTCCTTACCTGAGAAATCATTAATCCTCATTTAATAAAAACTGTAAAAAAAATCTTGAATAACATTTCACAAGGTCTCATACATTTTTCTTATGTTTTTAAGTCCTTCAAATATCCTCAAACATCTTCGATGTCATCATATTCATCCAGCAAACGTTTTCGAGTAGTAATATTATTAAAAACCTGAATTAATCCACCTATGGTGAACAGAACCCTTCTTACACTTATTAAAATTATTGTTGTATTATTCGTTAGTATGATTGAGATTTTTGGTCATTCTAGAAAATATTGTAGTTGATTGCTTTCCATAAAAGAATCATCGACCATGGGCTCAACTACCAGATTTTTTTTGTCTCAAAAGCGTAAATTTCATTACTCCTTAGTACTCGTGGAAAGATATCTCGGAAACAAAATGTCCAAACGGCATAAAATTTAATAGCATACTACTTGGATGCTGTAGCTTTCATTTGATGCTGAGAGAACTCAAATCGATTGACACACGGCTGATTCATTTATTATGAAGCATTTTGTCAAAGACCTCTTAAAAAGTTAAGTTGTATTACTCCAAAGTACTCCCCGAAAGATATCTCGGTTACAAAATGTCCAATCGGAATGAAATTCAAAAGCGTTCTTCTAGGGTGCAGTAGCTTTCGTTTCGAGCCTTAAGAACCCGAATCGGTTGATAGACGGCTGAGAAATTTATGGTGATACACTTTGTCAAAAATATCTAAAATAATTAAGTTGTACTACTCCCTAGCACTCTTTGAAAGATATCGCGGTAATCGAACGTCCAATAAAAAAAAAAAAACAATAGCGTTCTACTAGGATGTAGTAGCTTTCATTTGCTTCCAAGAGAACTCAAATCGGTCAACAGACGGCTGAGAACCGTGAGTGACATTTTTTTGTAACATACATACACACACACACACACACACATACACACACACGCACATACAGACATTTGCTCAATTCGTCGAGCTGAGTTGATTGGTATATGTGACTCGGCCCTGCGGGCCTCGGATCGAAAGTCGGTTTTCCAAGCGGTATTTATACCCTTCTTATGGGTGTAAGAAGGGTAAAAAGGCTTTTCCTACATACATTCCGTGATATTTTTGCTACTGTTTATTAAGCTCAAATATTACAAAGAGAAAGCAGCTTTTATATATTTGATGCAATTGCATTTTCATGCAGAGCTCCTTGAGAAACCAAATTTGATCATAAAAAAAGGCTTTTCCTACATACATTCCGTGATATTTTTGCTACTGTTTATTAAGCTCAAATATTACAAAGAGATAGTAGCTTTTATGTATTTGATGCAATTGCATTTTCATGCAGAGCTCCTTGAGAAACCAAATATGATCATAAAAAATCTGTTGACAAACGTCTGAAAAATGTATTATGATACATTTTATCAAAAATCTCTCAAAAGCGTAAATTTCATTACTCCTTAGTACTCGTGGAAAGATATCTCGGAAACAAAATGTCCAAACGGCATGAAATTTAATAGCATACTACTTGGATGCTGTAGCTTTCATTTGATGCTGAGAGAACTCAAATCGATTGCACACGGCTGATTCATTTATTATGAAGCATTTTGTCAAAGACCTCTTAAAAAGTTAAGTTGTATTACTCCAAAGTACTCCCCGAAAGATATCTCGGTTACAAAATGTCCAATCGGAATGAAATTCAAAAGCGTTCTTCTAGGGTGCAGTAGCTTTCGTTTCGGGCCTTAAGAACCCGAATCGGTTGATAGACGGCTGAGAAATTTATGGTGATACACTTTGTCAAAAATATCTAAAATAATTAAGTTGTACTACTCCCTAGCACTCTTTGAAAGATATCTCGGTAACCGAACGTCCAATCAAAATAAAATTCAATAGCGTTCTACTAGGATGTAGTAGCTTTCATTTGCTTCCAAGAGAACTCAAATCGGTCAACAGATGGCTGAGAACCGTGAGTGACATTTTTTTGTAACATACATACACACACACACACATACACACACACACACACAAACACACACACGCACATACAGACATTTGCTCAATTCGTCGAGCTGAGTTGATTGGTATATGTGACTCGGCCCTGCGGGCCTCGGATCGAAAGTCGGTTTTCCAAGCGGTATTTATACCCTTCTTATGGGTGTAAGAAGGGTAAAAAGGTTCTTTGGTTCTGATTATGTTATAATGTTTTGTTTTGTTCATATGTATTCTTTTTTGATTGAGATCCTATTGGAAATAGGGCACGATCGGCGAAGTATTGGATTTGTAGTAATGAGCTGAATTATTGTATGGTGAGAAGGTAAATTCTCCGTTACTGTAAGGGCATGGTAAAGAAAGCGTGGGTATTGTGATATTTTGTCTAATTTGATGCTGTTTGAGCAGAACATTGGAAAACCGCGTTGTTGTTTCCACTATTTATTGTTTCTTCATCAAATGGTGGTGATGGCACGTCACCATCACGCCGTTGTGTTGTGTTCCATTGTCGGGTCTTACATGGGATGGCCAAAATGTTGGGTAAAGCTACTTTTTGTTCTCTCACAAAAAATCTCAACAAGCTGTAAGTTTTCATAGGATGTACTAAAAATTCTTTAATTTTGACAGTTTGTCAACCATATTGGTACAAATTTGGGCTTGGTTAATCTTTGGCGAAGCTAGAACTGTTCTCGTGTTACACTTTTTTCTAGACAACTATTTTTTTAACTGTCATATCTCTGAAACCAGTGAACCGACCCGAATGAAATTTTGATCGTTTATCAACAATATATTGATGCTTCAAAAGACTTTGAAAATAGGCCCTTTTTGAACATTGAAAAAAGTTACAATTGATTGTTAAAAATCTTCTGAAATTGGAATAGAGATTCGCAAGGAACTCTTATTTTTATTTCTCGATATATTACTGCGGTTCTTCCAAGAATGCTTCAAGATCTTACATCCTACATCTCTTCTTGGAGCACCGTTTGCTTCTCAGCGTCTTTGAGATACCACGTAGGGTGGCCCACACGTATATGAAACACAAAAAAATCGAAAAATGCCAAGTTTTACCTCCTAAATCAGTTGCTTTGGACTCCCAGAAGCTGCGTTCAAAATTTGAGCAAAATCGGTTGAGCCTAAAGGGGCGCTCAAAACGCTTGAAGTTTGTATGGGAAAACTTGGCCAAATGTATGCAGAAATTTTAGGTTTTCGAATTTTGCCGCTAGGTGACGCTGTAAGCGTTCAATAAATAAACCCTTTGGTATTATTGTAGGTGACTATATACCAAAGAACTTTGTCGAAGACCGCGAAGTGATCCGACGGCTGTGAAAAAAGTTATACCCTAGGCAAAGTGAGGCAAAGTATTGAGATTTCATTATTGATATTATTCCTTTACATGTATTGGAAAAATAACAATAAAGTTTATCCTCACTTTACCTAGGATATAACTTTTTTCACAGAGGTTGAATCACTTTGCGGTCTTCGACAAAGTTCTTTGGTATATAATCACCTACAATAATACCAAAGGGTTTGATGATTGAACTTTTACAGCGCCACCTAGCGGCAAAATTCGAAAACTTAAAATTTCTACATACATTTGGCCAAGTTTTCCCATATAAACTTCAAGCGTTTTGAGGGCCCCCTTAGGCTCAACCGATTTTGCTCAAATTTTGAACGTAGCTTCTGGGGGTCCAAATCATCTGATTTAGGAGGTAAGACTTGGCATTTTTCGAAATTTTTGTTTTTCATATAAGTGTGTGCCACTTCGGGGAAATTTTCATTACGAATGGTTCCTGGACCGACCAGGCTTCTAATCCGTCACCTTCAGCATAGTCTTGCTGATAAGCTGCACTTTTCATTATATTTTTCTTCAGATATTCCTTTAATAACTCCTGCAGAAAAAAAATGTTTAGGGAGAAGTTTTTTTGTATGTATACATATAAATACAATTTGATGCGCCAATATAATACTCTCCCCGAGCAAAGGTGAATACCAAACTGATATTTTTTTGATAACAAACTGTGTTATTGGTGTTATCATTTTGTTATTTTTGTTATCATCTTTTACAATTGATGATCATCAGAAGATAATAAATTTAGTTATCGATAATTTTGGTCTATCGCGATATCACAAAAAAACTAAATAATAACAAAATATGTTATCAGTTTTCAAACGCATATTTCAAAAGCTTTCCCAAAACTGAGAGTCTGATGAACCTCGAATCTAAAAACAGATTCCGCTTTCCACCATCAATGCAATTGCAGTACGAAATCATAGCCTTCGAAGACTCTCCCTCTCACTGAGTTCCGTTGATATAAAGGCTATCGGCTGCGACCGGCAATCACTCGATCAGGGTTCGAGACCCGCTGAGCGCAATACTTGAAAACAGGAGTTGAAAATTATGAGAATATTTTTTCATTTGCTGGCGATGTCGGTAAAATAGATTTTTACTATTTTGGTCGATAAAATAGCTCTGAATGATAACTAATCGATAACAAAACCAGTTATCAATCAGCTGCATTTTTTTTTAAGTTGATAACTAAATGTAATGTTGAAAAAAATATTGTTTAACACAATTAGTTATCAATTTGAACTCAATGATAACTTACCTTCTTATGATTTTGGTATTCGAGAAGTAAATTTGAGTTATCATTTTTATTATGTTGGCTCTTAGGTCTACCTCCCAAGTAACAATTTTGATTTTATTGAAGTTTTTTAGCGATTCAAAAATCCTAACCATAAAACCATTGATGCCGACATGAAAATACTCTCGAGCTCCTTTATGCCTCCAATAGTCCACGATCTGGCTAGTTGGCCCAGCCTTATTATGATCTACAGGACTCCGTATGCAAACCGGCTTAGGATTTCAGTTTGTATCATAGTTTTACCAACCTTCTAAATAAAACCATATTCTGACTTGTCAAATATTTGTTTTGATTATTTTTCACTATTAATGTTCGATCGTCAGACTTAATTATGCTTGGTTGTTTATCCTGCCATCAATTGGTAAGATGCCGATCTGGAATAGAGATTTGATTTCCTATTTAATATGTGTTAGGAGACATGCCACGGGAAATTTGTGGTGAATGTGACTGTGATAATGACAAAAAAATAAGTGCGCCTCACAAACTGTGCATTAATAGGAAGTTAAATGCATTTAATATACTCGGTGGAATTGGGCGTGAAAAAGGTTTTTTCAACATAGCGGAGTTTCAATAACATTAAGTAATTTTTTTGAAAATAATATGACGGAAACGTGTTGAACCGTTAAGTTTGATGTTAAGCGCTATACGTGGAATCATAAAATTGAGTAATGATTTTTATGTATTAACATAAATTATCCCGGCTAGGCGACATATTTTTCTGATAAAACTCTGTGTTCCTGATGATTTTTCCAATAGGGCTAACCCTCCTAAGGTGGTCATAACTGAGCTTATGATAGAACTAAGGGTCTTATCACAGCATTTCTTGGTCTATGATACGGCCACGAAATCTTTTGTTGGTTCTAAGCGTTGCCTCACAGTTTTGTTTATTTGTTTACAAAAAGAAATCTCTCCGACAACAACCGCAAATGCAAGTTTTATTTAAATGGCATATAATTAGTGATAAAACCAATTCATGACCACTTGCAAGTCTTTAAATGACTTTGTTTATAGCAGAAGTTATATGATAGTTTTATGGAATGCCAAAGGTGCAAAGTAAAAAACTATCACATAAAACTAGTGTAGAACAACTAGCTTTTTCACATGCTCGTATAAAACCAGGATAATACATGAATAAATCTTCAAGGCATGCTGATTGTTACTTGGGCTAAATGATAACAAACTCAGTTAGCCAACGAATGATTATCAGTTATTAGAGCTTATTATCATTTTGTTTTCCGTCTTTGCTCGGGTCGCCTATTTCTCTTGAATTATTAGCAATGGTTTTCTCATACCTGAACACTTTCACGTTTCCCTACATTAGAAAACAAGTTCTACCGAAATTTCAAGAACTGTCTTGGATAGATTAGATGCGGTACCACCAACAACCAAAGAATGGTAATTATTATCCTTCCATTCGAAGGTAAATTCCACATTTCTTCCTAGATCGGAAGCAATGATGCGAAATGAGAACCGCCCGACGACTACGACGCATCCCTACCTCTACGATTTGGTGTTGGTAGTGGGAGAATGTTAGAAAATTATTGCGTCGTATTCGCTGTCATTCGGTTGATAAATTATTCAAATTAATTTCCACGCGAGAATGGTTTAATTTTAGGAACCGCCATGCCACCACACCACTCGCTAACTGCCAAACGGTCGCCGCCGCCGCCGTGGTGGTGTCTTATCCGACGAAGCCAGCCAGCCACCGAACTAACCGTTTAATGAGCGTAAGAGGTGATATGGTTTCCTGCTGCAAAGTCGTGGAAAAGGGGTTGAACCGTTGGAAAAGCCATTCTTACTTGTCAGCTAGTGACAGTTTTACGCGAAGTTTCTAAATTATGTCGTTTATTTGAGTGATCATCGGATCGAGTGGGGAGGCGTTCATCACTTCCCACTTAAGAGATAGAGGTGTTTGGGGGTATAAATTATGGTTTAGTCGGTGATTAATTCGGATGAACGAGCATTTAATGAGACATCCTCCTTATCTCATACTCAAATCGGAACCACAGCACCATCTTACGGAAAGCTTTCGGAACTACAGCGTTCACCTCGACCTCTTACGAAAACCTGTGCCGTTGTCGTCGCCGCCGCGTCTGGTAGTTTAAAACAAAAAAATACTTCGCCATTGGCAACTTATCTCGCCTGTTTCCGTCCTGGTCTCATTCACCGCGGCAGGCAGTCGGAAAATCCCGCTCACACGGCTCTCGCGCTCATCCTTATCAGCTCCCGACTCATCTCCACAGAGCAGAGTCGCGCTCTTTTCGCTGATCCAAGTATGCTGTCGCCGCCACCGTGGATGAAGCTTTGCATAGCTTGATTGGAACTACCGATGCACTACTGTGAGAAACAACCGTCAGACAGCTTGGCAGACGCGAAAAAAGCAGAGGATTATCGCCCGACTCGATGATGATGACGACGAGTGGGACAGGGTTAGTGGATGGTGGATAGTGAAGATGGCAAACGAATGCGCTTTTACTACAGGCATTTGTGTGGGTGTTTCCCGTGGTGAGACAGATTTGAGGAAGAGCTTTTCTCAAATCGACGTCATATGGAAGAAGTGGAATAGAGGTTCCCTGTCACAGTAGATGATATGGTTTTTGACCTTACTGTGGAGAATGAATCTGAACAGAAAATGCTTGGACCCTGAGTCTATTTTTGGCTTAGAACGATACCTTTATCTTAAGAAGCCTAAACCTTCATTTAATTTATTTAGTTCATTACACTAGTTTACAAAATAAAACGAAAGTCGTGAACTTCTGTCAACGACCAAAATTTTTGAAGCACAATTTAGTGCTGATTTCGAAACCGACCTTCAAAAATTTTTAAGTAGAACAGTTTTTGAGTTTTAGCTCAATATCGTGTGTTACAACTTTTCAAAATATGTAATTTACTAAAATTCTAATATATTGCGTTTTGTTCAACCAATTTTAAATCTTTTTCCATAAATTTAAAGCTGAATACAATACCATTTGATCATCTGAATACAGGTTTTGCGTTAGATTGATGAAATTCAAGATATTGTCGAGTTTTGGGGACGATCTAATTAAATTTTAGCAAAATTCCCAATTTTTTTTAAGAAATGTTTTTTTTTTTCAATAAGAAAAAAACAATTTAAAAATTATTTCTCGACGTTTATTTGACGTATCATATGTAGGCGAGTTACAGTAAAAATTTCAGCTCAATCGGAGCACTGATTACGAAGAATGAGATGTTTGAAGTGAGCGTCTTTGCTTAAAAATAGAACAAGATTCAATTTGAAATCATCAATCTTTTATGGAAAGTCAAAAAAAATCCGCTCTACTGTATTTTTTTCTTTCGCATTTTTGAACTCAGGGCATGATTCTACACCAAAAATGATCATCAGCTTACCGAGTTCAAAAATGCTGTAAACTAGTGTTATCAAATTCATGATAACACTGAATCAACAATTTGCCGCCATAATGCTCGATTTGCAGCTGCAGTTCTCCAACGTCGGTCACACCCAACGCTCGCCAGATTACGCTTTACCTGGTCCGCCCATCGTGCTCTCTACGCTCCACGCCTTCTTGTGCCAACCGGATCAGTTGCAAACACCAGCTTTGCAGGGTTGTTATCCGGTGTTCTTGCAACATGCCCTGCCCACCGTATCCGTTCAGCTTTGGCCACTTTCAGGATGTTGGGCTCACCGTAGAATGCAGCGAGCTCGTGGTTCATCCTTCTCCGCCACACACCGTTCTCCTGCACACCGCCGAAGATCGTCCTTAGCACGCGTCGCTCGGAAACTCCGAGTGCTTGCAGGTCCTCCTCGAGCATCGTCCATGTCTCGTGTCCGTAGAGGACCATCTTTTTTGACCACAGTTTCTTCTTCGTATTTCACGGCTCACGTTATTGTCAGTCGTTAGCAAAGAACCGACGTAGACGAATTCTTCTACCACCTCGTAACACTGCTGCCAAGGTTTGTCCTGTCTCGCTCAGTCTCACCTACCAGCATGTATACTATTGTATACTTTGTCATAGCCGCATTCACCACTAGTCCAACCTTTGCTGCTTCACGTTTCAGGCGGGTGTACAGTTCTGCCACCGTTCCAAATGTTCAAACAATAATTTCCATGTCAACCGCAAAACAGACAAATTTGCCGGATTTCGTGAAGATCGTACCCCGGCCATTGAGCCCTGCTCGTTGCATAACACCTTCCAGGGCGATGTTGAAGAGTAGGCAGGAAAGTCCATCACCTTGTTGTAGTCCCGTTGATATTCAAATGAACTGGATAGTTCACCCGAAATCCTTACACTGTTCTGCACACCGTCCATTGTTGCTCTAATCAGTCTGGTAGGCTACCCGAGAAAGCTGTTCTCGTCCATGATTCTCCATAGCTCTGTGCGGTCGATACTGTCACATGCCGCCTTGAAGTCGATGAACAGGGATGCGTTGGGACCTGATATTCACGGAATTTCTGGAGGATTTGCCGTACGGTGAACATCTGGTCCGTTGTCGTCCGGCCATCGATGAAACCTTGGTAACTTGGTAACTTCCCACGAACTCATTTACTTTAGGTGAAGGACGACGGAAGATGAGTGCTATCCCAGCTTTGTAAGCGGCATTCAAAATGGTGATCGCTCGAAGGTTCCCATGGTTAGTGAGAGAATCTAGAGATTCCGGAGAACACTAGCAGTTCCGGGTGTATGGTGGTGCTCATGAGAACCAAGGAAATGCTAGAGATTCCAAATAATAAACAATATACCGAAGAAATTCCTGCATAATTTTGAAGGATTCCCTCTAGATTGAGTTTAAATAAGGGCGAAGGTAACATGATTGATTCCTCTTCATTCACCGACTCTCTCTTCTTCAAATTAAAGTGACAAGACGCATATGACGTAGTGAACTCTTGAAAAATTCAACGTAGAAATTTTTAAAAAGATTACCGAAAAGTTCTTTTAGACATTTTTGGAAGTACCTCACGAATACGTTATAGAAGAAAATCCCGAAGAAGTTCGAGGAAGAATTTCAAGAGAAGTCTTGAAGAAATTGCTTGAAGACCTGCTAAAAAATTCTCGCAGGAGTTCACAAAGGAATTCTTGAATGAATCTTGAATTTTCGAACGAATTTTCGAAACATGGAAAGGCATTCCTAGACGAACTCTCGAAAACAATCCTAATGAACGTTTTGATAAAATATCCTGATAAATACCTGAAAAACTCGCAAAGATAGTAACTGAAGTAACTGAAAGAATTCCCGGAGAAGCTTCTGATGAAATTTGTGGATGAATCTTAACACTTAAACTACTGAGGGGGTAAAAACTCCCGCGAACTACCAAGGGTCCAAAAAAAGTCGGAAGTCCAACTTTGACAAGGCATTTCTCGGCCGTTTTTCAACCGATTTCAAAACTTTTTTTTGCGATGGAACCGGACAGGTTTCAAGATCATCGTCCATTTAAAAAAATATAAAATAGAAGCGTCTACCCAAAGTTATTAAGCAAAAGGCACTTCCTAGTTTTTTTGAGAGCGCATTTTTTGCGCACATTGATCAATAAAACAAAATTTAAAGCGATGACATATGGTTTTTTTCGACTCTAAATCATGCGTACAGCTTGAGTGAACATGTTTATGCAAAATTAGTGATTTTTCAGTACACTGATATTTTGCCTTGCTCAAAAAACTGCTAAAATGCCCTATTTTTCACACAAAATAAGCAATAAATCAAAATTCAAAGCGATGACATATAGTTTTTTTGGTCTTAAATTGTTCGTAGGATTGTACTCGACATTTTTGATGAACAATGAAAATGTTCTAACTACACTCTTATTTTGTTTTACCCGGAAAACTACGAAAATTACATACTTTTTACACAAAGTAGTCAACAAAGCTAAATTTCAAACGAGACCATCTAGTTTTTTAGCCTTGAAATGTTCGTAGCAGTTTGGGGGACATACTTGAAGAATAATAGTGATGTTTTCATTACACTCAAATTTTGATTCACTCAAAAATCAACGAAAGTACCACATTTTTCACGCAAAGTAATTAACAAAAATAATGGCTTACAATGCAAAGTAGTTTTTTACTTTTAAATTATTCGTGACAGCGTACTGGACGTTCTTGATGAGTAATAGTGATGTTTTCATGACACACTTAATTTATTTTGCTCGAAAAGCTACAAAAATACCATAATTTTCATACAAAACTGTCAATAAAACAAAATTTAAAGCCATAACATGTAGTTGTATGGCCTTAAATTTTTCGTTACAATGTACTGGACCTGTTTTTGATAAAATGTTGTTGTTTACGTTACACTTATATTTTGTTTTATAAAAAAAAGTACGAAAATACCACAAAAAGCGAATAAGCTAAAATTTAAGGTAATGATATGTAGTTATTCAACTTTGAATTTATCGTAGTAGTTTAGTGGATTTATTTGAACAACCCTAGTGAACTTTTTATTACACTCATATTTCATTTCACTCGGAATACTAGGAAAATACCACATTTTTCACACAAAGTAGTCAACAAATAAAAATATAAAGCAATGCATTATAGTTTTTTTTTGCCATGAAATTAATTGTAAAAAAGTACTATACTTGTTTGATATACAATAATAATCTTTCAATTACACTCGTTGTTTTCTAAATTTGTTTATAAAAAATTAAAAACAACTCAAATGAAGAGAACTTACTATGCGCAGCATAAAGTCACATGTTGATGTACCTAAAAAATATATTTTTTACACAGATAATTATTTTTGATATCTAAAAGCACTGTGTGGAGTACTGATTCACTTTGTTATTTATATATTTTTTTAAATTATTAATGTTTTGATACAATAAATTAACCTAACATGTTTCATACGGCTTTTCGCATCATACTGATACTCTTTGCGTTATAATCTGTAGTATTTTTTGGGATTTAATATGTTTTTCAGCGCACCATCAACTTTTCCCCAAAATGAAAATGTGATTTTCGCTCATATAAAAAAAATATTGATCACCCAAAACAATTAAAACTGTCCAATCCTTGCATTGCAATTATAACTGAGACGCCAGTATTTGTAAATTTGTAAAGGGCCCATATAGCCGAGGCGGTAAACGCACGGGTATTCAGCATGACCATGCTGAGGGTGACGGGTTCGATTCCCGGTCGGTCCAGGATCTTTTCGTAAAGGAAATTTCCTTGACTTCCTTGGGCATAGAGTATCTTCGTGCCTGCCACACGATATACACATGCAAAATGGTCATTGGCAGAGGAAGCTCTCAGTTAATAACTGTGGAAGTGCTCATAGAACACTAAGCTGAGAAGCAGGCTTTGTCCCAGGAGGACGTTACGCCAAGAAGAGGAGAGGAGCCAGTATTTGTTTTAAAATTATTAAATCAGGAAAATACATGGAATAATATTAGGGAAATTTGCTGAACAACTATCAAAGCTACCCCGTTTTACGGTATTGCTTCAGAAACTCTTCAATATACATTTGTTTTTCAGAAATTTTCCAAATGATGCATTTATATTATAGGATATCTTTCAAAGATTCTTTTAAAATATTTTTTCGTGAGTTATTTTCAAAAATCTTTCAAAAATATTCCAGATTCCTTCAGGGATATTTTCAAAAACATCAAGGATGCATGCGGAATTTATTTAGGGGTTCTATTGCTCGAGGAATTCTTTTAGAAAACTATTGAAATGTTTCCGTGAATTATTCCTTTGGGTTTTCATCAGAAATTCCTCTAGCAATTGCTTGATATCACAGCGCAACATTTTTTTTGTCTCAAGAGCAAACTTATGTGTCTCTGACAGATTTTGGGCCGCTAAATCCGAATCCGGGCTCAGATTTGCTCCAACACGTCACAATTTTGAGCTATACCACAATTTATAGGGAAAAAAAAATGAGATTTTGGACTTTTTTAACTGCAATCCATTAAGCATGGAAATATATTTTTAAGCATGCAAAAGATAAATTGGTCAATTAACATCTAAATTAATGACTCATGCAAAATATTTCGTTTTACCAAATCAAATTTGATAGATTTAAGCATTTTAAGTCAGTATGTAAACTTGCATGCAACTTTTGGAGGGTGACTTGTATGGGAAATATTCAACATAACATAAATCGCTTAAAACTATCAAATTCGACTTTGTAAAACGAAATATTTTGCATGAGTCGTTAATTTAGATGTTAATTGAGCAATTTATGTATTGATTGGTTAAAAAATATATTTCCATGCTCAATAGCTTGCAGTCAAAAAAGCCCAAAATCGCATATTTTGCCCTATAAATTGAGGTATAGCTCAAAATTGTGACGTGCTGGATTCAGCGGCCCAAAATCTGTCAGAGACACATAAGTTTGCTCTTGAGACAGATCAAAAGCTAATTTTTGTTACGCTGTGTATTTTTTTGCAAGGAATCATTTAGAAAACCTTCCATAGATTTTCTCAGTGAATCCATCAAAGAATCATTTAGAATATTATCATATATTTTTCAGGAACCTCTTATTTATTATCCTGGAGCATTTTCAAAGTTTTTTTTGGCTTTCTCCAGTTCTCTCATTCTCTCTCCATCCTAGTTCCCATGCAAAGTGTTTTTCTTTTATTTGCTCCCATTAATAGTTCCTTCCGTGGTTTTTTCGATATTTTTTTTTTAGAGATTTTCGATAATTACTTCTGGAATTTCTGCCAAAGAGTGTTCCGATATTTCTCCTGAATTTCTTCGCTGGTTTTCATCCGGAGTTTCTCCCGGGATTTCTCTTAGAGATTTTCAGAGTTCTTTCATGAATTTTCTAAATATTTCCTATCAGAGCTTTTTTCCGAGATTTCCCAGTTCCAAAACCAGAATGCATTGCCTTATATTTTTATTTGTTGACTACCTTGTGTGAAAAATGTGGTATTTTCCTAGTATTCCGGGTGAAATGAAATATGAGTGTAATAAAAAGTTCACTAGGGTTGTTCAAATAAATCCACTAAACTACTACGATAAATCCAAAGTTGAATAACTACATATCATTACCTTACATTTTGGCTTATTCGTTTTTTTGTGGTATTTTCGTACATTTTATTATAAAACAAAATATAAGTGTACCATCAACATTTTATCGAAAACAGGTCCAGTACATTGTAATGGAAAATTTAAGGCCATACAACTACATGTTATGGCTTTAAATTTTGTTATATTGACAGTTTTGTATGAAAATTATGGTATTTTTGTAGCTTTTCGAGTAAAATAAATTAAGTGTGTCATGAAAACATCACTATTACTCATCAAGAACGTCCAGTACGCTTTCACGAATAATTTAAAGGTAAAAAACTACTTTGCATTGTAAGCCATTATTTTTGTTAACTACTTTGAGTGAAAAATGTGGTACTTTCGTTGATTTTTGAGTGAATCAAAATTTGAGTGTAATGAAAACATCCCTATTATTCTTCAAGTATGTCCCCCAAACTGCTACAAACATTTCAAGGCTAAAAAACTACATGTTATCGTTTTAAATGTAGTTTTGTTGACTACTTTGTGTAAAAAGTATGGAATTTTCGTAGTTTTCCGGGTAAAACAAAATAAGAGTGTAATTAGAACATTTTCATTGTTCATAAAAAATGTCGAGTACAATCCTACGAACAATTTAAGACCAAAAAAAGCTATATGTCATCGCTTTGAATTTTGATTTATTGCTTATTTTATGTGAAAAATAGGGTATTTTAGCAGTTTTTTGAGCAAGGCAAAATATCAGTGTACTGAAAAATCACTAATTTTGCATAAACATGTTCACTTCAGCTGTACGCATGATTTAGAGTCGAAAAAACCATATGTCATCGCTTTAAATTTTGTTTTATTGATCAATGTGCGCAAAAAATGCGCTCTCAAAAAAACTAGGAAGTGCCTTTTGCTTAATAACTTTGGGTAGACGCTTCTATTTTATATTTTTTTAAATGGACGATGATCTTGAAACCTGTCCGGTTCCATCGCAAAAAAAAGTTTTGAAATCGGTTGAAAAACGGCCGAGAAATGCCTTGTCAAAGTTGGACTTCCGACTTTTTTTGGACCCTTGGTAGTTTAGGAGTTAAAGAAATCTTCGGAAAAGCTACCGGAGTAATTTTCAGAATGAATATCAGGAAAGAATCCTGGAGCAATTTCCATGTGATCTCTTGGAGAAATGCATAGATAAACATCAGAGAAGATTTATGAAGAAACTTATGCAATGTACAAATTTTAAGGAGAAGTAACAGCCACTTTGTAATGAAATTGTCGAAGGAATTCCTTAATAACGTTCAATCACCGAATCAATTTTCAAAAAAAAAAATGCAGCTATTACTTCCCAAGGATATAACAAATATTTTTCGTAAACAAATTTCCAGCTTATTCGAGAAAACAATTCTTCAAGGAATTGCCTAATGTTCTGCTGAATCAATTTCTAAAGGTAACACCGAAGTAATTTTCGGAACGATTTCCAAAACTATTCCCAAAGAAATTCCTAACAAAATCCCAAAGAAATTTCTAACTACCGGAGTACCAAAAAAAAATCTGGAATCAACTTCTGCAATATTTCTTGGATGAAATTTGTCAAGAATGTCAAGAAATCCTTGTGAGTTGTAGGAATATCCAGAGAAACTAGTGCCTTTCTCGTCGTATATGTACTCATGATCTTTCCGTTAGGCGAAGTGTTCCTGAATCTTGTGAATTCTTAATTTAGAAAAGTAACAAATTTAACAAAACCATCATTGAATTGGGAAAGTTATTGATGGCACATACTATGACGTTATGTTCAACGTCCAGAAAAATCTGAAAAATATCAATGACTGCTACTGATACCTTCACTACCACGCACTGGAAGCCGTACAATATCAAGACAATAATTACATGCAATGGTATTACCTTATTCACAATAAAAGATGAATTTGCGGTTTTGACTGTTTTTTCTACACACTTTATGTGCAGTATAGTTGTCCCATGTTAAAAGAGATTCCCATAGAACATGGGATAACATATCTTATTTTCCTTGGTGATACGATTCATGTAAAATTTGACCTCTTTTCTCTATATGAGAAAAATGCAAAAAAGGGAAATTTTTCATTTTGTCTACAATGTGGCCTGAGCCTGAGCCTATTTTCTCGCTAGTCGTTTATCAGGTTATCAAAAAGCTACAATTTTATGTGTCGTATCCATGGGTTTGGTTCACTTTTTTCACACTTCCAGCGGGATACAAAGAACCGATTCTCGAATACTATCGGTAGTCTTGAATGTGGTCTAAAACAATTTTCTTTCACTATGATGAATAGGTTATCAGCCGCTATTGATGTGCCGCATGCATGGGTTTTGTTCATTTTTTCGTTTGACCACTTCCGGCGGGACACCCGGAATCAATTCCATGACACTACCAATTATCCTGAATATGTTCGAAGACTATTTACTTGTTAATTTTTCATCAGGTTACTTAAAAAGCCGCAAAATGATGTGTCCTTACATTTGGAACCAGTTCCGGATCACTACCGGTTATTCCTAATTAGAATATGAGGCTATTTCTTGCAAATCGTTTGGCAGGTTTTTGACCGTTCATAAGATTACCAAAAAAGCTGTTATTTAATGTGCCACATGATATGGTTTCCTTCAATTGTGACGGGACACCATAGCCGGTTCCGGAACAATACCTGGTCCACAAATATGGTCTGAGGTTTTTTTTTATAAACAAATAGCCGCGATTTGATGTGTTACATGCATGGGTTTGGTTCACTTTTATATTTGATCTCTCCCGGCGAGACACCCGGAACCGGTTCAGGTATGGTGTGAGACTATTTTTCTGGTAATCATTGATCAGGTTATCAAAAAAGCCGCTATTTGATGTGTCGCATGCATGGATTTGGTCACTATTATATTGGCCCACTTCCATCGGGACAGCCGGAACCGGTTCCGGTAAACAATCGTTTCAGATATAGACTGATACTATTTTACTGTTAACCGTTCATCAGGTTATCGAAAATGACGCGGTTTGATGTGCCCCATGCATGGTTTGGTACACTTTTATATTTGGCCAGTTCCGGCGGGACACCCGGAACCGGTTCCGGAACACTACCGGTTCAGATATAAACTGAATCTATTTTCCTGCTTACCACTCAACAGGTTATGAAAAATGCCGCAGTTTGATGTGCCACATCCTTGGGTTTGTAGCATTTTCATATCTGGCCCCTTCCTGGGGTACCGGTCCGGAACACCTAAATGACAATAACTACGGAACGGCTGGACCGATCTGAAACATTTTCAATAGGAAACAATGGGACCAGCTTCCGCGTCGAATGAACCGTCGGTCATTAAAATCGGTTGAGGTTTACTATCAAAAAGTGATGTGAGTTTATTTTGTACACACACATACACGAACATACACACATACACACACAGACATCACCTCAATTCGTCGAGCTGAGTTGATCGGTATATGTGACTCGACCCTCTGGGCCTTCTATCAAAAATTCATTTTGGAATGAACATATAGCCTTTCCAGTACACTTAGTGTACGAGAAAGGCAAAAAAACTTCAAAATGAGTTCTCGGATTAAAGCCTCAAGGAATTCCATGAGCATACTATATCAGAAAACACATTTATAGTAGGAAGTCTTTGGTTACACACAAGTTCTCAGGACATTCGGATTTGCATGCATTCCACCACATTGCCGCCGCCATGGAGAGGATTTCCAACAGTGCAGTGCAACACTCTCTGTTGTTATCCTCTCCAAAAATCCTACCCAACAGCACCAGCAGCGGGTTAGCAACCCACCAGGAAGTGGCAATCTCAACCCGGTCGAACGCAACCAGCCACCCCACTGACTCTGGTCACACAACCATTGCAAAAATTTCAACACTTCTTCTCTACCCCTCATTCTGCTCCATCACCGGATCTGTAGCTGGATGCTCGAAGGAGACGCATGGTCGTCCACCTCAATCACTGCTCACGCGCTCACGAGGAGATGCGAAGATGCTTCCGCATCTGTCTGGTTCCCGTTCCGACGTCCTCGTCGTCATCGTTGTCCATCTGTGTTGGTATTGAAGCTTGATGCTTGGCGAGAGAGCGAGTTGCGAATTCTCTTCTGCAAGGCATATCGTTGACAGCTGCTGCTGGAGTTGGAGCCTGATCCGTGGGAATCCACGGCACGGCAGGGGGTTCGATTGGGGGCGGAGGCGCGGACACGTTGAGGTCGATGTGCAATATTTTCAGCACACCAGACAGCAGCAGAAGCAGCAGCATGCCAGCCCGTCGTCGTCGTACGCAATGGAGAAACACACCAGTCGATCGACGATTCTAAACCGTAGCGGATGTGTCAGGTCCTCGTGTGGCGAGTTGTCGAGCGCTTCGTTTATGGGTTTTGAGAGTTTGCGTTGCGGCGTGGAGCATATTAGCGGAGCATTTTTGCTCGGGGTTCGTGTGATATTTTTTTTTTGGGTTGTGAAAAGCTTCGTCGCAGTCAGTCGGTCGGTCGGTCGGTTGGCCGGTTGAATGTTTTCCCCCTCCCACCTTTCAACCTCGCCCCCTTGGCACGAGAGGTGTATGGCCCACAAGCACCAAAGGGCTGCTGATTTGAGAGTGTGTTTTGGTATTGATCTGAGATTTGACAGATTTTCGTGATTTGACACGGGTCGCGGAAACGAATAGTTTCGGGTGAATTTTTTGGTGTTTTGGTGAAAGGTTTTCAAGCTTTGCTTGACATCGGAAAAAGTTTAGCGAACTTCGTTAATTGAGGTTAAGAGTTCGACTTTTGATGGTGCCCTCAGGCTCTCTGTTTTGAACTTCTGTAGACATTCCGTGAAGTGTGAAATTAGGAATTCTCCGGAGAGTGCAAGTGATGAAAACAAGGAAGTTTATGGATATTAATAGCCTACATGGATAGTTTCTCTAATTGCGAGCTTATTCAGAACATCTGCTACTGAAGCTAACTAGATGGGCATTCATCCAATCTCTTTCGCCAGTAGCTAATCAAAACAAATCAACCAGTAAAGCAACCGTGGGAAAATAAGAGTAAAATTCCCACGGTCTCACCCACGGCGACGGCACGATATAAATAGAAGAAAACACAAACATTAAACATTTCCGGTTCGCTGAGCAACATTCTTCCGGCATCCTAGTGTCCCAATCGCACCTAGTAGTGATATTCGTGTGAAAGTGTCCCCAGAAACCAGTGAAGTGAAGCAATTAACAGTTGCCTACCCTCAGGCGAAACCATCCGTCCAGTCGTTCGTACCACCCGTCGTCGTCCTAGTCGACCGGGTCAAATATCAACAGCGACGACGACGACTTCTGGGAATTATCGCCGATCCGCAGCATCCCGTTACGGCAGTCTCCATCCACCCGGTCAGGATTAAATGTACTATGCAATTGACAGCTCGGAAGGTAGGCCAAGTGGCAAAATGTTTTCAAATCTCCGTGTTTGTGGCGATATGAAGTTGACTCTCTCTCCGCCCGGTCTCCACATACACGGAGAGTCAAGTGGATGAATACATATTACCGTGTGAGATTGTATGTGCTTGGATGTGTGGGGGTGCAAAAGAGAGGCAGCCTCAATCGCCACGTGAGAGAGAAAGAGAGAGAGCATGCGGTTTGAATACCATCGCTGGGGTTTGGGGTAAGATGCAAATGTCAAACAGGACGATTTTTGCAGTGTCTGGCGGGGTTTTGTTGTGACACACATTTGCGAGAGTATGCGAGAAGAAGGATAAATTGACGATTGAGAATCGGTGTTTGACGTTTCGTACCGACCGGGTTAGGACTGGGATTTGCACGCTCTCACATGCTCTGATTCTCCGTTTTAGATTTTGTGCGCTGGTGGTTGGCTGTGATTGTCGGTAACAGGGTTGAAGTGGTTGTTTCTACTAGTTGGTAGTCTATATATTTTCTACAGTTTTTCAAATAATTTTTGAAAATGTTTCATATAGAATAGAAATTTACTTCGTCATATGCTCTAATTCCCGTCACATCAGATAGAAAATAGCCAATCATTATAGACATTTCAACTTACTTTTGCTCATTGGATGAAAGCAAACATATGTAGTCTATCAATAACTAGCTCCTATAGCACTGATAATCGGATATTTACTCAAAAACTCTGCTGAGATACTTCTAGGAATGGATTCACACATGTTTTCCCCCACAAGTTCGACTGAAATCCTAACAGAAATTTCTTCAGTTAATTTAGTAGGAATTCCTCCAATGATTATTCTAGTGATTACTCCAGAGTTTTATCCAAGAACTCTTACAGGGATGCCTCTACGAATTTCTTCGGGGATTTAAATAGTATCTGGCAATTTGTAAAGGTGTCACTAAGGATTCTTCCACAGAAATTCCTTTAAAGATTGTTTTCTATGGATTCCATAACGCATTCCTCAAGGGGTTGTTTCTGGAATTGTGCATATTGTTGTGATAGCGTGCTTTTCCGTGCTGGTGTATCCAGCATACATACAGTTTTCACCTTCGGAAAAGCAAAACAGTGGTCATAACTTTTTTTTTTGTTTTTGACGGATTTTGATTAAACTTCTAGTTTAAGATTGAGACATGAGTACATGTCCGCATGATTCCGGAGTTATTCCAGATTATCTTGGGCCAAAATTGGCCACATACTTTGCACAAAGTATACCGCAAGATGCTGAAGCGACAGAAGGATAGTGTTTTCGGAAAATTGATTGAGCAGGCTAAGAAATATTTGATAACGGTGGCCCTGGTTCCCGACTCGTCCGCTTGGCGGCGCCAGTGTCAACCATATTCAAACTCCAGTATCCGCAAATTTATTTAGTAAGTTAAGAAACATCTAACGGTTGACTGTATGGTTTGTGATTTATCCACTAGGTGGCACCTAATGTTAAAAACTACTTCAAATACATATACAGGGGATAGACAAAATGATCGGGACAGGAAAAATTTTCACTTTTCAAAAAATGTCCTATTGGCTGTAACTTTTCGAAAAATGCATCAAATATTCTTAAATTTCCACTGTAAGTTGATCAACTAGTTGTGTATCAGTGGACAAAATTTGGAAAAGATCGGGCTATTCTGCACGAAGTTAAAAGCATTTCAGAAAAAGGTAGAATTATCCGATAGCCAACTTTAAGCTGTTATATCTTCAGATTCAATGAACCGAATGCAATGAAATTTGTCCATTTATGACTTATAAAATGAGCTCTGAAAAACGCATGACTAAGCTTGAAATTATTACCAAGAGAAAAATTGGTCTATTTTTAATATGCATCCCATTACTTTTTCAATAAATTGACGCCTATGTTGTTACTTACTTTCAAAACATATCTGTATTCAAGACAATCAGAGGGAATTTAAATGAACTATAATTAGCATCTTGAATTTTGGAATGAATGAAGTTTAAGAAAATTTGGTGTTTTATGAGAAATTTAATCTAATCGTTATAATTTTCTTCCATGTTAAGAATTTCAAGTAATGTCAAAAGATTTTCAATATATAAGTCATAAATGATCAAAATTTCATTGCATTCAGTTCATTTAATCCAAAGATATAACAGCTCAAAGTTGGCTATCGGATAATTATACCTTTCTTTAGAATCTTTATAACTTTGTGCAGAATAGTTCGATCTTTTCCAAATTTTGTCCACTGATACACAAATAGATGATCAACTTACAGTGAGAATTTGAGAATATTTGATGCTTTTTCGAAAAGTTATAGCCTTTTGATATTTTTTGAGAAGGGGAAATTTTACCTGTCCCTATAATTTTGTCTATCCCCTGTATCTCGGGTAATGTGTCGTTTACAACAAAGATGTTCAACATATTGAAGAACTAGCTGGAAACTTGACGGAATTCTGGTGAAGTCCCTGGACGAAATCTTGCAGGAATGTCTGAAGGAATTCCTGGAGGGAATGCCTGGAGGGAATGCCTGGAGTTATGCCTAGAGGAGTCTCTGGAGAAATTCTTAGGGAAATCCCTGGAGGAATTCTTGGCGGAACGCCTGGAGGAATGCCTGGATGAATTTCTGGAGACATACCTGTAGGAATTCCTTAAGAAATCTCTAGAGGAATTCCTGGAGAAATCCCTTGAGGAATTCTAGAAGGTATCTCTGAAGGAAACCCTAGAGAAATCCCTCTAGAGGAATTCCTGGAAACATGTCTGTAGGAATTCCTGGAGGAAGCACAAGATCAATTCAAGGAGGAATCCCTGAATAAATCCATTGAGGAATTCCTGGAGGCATGCCAAGAGGTATTCCTGGAGGAAAACCTGATGGAATCTGTTGAACAATTCATAGAGGATTATCTAATGGAATTCCTGAAGGAACCCTTGGAGGAATTCCTGGAGGAATTCCTGGAGACATACCTGTTGGAATTTCTGGAGGAGTCCCTAGATAAATTTCTGAAAGGATCTCTAGAAGAGGTATTCCTGGACGAATTATTGCAGGTATTTCTGGAGGAATCTCCAGAAGAATACCTGATGGATCTCTAGAAGAACTCCTGGAGAAATTCCTGGAGGAATTTTTAGAGGAATCTCCAGAGGTATTTCTGGAGGTATCCCTGTATGATTTCTCAGAGGTATCCCTGGAGGAATTCTTGGAGGAATCCCTACAAGAACTACTGGAGGAAACCCTGCATACATTCCCGGTAGAATCCCTGGAGGAGTACTTTGGGGAGTTCGTGGAAAAACTCATGGAAGAATCCCTGAATGAATTCCTCAGAAACCTTTGGAGGATTCCCTAGAGAAATCCTAGAACAAATCCCTTGAAGAAACTGTGGACCAGTTTTTCCAGAAGGAATTACTGAAAGAATTTTTGGAGGAATCCCTGAAAGAATTTCTAGGGGAATTCCCGGAGCAATGCCTGTAGAAACTCCTGGAGAAATTTCTAGAAGAACTCCAGGACGAATCTCTTAGGGAATTTCTGGTTGAATTCCAAGGGGAAATTGAAAATTTGAAGAAATCCCAGAAGGATTCTTGGAAAGTATCCCAGGAGGAGTTTCTGAAAAAATCCAGGAGGAAGTACTACAGAATTTTTTGAGAAATTCTGAAGGAATCCTATGAAGAGTTCGAGGAGGAATTCCTGGAGGAATCCCTTTAGCAGTTCCTGAAGGTACCCAAGCAACACACATGTTATATAATAGTTACGACAGCGCAAGTTTTGGTTGTATAGAAGTTCAATTTACGTTATTTCAACACAATGTTAGAATAACGTCAAATAAACTTATATACAACCAAAACTTGCGCTGTCGTAACTCTATTATAACATGTGTGTTGCTTGGGTATCCCTGGAGAAATTCCTGGAGAAAACCCAGAAGGAATCTCGGAAGCAATTACAAAAGGAATTCCTAAGGAAATCCCTAAACAATTCCCAATAAGAGTTCTTGGAGGAATTCGTAAAATTATCCCTGGAGTTGTTCCTGGAAAAATCACAGAAGGAATTCCTCAAGATACCCTAGGAGAGTTTTGTAATTGCAATTGAAATTTGAATGGAATTTAGTATGGGTAAACGGTTTTTTTTTTAATTTTTCTCATAAATTAAAATTTTTCGTCTAAAGCGATCTAACTTAGGGCATTAAGAGTATTGTGTTGTTCTTTGCTGTGCATGCATCGCTCCAGTAAGCTGTGAGTATCTCAGCATAATCGATCGCGTTCGCTATTGTCTCGCGTGAAAATCAAAACAATAGATGCGCGGGTGTTTAGTATTGTGCTGTTCTTTGTTGTACATGCGAGTGTCGAAAAATAGTGTCGCACGATTGTATCGTTTTAGCGATAGGTCGACGGGTGCTCGAATGAATGATTGATGATCGGTGAACAAGCTTTTGTTCTTTGAAAGATGCAGTAAATTTATCTGTTAGTTTAAAACCTTGCTTCATATATTTACTTAACAAGAACTGCAAAATTCGTCACTTCAAGTGTCGGCCAAATTTTTCAATTAAATTTATGTTTAAAAAATTCTCCTGTATTCTGTGCAGTGCGGCACCTTACGGTGCTGGCCACACTGATTTGATCCGTAATTATGCGTCAGTATTTTTCCTAAGTTTGTGCCGTCCGTCACTGTTAGTGTCGGCACAATATTTTGTTTCAATATATCGATTTCATGGCAAGTAGCATACAAGTAGCATGGCAAGTAGCATAGTAGTATTGGTTCACCAGTCCTCTCAATTGCGAGGTGACGCAAAATCTTTTTCATTCCATAAACTTTAATTTAAAATGTTCATGGTCTCACCATTCTTCCAAATTGTGAGGTGACACATTTGTGTGTATACTGTTTAGTTGCATGGATCGCATCGCTTACCAAAGTGTATTCCGGATCTATGTAACTATCAATCCCTCCCTACTAACAAAACTCCTTCCCGTGACAACTGTGGAGGGTCCAGTGGTACATACAACCTCTAGTAGCAACAGTTGTCGAACTAACATTCCTTTCCTTTCCTCGGTAGACAGTAAGGACGTGGCCAGCGCCGTTATTGACCCAATAAAGTTTGAGCTCTCGAAACGTGTACATTGAGGATGGTGGCAAATCCCAAGCCCCAACCAATTGGTTCTCTGTGCAATTTCGCTAGCTCAGGTCAATCACGGAGTAGCAACTACGAAGTGTACCAATGCTCATGCTCATGCTTATAAAACGATCTAACTAATGGCATTAAAGTTTAGCTTAGGATATGCAGAAAAACTTTGCTGAAGACCGCAAAGTGATCCGACACTTGTGAAAAAAGTTATATCGTACAGATTGCCCGGTGGTGCTTAATATTTCACATGTTAAGGAATAACATCAATAATATAATCTCAGTTTTTGGCCTAAGTTACCACAGGTGAATAACTTTTTTCACAAGCGTCGGATTACTTTGCGGTCTTCGGAAACGTTTTTCGGCATATTCTAGGCTATACTTTAACGTCATTATTAGTTACAGGATATTAGACAAAAGATTTCAACTTATGGGTAAAATGCAAAAAAGTACGATTTCCATTACTAACTCCCATACAAATTTCAATCGCAATGCGGAATACGGGGACGCAACCAATCGCTCTCAAATTTTTCACACTTGTTTTGGACGCTAATATAGATTGAAAAAGCTTTGTTCCGGGTTGATACGATCAAATTTAAAGTTTCTCCATACAACGTTGCTAGAATATCAAATTTAGTAATAGATATAAGCTAACATTTTAGAAAACTAGTTGAACACGTATTTACTAATTCACATTAGGTTAAAGTTCTATATTTGTTTTGTGTTCTTCTCCTCTGCATTGTCTTCTTTCATTCGTTGACGCTTGTTGATTGTTGTAGTAACCGCGGGCAGTGCGGCCAGCGGTTACAACACCTATGAAAGATGTAGACAGCTCTACGATCTCTCAGGCTTAGGTGTTACAGAGATTTGGGTGTTGTTAGTGGAAGGGTGATATCCAAAGGATATCCCAACAAATAGTATTGCTGTACAACAGCTAAATAAGCCGCTCATAAGTTCGTTTTAGAAAATTTTAGCTGAATAAATTCAATCCTCCAAAAACAAAACAGTAAAAGTAAACACTTAACACACAAACAGAACCGCAGAAAAGAAACTACATTTAATCTTGATCCTGGAACGTTGTTACAGGAGCCTGGCTACATTTGGTAGAAGAATTGCGAGATCAAAATTTAATGTGGAAGATCTCAAGCTGTAAAGCACCATTCCAAGGTGATCTACCCACGTTGCTGGTAGTTTGTTGTTCGGTACAAAAAGTTAACATTGAGTAAAAAGTGAAAAAACATGTATCGTACAATTTGCAGCGAATAATCTATTGATACGAGTGCAAAGTTTGGAGCAGAAAGGTAAAGGAATCAAGGCGTATGTGTGATTAACTGACGAGATGGAAGCTTGGTGAGATCTTTCCGATTAATTATTTGTACGCTATATTGATATATGACCATGCAGCTCTTGATAATTCGCTATTTTACCTTCCGAAAGCTGTATCAGGTTAAGAAGCTTTCTAAGTAGATGAGTTATAAAATGACAATACTTGCAAGGACTTGACCAGGTGTGTGAAGAAAAGTGAGTCTATGTTATTGTAGATCTATGTTGTTGTGGTAGTGCCATCTGCGTCCACGATTTGTGCAAGTACTCAATGTTCATGCTATGCTTTGCTATCAAGAGAAAAGGCGGTAGCTTACCTGCTGAATTAATTTCAGAAACAGACGCACAAGATTTGTTGATGAGAAAAGCAATGATGATGCACGGTTTCCCCGGATAAAAATGCACCGTTATTAGTTTCATTAGTTTCGCGATCCCACCTGCTTCAAAAGCATTGCATTGCGCTCTTGTGAGGTCAATTTTGGAGATTGGCTACACGCTGATCTGCTCTACGCCATTTACCGTGGAATGATCCAAATATCTTTCTGCCGTACGAACATCAATGCCAACTTCTGGCAATTGATATGCTAGAACGTAGAAGATCAACGGCTTATGGTACATTTGGTGCGGGGGTGAATCTTTTTCGACCGCAGGTTCTTGTAGAGCCCATAGTAGACCCGACTTTCATTGATGGTGCGTCTCTCTATTTCACGGCTGACGTTGGTCTCTGTCGTTAAAAAGGTCCCTATGTAGACAAATTCCTCCACCACCACGAAAGTATCCCTATCTATCGTAACACTGCTACCTAGGCTTGTCTTATCGTTCGTGGTGACGCCTGCCAGCATGTACATCGATCACCGTCAGTGATCCATGTAATATCCATGTAATTTTATTGAACAGACAAATTGGTCAGATTGATCTTACCATCTACGCTCCAGAAAGACCACTGCGGATCAGGATGTTTCTGTATCTTCCTGCCCGATCAATCTTATTATGGACAGCTAGACCCTGTATGCAACGAAGCAGTACGATTCAATGAATTCTATCGTACTTAGAACTTCAACCTCCCGCTGGCCCTGACCTCAGAAAACACGTTTTAAAAATTCTGGTATTTTGACAATTTTCTTCAAATTTTTTTAAACCACCCGCAACCGATCATAAGTTTATTACAACCTAGTGATCATACATTCCCCGAAACCTTTCCGTAAATATCTGGCAGAACTGAAGCAACACAAGTCGCTAAGAGTGTGCTTCGGCTTCAACAGTCAACAAACTTGCATTGATTACTTTTAAATTTTTGCTGACGTTACGGTCCGGGGAGAGGACCTTCTTCAGGGCTCGATTTTAAATCAAAATGTTAAAATGTCGGGTTTAAAAGGGTTAATCTTCCTCCACTGCGGCATCGATCTGGATGGTTTCGCCTCTGCTTACGGTCAGGGACGCCTCTGCATACGCGGAAAAACTTGCGGCAGCGTTAACAGGCAAGGGCGCATCTTTCGGGAGGTAAAACCGCCATCACGAACAAACGGAGTGCGAGGACATGGAACTGCTGTGCCGTTCTAAAGAAACACAAAAGTTTTACCAAAATCTCAACGCATCCTGTGATGGCTTCGTGCCACGAACAGAAATGTGCAGGGAGCCTCCGTACGGAGGTATGTGAGGTAGTTGAAAGGTGGAAGCAGTACTTTGATTAGTAACTGAATTGCGTGAAGAATGTAGGCCCAGGAGACCAAAACAACAGAGGAAACGAGTAAGTCAGTGCAGCAGAGGACAGAAGTGATCCAACTTCTTTGCTGACAACCTCAAACCAACAAAGCAGTAGATAGGGGTGGTATCGCAATAAAACTCATCAAGATAGGTTCAGAAAACTTGGCCGGTTGAGGGTCACGACCTGGAAATCCAAACAACTACCGGAAGAGTGAAAAGAAATTTCTCTATATAAAAATCGCTATATAAGTGGAACCGGCTAAGACTGGATACCTCTTTCTAAACAGACCAAATACAATAATGGCTTCATCGTTATTTTTTCCAATAATAATCCACTTGTACCGAAGCCCAACAAAATCATATTCATCAGCGTCGGTTAGTCGCATCAAATCTGTTTGTTTTGACGCATTGATGTTTTAGAGAACAACGCAACTCACCGGATCACCAGCCACCGCAACCCATTTGTATGTATGTGCAACGTGAACAAACCAACTGCTCGTGTGCGGATTGAGTTGAGCGGATGTATTATGAACGTCCTCCTGCTCCTCCAGGCTGCTGGTGCTGCTGCTGCCGGTGTATATACGCGCGCGCCTGACACCAAAACACGGGATATTCGCCTCTCGGCTTGTTTGGGAGCGAATTGCATAAATATTTCCCTTTCACTCCGGATAGTTTGCTGGTGCCATCGCATCGCATCACATCGCAATCGCACCCAGCAGCCAGCAAGCGATGATGATAGCATAACATTTGAAAGTGCTCTCCACCCGGCCGGGCTCTGGATTGGGGAGTTTTTGTATTTTTGTGCACTCGGTGCACTTGACGTGCTGCTCTTTGCCTAGATGCCTGACGGGCAGGGGTTCCCGAATTGATTCAGTTCAGTATTTTTCGAGTGTAATCCACTGTTATATTTTTTTGCCAATCTCCGTCAAGCGTTTTCTTTGCGCTGATTCACAGAAAACTCACGGCCTATTCAAAGCGAAGTCCAGAATTAATAAAAAGATGTGTAGTGGATTGGTGAGCTCGTTTTATACTGATCACAGCTACATTTATTACTCTGAGGCTTGAGGCATTATCTCCATTATCATAGATATAATTGGGGTTTTAAATTAAGAAAAATTTATTGATTTTTTAAATCTATACGAAAGAGCATCTTTTTCTGAACTACTATGATTTTTTTCAGATTTTTAGAACTTTATTTTGGTACCTAAAATCGATTTCGAAGACATTTTTCAAAATCACCTTTTGACAGCTATGAAACTGCTTGACAGCTCCGCCCAGTACAAAATGCGACGAGGGGTGATTCGACAAATCGCTTCCATACAAACTTCAAATTGATTTTAAAATAGGTTCCCGGGCACCAAAATTCATGAAAATTTGGATTTCGGCTCAGTGTTGCATGCAGATTAAGAATATGGAATTATCTCAACACCGCTAAAGAAGCCAATTATAATTAAGAAATATTTAACAGGAAATTCAAAAAACTTATTTCAAATTTTGAAATCTGATAGCAGTTCATTGAATAATAAATATTAGAGTTGGGAACCCCTGTGTCATCTCTAGCCTTTGAATATGTCGGAGAAAAAAGCTCACATACTCACGGAGCTTAGCTCGGTGACGTGCTATATGATATGCACCGAAATAACACTGCACCAACCCCTTCCTCTTCCGCTTGCCCCGTGCAATCGAACCCACAGGGAAAAAAGTGCACATCCTGCAGACATACGAACTAAATATACGAATGAACGGGGTGGCATGACATCCGAGAGAGCGCGCACACCCGGACAAATAATAAAAAAAAACGGCAATTGCGGGTGCGGATTTAGTGTGCAGATTAATCCGCTTTTCCGAGCTTGGAAAAACTAATCGCAATTGTGTAATTAGAATTTCGAGCACTGCAGCACTACCAACAGCAGCAGCAGCAGCACCGGTAGTGAGTGATGCACTGGTGAAACGGACACCCCTGGCTTGCTTTTTCGAGCGTTGGCGTTGGGTTGGGGCAAAACGGATGACAAAGAGATGCATATCATGCTTCGAGTGGTTTTTAGAATTAGAAGCATCACTTCCGGATGGAAAAGTATGGTTCAACGATGCGATAGTTGAATTAAATTTCAAAATTGAACGGGATCAAGTGGGTAACTGGGGCACCGGGATTATTTCAAGCTTTTGTTATGTGAGAGAGAGAGTTTTGGGTACCGACGGTACTATATATAATTTAAATTAAAAGTGTTTTTGTACCAGCATTTTGTTTGGATAGAGTTTGACAGACAGTTTCTATTTTTTTTCATTTTTCTATCAAAAATTTAAACACGTAAAAGAGGAATAGATTTATAATGAATTGATGATGAAAGTTGTATGGAATGAGCTCACCAAAATATCTGGAGAATGAGACATTTTCATTTATTCGTAGTTGCTCCTCATCATGGACACTTTCTACTTAGGAATATGAAGAAAATTCCCATACCGAAAAATTCCTGAACCGATCGGGAATCGATCCCAGTTACCCTAGGAGGTCACTAGAAAATCAAATAGCTGGGATTTTTTTTATTATCGTAGAAATTGGGCCGAAGGGTCCCAGATTTTCATGAAAATGTTTTCCCAGAAAACTAAGGTGGAAATTCTTTGTTTTCCCCTGACACTACTTACTTTGAAAAATCATAACTCAAGAACGAAGCATCATAGAAACAAAGTGTTACCAGGAAATGAAGGCAAATTCTCTCAGAAATCAAAAAAAAAATATGAACTGGAAAAAGTTTTCCACAAAATTTTTCACAATTGAGAAATTCATAAAGAAAAGCCGGAAAAACAATGCCCGAACACGTGGAAAGTTTTTAAAAAAATATTTTTTAAAAGGTTATTTCATAAGCTTTAATCGCTAAAATTTTTAGAATGCATTTTTTTTTTTCGTTTTTGAGTTATGGCCAATTTTGTTGAAAAATGTCCAAATGTATCATATAAGCCTTTTCTTTGAATAATTATAATTCAAGAACGAAGCATCGTAGAAACAAAGATTTTGAATGAAAAAAAGCAAAATTTTCTCAGGGATAAACAAAAATAAAGTGGAAAAAGTTTTCCACAAAATTTTCCACCGATGAGAAAATTGAAAAAGAAAAATCAGAAGAACTAGTCCCGAACTCGCGGAAAATTTTCGAAAAAAATATTTTTAAGAAGGTAATTTTATAAGCCCTGATTGCTGAAATTTTTGGAATGGTCTTTTTTTTTCTTTCTTGAGTTATGGGTCAATTTTATGGACAATAACCATGTACGCATATATTATATGGTCATTTTTCACATAATTGGCCATAAATAAAAAACGAAAAACAAGTACATTCCAAAAATTTATGCCAACAAAGCTTATGAAACTACATTCTCAAAAATATTTTTTCGAAAATATCCTGTGTGTTCGGGCATAGGTTTTCCGGCTTTTCTTTATAAATTTCCTCAGCGGTGGAAAATTTTGTCGAAAACTTTTCTTTTCATATTTTTTTAGATTCCTGAGGAAATTTGCTTTCATTTTCTAAAAAAACTTTGTTTCTACGATGCTTCGTTCTTGAGTTATGATTTTTGAAAGAAAAAACTTATATGACACATTTGGACATTTTTCAACAAAATTGGCCATTACTCAAAAACGAAAAAAAAGTGCATTTCAAAAATTTCAGCGATTAAAGCTTATGGAATAACCTTCTCAGAAATATATTTTTTTTAATTTTCCACGAGTTCGGGCATTGTTTTTCCGGCTTTTCTTTACGAATTTTCTCAACTGTGGATAATTTTGTGGAAAACTTTTTCTAGTTCATTTTTTTTTGGAATTCTGAGAAAATTTGCTTTTATTTTCTGAAAAAAAAACTTTGTTTCTATGATGCTTCGTTCTTGAGTTAGGATTTTTCAAGGTAAGTAGTGTCAGGGGAAAACAAAGAATTTCCACCTGAGTTATCCGGGAAAATAGGCGACCCTGAATTTTTCTCATTTTTTTTGTTCATACATATATCCATGAGCCCTGCCTGCAGAAAAAGTTTCATGAAAATCTGAGACCCTTCGGCCCAATCCCGTACGGTAATAAAAAAAATTGTCCAGTTTTCAAATTCATTTTAAACAACCAATACGAAATGGAAAATCAAATACATTTTTCAATTCCTACCGACAGAGGTTTAGGTAAACTGTCTAATCAAATTATTTCTCTCCTCTTTTCCGCTTTGCAGGTACGTACAAAGTATCCTATGTTCACCAAATGTACCAACCCGAACGTACATTCGACAGAAACGGGTAAGAAGAAGGAGGCAAGTAAACATGACAGCCGGAAAAACCAAGGATTACGTTTCATGGCTACTACGGTTATTCTTCAAACAAAATCCAAACACTCTTTTTCTGGGAAAGCAAGGGGGTGACTTCGGTGAGATCAAGTAGCCGTAGATTCTGAAACCTCAACGATTCCGAAGGTGTGAACCAATTGCGCATGGTGGTGGTGGCAGCGGGGGCAGACACCCCGAGCCTGAAGCTCGGGGAGAGGTTAGTTAGCATATCTAGCATGCTTACACCATGTGTGTGTCGTTTACGTGTAAGAGAGGAGGCATCAAGCACCATTCCGGATTCTGGTATTTGTTTAGGACACACGTTCCGAGATGAAGATTCGAACCATGTCGGAACAGAACTTACAACATTTCCCGTCATCCTCCGCCGGGTCCTATGCTGTGCTCTCTTGGAAGTGACAAAAAATATCTCATCCGGATCCACCACTGATGACGACGACGACCGTTCGGGAATGAGAGAAGATTTTTCCGATAATAGAAAGAAAATTTTTGCACAAACAAAACATCAAAATCATTTCCGTGATTTTTATTTTTGTTCAAGAAAATGTGGAGAGATTGGCGTAATCAATAAATGCATAAATAATTAATGAATTATCAAGTTTTTTGTGGAATTCCATATAATTATTGCCCATATTGAAAAAAAAAGTGATTTAAACACATAGTACAGGCGACTGTTTGGACCACCCAAGTAACCAAATGGCACTATTATTCCCCTTGCGTGCTAATACAGTGCTAATGTAGAGCTGCCCTGTTCTATATTGGCCGTATAATAGCCCTATATGACCAAAAGTTTAAATAAATTGCTGATGGTTACTCCGGCATTCTACGGGAAAATATTTTTCAAAAAAATTATCAGCAAACCTGTGCAAATTATGAATGCTGGTTTTCAATCCACATATTAAGGAAAACATGCATCTCCTCAAGAACGGCAGCCACAGTCAGGGATAGGGTGCGACTCAAAACTCTTTGCGTGCCGCACACTCTGCTACGAGACAGCACAACAAACTAGAAGGAGACGAGTACGCGCAATCGGTTGTGTGTTGCTCGCTTACTTTGCCGCGCGCTGGAGCTCTCCTGTCTCTCACGCTCTGTCGTATGCACTCTCTCGGTGCTTGTCTCCGTGCTTGGCACTTGGCTTGATACTACGCACGATTGGAAAAATTTCGAATCAAACGACCCATCACTTGTCAACCCTTGACAAGCTTAACAACTTTGCCGAAAACACAAACTCTTCAATTAATTTATTAATTGTTTTTTTTCTGTTTGGAGACAAGCGCAGTCCCAAGCACCGTGCATTACTCCCTGCGCCGTAGAGCTAGTGCTGCGATTGTCTCTCGCACAATTACGAAAGCTCTCACTCATACGTCTCTTGTCTCTCGGCAAAACGGGAGACGAGCACTTGCGATTGTGTGAAGCACACGCTTTTTTTCGCACCGCACGGTGCATACCGCCAATCCCTGGCCACAGTCACTCAAAGCTCAAACTCAAATGAGTTGCATTATGAAAATTATACAGCTATTTTTCATTATGCAACTCATTTCAGTTGTATAATAAACCAGTTCGGAAAAATTGGCCATTATGATACCAAAATGAGTTATATAAAATGTAAATTATGATATTGAATTGTATAAAGTAACATGTGATGGACGCCGTGAACCGAAAATTGTTTTATGCAATTCAGTATCATAATTTATATTTTATATAGGTAACTCATTTGGGTATCATGATGGCCAACTTTTTCGAACTGGTTCATAATGCAACTGAAATGAGTTGCATAATAAAAAATGGTTTTATAACGTTCATAATGCAACTCATTTGAGTTGCATTATGAACATTATGCAACTCAATTGAGTTGCATTGTGAAAAAATCATTGCATAAAATTTTGTATCGCCAAGCCTCGTTGAATAAATGTACGACTCGTGCTGAAAAACAAAACAACTTTTTGCAACTCGTTACATAAATAACTATTGAACACTCACTTCGAAAATCCGACGTGATTAGGTTCAAAAATTGCGAAATCGTTGAAATTGGCCAAATCGACCGTGTGTAGCGTTCTGAAACGTTTCCGTCAGGGGCATACTATCGATCGACAGGATCATAACAAGCGTCATAGTGTAACTAAGGATCGGAAGGTGTTAAGAACATTAAGTGCAAATGTTGGGCAGTCGGATAATAATGTCGTCATAAAAATAATGCCAGCCAAAGTACCTTTACCTTTACCTTTACCGGTCAGGCTAAGGCCGGGGTGGCCTCTGCTGTACATAGTAGCCGCCTCCATTCCACTCGGTCCATGGCTGTTTGTCTCCAGTTCCGCACTCTGCGTAGGGTCCGCAGATCGTCCTCCACTTGGTCGACCCACCTAGCTCGCTGCGCTCCACGTCTTCTTGTACCGGTCGGATGACTCTCGAGAACCATTTTAGTCGGGTTGCTATCCGACATCCTGATGACGTGACCCGCCCACCGTAGCCTCCCGATTTTCGCGGTATGGACGATGGTTGGTTCTCCCAGCAGCTGATGCAGCTCGTGGTTCATTCGCCTTCTCCAAGTCCCGTCTTCCATCTGCACTCCGCCGTAGATGGTACGCAACACCTTCCGTTCGAAAACTCCAAGGGCGCGTTGGTCCTCTGCACGTAGGGTCCATGTTTCGTGCCCATAGAGGACGACCGGTCTAATCAACGTTTTGTAGATGGTTAACTTCGTGTTACGGCGAACTTTATTCGATCGTAGAGTTCTGCGGAGTCCAAAGTAGGCACGATTTCCTGCCACAATGCGCCTCTGAATTTCTCTGCTGGTGTCGTTGTCGTCGGTCACCAGTGAGCCCAAGTACACGAATTCTTCAACCGCCTCGATTTCATCACCGTCGATATAAATTCGGTGTGGCGGGCGCGGTGATTCCTCCCTGGAGCCCTTTGCCATCATGTACTTTGTCTTCGACACATTAATGACTAATCCGATTCGCCTGGCTTCCCTCTTTAGTCGGATGTACGTTTCCGCCATTGTCTCAAATTTACGAGCAATAATATCAATATCATCGGCGAAACCAAGCAGCTGAACGGACTTCGTGAAAATCGTCCCACTCGTGTTTATTCCCGCTCTTCTTATTACACCCTCCAAAGCAATGTTGAACAGCAAGCACGAAAGACCATCACCTTGCCGTAACCCTCTGCGAGATTCGAAGGGACTTGAGAGTGTCCCTGATACTCGAACTACGCACATCACTCGATCCATCGTCGCCTTGATCAACCGTATCAGTTTATCCGGGAATCCGTATTCGTGCATAATCTGCCATAGCTGTTCTCGATCGATTGTATCATACGCCGATTTGAAATCGATGAACAAGTGATGTGTGGGCACGTTGTATTCGCGGCATTTCTGCAACACCTGGCGGATGGCGAACATCTGGTCCGTTGTAGCGCGTTCACCCATGAATCCAGCCTGATATTGCCCCACGAACTCTCTTGCAATCGGTGATAGACGGCGGCATAAAATTTGAGAGAGTATCTTGTAGGCAGCGCTCAGTAGTGTGATCGCGCGGTAGTTTCCGCAATCCAACTTGTCGCCCTTTTTGTAGATGGGACACACGATACCTTCCATCCATTCCTCCGGTAATACTTCCTCCTCCCAAATCTTGGTAATGACCCAGTGTAGTGCTCTCACCAGTGCTTCTCCACCGTATTTTAGAAGCTCGCTTGGTAGTTGATCTGCTCCAGCGGCTTTGTTGTTTTTCAACCGGCCAACCTCCTCCTCAATCTCTTGAAGGTCAGGGGCCGGAAGTCTTTCGTCATGTGCACATACTCCTAGATCTGTTACCACGCCACCTTCGGTACTTGCAACGTCGCCATTGAGGTGCTCATCGTAATGCTGCCGCCACCTATCGACCACCTCACGCTCGCTCGTGAGAATATTCCCGTGATTATCTCGGCACATGTCGGCTTGTGGCACAAAGCCTCTGCGCGAGCGGTTCAGCTTCTCGTAGAACTTTTGTGTGTCCTTAACGCGGTACAGCTCTTCCATCGCTTCGCGATCTCGTTCTTCCTGCTGGCGCTTCTTCATCCGGAAGACTGAGTTCTGCCTGTTCCGCGCCTGTTTGTAACGTGCCTCATTCGCTCTCGTACGGTGTTGCAGCATTCTCGCCCATGCTGCATTCTTCTCGTTTTTCAACTGTTCACATTCGCCGTCGTACCAGTCGTTTCTGTGATTCGGAGTCGCGAAGCCTAGTGCTGTAGCCGAGGTACTACCTATGGCGGATCGGATGTCCCTCCAGCCATCTTCAAGTGTAACTGCGCCAAGCTGCTCTTCCGTTGGTAGGGCCACTGCTAACTGCTGCGCGTAGTCTTGAGCCACTTCTACGTTACGAAGTTGCTCGATGTTGAGCCGCGGCGTTCGACTTCGACGCGTGGTGATAACTGTCGAAAGTTTTGAGCGCATGCATACAGCGACTAAGTAGTGATCCGAATCTATATTCGCACTGCGGTATGTGCGGACGTTGGTTATATCCGAGAAGAATTTACCGTCGATTAGAACGTGGTCGATTTGGTTTTCTGTTTGGTGGTCGGGTGATCTCCAGGTGGCTTTGTGGATATCTTTGCGGGGAAAGAAGGTGCTTCGGACTACCATACCACGGGAGGCTGCAAAGTTTACGCATCGCTGGCCGTTATCATTCGATACGGCGTGCAGGCTGTTTCGCCCGATTACCGGTCTGTACATTTCCTCCCTTCCTACCTGCGCGTTCATGTCGCCGACAACGATTTTCACGTCACGCGGCGAGCAACCATCGTATGTTTGCTCTAACTGCGCGTAGAACGCTTCTTTCTCGTCATCGGGTCTCCCTTCGTGTGGGCAGTGGACGTTGATGATGCTGTAGTTGAAGAAACGGCCCTTAACTCTCAACATGCACATCCTTGCGTTGATCGGCTGCCACCCGATCACACGTTGTCGCATCTTGCCCAACACTATAAATCCTGTTCCCAGTTCATTGGTGGTGCCACAGCTTTGGTAGAAGGTAGCCGCTCGATGCCCGCTTTTCCACACTTTCTGTCCAGTCCAACAAAGTTCCTGCAACGCCACGATGTCGAAGTTGTGGGGATGTAGTTCGTCGTAGATTATCCTGTCACATCCTGCGAAACCTAGTGACTTGCAATTCCATGTTCCAAGTTTCCAATCGTAGTCCTTATTTCGTCGCGTGGGTCTTTGCCGATTGTATCGAGTCGTATTTTCTCCTATGTTATTCGCAATGGGGATTTTTACGGGTGGCTTATTGGGCCTACGCCAACACTCCTGTCTCGCCGGAGGGCCATCGTGCCAGTTCTGTTTAACGTCCCAACCAACACTGGGACGACCACGCTGATGGGGCTACCACCTTGGATCTAGCTGGGCGTGGTGCAGCGTTTCTTACTCAGCCGCTGGATGCCAGAACAGACGCTGTTTGAGCCGCACCTCCTTGGTGAACAGACACTCGGATCGTACCTCCTCAATCTAGCTGAAGTCAGAAGGACAACAGTGCCCAGGCTGCACTACCAGCTAAGCACACAACTCTTAGCTGGCGGTCTTTGTCATCGCTTGACCCGTGGAAGCATGAGGTAGAAACTTGTGAGGACCAGAGCTATATTGGACGCTCTCCTTATCGACTCACCGTTTTGCAGCCCCAGCCAAAGTACCGTCAGGAGAATTCATCTGCGAGAATGACTCTGATCTTTTCGGGTCAGTAAGCTGCCCAAAAGGATACTAAAACAGAGCCTAGTGACCAAAACACGTGCCCAGCAGTTGTATGACGATGTTCTGACATAGTACGATGGATGCATTTTCTGGGAGGATGCAACGTACGTGAAATGGACTAAAGTCAGATTTCCGTACAAAAGATCTTCAAAGCCATGGGTCAGGGTGATGTCTCTAGCAAGTTTGATTTTTTTTTATACCGATGAATTAGGAAGAAAACTGCTGGTTTGGCAAGATATTCGCAGCTATGGACAAAAAACTGATGTTTTCGTGACAAACAAAACCGAAAAATCCAAGCGTGCCTGAAAAACTGTGTTCTTTCGTTCATTATAACTTTCAATGGACCTATAAAGTTTTGACCTCATTTGATAAGCTGCCACTACAGTGGAGAATTACTACAGTGGTATCGAGGCAACGGGGTGCATTTCATGGAAAAGGACATCAATTTCCCAAATTGCCCTCAGTTCCTCCCACTCGAAAAATTTCGATCAATTGCCATGCAAAAATTGAAGAAGTGTGTAGTGGAGTGGTGGTTCGGGATGCAATGGAGATGAAGATATAGTGGAAGAAAATGGCCACTAGAGTTAATCAACGGACTGTCCAAGACATGATTAGTGGTATTCGAAGAAAGGTTCGAGATTTTTTTAAAATCAAGTCAGAATAATTTCAACGCATTTTTAGTGCAATATATATCCTAAATTTTGAGTCAATCAAAATTTTTGTAAATTTACAAATTAACAATAGTTTTTTTTTCATGAAATCTTTGGATGTATTTTTGAAGAATTTCAAAACCAACCTATATTTTTTTTTTTCATTGTTTTATTTGGTAATTTTTCTGTAAAATCATACTTAACTATTATTCAATTCACAATTCAAGTGGAATTCAAGCGCATTTACATAGATTTGATCATTATTATTTATAAAGATAACATAGTTAATAAATAATTTTAGGATTAAAGTTATTTTCCTTTTGCAAATTTGATTTAGCATTGGTCTTAACAGATCAGTGAACGGAAGTGCCCTCCATCCTCCCAGTATTGCTCTTATTTAGCTTAGAAGCGAATTCCAAGTCACTCGAACTCTTGAACATTCACTACATCTGTGTTGCATGGTGTCGATCACTATGTTGCAGTATTGGCAAGAGTTGTTGTCTGCCTGCCCGATTTTGTGTAGTAGCTCTCGATGTGGATTTTTTTTCATTATTTCATTATTTCTAAGTCCAAGTAACATTTTTTAACCGAATAAACTGAATGACTGATTTGAGGTTCATTGATTGGCTGATTTAAGGCTTAACATGCGCTTAATCAGTAATCAATTAAATATTTACTGTGGGTAAATTTAAAAAAACACTCTCGTATGCTTATTTTTTACCTTTTGCGGCTTTCCATTTCCAAAACAGATGTTTAGGAATGTCTATATCAGTAACTCCCGAAGTGGGCGAAATCGTCCCCCATTTAGAGAAAATTAGGCCAAATGGGGAGAAATTGGGTCCGGAAAAACTAAATTAGGGGTGATTTTTTTTGTGATGTGGAAACATCTAGTCCAGAACAAGTTTACTGAATCATTAAAATTCCCTGGAATTCAAGCTGGCTTAACATTTTTTTTCTTGGATATTGAAAAATGCTGTTTCGAGCATACTTAAACATTTAATTAATTGTACAGAATTTCCGAAGAAATTCCTAGGAACTTTGGAAGACTAGATTTAGTTTAAATCTAATAAATTTTAAGAAACTCTTTTGGCGAACATTCGTGATTAGTATTTTCGAAATTATTTAAGGAACAGACTTTTTTTCGAATTGATGAGAAATTTTGGTTTTTAATTCATTGGTGGATTTCTTCGTGGAATACTCAATCAAACCTGACGTAACAGTCGAATTTGCAACACAGTGTTTGAAAATATTTCAGAGAAGCTTCCCGGAGAAATTCCAAGCTTTGCTAATAACTAGACGTTACCTTGAAAACTGTACAGTAATTCCGCGGTAAAATTAATATGAGTACTTATTTGACTATTTAAGGGGCCGTCCATATACCATGTGGACAATTTTAGGAGGGGGGGGGGGGGGGGTTTCGAGAAAATTCCACGCTTATCCACGGAGAGGGGGGGGGGGGGGGTAGGAGTCTGTAAAATGTCAACTACAGCATTGTTTCAAAAAATAGAAAACATTCATCATCGAAGTAAATAATGTATCTTTGATGTGCTTCTCTTCATAACAGATCTCAAATAGATTTATTAAACATTATTAAACATTATTAAACATTTTTAGGTAAAATACTTTTGAAGAGTTATTCAGAACCGCCATAAACCCATCATTACAGTTTCGGACGGACCGGACCGGTCAGGCTAAGGCCGGGGTGGCCTCTGCTGTACATAGTAGCCGCCTCCATTCCACTCGGTCCATGGCTGTTTGTCTCCAGTTCCGCACTCTGCGTAGGGTCCGCAGATCGTCCTCCACTTACAGTTTCAAAACGGTTCTCAAAACTTCAACAACACTTTTAGGTTTTTTCCAAGAAATAAATGATGGTTTGATATTAAAACAAAAAAAAAATACCAGCTAAACTTCTTGGAAAAATATCAGAAATTCTGTATTACCTAGAATTCTTATTCAAAAAGACTTCCGGAAATACTTCGAAGTTCTAAGATATTTTTAGAAATGTTCAAATTTTTTAAATTCTCACTCTTATTTTCTCCAAAGTACACAGCAAATAATTTTGTAATATACAGGCGCGTAATTTCTGGCGATGTATCCATTTTCGAACGTAATCTCACTCGGATACATCGTTTTCTAACAATTATCACACTCACCATGCACACCCTGCTTGGCACCGGAAAGTGTCAACAAACCCGTTCCAGCAGATACTTAGAAACAGTATCATATTTATCACCTTCATTCTAACTCGGTGAAATAGCCGAGAGGTAAGGGATATGCCTCACAATCAGCGGATCAGTGTACGAATCCGTGCCAATATTTTACTTATATATGAATCATCTATCGTTCCGGTTCTAGCGATTGCTAGACTCACTTTCAAGCTACGGCGGCTGATTTGCTGTCTGGAAAGGATGTAATTTGTACATCATTTATACGACGCGAGTGATGTGCAGCGGAAGTGATGTGATATCATAAGAATTTTTTTGCTGAGTAGAACAGTTTAATGAGATTTAAGTCTCATTCCTTTGAATTTTAAATTACAATACGCATCTTCGAACTGTTGCTGCATTTCTTCAGTACTATTATTATTAACTTTATTAAGAAGATTTTCAGCACAAGGTGGGTTTATCTCCAACTGCATTTCTTCAATTCCGAAAATCTTTGGTAGTTTTCCGAATGTCACCACTTTTATTTTTGTAATTGTTTCCCAATTCTCCACCAGTCATTTTTGACTAATTGAGACCATCAAAAAGAGAGATATCGTCAAACCTTGGCAGCTCATCAATTAGTGTTAGAGCTGTTAAAGGGTACCCTCAAGGAGGCGTTCTTGATAATTCGAACACTGTAAGTAATGCTCTCATTTTCTAGCATATGCATACAATTGTGTGTAGTGTAGATGCTGAAATGAGTGACTATATATCAGGAGGTCAGTATTTCTTATACATCCAGGGGTTTAAAGTTTTTCGAGCATACCCCAATGTCCAGGAATTTTGACAGGATTTTTTTTTTGAAAATCACTTGAGCACTTTAGCTTTTTTTTTGATTGATTGCTAAAGCAACTGAAGTAAAGCGTTTTTTTGCAGACTTAATCCTAGAATACTTTTTTACATACTCTCAGCAAGATTTTTGAATGTTCAGCCATTTTACCGAATGTCATTTGACCGAATGGCGTTTGCCCGAATTGTTAACAAAAGAATTCAGAGGAGCTTTTTGACATTCTAGCTGCAAAACTGATCATTGAAAATATTTCGTTCTTTCGATCATAGTCTAGTCGTTCTAGTTTTATCATTCAGGTTGCCACTGAAACTGGCTATGTTTTATCTCAGATTTCTCCTTCTTGCAGTATTAGGCTGTTCATTCTTCTTATACGGATGTGGAATACAGTAGCATAATCACTTGAGTTCATCATTCATTTTTCGGCCAATGGACCCTTTTGGGCAAATGGCATTCGGCCAAATGACCCGGAACCAGATTTTTGATGGGTGATTTTTTAAAAATATATCTGTATACATTCTCAAACAAAATAATCAGTGTCGGTAAATTGTTCTATATTATAATAAACTAATATTTATTTGCTGGTGTGTGTTCAAGCAGATTTCAAAAATTCAACTTTGTTTTGCCCTGCATTGAAAAGAGAGAATCACTCAATGATTATGCACATGGTTTTGAATGGGTTTCAAGGCATTTCAATGTGTTTTCAGTGGCATTTAGGGGTGTTTTAAAAGCGTTTTCAAGGGCGTCTTAGGGGGTTTCAAGGCGTTCCATGGAAGAATTATGGGGCTTCAGTGGGACTAAAATGGATTTCAGGGGCGTTTGAGGGGGATTCAGAAGCATTTAAAAGGGTTTCAAGGGCCCATATAGCCGAGGCGGTAAACGCACGGGTATTCAGCATGACCATGCTGAGGGTGACGGGTTCGATTCCCGGTTGGTCCAGGATCTTTTCGTAAAGGAAATTTCCTTGACTTCCTTGGGCATAGAGTATCTTCGTGCCTGTCACGCGATATACAGATGCAAAATGGTCCTTGGCAGAGGAAGCTCTCAGTTAATAACTGTGGAAGTGCTCATAGAACACTAAGCTGTGAAGCAGGCTTTGTCCCAGTGAGGACGTTACGCCAAGAAGAGGAGAAGAGGAGGAGGAGGACGCCTTATGTAGTATTTGTGTGTCATTTGGGAGGGCAACCATAACAAATTGCAAATGCTCCATAGAAAATCGAAAAGCGCTCCATAAAGAATGAACATATGTCCCATGAAAATGTGAAATGTTACCCATAAATAATTGAAAACGTTCCATACTTTATAAAAAATGTACCGGTAAAACAAAAAAAAATCTCATTAAAAGTGAAATTTTGCACCAATAAATAATACTGAAATGCTCCATAATAAAATACAAATGCTCCATAGAAAAATGTAAACGCTCCATAAAAAATTGAAATTGTACCCATAGAAAATTGAATATTGCTCCATAGAAAAATTAAATTGCACCATAAAAAATAGAAATTGCACCATAGAAAATATATGAATGCTCCATAAGTATTAGCAAACTGCACCACATAAAATACAATTTGCTCCATAAAAAATTGAAAATTCTCCATAACTTTAAACATTTGCACCACTAAAGCAGGGCAATTTAAAGTAATTCAGCCCTGCCGAATTAAATTATAAGAATATGCTATCTATGGAGGATTTTCAATTTTTCATAGAGCAATTCATATTTTCTATGGTGCAGTTTGATAATACTTATGGAGAATTCATCTATTTCCTATGGTGCAATTTAAATTTTTTATGGTGCAATTTAATTTTTCTTTGGAGCAATATTCAATTTTCTATGGGTACAATTTCAATTTTTTATGGAGCGTTTGCATTTTTCTATGGAGCATTTGTATTTTATCATGGAGCATTTCAGTATTATTTATTGGTGCAAAATTTCACTTTTAATGAGAAAATTTTATGTTTTACCGGTACATTTTTTATAAAGTATGGAACGTTTTCAATTATTTATGGGTAACATTGCACATTTTCATGGAACATATGTTCTTTCTTTATTAAGCACTTTTTGATTTTCTATGGAGCGTTTCTATTTGTTTATGGGTGCAATAAATAGGCTGCCATTTGGGAGTGACTGTGTCGTGTAGCACTGCGGATCCAAATTATTTCTGTAAAGATGTTGAGCTTAATAAATGAAAAACTGAATTGAGGGTGATTTACTGTGTTTCAGGGTTTCTGGATGCTTGTAAGACATTTCAGGAGGCTTTCGGAACTTTAACGATGGATCTCAAAAACGTTTCCTAGGGATATTCCAATAGTGTTTGAAGGGGTCCCAGCAGAGATGCCAGATTTTTCTGTATTATACAGATTTTTGACTTTCTATACAGACTTTGTATACAGACACAGAATACAGAAAAATACAGATTTTTAAAATGTGGTACAGATTTCTTCAGAAAGCATAAAATTGAATTCATTTTCAATACATTTAATGATGTTTTTTTTTTTTTTATCTGTATTAACGAGATTTTTAGCCCTAGGCTAGTTCATCTCGGGACCCACGCTTTACTTCCCTTCCGAAGGAAGAACTCACATTTTGCGAGTTTATCGGGAGTGGGATTCGATCCCAGGTCCTCGGCGTGATAGTCAAGAGGTCTAAGGGGCTGTCCATAAACCACGTGGTCATGAGAGGGGGGGGGGGGGGTTCGGCCAATGACCATTTTGTATGGACAAATAAAAAAAAATGTATGGCCCAATGACCCCCCAGGGGGGGGGACGCGGGGGGGGGGGGGTGGGGGTGGTTGAAAAGTCCCAAAAAAATGACCACGTGGTCTATGGACAGCCCCTAACCATCACACCAGGTCCGCTCCACGTTTAATGATGTTTTAGAAAAATTAATATCAACAAAAAAACGGTCAAAAAGAAGTACATTCTTGTTAGTTTCTATTGAAATCTAGGACTCTCGGTGTCTGTTATACCTTCAAATACGGTGATACAGAAAAATCTGTAATACCTCAAAAGGGGTTTGAATTTCTATAACAAATCTAAAAGCCCTTTTAATCTCCTAGAATCTCCTAAAACATCCCTGGAATCAACGAAAATCCCGTCTTTTTAGGTTTCTCATGCAAACCTCCTTCCTCCCAATCTTCATCTCAAACACCTAGGAGCAATATCTGTTCACTGATCACTGATGAAAGCACCACCAGTTCAAGTAAAAAAAAGAGATTTCCGTGTGGAATAGTTATGGGGGGGTAGGATTTAAAAAAAATCCCAATTCCCATGCCCTACTCGTAGCCCTAACATCCCTTCATAGAATTTATCCACATTTATCCCCGAAATAGCCCTAACATCCCTTCATAGAATTTATCCACATTTTTGTTTGCATTATTTTCAATGTTTTAAATGATAGGTTTTATTTTTCATTCTCTGTCAGTTTCCATTGCACTCGATTTTCTATCGTCGTTTTTAAAAGGCTCTCACATGATCATAGGGATGCAACTGATTGCCGAACAGACAGACAGCGTGGCGTGGTAGCATAACCCTCCAGGAGAAGGACGAGTTACCAGTAACGGAACGGCTCTTGTTCCTACGTCATGTCAGCTTTACGGTCGCTTCATTTTCCCTTTTGCCGAAATCCGTCAAATTTGCGACACATTCGTTATTAAAAATTATAACCAAACAGATGGTGTTTCCATTCTTGTTTTCCGCATGCATACACACGCTTAGCTCCGGTGGTGCGGTGGATAATGCCGGGGTGAATGAGGGAGGAGCTATTTTCTTCCGTTTGCCATTTGCAGAAAAGCTTTCCTCTTGGTCCGCTCGTTTTCCACCACTTCCACCGTTGCCGGTCCGATTGTTGAGGTGGCGATGTGTTGCAGAAATGTGGTGAGGCGCGCATCATCCGACAGACAGTTGGGAAAATATGGAGTAGTACAAGCTGATTCACTGATGCGAAATGGGTCGTGAAAATGAATAATTTCCCTTCCAACAGTCGTCGGTCGGTCGGATGTGCTTTCACATGCAGGCAAGGCAGGAGCCGGCTATCGTCCCCAATCAGATTCTCACACTCTGCTCTGCACTGCATGCATGCATATCTGCTGAATCGCCGCAGTAAGTTTTGATATCGGTCAGAGGTGGTAGTGGGAGCTTTTTAAATCAAATTGCAAAACAGTGGAACATTGGACGGATGAAGTGTCGGATATATGATGCAAGTGGGGCTTTCAAATCAGAGTTGTAATTTTCAGTAGAATTATGGAACATTTAAGAAACATTAATTTGAACAAATGATGGACAATTCTTTAGTTTGCATTGTAGAATCACTGCACCTCCACCTTTGGCCACCTTCTGATTGCTAGCTTCGCCGAAAAGCAAGGTTGTCTTCGAGCATAATTCATATCTTGTGCCCGTATAGGACCACCGGTCCTATTAGCTTTTTGTACATGGTGCATTTGGTGCCAGGGTGAATCTTTTTGACTACAGCTGTTTCTGGAGTCCGTAGTAGACACGACTTTCACTGATGATGCGCCTTCGAATTGCACGACTGACATTGTTGTCAGTCGTCAGTAAGGATCCGAAGTAGACGGACTCCTCCACCACCACGTAGGTACCCCGTCTATCGTAACATTACTACCTTAACGGACCCGGTCGCATTCGCTTCCACCTGCCATCATGTACGTTGTTCTTGACGCATTCACCAACAGTCCGACCTTTGCTGCTTCGCGTTTCAGGCGGGTGTACCAGCTCTGCCATCGTTCTTAATTCTCTGGCATTAATGACCATGTCGTCCGCAAAGCACACAAATTGACCGGATTTAGTGAAAATTGTACATCGACAGTTGAGTCCGGCTCATCGTATTATACCTTCCAGAGCGATGTTCAAGAGAAGGCAACAGAGTCCATCACCTTGTCTCAGTCTCCGGCGAGATTCAAGATACTCCTGTCCTTATCCCTGCATATTTTGGCTCACGCCACGAAGCCGTTGCGGCATGCATTGAGCTTCTGGTAGAACTTCCGTGTCTCTTGGGTTGGGAACAGCACAGCAGTTCCATTTCTTTGCACTTCACTTCTTCCAGGCGGTGATTCTCCCGAAAGAGGTGGGTCTGCTGTTTCTGCTTTTGCTTGTAACTTTCGGTTCCACGTTTTGCCTTGTACCTTACTGCAGCATTACCGGTCGCACTGCAATTTTCTCCTCCACAATCGTTCTGAATTCCACGTCGAACCACTCATGGCGGTCGTAGATACCGTATATTATTAGTGACGGAAAATTTTGGGCGCCGTTTGACCTTCACCAGATAGTGGTCGGTGTCTCTGTTGGCGCCAGGTCCTGACGATGATTATGTCGGAAAAGTGCCATCAATCCACCAGGGTGCAAGGCCGCCATTTTTATGAATCCAACATCTTGTATATAGAAATTTGTGTATCCACAAAGCATTCCATTGTGGATACACGATAGATGTTGGCTCCTGTCATATGCATGAGGTGGGATTAGGATTGGCACATACGTGCATCCTATCAATCATTAAGCTGGTTGATTTACGATTCCGTCTGCTGTTGTGATCTCCAGGTGTAAAGATAAGGGTGGCTATGTTGGAAAAGGTGCTACGAATGGCCATGTTTTTTCAGGTGGCGAAACCGATGAGTCGTAGGCCGTTTTCGATCGTCAGCTAGTAGACGCTGAGCTTTACAATCGTCGGTCTAAACTCCTCCTCCTAGCCTACCTGAGCGACATCTATGCTGTCAGCAGCTCTACGCATAGTTGTCCCATTTTGAAAAACAACAAATTTAATTTTATTATTCAAAGTATTGTGAGAATTCACTCATAGGGTATGTGTGGCAATGGTAATGGTAATCTCACGCTTCCATATTCATCCTATTCGAAAACAAGCGATTACACTAGTTTACAAAATAAAACGAAAGTCGTGAACTTCTGTTAACGACCAAAATTTTTGAAGCACAATTTAGTGCTGATTTTGAAACCGACCTTCAAAATTTTTTAAGTAGAACAGTTTTTGAGTTTTAGCTCAATATCGAGCTTTACAACTTTTCAAAATATGTAATTTACTAAAATTCAAATATATTGCGTTTTGTTCAACCAATTTTAAATCTTTTTCCATAAATCAAAAGCTGAATACAATACCATTCGGTCATCTGAATACAGGTTTTGCGTCAGATTGATGAATTTCAAAATATTGGCGAGTTTTAGGGACGATCTCCTTAAATTTTAGCAAAATTCCCAAAATTTTTTGAAGAAATGTATTTTTTTAAATAAGAAAAAAACAATTAAAAAATTCTTTCTCGACGTTTATTTGACACATCATATGTAGGCGACTTACAGTAAAAATTTCAGCTCAATCGGAGCATTGATTATGGATAATGAGATGTTTGAAGTGAGTGACTTTGCTTAAAAATAGAACAAAAATCGATTTCAAATCATCAACCTTGTATGGAAAGTCGAAAAAATTTCCGCTCTACTGTAATTTTTTTCTTTCGCGTTTTCGAACTCAGGGCATAATTCTACACCAAAAATGATCATCAGCTTACCGAGTTCAAAAATGCTGTAAACTAGTGTTATGGAACCGATTGATTCTGTTCTTTTTGTTTTCATGTTTGCTCACTTCTAGCAAAAAAATACAAAAATAAGAAACATTACAAACAGTGCCTCAATCCTTTGTTTTTCGAAGGATGAAAATGGGAGCCACATGCTTAAAAAGGGAATCAATACCATATTTTCATACCTGAGCAACTTTGAATCGAAAATTTATACACATATACATAGTATGTTTTACTAAAAATCACTTAGTGGGATTGTTATACCTAGTAACGTTGTACCTACTGTTGGCTAAATTTCTACGTATATCAGTAACGCAAAAGTACTTGTACTTGTTATCGCTTAAAGGGGTATTTTCTGCACAATTTTGTTCTATATTCATTAAATAACAAAAACTGTTACCTTCTCTTTTAGCATTATAAAACTTTCATTCATAAGGCTCAAATCGGAGCCGGAAGACAACATAAAAGTGGTTTCACACTTTAACACACTAACGCATGGCTAATGAGCAAGAAAGTTAGTGAATTGGTAAATGTGTGAGTGTGAGTTGCCCCAAGATTAAGTGAGTCAGTTGCTGACTGAGAAATTCATAGAGCTTTGGGCAGAGAACTGTTGCGTGAATTTGAGTATGTTAGTAAGAGAATATGTGGATTAGTCAGTAAGGGTGTATGAATCAATGAGTCAGTAAGTGAGTTGGTGGGTTAATGAGCATGAGGGATCTGTTCTGTGGAAGTATGTGTTTTAGTGATTGAATTGGTGAGTTAGTCAGTAAATGATTTATTTCGTGCGTTAATGAGCGACTTGATGAGTGAATGAATGAATGAGTAAAATGATTAATGAGGGAGGTAATAAATGAGCGAGTAAGTGAGCAAGTTGGTAAAATATTGAGTTAATGACTTCAGGAGTGAGTAAGATGGTGAATGATTGAGTGGATGACTTAGTGATTAGGTGAGTCATTGAGTGTAAAAAAATGAGTGAGCTAGTAAATTAGTAAGTAAATGAATTAACGAGTGAGATAGTGAGTTTGAGAGGAGTGAGATAGTGAGTAGGAAAGTTTATAAGTGGTTTGTTCAATTAACCTTCCGTTTGCATCACATTGGCAGCAGCTCGATGACGTAGTGCACGGTTTGGGTCAAAAAATGATTCTAATTCCAAAGGAGGGTTAAGACGCAAGTGAGTACTTAACCTTCATCCAGCCAACGTACATTTTCCACCTTCGGAAAAGCACAAAAATGGTCATAACTTTTTTGTTTTTCGATGGATTTTGATGAAATTTTCACAACTTCCCGAAAAACTTCTAGTTTTTGATGCCGGGAACATGGGTGCCTGGTCGACATGGTTCCGGAGTTATTCCGGATTGTCTTGGGGTACCAAAATTGGCCACATACTTTGCGCAAAGTATATCTCAAGATCCCGATGAGATAGAAGTATAGTATCTTCGGCGAATTTGTTCAGCAGGTTGAGAACTAACTGGCAACGGCGACTTTGGTTCGTGATTCGGCTGCTAGGCGGCGCCAGTGTCAAAAATGTTCAAACCCTCATATCTCAGAAACCTGATAAGATAGAATGATGCTGTCTTCGGCAAAATTCTTCAGCAAGCTCAGAACTATCTTTGGTTTGGGATTTATCCGCTAGGTGGCGCCTTGTGTCTGAAAAATTCAAACACGTATATCTCGATACCCTAATGAGGTACAAGCATGCCGTTTTCAGTAAAGTTGATCAGCAGACTACGAATTATCTGGCAATGGCGTCTTTGGTTCGAGAATCGTCCGCTAGGTGGCGCCAGGGTAAAAAATGTTCAAACTTCTATATCTCAGAATCCTGATAAGATAGAATGATGCCGTCTTCAACAAAGTTCTTCAGCAAGCTAAAAACTGTCTGATAGTTGAGTCTTTGATTCGTGATTTATTCGTTAGGTTATTCGCTACACCATCTTTGACCCCCTGTAGACAAATTTTGTCACCCCACAATATTGCTCCGTTTAGTTCTGGGAATGTCTCCGGGAATTTCTACAGGAACTCTTCCGGTTTTTTTCCAAGAATTTCTCCGGGAATTTCCCTAGGAATTCCTCTGGAAATTTCTCCGGGAATTCTTCTGGAAAATTTTCCAGGATGTCCTCTAGAATCCATATCAGGAATTCCTTCTGGGAATTTCTCCAGGAGTTTTCCAGGAATTCCTCCGGATTTCTTCCGAGATTTTCCACAGGAATACCTCGATGAGTTCCTCCGGATATTACTTCATGAATTCGGGATTTTCCTCAGAAATTCCTTAAAGAATTTCTCCAGACTGGATTTCTCCGAAATTTTTTCTAGGAGTTCCTCTAGGAATATCTCCGAGGTGTTTCCGGGAATTGCTTCGGAAATTTCTTCAAGATATTGTCCGGGAAATCCTCCTAAATTTTTTCCAGGAATTCCTGCGGGAATTCCCCCAGAAATTCCTTCTGGAATTTCATCAGGAACGAAAAAGTTCAGAAAAAATCCACTGAAAATTTCTCCAGGAAGTCTTTCTTCAGGAAGTCTTCCGTGACTTTTTCCAGAAAACGCTCTGAGAACTTCCCCAGGATTTCCTCTGGGAATTTCTCCAGGAATTCCTTCGCTGTTTTCTCCAGGAATTCCGCCGGGAATTTTTCTGCAAATTCCTCCGCGGATGTCTCTAGAAATTTTCTCTGGAATTTCTCCAGAAATTCCACTAGGAATTTCTTCAGGAAATCCTTCCAAAATTTTTCCTCGAATTCCACTAGGAATTTCTTTACGACTCCCTCTAGGAATTTCTCCGGGAATTCTTTAATTTCTCCGGTGATTCCCAAGGTGATTCGTTCAGTTATTTCTCCAGGACTTTTTCCGGGATTATTTCCAGGAATTCTTTTGGATATTCCTCCATGATTTCTCCTGGGGATTCCTCCAGAGATTCGTTCAGGAATTTCCGTCGGGGAATCCACCAGGAAGGAGGATTCCCTGAAGAGTTTTCCAGAGGAATTGCTGAAGAAATTACCGGAGGAATTCCTAGAGAAATTTCCTGAGAAATTCCTGGACGAAATCCTAGAGGCATTCTTTGTGGAATACTTTGAGAAATTCCCAGAGGATTTCCTGAGAAAATCCCGAAGATTTCATTTAAAAATTCCCGGAGGTATTTCAGAAGAGTCCCCGGAGGAATTCCTGGAGGATTTTCGGGAAGATTTTCAGAAGAAATTCCCAAAAAAAAAATCCTGGATGATTTCCTGGAGAAATTGCCGGAGGAATTACAGGATGATTTCCCGGAGGTATTCGTAAAGGAAGTCCTAGAGGAATTCTGGGAGAAATTCTCAGAGGGATTTGTGAGAAAATAATCACGTAAGACTTCCGGAAGAGATTCCTGGAAAAATTCCCAGAGAATTTTCTTGAAAAATAAAACCGAAAGTTTTCCTCAGAAAATTCCTGGATATATTCCTGGAAAATTCTTGGAGAAATTCTCAAATAACATCCTGGAGGAATTCCTGAAAAAAATCCCGGAGAAGTTCGTGGAGGAATTCCCGGAGGCACTCATGGACGAATTCTTGGGGAAATTCTCAGTGAAATTTCCGGAGAAAATCTTGGAAAAAAAATCCGGAGGAATTCCTGGAAAAATTCTCCGGAGAATTCCTGCAGAAATTGCCGAGTAGGGTACCTAAGGACTGTATCGGAAATTAACTATAAACTATAACTGCTCTATCTCGTATCACGGTTGTTTTTTTTATTCCGGTACTTCTATCAAATCTTCACATTATAGTTAAGCTTAGAATAGCCTGAAGAAATGTGCAATATTTGTTCATATTTTCCGGAGCCTAATGGTATTCAGGTGTCTCAGGGATTACAAAGTTTTCCAACGAGTTTTTGCGGGTTTCATGGAGATTCCAGACAGATTTCATCGCGGTTTCTGAAACGTTTCAGGGGATGTCTGAGGGTCTCCGGTGGCACTCCAGGGGTTTGCATGAAAGGTTAATAGGGTTTCGAACACGTTTAAAGAGGTCTAATGGAGTTTCAGGAGGTTTCCAGGGGGCTTAAGGATGCTTCAGTGGCCTTCATGAAGCTTCAAAGGGTTCCAGAGGGTTTGTGGGGCATTTTAGGGGTCTCTAGAAGTTTCTGTATGTCTCAGAGGGTATATAAGGGCTTCCAGTGTTCCACAGGGTATCGTAGGATTTCAGAGACACATCAGGGGTGTTTCAGAGGATCTCAGAGGTGCTACAGTGGATTTCTGGATAACTCCAGAAGGTTCCAAGGATTTTACGTTTCCAAGTGTGTTCAGGAGCCCACAATGAGAATTGGGGTGTATTATGTGAAGGTTCAGGGACTCACAAGAAATTTCAGGGGGTTTTCAGGGGGGATTCATGAAGTTTCCAGTGCACAGCAGGGGTTACATTTGGTTTTCCAATGGTATGCTGAGTCGTATTTGTTACATCTTCACCTTCATGGAATTTCTAGGGCATTACCTCCCATCTTCAGGGGTGTTTTTAGACGTTTCTGACTTTCTCAAGGCGTTTCAGAATGTTTTCAGGGTCGTTTTGGAATGTGTAAGGTGGTTTTAGAGGTTTTCAATGACATTTACGGGGTTCAGTGGATCTAAGGGAGCCTTGCAGTAGCTTAAAGGAGTTTTTACTGCTTAAATCGTGGAAAACTGTGATTGAAACATCGACACTCTTGCGTTGATAAACGTGTAACCTTTAAAATGAGCACTAGCACCACATGAGCCGCATACCCGTCATTTAGGAACATGTTAGGGTAAATCAATCAGAAAGTAGGTACCAAAACAGTGATAGTAGCAACAGCAATGCACTGAGTTTGTGCCACCCTTATGTGTTTTCAGGGACATTTCAGGGCCTACTGAAGTTTTCTGGATGTTGCAAGAAATCCCTTGAAACGCTGTAATCTCGCTGGAATCCTTATGAAACCCCCGTAGAACGTTCCTGAAATTCCCTGAAACGCCTTAAAACACCCAATGAAACCCAGGCACGCAAACTGAGGAAAAGGAATGCATTTTATTCAATGTTTTAACATGCATTCGTTTGAGGTATTAAAGTCAATTTTCTTATCTCTATGAATTGCTTCCATGTGAAAAGAAGCCTTTACATGCACTTTTCACACCACACAGAAATTTCTTTTCGATGAATCCCTTCCAATTTGATCAAGCTTCGGCCGGACGGCCTGTGTCCACGCCGAGTTCAGCCTGGCAAGAGGGACGGGTCAACAAAATTAAATTAAGCTCTTTCCGATACGAAGCTTTCCACCCTCGTTGACATTCACCTACCTACGGACCTACTAATGGCCCAGTGTGAGATGAGAGAGGTAGATACATAGAAGCTCTTACCATCCGGCATCCGAATGAATATGCTGCTACAAAAGTGATTATTTTCTCGATTGATGTCGCTTCTGCCTGATGATGGGGTCCCACCGCCGCCGGATCGACGACGATGACGACGACGACGACTACGACCCAATCCGGGAGGAGACGAAGTTCTGCCCGGGACCCAGGATGGCAATTATTGCTTGCTGTAGTGATTGACTTTGATTTCGATTTTAATTGAAGCTTTCACCCACCATCCCCGAAGCAGTTCTGTGTGCATTGCACTACTGCTGCTGCGCGTCGCTCTTGTTGTTGAACACTTGTACTTGAAGTTCCCTCTGTGAACTTGGTCCGGTTCCATGACGAATGAAAAGCATTCTCTCACTGTACGGCACTGGCTGTGCTTGACTAATGCCGATTGCAAGGTAGTACAGAGATGATGTTGCTGCATCTGGAAATCAGTTTAGGTGACGTTGATTCGGAGGATTCCGAAGGATGAGAAGGGGAACGATTGAGGTTAGAGGGTATCCAATTTCGACCTGTGTATGGTCCACTACTTGTACGAGGGCCAGCTTTGACTGACTGGTTGTAGTGGAATTCGATAAATCGTTATGATTATTGAATAAGAGCTTTCATTAGCAATTGATGCAACTGCACCGAGAACTGTGTCGAGTGCCGAGCGAGATGGAGAAATGTGAAACTGTGTATGATGTTGCGATAAATTATTGGTTTGGGACGTATGCTCCGATGGAAGTCAGCTGAGAGGAAATTGATTTTTGACTTCCGAGTATGAGTTGTTCTCGTGAAATATGTTTCCGATAGAAAGTAACGCAGAAAACTATAAAATATATGACACTCGAAAGGTTTCCCGAAAATAAAGCGAACAGTAGAAAGAAGCTTAAATTGTTTGAAAGTACAATCAATATACTTTAGCGAGTTAAGGCTCAATGATTTGAAGATCATTGTGATAGGCTTCTTCCGAATGTTGTACACTTTACCATACAGCAAATCATTTTCTCCACGGGATTTTTATCCTTCATGTTGCTTGAAATATGGAATTTGGTATTGTATGAGCCCAGTTGTACTTCTAACTTGCGTAAGCTTCATTTTCCTTTATTTTTCATCCTCGTCGCTAATATGTCTGAGTCAGATGCCCCAGTTGAAAATCCCTATCAGGAGTTGTCTTCCGATGATCAGGACGATTGCGAAACTGATGAGGGTGGATCCTTTTCGGAGGTACACGCATCCGGAAAAAGGAAGTCACCATCTTCCCCGGGATTGCGCCGAAAGGTTTTCTTAAAGTCTTCCCTCATACGTTTGACAACTACTAAAGGAGGCGGAGGGAATTTAAAAACTCCGAAAAAGCAGGTCTCTGATGGTGCAGTTCCTTGCTGCAGCAAGGACCTAGAACCTCCGCCTCCAACAGTTAAGTATACTTCAAAAATAAATTCTCGACAAGGTGGCAAAAAAAAGCCACAAAAGCTCCTTGAATTTCATCAAAACCGATGAAGCCCAAACGAGGACTGTTCACTTTTAGGGCCCTTGTGGATCGCTTATATGATGCCCTCGGACTTTCCGACTCCTTCAGAGGCATACTAGACATTTTTCTCCAAGCAGTAGAAGAGTATCTTCGGAATTTGACACAATCATGGCCCCTCCTTGCTTCGATCATATCTTTTGATGGATAATTCATCAACCGAGGTTCAAGATATGATCACTGTACTACAGTGGAACTGTCATAGTTTAAAACCTAAATTAGACCTGTTTAAATTTTTGGTTCACAACTCTGATTGTGATATATTTGCACTTTGTGAAACATGGCTTTCTTCTGAAGACGAACTCAACTTCCACGACTTCAACATTATTCGCCAGGACCGAGATGACCATTACAGAGGAGTACTTTTGGGGATCAAAAAATGTTACTCATTTTATAAAATTCCAATCCCAACTCATCCTGGCGTAGAAATCGTCGCTTGCCAACTGAACGTAAAGGGTAAAGATCTTTGCGTAGCTTCCGTTTACATTCCTCCAAGAATTTCAATTAACCGCCGTCATCTTTGGAATGCTATTGCTGCACTATCACATCCAGTTTTAATTGTGGGTGATATGAACGCACACGGTACAGGGTGGGGCGAACCATATGACGATAATAGAGATGTCATTTTCTATGATTTGTGCGACGATTTCAATTTGAACATTTTAAATACAGGTGAAGTGACACGTATTGCATCTGACGGCAAAGAAAGTCGTCTTGGCCTATCACTGGGATCAAGTTCACTATCATTCGATTGCTTGTGGAAGGTAATCGAGGATCCTCATGGTAGTGATCACTTGCCCATTATAACCACCATAAAGCATAATAGTGAAAGGTCAGACCAACCAATTCAGGTTCCTTTTGACCTCACTAGGAATATCGATTGGCAAAAATATGCAGAAGCGGTACCTTTTGGCATCGAATCATTCAACCCCCTCCCACCTTTGGATGAATATCGATTCCTGTCAGAATTGATATACAAGAGTGCATTAGAATCACAAAAACGACGAGTTCCAAGTGCAATTTTCAAAAGAAGACCAGCCGCACTAGGCTGGGATGATGATTGCACCCAGTTGTATCTTAAAAAATCTGATGCTTTCAAAGCTTTTCGTAGGCATGGTACTTCAGATCTTTATCAAGAGTATTCTAAGCTTGAAAGACAGCTGAAGAACCTGCTGAAAGCGAAGAAGCGTAGTTATTGGTGACACTTCATTGAGGGCCTCTCTAGAGGAACTTCAATGACAACGCTTTGGAGAGTGGCTCGCAACATGCGAAATCGCTCATCTTCTAATGAGAGTGACGAATACTCCAGCTTCGTGAAAAGGTCTGGCCAGACTCAGTCCCAGCACAACCGATTTCTTGGGAAACATCCTCAGGAGACGGTTCTCTGGACAGACCCTTCACTATGCTGGAATTTTCTATAGCTCTTCTTTCATCAAACAATTCCGCTCCGGGACGCGATATGATCAAGTTCAATCTTCTTAAAAATCTCCCAGATATCGCGAAAAGACGATTACTGGACCTGTTCAACTCATTGATGGAGAACACCATTGTTCCGCCAGAATGGAGACAGGTCAAAGTAATAGCTATTCAAAAGCCTGGTAAACCAGCGTCTGATCATAATTCATACCGCCCAATTGCTATGTTATCATGTTTAAGGAAATTGTTAGAAAAAATGATCCTATCACGACTCGACCATTGGGTTGAATCGAATGATTTGCTTTCAAATACACAGTTCGGGTTTCGCAAGGGCAAAGGAACAAACGATTGTCTAGCGTTGCTTTCAACAGATATTCAACTGGCCTTTGCGGAAAAGGAGCAACTGGCTTCAGTTTTCTTGGATATTAAGAGCGCCTTTGACTCAGTTTCCATAGGCATATTGTCAGAAAAACTGCATAATAGTGGACTTCCAGGAATTTTAAACAATTTCTTGTATAATTTGCTGTCAGAAAAACATATGAGTTTCAATCTCGGACAACTGACAACTTCCAGAATTAGCTACATGGGCCTTCCCCAAGGCTCATGCTTAAGTCCCTTGCTTTATAATTTTTACGTGAAAGACGTTGATAGTTGCTTGGAAGGACAATGCACGCTAAGACAACTTGCAGATGATGCTGTGGTTTCTCTAAAAGGCCCACATGCAGAAATGTTGCAAAGACCATTGCAAAATTCTCTAAATAATCTGTCAATCTGGGCAAGAGATTTGGGGATCGAGTTTGCTCCGCAAAAAACTCAATTGGTTGTGTTTTCTAAAAAGCGGAACCCAGCCCAACTGAAACTCAATCTTTTGGGAATAGAAATCGACCAATCTTTGACTTCGAAATACCTTGGGGTCTGGTTTGATTCAAAAGGCACTTGGGGTACCCAAATCAAGTATTTGGTGCAAAAATGTCAACAAAGGATCAATTTTCTACGCACAATTACCGGTACATGGTGGGGTGCTCACCCGGAAGACCTCATAAAACTTTACAAAACGACTATTCTCTCTGTTATTGAGTATGGCTCTTTCTGCTTCCACTCAGCAGCAAACTGTCACCTAATAAAGCTGGAACGAATTCAATAAGGTACACCGGGGCAAGTTGAAACGGGTGGGGCAAGATGAAACAGCGGGTTAACATTATGTTTTCTAATGATGATTATCAGTTTGATCGCCATAACACATAGTTTTTGATTCAAACAATTTTTTGGTGTAGGAAAAATTTCCAAATTGTACTGAACTCTATTTCAAAACTTCGTGTTTCATCTTGCCCCACCCGTTTCAACTTGCCCCGGTGTACCTTACCGTTGTTTGCGTATTGCCCTCGGCTGTATGCACTCAACTCATAATGCGAGCCAAGAGGTCCTGGCAGGGGTGAAACCTCTCCAGAACCGCTTCTGGGAGCTCTCGCTAAGGTTACTTATCAAGTGTGGAGTGAGCAACATACTTGTTATTGAAAACTTCGAAGAAATGCTCAGTCTGAACATTCAGTCAAAATTCATGAGAATCTATCTTTTCTACATGTCATCTGATATAAGCCTCCTAGGTTATAATCCTCCTCGTGTATACTTCACCAACAACAGTTCCTCTGTTAAATACGATCTGTCCATGAAACAAGCTGTTCAGGGAATACCAGATCAACTTCGATGTATATCTATTCCTCGAATTTTTAACGAAAAGTACCAAAATGTCAATTCCTGTAAAAGATTCTTCACTGATGGGTCTCGCATAAATGGATCCACTGGTTTCGGTGTCTTCAATGAAAACTCCACCGCCTTCCGCAAACTTCAGGAACCTTGTTCGGTTTATGTTGCTGAGCTGGCAGCAATCGACTTCGCCTTGGGATGATCTCAAACATGCCCGCAGACCATTTCTTCATCTTCTCGGATAGTCTTAGTTCTATTGAGGCACTCTGGTCGATGAAACCTGTAAGGCATTCATCTTACTTTCTTACAAAAATAAGGGAGCAGATGGGTGCACTGGTCGAAAGATCATACAAGATTACCTTTGTATGGGTCCCCTCACATTGCTCAATTTATAGCAATGAGAAGGTGGACTCTCTCGCAAAGGTGGGCGCACAGGAAGGCAAGACCTATGGTAGAAGAATTTCACACGATGAATTTTTCCATTTAGTTCGTCAGAGTTCTCTTCAAAGTTGGCAACGTGATTGGCGAGATGGCCAACTGGGACGGTGGTTACATTCCATTATTCCTAATGTTTCTTTGCGAGCGTGGCATTACGGTTTGGACGTAGGCCGAGACTTCAATGACTTCATACGCGTGATGTCAAGACTCATGTCCAACCATTACTCGCTAGGCGCGCATTTGCATACAATAAACCTCGCGCTCGACAAACTACGACCACGTAGTTTGGCAATGCCCGGATAATGACGCCTCCAGAGCGCTACTATTGGATACCCTTGAGGCCCGAGGTAGGCAACCCTTTGTTCCAGTAAGAGATGTGTTGGGAACCCGCAATCTAATCTATATGCGGTCCATTTATGAGTTTCTTCGCATGTGTTGTATAAAGGTATAATCTTCTGTTTTATTTTCGCTTCAGTTTTTTTTTTCTTTGTGTTTTGTCTTTTTTGTGTTATATGTTCCTGGCCATCCGGCAGACGAAAACCCGTGACAAGCCCGTGCAAACACCAGAGGCGACACCAAAAGCCAAGATACCTCCCGGATGTGCTACAGAGAACCCTGAAACCTTAGGGGAGACTGAGGAGACTTGATCCCTGGGGAGACTTGTTCCCCCCATATTTGCTCGGAATCAAAAACATTTTTCTTCTAGCATAATTTTTCCAAAACTACTCCTGGACAAACGACTATGTTTTGGCTATAAGTGATTTCGATTGTACATTGCATTATTTTTTAATGGCTGATGGTTTGTTTTCAGTTCTTCAGAAATCTTTTAGGCGATTCCGAAAAATCTCAATAACTTTGTGAAAATTGAACCAAATCGTGTCAAAATTCCACAGCACATAGTTTGAAGAAAATACTTTGCAACTTATTTGTCCAAATAAGGCTGTTGTTAACACATTTTAATTAATTCAGCTTAGTATATCCAACAGTGACATGGGGAGACTTGATCCCTCGAGGATTACACACACATTATACATGTGAAAAATAAAATTCTATTCGGAAGCCCCTATTTACTTGGAATTCTAGTCTATTCAACGATAAAATATGTCAGATGATTATAAATTTAGTACAAACCAAGAAAAGGGGGATCAAGTCTCCCCATTTTGAAAATACGGCATATCCTTAAAAATTGAAGAAAATGTTACAATTTCAAACACTCCGTATTCATCGGAAATACAAGAAAACTCGAAAAGAAAATGAATAGCAAGACTCTGGAATTATTTTCCCTTTAAAACAACCATGTGCTCAAAGGGGGATCAAGTGTCACCCATTTTTGAAAAATGCATCATAAGACATGCCTTCACAAAAACACAGTTTTGAAAACTTTAACAATAATTTAAAGGCCTTCTGTTGTGTATTAACTTGCAATAGATGTTTACCTGCCATTTTGTACGGAAATCGGATCTAATTTTGTGTTTTTCTTAAAGTTTCAGGTAAATTAAGAAAAAAGGGATCAAGTCTCCCCAGTCTCCCCTATCCTCACCATGCCTCTCCTTAAAATTTTGTGACCCGCTAACCTCGAGCAGCCACGAGTACCCTGGCCTCCTCCCAGTACTAACCTTGAGTACCTAAGAAAGTCATTGTATGTAACTGAATACAAATAATGAATTGCGGCTCCGTAAAGCGTTACACGCGATTGAGCCATAAATAAATGAACTAGACAAAAAAAGATGGTTCCACTTCCCTATACATTTGTTCTTTATAACTTGGGAACCCGTACGCCGATTTTACTCCATAAGGCTACTCTACTGCATGTTTGTGATTTTATCTCCCAAGTTATGTCACCGGTCATCACGAACTAGTCCTATCAAACAGGTCATCACCTCCTCCCTTTTTATCCATCTCTTTTATCCGCTTGTGAGCAGTGCTGTCATTGTAAAATCAGAGATGGTAACTCGAGGTCCTCAAATTTAAGCGCCTCCATGTTATGAGTCCACCATAAAAATGACATCAGTATAGCACCCTTGAAAATGTCTGCCGAATTTCCTGGAGGTCCTTTTTATATAAATCCGTGAGGAAATTTCAAATTAAAAAATTTCCTGCTAAAATTCTCTGTGAATCTGAGTAAGTAATGCTGGGAATAGCGAAGAAGTCTTTGTAGATATTTCAGAAATAATCTTCTGAGAAATTCCAGAAGGGAATACGTTTCTCAAAATTCCTATACACATCTCTCAAGCATTCTTGAAAAAATATTGCAGGAAAATCTGATGGGAAATTTCGGAAAAAACAAAGGAGGATTTTTTCGGTTCGAGGAGGACCGTCTAAAGAAACTCTTTGAGGAACAATATTTGCAGTAGAATTCTTGGGGAAATTCTTTGAAGAATCCATGGAGAAATTTCTAGAGGGAGAAATGCTGGAGGAACTAGTGAGAAAATACATGGACGAATACCAGGACAAATTCCTGAAGAAATATCTGAATATCTCAATCTTTGAAAGAATCATTGAAGGAATTTGAGAATTTTTCTGGTGGATTTTGCTTGGAATAGGTACTTTGAGAAATTTCTGAAGATTTTTTTTTTTAATATCTGAAGTAATTTCTGGAGAAACATCCCGATGAATCTCTGAAATGTAATCACGAAAGTAATTTCTAAATTGATTTCATGAAGGAAATCCTTGAAATTTTCGAAGAAAGATGTGAAACAAACCCTAAAGGATGTTGAAAATAAAGGAATTTGGTAACTTATTTAGAAAGGAATTCATGATGCGTTTCTTAAGGGAATCATTGTAAAAAAAATCTGGAAGAATTTCGAACAGACTGTCAGAAGAAATTGTTGAAGAAATCTGAAGAAATCCCTGAATTTTGAATTCTGATATTCTGAAGAATTTTCAAGTAAAAATCTTGAGAAATCTCTGGAGGACTTTCTGAGAAATTGATGAAGAAATTCATGCAACAATTTATTGAAAATCTCAGGAAGAATTTCCAGAAAAAATAATTTCCTAAGGAATTCCAAAAAAATCAATCTATGGTAGATTAAAAAAATGCCCTGAAAAAACTAAAGAAACCCCTAGAGGAGTTTTTGACGGAATAATAGGAGGATTTTTTTGGAGAAATATCGCTAAATGGTTCTCGGAAGGAGGGAGGGTTCCGTAGGGGAGAAGGGTTTGAATTTCACAAATTTTGCGATACGTACTATACTCTTAGGAAAACAGCGGAGGAATTCCTTACAGAGTGTCTTGTAATATTTTTAGAAGAATTATTGGAGAAAATTTCTTGAATAAATTTCTTCTCTTCGGTAGAAAAATTCCTAGAGGGAGAAATTCTGGAGGAACTTCTGAGAAAACACACGAAGGAATAACCGAAGGAATTCCTGATGGAATCTCTGAATAAAAAACCCTTCAAAAAATCATTGAAGGAGTCTGAAACTTCCTGGATATTTTTTCGGAAGATTTTCCTTAGAGGAATACTTGGAGAAGTTTCTGAAGAGGAATATTTTTTTAAGGAAAATCCGAAGAGATTTCTGGGGGACTTTCCTGATGAATGTAGGTAAAAATTTCAGAAACAATCGCAGGAGTAATTTCTGAATTGATTTTATATTTCTTTCATAAAATCAATTCAGAAATTACTCCTTGAAAAAAAAAAATTCAAAGAAATATGTGCAACAATCCTTAGAGGAGATTGTATTAAAAGGCATTTGTTAACTTATTTGGGATGGAATTCATGAAAGGTCTCCTAAGAGAACCATTGGAAGAATCTCTGGCGAACTTTCTGAAAAAATCATTGAAAAAATCTTGGGAAATTCCAGAAAGAATTTCTAAAGGAAACTTTTTGAAGGAACTCTGAAGGAATCCGGTAATGATTTTCTAAAAGAATAACCGGAGTTTTTGCCAAAAGAATCCATTCAAAGAAGTTATTGGTGGTTTTCTGGAGCAATTCCTAAAAAACAGAATTGAAGAAATCTTTGGACGAATTTTTGAGAAATTGTTGAAGAAATTTATGGAGTAATTTATACAGAATCTCCTAAAGAATTATTAGAGAACCAACCCATGGTAGATTTTTTAAGAATATCCATCCACAAAAAATAAAGGAACTCCTACAGGAGTTTCTGGTGGAATTGATGTAGGATTTTTTTTTTGAGAGAGATTGACGAATGAATCTCGGAAGAATGTTTGTAAAGAATGCTTACTTGAATTTCTGAAAAATCTAATGTAACCCTTCGAGACATTTGAAGAGAAACCTCTTAATGATTTTTGGAAAGAATCCCCGGAAGAATTTCTGCAGACATTCTAGGATAAATGTCTACATCAATCCCTTTGATTGTTTCAGGGAATTCTGTGAAAATTTCTGAAGAAATCCCTTCTAAAGTTTCTAAAGCAAATATTTGAGGAGATTCTAAGGCAATCCATAGAAAATATATTCCAAAAGTATCCCTGGAGGATATTTTGAAAGTATTTGTGGAGGTACTTGCACCAATTTACGAAGAAATCCCTAAAGGAATTAAAAAAACCCGAATTAATCCACCTAGCGGTGATGGTGCCTTTCTCGTGCTTTAAAATATCCTTTCGACAAAACTTAAGCGACATGTAGATGACATTGACATAAATACAAAATGAAAACTGCTTAATCTACTCAATATGGATACATTTTATACTAGCATGACATCCGATATTCAGTCAATAAAAGACAACGCACAGTGGGAAAAATAGGTATAAAACGCGAATAAATTCGATATCTCTGCTCGGAGTGGATGGATTCGAATGAATTTTTGACACAAAATTCAAATATCTCTATAGTTTCAGATAAAGGGGGTGTCATTCGCCGCACGATGCTGGAAATCAGTGTATTAAGCTCGTTTTACCCCACGCTCTCTTTCTCTCACCTTTTTGAGAAAATCCTCATCTATTCCCGACTGGCGTGCAAAATAAATGACTCATTTAACTCGTATTTGTGCAAAAACTTGCATAGTATCGACAATTTGACATAAGGTTGGTCTTACTCTTATCGATTCCGTTCCACTCCTGGCAGAGATGCATGTGAAAGTTTTAAAAAATAGGGGATATCGGAGTTATTTGAAGATAATTCAAATTTAAAGGTCGTGCGGTCAGCCAAACCAGCTCCATTCGATACTACGGAAGTTCTTATACAAACACAAATTAAATCAATCATTTATTTTGCACTTCAGGATTTTTCCAAATAGATGAAAACGAGAGATAGTGGGGTAAAACGGGCCCGATACACCGATTTCCAGCATCGTGCGGCGAACGCCACCCCCCATATCTAAAACTGTATAGATTTTTGCAGTTTGTGTCAAAAATTCATCTGAATCCATCCACTCCGAGCAGAGATATTGAATTTATTCGCGTTTTATACCTATTTTTTCTCATTGTGCAATGATTCAAAATTGAAACCAAACAAGTGTCATACAGCCGCAAAATTTTGAAGCGTCATTCTAGATTTTCAGGTCATCATTTATGAGAACTTAGACCTATTCGTCACCGTTCATACCCAACGTTTATCAGGCCATCAAACAAAGCCACGATATGATTTATCACTTGAACGTTAGTTCTGCTACACAACAGTTAGAATATGTGATCTAAGGCTATTTTCTTGCTAACCGTTCATTTGGTTATCAAAAAATCTGCGATCTGATGTGTCGTATGGTATGGGTTTGGTTTATTTTTATATTTGGTAACTTCCGGTGGGATACCCGGAACTGATTCCATGACACTACCGGTTGTCCCAGATATGGTCTGAGATTATTTTATTGCTAATTCTTCACCTATACCTAATCGGGTTTGATTCAAATTTACTGTTTAACTGCTTTCGAAGGCACACCCGAACCCGCAATAGTACCGAGAAGTATCTAATGTGGTCTGACCCTATTTTTTACTAATTGTGCATCGGATTGTCGATAAGTCGTGATCTGATGTACCGTCAGTAAAGGTGACATTAGGCCTGGGGGTAACTTTGGGCCAAAAATCAAGAAAGATGATTCGTTCAAAAAACTAACATTTACCTAAGTGACTATCAAAAGTAGGTAGGATATAATAGATATAATTTGCGTCAACCATGTGGTGTAGAAAAAAGTGATCTTTAGTTAATTTTTCAATTGAGAAACAGTGATGTGAATTTTATTGTTAGACATACTACACAAAATCGTTGTTTTGAAATATCGTTTAGAAAACAGAAGAACACCCGGTATGCAGGGATGGGAACACTCACTTGCAAAGAGTTACACTCACTTGATATTATCTCTGCTCAGAAGCATGCTATCAAAAATAGTGTATGGAGCACTTTTAGCATATAATTTTATCTAAAAGTTTGCCGAATAATGTGAGGGTCGCACATGCATAATAAAGCCGCGACAGAGCTATGAAGGTGACTCTCCACGTGGTGAGTGTAAATTACACTCACTCCATGGAGAGTCGCTTTCGCAGCTCTGTCGAAGATTTGCTAAGCGTGTGCGACCCTTACACTGTTTGTCAAACTTTCAGATAAAACTACAAGGTAAAAGTGCTCCATACATTGTTTTTATAACATGCTTCTGAGCTTAGAAAATATCAAGTGAATGTATCTGTATGTCAAGTGAGTGTTCCCATCCGTGCCGGTATGTAATGAATTGCTGATTCCAGGGTGTATTGAGCACTTATTCTGAAAAGTAATATAAGTTGTATTGGTTTTGTTAGCTTTTTTGTACAGAAAATTTAATAATACGAGCTGTTGTGCAAATCCAGCTTTTTGGGGGTGACTGGGCCATGCAGTTGCAAGGAAATAACCTTGAGAACCCTACAAATTTGAATAAAAAAAACCTGTAAGCGAGCGTTCATAGAATTTTATGCCCAATTATGCGAAAAGTTTCAGAGATTATTGTAAGATTTAGTCAAAATCCAAAGGCACGCACAAGCTTACGTACCTTAATAATTTTAGCATTTGATGAAGAATACTTCTATCTTTTATTGAGGATGAATATATTGAATATATTTAAGTGACAACGGATGATTTCTATTGTATCGTTGATGGATGACAATCAATGTGGTTCAATTTTTACGTTTATTTGTCTGTGAAGCTATTTTAAACGGATTTAACACTAATCAGTTGTGCGTAAGTATCAATATATTCAATATTTTTGATAAGCCATCAATATTTTGTGAAATTGAACAATTTTGGTTGATTTTTAATGTTTGGACCAATGTCACCCCTTAGAAGGGGTTAAATTGGGCCAATTTTAATTAAGCTACAACATCGTCAAAAAAAATTTTAGAGCATTTATATCTACACTAGTCCTGAGTTATACCTAAATGAACGAGTATACGAAATTTAAAGTTAATTTAGAGCTAAAATATTGTTGTAACGACTTATAAAAGGAAGGACTATGCAATTTTGGCCCAATGACACCCCCACTGATGGCACCACATCCATGAGTTAGGTTAAAATTTACATTTTGCTACCCGGATCCGGTTCCGGGTAACTACCGGTTGTACCAAATATGGTCTGACACTATTTTCTTGTTAACTGTTCATCGGGTTACCAAAAACGCTGCAAAAAAATGTGTCGCATGCATGGTATGACAATTCCGGCGGGACACTCGGAACCGGTTTTGGAACACTACCAGTTGTTTCTAATGTGATCTAAGGCTACTTTCTTGCTAACCATTCATCAGGTTATCGTAAAAGCTACGATTTGATGTGTCACATGCCTGGATTTGGATCACTTTTACATATGGCCACTTCCGGCCACTCAAAACTGATTCCGAAATATTTGCTGGCCGTTCAATAGGTAATCGAAAAAGCCGCTCTTTGATGTGACGCATGTATGAGTTTGGTTCACTTTAAGATTTGACCATTTCGGCAGGATACTTAGATCCGGTTCCGGAACATTACCGGTTCAGATATGGTCTGAGACTATTTTCCTGCTTATTGTTCATCAGGTTATCGAAAATGCCGTGGTTTGATGTGTCGCATGCATGAGTTTGAATCACTTTTATATTTGGCCTCTTCCGACGGGACGCACAGAACCGGTTCCGGAACACTACCGGTTCAGATATAGTCTGAAACTATTTTCCTGCTTACCGCTCATCAGATTATCGAAAATTCCGTGGATCGATGTGTCGCATGCATGGGTTTGATTCACTTTTATATTTGGCCACTTCCGGCGGGACGTTCGGAACCGGTTCCGGAACACTACCAGTTCAGATATGGTCTGAGACCATTTTCCTGCTTACCGCTCATCGGGTTATCGAAAATGCCGTGGTTTGATGTGTCGCATGCATGAGTTTGGTTCATTTTTATATTTGGCCACTTCCGGCGGGACACCCAGAACCGGTTCCGGAACACTACTGGTTCAGAAATGGTCTGAGACTATTAACCTGCTTACCGTATATCAGATTATCGAAAATGCCGTGGTTTGATGTATCGCATGCATGGGTTTGTTCCACTTTTATATTTGGCCACTTCCGGCGAGATGTCCGGGACCGGTTCCGGAACATTATTGGTTCAGATATGATCAGAGACAATTTTCCTGCGTACCGCTCATCAGGTTATTGAAAATTCCGTGTTTTGATGTGTCGCATGCATGGGTTTGTTTCACTTTTTTATTTGGCCACTTCCGGCGGGATGTCCGGGACCGGTTCCGGAACATTACCGGTTCAGATATGATCAGAGACAATTTTCCTGCGTACCGCTCATCAGGTTATCGAAAATGCCGCGGTTTAGTGTGTCGCATGCATGTGTTTGTTTCACTTTTACATTTGGCCGCTTACTGGGGTCCCGTTCCGGAACACCTAAATGGCCATATCTCCGGAACGGCTGGACCAATCCGAACCATTTTCAATAGGAAACAATGAGACCAGATTCCGCGTCGAATGAACCGTCGGTCATTAAAATCGGTTGAGGTTTACTGCCAAAAAGTGATGTGAATTTTTTTGTACACACACATACACACACACACACATACACACACACACACATACACACACACAGACATCACCTCAATTTGTCGAGCTGAGTTGATTGGTATATGTGACTTGACCCTCCGGGCCTTCTATCAAAAAGTCATTTTTGGAGTGAACATATAGCCTTTCCGGTACACTTAGTGTACGAGAAAGGCAAAAATAGTTTTGGAAGATTTCTTTCTTCGAATCCCTGATTACTTTGTGTAGAATTTGCCGAAGCAATGCATTCAAGATTACCTAAAGAAATCTCCTATGAAGCTTCTGGAGAAATGCCACATGAAACTTCACAAAGCAGTCCATGGAAGATTCTTTAAAAGAATTTCTCGAAAAATTTCCGAAACAATCTCAGAAAGATTTTTAGTAGAAATCGCCCAGAAATATTCCAAATTAGCTTTGTAAATTCTTTCATAATCAATTCGGAACATAAGGAACTCTGAAAGAGTGTCCGAATGCATTTCATGAATTTCTTGAAAAGATCCTGGAAGAATTTGTGGATGATTTTCTAAAGGAAAACTTTAAGAAATTTCTGAATCTAAATTTATTTGAAAATCTTTCTTTTTTTTATTTTTCGAACAAATCTTATTGAAAGTTTTGTAGGATTCCTTAATAGAAATTGTGAGTTTATTCTTGTTATTATTTTTGTGAAATAAACGGTCAAAAAATTTCCAAAATTCCAAAGGATCAGACAAGTTTTCCTAGGCATTTACAAAAAAAAGTCATGGAAAGTTGTTGGAGAAATTCTTGAAAATACAGCAAGAGGAATTTCAGCAGAAATCTTTGGAAAAATTTCTATGTACTCACAAACATTATTCTACGTGTATGGGGCATCAGAAATGAAAAGCTCGCAATAAATACCATGGCGCAAAAAATAGAATAGGCTATATCCTTCTATACTATTAAGGAAAAGTGCTGTATTCCGTAAAAAAAATTCCAACAAAATTTCCCTCATGTATGAAGGTGTCAATTTTTTATCCGATCATCGTAGAATGACAGAATTGAGATCTTACAATAGCAAAAGCTTGTATACGCAACAGCCAAGTGATAATGCGCCTTTTAGCGGTCAAATGTCGTAAGCATGAATCTCATCTGTGTGCGTTAATGTATTATTTACTCATTCTGAACTGACAAAAAAAAGATAAAACCACTGAATGCAACCAGACAATATTCATAAATTCCACTCACCGCACAATTTTTGAATTCATCCCACTCAGTTTAGATAAAGAACCACATCTCGTTTCACCGTTCATCTAACCGTTCAACCATTCGTCGCTGACTGCCGAGACCAAAAATTATGATGATAATCCTTGCTTCCCGGTCGTGGGATGCAATGCTGCAGCAGCGTAGCAGCGTTTTGGCAGCAAAAGTAATCGTCGACTGGAAAGTGTTTTTCCGGGGGTTTCCACCGCGTTGGTTACCATGGTGCTCACTCACTGCTGGCACCGCGGGCCTATTGCAAAAGATCATTGTCGGCGCTTCAGCCGGTCGTCCTGCCCAAGCCCATATCTAGGTACTATCCGTTGTCGCTCAGACGTGGCGCAAAAAATAGGCATCCGAAATCTATTGCTCGAACAGCATGCAGAAGATTGAACCAGCCGCAGCCAGGCAGCCAACGCGATGCGATGGAAAGTGAGTTTTAATCGGGTGAAGCCAAGCCCGAACAATTACAAAACAACAATCCAACTGGCGATGGTGATGGTGGGGCTGCTCTGCCATGGTCATGCCATAGAATCTCCCCAGAGCGCAGCGGAATGCAGGGCGAAAGTGGAAGAGTTATGTGCGTGATTTTATGACAATAATGCTGATGTTGGCTCGAAAAGAGCTTCGGCATTCGGCGCCACCCCACCACCACTACCAGCGCCACCACCGTCGATGCAAATTGCGATGAATTTTCCGCGGTGAAAATAGACGATGATGAAAACCAGCGACAACAACGTTTACATGCGTTCCGCAATTTATTTCAATAAAACGGCTGAATGGGATTGTTTTGAGTTCGGGCATACGGAGTTTTTAAAAATCCGGGAAAATGGGAAATGATTTGTGAACAGGGAGCGAGGTTTGATTTGGTTTCGCACTGTGCGTTGTTGGGTTTTGAGAAGTAATGAATGGGACTCCTAAATTGACAGAATGGTCGCTAAGTGCACGCGCCATGGTTGGATGTTATTGGCGAATTGTTCGTGGATCGATTAAAGGGAGTTTTTGATTGAGTTAAATTCCTTTGGTTGAACTAGAAAGAGCCAGCAACAAATGCGAATGTGATCATCAAATTAACACCAAACCAACCAGTCATTTAGCATAATCGAGTAATTTGAGCACTTGAGAGCAAATGACATTACGGGGGAATAAAAAAGTGGTTTGTCCACTTAACAAATGGCAACCAAGTCATCAGCCAAATGAAGTGGTGCTTCACACAATGTAAACATTCATCAACCACTGGAGCGGTAAATGTCATGTCATTTGGTTCCACGAGTTGTTACAGCGGTTGTTTAAAATTTGATTGAACCCCAATTTTATGTTATATGCAAATGCGCGAATAGCGTACTGCAATACACGTAAAATAATGTTCACCTTAATTTATTTCATTTTTAAAGCTTTACTTCAAATTGAGTCGAAATAATGTCACCCATTTGCTGCCACAACATGAAAGAAACTGGTGCGCATTTCTTTTTCATTATCATACAAATTGAGCCGAAGGGTCTCAGATTTTCATGAAACTTTTTCCACTGGCAGGGCTCATGGATATGTGAACAAAAAAAAATTGAGGAAAATTCAGGGTCGTCTATTTTCCCGGAAAACTTAGGTGATTTTTTTTTGTTTTCCCCTGACACTACTTGCTTTGAAAAATCATAACTCAAGAACGTAGCATCGTAGAAACAAAATTTTTTAATGAAAATGATTTTCTGAAAATGAAAAAATCATAACTCAAGAACGAAGCATCGTAGAAATATTTTTTTTAGAAAATGAAAGCAAATTTTCTTAGAAATCCAAAAAAATATGAATTGGAAATAATTTTTCGCAAAATTTTCCACCGTTGAGAAAATTTATAAGGAAAAGCCGGAAATCGTGGAAAATTTTCAAACAAATATTTTTGGGATTGTAATTTTATAAGCTTTGATCGCTGAAATTTATGAAATGTATTTTTTTTTTCTCGTTACTGAGTTATGGTCAATTATGTGAAAATGACCATGTAAGGCTATATTATAGGGTCATTTTTCACAAAATTTGCCATAACTCAGGAACGAAAATTAAGTTCATTTCAAAAATTTCAGCGATCGAAGCTTATGAAATTACCTTCTCAAAAATATTTTTTTTGTAATTTTCCACGAGTTCGGACATAGTTTTTCCGGCTTTTTTTTTATAAATTTTCTCAACGGTGAAAAATTTTCCTGGAAAACTTTTTCCTATTCATATTATTTTGGATTCCTGAGAAAATTTACTTTCATTTTCTAAGAAAACTTTGTTTCTACGATGCTTCGTTCTTGAGTTATGATTTTTCAAAGAAAAGGCTTTTGTGCCACATATGGACATTTTTTAACAAAATTGGCCATAGCTCAAAAACGAAAAAAAAAGTGAATTCCAAAAATTTCAGCGATTAAAGTTAATAAAAATATTTTTTTCGAAAATTTTTCACGAGTTCGGGCATAGTTTTGCCGGCTTTTCTTTACGAATTTTCTCAACTGTGGAAAATTCTGTGGAAAACTTTTTCCAGTTCATATTTTTTTTGGATTTCTGAGAAAATTTGCTTTCATTTTCTAAAAGAACTTTGTTTCTACGATGCTACAAAAGTAGTGTCATGGAAAAACAAAAAAAAAATCACCTGAGTTTTCCGGGAAAATAGACGACCCTGAATTTTCCTCATTTTGTTTGTTCATATATCCATGAGCCCCGCCTGTGGAAAAAGTTCCACGAAAATCTGAGACCCTCCGGTCCAATTCGTACGATAATAAAAAAAATCCCCTGGATACACTCAAAAAGGCTTTTCCCTTTTTATTTTTTTTTATTAAAAATAAATAAAAATTAATTTATCAAAAAAATCCTCCGGGTATTCCTTAAGAATGCCTTTCTGTCCAGTTATTTATTTGAAAATGTGTCCAGGAATATTTCTTGATTCTACTTCAAGATTTTTTTCCAAAATAATCCTGGGATTCTTTCTGGAATTTCTTCAAAGATTGCTATAAACATTGGTGTGTATTTCTTTCATTATTTCTGAAGTTATTCTCCCAGGAATATTATCAGAATGCACTCCAGGAGGTTTTTTTTTTAATTTCTCCAAGAGTTCCACTAGAAATTTCTCATGTGATGCTTCCAGACATTTTTTTAACAGGTCTCTGCCGGAAAAGGTCTCTTGGAAAGACTCAATTCCAGATAAAATATTGATACAGAGATTCAGAAATCATTTCAGAAATTCATCTAATTGTTTCCTATTTCTAGAAGTTCTCCAGAAATTTTCACCGGTACAACTGCATATATTCAGGGTACAGAGAGCACAGGTGGATCAGGTAGAGCGTAATGTGGCAAGTATTGGGCGTGGCTGAGGCTGGAGATCGTTAGACACAAACTGAGTATTGTGGCATACTATTGCTTATTATGTTTTTTTTTCCTAAATTTATCTAGAAGAACACATCCACAGATTCGTCTTCCAGTTCCACCAAGAGTTCCTACAGAATTTCCTTCATGTGTTTCTCCAGAGTTACTTGGGATTTATTTAGACTTTCCTCTAGGAATTAAATTAGAATTTTTCCTGGTGATGATTACCCAGACAACCAGTAATCGTATAACATGTAGCATAAGATGATGATGTGGAGGCCATATGCGTGCATGCCTCCATTTAGGCGCATGTAAAATGTACGCATATCGCCTCCACTTTAACATCTTATGCAACATCTTATACGATCACTGGTTGACTGGGTAGGAAATATTTACAAATACTCTCTCAGCAATTTCTACAGAACTGATTAACAATCTATGCCTTGGCGTTTTACGGGAAAATTGTCAAGAAAATGTTCTATGAAAACCTTTAGAGGGTTCTCCAGTCTTTCAGATTTTATTAAAAAAAAAACTTGAAAAAACATTATTTTTTCAGAAAATTCCTTAGCGGATCTCTCCTGGATTTCTAAAGGACTTTTTTGTTTCTGAATTTCATTTGAAAATTTCCCCCAACTAGGGATTTTTTCTATACCAACCCTTTCAGAAGTTAAATAACAAAGTCATCTTGGAATTTCCTAAAAAATATCTCCTGTAAATCTTACTAGAATTCCTTCGAACACCCATCCAAGTATCCGCTGAAATGTATTGAGAAATTCTCAAAGACTATGGCGTATCTTTATTTGCAATTTATGCAGGGGTTTCCACAGACATTTTTGAGAGATTTCTTAAGAAATTCCTCTGTGGATACCTCCTCCAGAAATTTCTCAGGCAATATTTCCAGAATTCGTCCACAAGTTTTTCGTGACTTTTTTTTTCTAGGTATTGAGGAGGTAACTCATAAAGTTTCTTTTGGTATTCCCCCGAGCATGCATCCAAAAATTCCTCCAGAGGCAAGTTTAAAAATTGCTTTAGGAGTTTTTTACTAGGAATCTCTCCAGGTTTTTTTTTGGGAATTTCTTCTCAGAATTTTCAAAGGCATCACCTGGAGTTTTTAAATGGTTCCTCCAGATAACCCTCCATGGATTTCTTTCAATGTCACTGCATGGATTCTGACAAGAATTCTTCCAATTTTTTTTTTATAGAAATTCATGGAAAAATACTTCTTAGCAAATCACTGGAGAAATGTCTGGAACAGATCCTGCAGAAACATCTACAGAAATCCGAGAAGACTGCAGGAGCAAATTCCAAAAATATACACCCTTATAAAAATTTGAACAGAAATTTCTGGAAGAATTACTCAGATAAATCTTGGAAGAACAATAGCAAGAATTTTCAAAGGAATCCCAGTAGGATTTTTGCATTTTTGTTTTGAGAATTTCATAAAAAAAACCCATGCAAGAACTATTAAAGATTTTTTCACTGAAATTTCTGTATTAATTCCTAAATTCTACCATAAAATGAAATTTTTGATGAATTTGCTATAGAAACTGCTCGGAGAACCCTTAGTGGAATTTTTAGAAAAGTTTATTGAAGAGTTTTAAGAGAAAGAGGTTTATGCAGACATCTTTTGGTAGTATTCTTGAAGGATTTGCTGAAAGTATTGTTGGAGAAATTTGTAGACTTATTCCTGGAGAAATCTTTAGGAAATACCTGGAGAAAAGCCTGGGTAAGCTTTTGCAAATATCCCTAGAAAAAACTCTTATGATCTTTCTAAAAAAACAGGTCGATTTGCCTAGAAATGTTGGATTTCTTATAAAGTATCTGAACGAATTCCTGGAAGAATCTCTGGAAAATGTTCAAAAAAAAAGTTAAAGCAAGGATCGATGGAAGAATTTCTGAATGAATCCCTTAAAACTACTCTTAATGAAACCCTCGTGAAATTTCCGAAGAATTTCCTAATGAATCCTTAGAAAAACTTTTGAAGCAATCCCTGGAGGAGTTTCAAAAGAATTCTTGTATAAATTTTTGGAGAAACGTTGTTGGAAGTCCTCGAGAAATATTTGATAGAGAAGATGGAAGAATTTCCGAAGAAACCAGCTCCTGGACAAATTTTGAAAGAACTTCGTAGAAAATTTCCTAAATGAATTTTTGGAGGATTTTGAAAAGGAATCCATGGAGCAATTTCGGAAAAATCCGATCAAAGTGCATTTGAACTATTTCTGGGGTAAACAACAGTTTGACAAAAAATATAAACGAAGTATGTTTTTTGACGACTTTCTGGAAGAATTCTAGGATGAATTTCGCCTAATTATTTTCTGAAAGAATCAGTAAAAGATTAGTGAAGAAATTTATGAAGAAATTCCTGAAGCAATTCCTGTATTTTTTTCTTAAATAAGCTTTCTTACAATTTGGGGAAGCACAGCATTTTGAAGAATGGCACAGGCAACTTTTCTTGTATTAATGATGGCACAAATAATTGCACAAAATCACAAAGCTGTTTTTTTCTTCATGAATGAGAGCGCCTAGTCGAGAATCCTTGTTTTACCACACATAATAAAATGTTCTGAACGACATTGGATAATTAAAAAAAGAATTATCCCTTCCAGATTTCTGCACAACTGCCCGAAAGAATTATGTGATGTTTCAGTGGATGAACTTTAGAAAACATATTCAGAGGAAGGCATTTAGGAATCCTCGTAGAAATTTCGGAAGAAATTTGAAGAATAGGTGGAAGAATTTGCAGATGAGTTCCTGAAGGAATTTATATGGGTTTCGGACTAAGACATAAGCAAAGTCAACCCAACTTACAATTTCAAGTCGCAAACAAGAAAGCTTGCTGAATTGTTGCTCGATAATGGTAATGATAGCTGAACTAAAAATATGCTCTCCACATTACTGTTTGAATAATTGTTCGATTGAAAAAGTAGTCAATGTTTGACATTCTTCTTAAGATGCTCAACTGTTGGCTTTTCGGTTTGGTTCAATTAAAAGCGAAAAATTGCTATGGCATATAGGTATTGAATTTGAACGCTTTTAATCTAACCGTTAAAGGATATCTTCCAACCATTGAAGGATAACTTCCTGGATTCCACAAAGAATACCCGAAAGGATTTCCGCCAGAATAATTGCAAGACTTTCATAATATTTTTCTGACATATAACGAGACGAATATATCCAAAAAAATCGAGAAGAACACTTCTAAGAAACCGGAAAAGATTTTCTGGAAGCATTTTCCATAGAATCCTAGGTAAAAATCAAATACTCCATGATAATTCGCAGGTCATCGATTGAAATCTAAAGAAGAAATTCTAAGAAAGTAGCTGGAGTAGCAGGAATATTATCAGAATTCTCTTCAGGAGGTTTTTTTTTTCAAATTTCTCCAAGAGTTCCACTAGAAATTTCTCATGTGGTTCTTCCAGATATTTTTTATCGGATTTCTGCCGGAATTTCTCCAAAGGTTTCTTGAAAAGACGAAATTCCAGATGAAATGTTGACACAGAGATTCAGAAATCCTTTCAAAAATTCATCTAAGTGTTTCCTATTGCTAGAAGTTCTCCAGAAGTTGTCTCCGGTACAACTGCATATATTCAGGGAACAGAGAGCACAATGGGCGGACCAGGTGGAATGTAATCTGGCAAGTATTGGGCGTGGCTGAGGGTGGAGAGCGTTACCCACAAACTGAGTATTGTGCCGTTCTTTTGCTTGTTATGTTTTATCCCAATTGTGATGTTGTGCATATCTTCCAGGCATTTTTCTATCAGAAATTTCTCTAGAAGAGCACATACAAAGCTTCGTCTTATAGTTCCTATGAGAGTTCCTACATAATTTCCTTCAGGTGTTTCTCCAGATTTTTCTCCATGAATTCTTTTAGAATTTTTTCTGGTGATGATCATGAAATTTTTACAAAGACTCTCTCAGTAATTTCACAAAACTGATACATATTCTTTACCTTGACATTACGAGGAATCTCCAGCTCAGTTCTTAGAGATTTTCTTCAAAAGATTGCTTGAAACATCATTATTTTTCCAAAAATTTACTTAGTGGATCTCCAGGATTTCTCAAGGACTTATTTTGTTTCTGGATTTCGTATGGAAATGTCCCCCAACTAGGATTTTTTTTTCTATATCAAACCTTTCAAAAGTTAAATAAGGGGTCGTCCATAAATGACGTAGCTTTTAAGTGAGGAAGGGCAGTTCCTGAAATTGCTACGAGCCGTGTATTAAGTATGGGAGAATAGTCTACAAGGGGGGAGGGGGTGTTGAAAATTAGCTTAAAAATGCTACGATTATGAACGGGCCCTAAAAAAGTCTTCTAGGATTTTTTTTAAGAAATATCTCCTGTAAATTTTACTAGGATTCCTTCAGAAAACCTCTCAAGTATTCGCTGAAATATTTTGAGGACTTCGTAAAGACTCTGCCGTATCTTTATCTGCAATTTCTGCAGGGCTTTCTGTGGATATTTTTAGGTGATTTCTTAAGAAATTCCTCTGCGGATCCCTCCTCCAGAAATTTCTCAGGAAATATTTCCTGAATTCGTCCACAAGTTTTTCATGACTTTTTTGTTCTAGGAATTAAGGAGATAACTCATAAAGTTTCTTTTTGTATTCCCACGAACATGCATCCAGGAATTCCTCCAGAGGTTAGTTCAAAAATTGCTTCAGGAGTTTTTGTCCAGAAATCCCTCTAGGAAATTTTTAGAAAATTCTTCTTAGAATCTTCTAAGGCATCACCTGAAGTTTTTAAATGGTTCCTCCAGATAATCCTCCAGGGTTTTTTTTTAATATTCCTGCATGGATTTAGTGAGAATTCTCCAGGATTTTTTTAAAAGAAATTCATGGAAAAAATCTAAGCAAATCCCTGGAGAAATGTCTGGAATAAATCCTGCAGACATATCTACAGAAATCCGAGGAGATACTTGTGATGGAACTGCAGGAGTAATTTCCTAAAAAAATACACCTTTATAGAAATTTCTGCAGAAATTTCTGAAAGAATTACTCAGAGAGCTCTTGGAGGAACAACAGGAGGAATTTTCAAATTAATTTCAGTAGAATTTTTGCATTTGTTTTTTGAGGAATTTTAGAAAAACCCATGCAAGTACTTTTAAAGTTTTATTTAACAGAAATTCTTTCCTTAAATCAAATTTTCGATGAATTTGCTGTAGAAACTCCTCGGAGAATCCTTAGTGAACTTTCTAGAAAAGTTTATTGAAGCGTTTAAAAAGATAGAGATTTTTTCAGATTTTTTTTTTTTTGTAGTTTTCTTGGAGGATTTTCTGTTAGTATTTTTGTAGCAATTTGTGGACTTATTCCTGGAGAAATCTTTTGGAAATACATGAAGAAAAGCCTAGAAAAAACTCTTATGATATTTCTAAAAAACTAGTCAAATTTGCCTAGAAATGTTGGATTCTTTGAAAAGTATCTGAACGAATCTTGATTTATCGACTGTAAAGTTTTCTATCAAATATGGTTTGGCTTGCAGATAGACTTAGCAGTATGCTCTCTGGACTAATACACAGAATTAACACAGTCATGACAAAAAACACTAATGGACAAAATAACAGAAACACCAACCACCAATCCGACCCCACCTAAACCATAACACAGATCAGTTACCAAACAGTCTACCGAAGCAGTGAGTGAACTTGAACTTCAACGGTAATTTTCTCGTTTTTGATTAGTATATTTTTGACTATATTACTCAATATAATTAAATTTTCAAACAATAGTGATGCGACGAACAAAAATAGGACAATTTTATTTAGAAATTAAACACACAATGACAAAAAACAGAACTCTAGTAAGTAAATGACACACAAATAGAAATGCAAAATTAAACTTATTGTATAAACCATTTTAGTGATCCCAAGAAGAAGGCAAAATACATTGCGCCGAAACGTCGGAAAATAGATAACCTCTGTTTCCTTTAGATTTGAGGGACTGCAGGCCAAACCATATCTGAACGAATGTTCAAAAAAAAAAAAAAAACTGGAAGAGTTAAAGCAAGAATCGTTGGAAGAATTTCTGAATGAATCCCTTAAAACTACTCTTAATGAAACCCTCGTGAAATTTCCGAAGGATTTTCTTAATGAATCCTTAGAAAAACTTTTGAAGCAATCCCTGGAGGAGCTTCAAAAGAACTCATCAAAAGAATTCTTGTATAAATTTTTGGAGAAACGTTGTTGGAAGTCCTTGAGAAATATTTGATAGAGGCCCTGGAAGGATTTCCGAAGAAACCACCGCAGGAGTTTCTGAAAGAAACCTTAGTAGATTTTAAGACCCAGCTCCTGGACAAATTTTGAAAGGACTTCGTAGAAAATTTCCTAAATAAATTCTTGGAGGATTTTGAAAAGGAATCCATTAAGCAATTTCGGAAAAATCCGATCAAAGTGCATTTTTAACTATTTCTGGGGTAAACAACAGTTTGAAAAAAATATAAATGAAGTATGTTTTTTGACGACTTTCTGGAAGAATTCTTGGATGAATTCTCAGAGAATTTCGCCTTATTATTTTCTGAAAGAATCAGTAAAAGATTAGTGAAGATGAAGCAATTCCTGAATTTATGGAGCAATTCCTGAAGCAATACCTGTATTTTTTTTTTCTTAAATAAGCTTTCTTAGAATTTGGGGAAGCACAATATTTTAAAGAATGGCACAGGCAACTTTTCTTGTATTAATGATGGCACAAATAATTGCACAAAATCACAAAGTTGTTTTTTTTTCTTCATGAATGAGAGCGCCTACATAATAAAATGCCACACATAATAAAATGTTTTGAATGACATCGGAAAACATCCTGGAGGAACTATAAAAAAGAAGAATTATCCCTTCCAGATTTCTGCAAAACTGCCCGAAAAAATTATGTGATGTTTCAGTGGATGAACTTAAGAAAACATATTCTAGAGGAAGGAATTTAGGAATCCTCGTAGAAATTTCGGAAGAAATTTGAAGAATAGGTGGAAGAATTTGCAGAAGAGTTCCTGAAGGAATTCATATGGGTTTCGGACTGAGACATAAGCAAAGTCAACCCAACTTACAATTGCACAGTCACAAAGTCACAAACAAGAAAGCTTGCTGAATTGTTGCTCGATAATGGTAATGATAGCTGAACTAAAACTATGCACTAGACATTACTGTTTCAATCATTTTTCAATTGAAGAAGTAGTCAATGTTTGACATTCTTCTTAAGATGTTCAACTGTTGGCTTTTCGGTTTGGTTCAATTAAAAGCGAAAAATTGCTATAGCATATAGATATTGAATGATAACGCTTTTAATTTAACCGTTAAAGGATATCTTCCAACCATTTAAGGATAACTTCCTGGATTCCACAAGGAATACCCGAAAGGGTTTCCGCCAGAATAATTGCAAGACTTTCATAATATTTTTCTGACATATAACGAGACGAATATCTCTAAAAAAATCGAGAGGAACGCTTCTAAGAAACCGAAAAAGATTTTCTGAAAGCATTTTCCATAAAATCCTATGTTAAAATCAAACACTCCATGATAATTCGCAGGTCATCAATTGAAATCTAAAGAAAAAATTCTAAGAAAGTACCTGGAGTGATTGAGGAATAAATTTTACGCTGAAGGGGATTTTCCAGAAGATTTGCAAGAAAAAAATCTGCAGGAATGTGGAAAAATCCCCCAAAGAGTTTCAAGAAAAAGCGTAGAAAGAAATCAGAGAGCAATCCTATGTAAGATTTCGGAGGAAATCTTTGGAGAAAAACGATACTTCTGGATACTTCTTAATACCAACTCTGAACTCAAAGTATATATGTACCCTACCTAGTTTGATATGTACCCGGAGCTCCGGTACGACATCTAAAGGTCATCACAGTTCAGATTTCAAATAATCCTCACGTATTGTGCAGAATGAACTGTGCAAGGTCGGACCAAGTTATAAGTGAAAATTTTGATGGCCTGGTGTTATCGATGTAAATTTAGACTTATATGTGTGGATCCAAAAACACATGAAATAGTTATTTATATAACAAGATGCGAAATGATTGGTTGCTTATAATCTTTGGAGAAACCAAGGGTAGTTTAAAATAAATGTTCAAACTCGGATCTTTAAGGACTGTATCGGAGATTAACTATAAACATTCAAAATGCTCTATCTCGACGCACGATTGGTCTTTTCATTCCGGTTCTTCTATGAAATCTTCACAATATAGTTAAGTTTAGAACAGCTTGAAGAAATTTGGAAATTTTTTAGTATTCTTGAAAAAAATGGTTCTATGAGTATACCTCACAAAAGAACAATCCGTACAAACTGCATTTTTTTAATTTTTTTAACGTTTCAAACACTTGTAGCGAAAAAAAAATTGTACGGGGAAAAATCTGGAAAATAATGATTATTACTAGCAGTTCTGTACACATAACATATCACGCAAAACCGACTTTTGAAATTCTTCTTTTGGATAGAAAAACCTCCAACATTAAAAATATGGTATATCCCAAAACAACTCTTACTTTTTGGTCGAACTTTGACGCTCTGTTTTAAATATCTTTGGAAGTTATAAAATTCCGTTCTCTGATAAAGCTACCTCTTCAATAGATTTAGATACATACCCAATCGAAAAAAATGCAAATTTTCAACTTTATGTATTTTTTATTTGCGTAATCGTTCTTTGAAGACGCATAAAAAAGAGTTCCTCGAAAAATGGCCTTTTTTTTTCATTTTTAGGAATTGGACTAATCCGCGGAGGGAATTTTTCTTGATAAAAATAATTTTCCTACATCATGAGCATTTGCGCAAAAATAAGAGAAATTATTGAATATTTTCCCACAGTTTTCGCAATTTTAAATTTTAAGGAGCTGTCCAAAGTTTTAAAAACATACGTGCAATCTTTGAGATAAAAGTCCAAGTTAAATGATTATTTTTTGAAAATCAGAACTCCCATTCTTTATTTAAGAGATTCATATAGTATCTCCAAAATTAAAATTATGTTTATTTCGAACAGATTATTTTTCAGGCAATTGTGAACGTTTATAGTTAATTTCCGATACAGTCCTTATTTGATTATCCTGAATGCCTAGTAGGGTGGCCCACACTTATATGAAAAACAAAAATTGCGAAAAATGCCAAGTCTTACCTCCTAAATCAGATGTTTTGGACTCCCAGAAGCTACGTTCAAAATTTGAGCAAAATCAGTTGAGCCTAAGGGGGCGCTCAAAACGCTTGAAGTTTGTATGGGAAAACTTGGCCAAATGTATGCAGAAATTTTAAGTTTCCGAATTTGGCCGCTAGGTGGCGCTGTAAGCGTTCAATTAATAAACCCTTTGGTATTATTGTAGGTGACTATATGCCAAATAACTTTGTCGAAGACCGCGAAGTGATCCGACGGCTGTGAAAAAAGTTATACCCTAGGCAAAGTGAGGCAAAGTATTGAGATTTCATTATTGATATTATTCCTTTACATGTATTGGAAAAACAACAATAAAGTTTATCCTCACTGTCCCAAGGGTATAACTTTTTTCACAGATGTTAGATCACTTCGCGGTCTTCGACAAAGTTGTTTGGCATATAGTCACCTACAAAAATACCAAAGGGTTTATTAATTGAACGCTTACAGCGCCACCTTGGGGCCAAATTCGAAAACTGAAAATTTAAATTTCCGCATACATTTGGCCAAGTTTTCTCATACAAACTTCAAGCGTTTTGAGCGCCCCCTTAGGCTCAACCGATTTTGCTCAAATTTTGAACGTAGCTTCTGGGAGGTAAGACTTGGCATTTTTCGAATTTTTTTTTCATATAAGTGTGGGCCACCTTGCCTAGTCTAGTAAACTTCTTTGAATAGCAATCAATTTCTTTTCTGATAAGATGATTAATAAATTTAGCTACACGATGAGCATTGGTTGCTTTCACTGCAAATTATGCTATAGCACCTCCAAGAATATGTACTAACATCACCACGAGATGATTGGATTCCATCAAAGGCACCACTACTGGGTTAACTTGTCCGATGATGTCCCTTCGAGGGACTTCGATTTCACACCGCATTTCCGCAACAGCAACAGCAGCCCTTGTAAATTAATTTACAAGCAATGGCAAGTAATTAATGCAGTCGCCGGAAATCGTCACCGGGAATGGAGGATTTATTGATCGGTGACACCACTTTGTGCCGTCTGACACCCGGAGACAGTTGTGCGTGCGTGCAATGTCTCTTGGTTGCCTTTGAGCCTAATGCTTGACGCTTGGGATGAAACCGGACGGGGCCACTTGAAGTTAACTGCCGCCGTGTTGGTTATTGGGTTTGCTGATTTATGGCTGTATGTGTATGTGTGTATAATTCGTGTGAATGTGTTTATTTGGAATGCAAATACTAAGCGACTGGTTAAATCAACAGTGCGAGATGTGAGCAAAGCAAATATTATAAATTCAAACGATTTGATGAAAAGTTGCCAGTTGAGGTCAGAGCACCATTCGCATACAAGTAAGCAAGGAAGCTGTTTAATTACATTTGATTTTTGAAACAATTCCAGTAACTACATACCTATCAAACGCTGACTGGAGTTCTCCACGTGGGGTAAAGTTTCTACCCTAGCATCGCATCGGTAAGTTTAATTTGTTGGCACAAAGACAAAGCATCGCACAGTCAGTCAGTCAGCCAGCCGGTGAGGGAGGTTGAGCAAATTGCTGCACTTGATGGCACCTGTGTGGCACGTAACATACAAAGTCAGCAGTTGAAAAGCACCAATCACAATAAAGCAATTATCCCGCAATAAAATCCTTTTGATTTGTGTACCTACCGTTTGACTTCTGTGCTTCGCAATTCAGACTGGTACACCTTTTTAATTGCTTTATTACATGTTGGACTATTTATTATCTGTCTCTTTTGTCGAGAGAAAATTGTCGGGGGAAATGTGTTTGAATTGTTCTACAGTTTTTCATGTTTAGTCTGGGGACTTCCCAATGCCAGTGCTGCCGGGTAGTGGCGAAAGTGCGTACTAGCATGCAACTTTCACTTTCCGCTTGCCGGGATTGCTGCCTTTCACCTTTCTGAACTACTACTGTAGGTAAGCGCGCTCCTGGCTTCGTGCCAATTGTAATAAAAAGTAATTGTTATTCATGTCATGTCACGTGTCTGAGGCGGTGTGTTTGTGTGCTCATCAGGCGGCTGATATCTACCGGTTGTGATCTCTGGAGTTGTGCCCTGGCACTGACGACGACCGAGCAAAGACCATCTCACCTGCCAGCTCCTGTGAAGTGTGTGTGTGTGTGTGTGTGTGTGTGTGTGTGTGTGTGTGTGTGTGTGTGTGTGTGTGTGTGTGTGTGTGTGTGTGTGTGTGTGTGTGTGTGTGTGTGTTTGTGTGTATGTGAGAGTGTGTAATCATGTGCCACTGATAATTGCTGTGAATTATGTGAACAAATTAGTCGCCCGTTGGTCAGCAACAGCACCCCGTGGAACCGGGGTCAAGCGAGCAAAAGGGGCAGGAGGATTTTGTGAGAATTAGTTTTCACCGTTTGACGTGCTGCACATGACCGGGCTGACGGAGACCATACGTGTGAATGTGCTTGGACGGGGCCAGATCATCTAATTCAGGTGAGCTGACCGATGATAATGAGTCTGTCATGCTAGTTCTTATCGAGATTACCACAATTCATTGCTCGGTCGTAATCGTTTTTATCTTGAAGCGAACCAGATGTCTGGTGGCTACAAACACTGTTGTTTAGGACATTCATATAGAAATCATAATTCCTTAGACCATTTGTGAAACAAACAGGGACTGAATTATAGACAGCCCGATAGTTAGGAGATTGTGCGCATCACGAAGGATTAAAACCGATCGGACTTAAGCTACCAATACAAACACTTCCGCATGACATTTTTGAGTTTAGTACAGGCAGCTTCCATTTATTACGTAACGCAAAAAAGTCATTTTTTACCTCCCACTGCCCCTTCCGTAACGCTTTTCATGTATGAAATTCCTAAGGGGCTGTCCATAAACCACGTGGTCATTTTTTTGGGACTTTTTAACCCCCCCCCCCCCCCCGCGTGGTCATTAGTCCATACAAAATTTTTTATTTGTCCATACAAAATGGTCATTGGCCGAAACCACCCCCCCCCCTCTCATGACCACGTGGTTTATGGACAGCCCCTAAAATTTGTATCTGGGCCGTAACGCATGGTAGGACTCCCTCCTCCCGCTAGAGTGTTACGTAATTTAAGTACAACATCAAAGACATCTTGACTCGTCGACCAATTGAACCCTTGAAAAACGTCCCATACGGATGGAAACGTCGGGAAAAATCATAAAGACTGCAAAGCCAATATTCCGAAACAAAATCATCCCAGTAGTCGTATCTCAACCAAGCATTCGATGAGATCCATCAGAAATTCCTTCAGAAAATTCTTCAGGGATTCCTACTTGAGTTCAGGGATTAGTCCAGGACTTTCTTCGGAGGTTCCTATGGGATTCTTAAAAAAAATCCCCTAAAATTCTTTCAAAGATTTTTTTAAAATTACAATCAAGGATATCTCCAGAAGTTCCTCTTGAAATTTCTTTGAGAGTTCCTTCAAAAACGTCTCCTGGATGAATCTCTGTAAGAACTACAGATTCCTTATTCTGTTGTTCCTTCAGGAATTCCTAAGGGAGTTTCCTCAGATATCAGTTCAGAAGTTCGGTCAGCTTGCTTCAGGGTTTTTTTTTCTAGAAGAACCTTCAGGGTTCACACCAGGAGTTCCATCTCAAGTAACACACATGTCACAGAAGAGTTGTGGTGGTGCATGTTTTGTTACGCATAAGTTACTGTGACTTACTTCTAACAAATAAATACTTACTTGCTAGAAGTAAGTCATAGTAACTGTTGGTGGCAGTTGCTCCTCTCAGGAGCCACCATATGTTGGTGTCAGCACAATCTTCCAATTGGAAGCACGATTGGGGTGATGTTCCGATTACGGTGGGGCTAGACCAAATACTTTCTGAATCCAGCAGCACTCAGGATGACGAAACCCACACAATACCGTTGTGAAGAGATATGGTATTACATTCCGTGTGTGCCAACCAACAGACTAGATGGAATGCGTTACTTTCGAACACCGATACTAGGAGGCTCAGTGTAGGAGGTTCGAGAGGGAGAATAGCTAGGAAAATAGTTAAAAATCGATACGTCCAAATTGTATGTGATAGCATTTAGGCCTTATTAGACTCTCCAACGTTCTCGCATTCGAAACCTTAACTTACCAGAATGAGAAAAGGTTCGATCGATCCAATGAGTTTTGACTTCCACGATTTTAAGTATCAACAGTTTTGAAGGCTTGAATCATCCAAATGCTAGGTATAGGGAATGGTGGGTAAAGAATTCGTTCCGAATTATGTGGATTCAAATGTAACGCTTCGCGATCGTAACAGTGACTTCTGCGCAACGAAAACCTGCGCCGTTGTGACTTTTCTGTGACAAGTGTGTTACTTGAGATCTGGGATTCCTACAGTAGCTCTTTTGGAAGCCCTTTGGGAATTTATTTAATGATTACTCTTGGAATTTCATCAGGATGTTACATGGCTATTTTTCAGAGATTCTCGCAAAGGTTCTCTAAGAATATCTTCATGATTTCCTTCAAGTATTCCTACAGAAGTTTCTCCAGGGATTAAGGCTGTAGCTCCTTCGAGGATTTCTGTTTATAAGTTTATTTTTTCAGTGACTACTCGAGAAGTTCCTTCAGGGATCTTTCCAGTAGATCCAGAAGAATAAAGGGATGTCTTCAGATGTTTCATTTCGAATTCCTTCAGAAGCTCGCTCAGCTATTACAACATGAGTTCACTCAGGTGTTCTTTCGGCAGTTCCTTCGTGGATTCTTTCAAGAGGATTCAGGGATGCCTGCTGAAGATCCATCAGGCATTCCTCTAGAAGTTCCTTTCAGGAATTCCTACAGAAAGTTTTTTTTTCTAAGAAATTACTCTAGGAGTTCCTCCAGAGATTCCTACTTAAGATCCTTCAGGAATTTATACAGGAGTTCCTTCATAGATTCTTACAGGAGGATCTAAAGATACTTCTAGATGAATTCTAAAATTTCCCCAGAACTTTCATCTGCGCTTCTTACGGAAGTTTATTCAGGGATTAGTCCAGAAATTTCTTCCAAGATTCCTCCAGGAGTTGCTTGAGAGATTCTTCAAGAAGTTTTTAAGGGATTTTTTCAGGAGCTCTTTTAGAAGTTGGTCCTGAAGATCTTTCGGAGAGTTTTTCAGGAGGAATCACGATTGCCTCCCGGAGTTACATCAAAGATTTCAACAGGAGTTTCTTTAGGGATTCTTTTTTGAATTCCTTCAAGAATTTCCTTAGGCCTATAATCAGGTATATCTCCAGGATTTACTTATAGGATCTCTCATGGAGTTACCACAAGCATTCCTCCAGGATTTCTTTCACGGATTCCTGCTAAGCTTCGTTTGAGGTCTTGGCCAATTTGCATGTAGAAAGACGTGCGTATTTCCACCATGTTGTTTTGTTTACGAATATCGACTGATTTGGGTACTTGATTTCTTGGGTTTTCGGCTTGCAGTCTGAAAAAATTGCGTTGACTGATTTCAGATCATCGTCGACGTTTCGGTCCAGGTATGGGACCTTCCTCAGGGCCTAAAATTCATTGCAAATTGGCACAAACATATTCAATATTATACATACAATTTTTAACAAAACATTTAACAGATTTACAACTCACTCGATACAACGATCAACCTGTCACAGAACTTTTTAGAAAGCAAAAAAAATTTCGGGTCTTTTGAGGATTTCTCCTAGAGTTCCTTCGAGGGTTTTTCCTGGATAACACAGCGTAACAAAATTTAACTTTTGGTCTGTCTCAATAGCAAACTTATGTGTCTCTGACAGATTTTGGGCCGTTGAATCTGAATCCGGGCTCAGATTTGCTCTAGCACGTCACAATTTTGAGCTATACCTCAATTTGTAGGGCAAAATATGCGATTTTGGGCATTTTTGACTGCAAGCCATTAAGCATGGAATTATTTTTTTTAAGCAATCAAAAGGTAAATTGTTCAATTAACATCTAAATTAACGACTCATGCAAAATACTTCGTTTTACCAAATCGAATTTGATAGTTTTAAGCGATTTATGTTAGGTACGATATTTCCCATACAAGTCACCCTCTAGAAGTTGCATGCAAGTTTACATACTAACATAAAATGCTTAAATCTCTCAAATTTGATTTGGTAAAACGATATATTTTGCATGAGTCGTTAATTTAGATGTTAATTGAACAATTTACCTTTTGATTGCTTAAAAAAATAATTCCATGCTTAATGGCTTGCAGTAAAAAAAGCCCAAAATCGCATATTTTGCCCTATAAATTGAGGTATAGCTCAAAATTGTGATGTGCTAGAGCAAATCTGAGCCCGGATTCGGATTCAGCGGCCCAAAATCTGTCAGAGACACATAAGATTGCTCTTGAGACAAAAAAATGTTGCGCTGTGTAATCCATCGATAATTCCTCCCAGGACTCCTTTGGCGATTCTTCCAGGAATTTCTTTGGAAATTTCCACTGGGATTAACGCTGCAATTCCTTTGGAGCTCTTGCAGGAGTTCTTTCCTTCTGGATTTCCCCTAAAACCTCAATCAGGGATTTCTTCAGAAGTTCTCGCAGGGATTACCAAAGAGAGACTCTTGAACCAACAAAGTTTACTGCAGAAGTTCCTTAGGATTTCGAAAAGTAGTTGTTACAGGGATTAATCCAGTGGTTCCTTCAGGGATTCCTCCACAAGTTATTTCAGAGATTCCTACAGGAGTTTGTTCAGGGATTCCTCCTGCAGTTGCTTCATGGTTCTTCCTGTTATTTCTTCAGGCTACTTGTCCAGGACGTCTGGAGTGCTAAAATCAACTGGAACAAGAAGGTTTCCTGGAAAACATTGGAAATAGTGGTTTGTTGTACTCCAAATGATGAATACATTTAAAGTACCTGTTGCTTCAACTCCCTAGCCTTCGTTAAAGCTAGCGAACAAGCCTACGCGGCAGTAGCGTATTTTCACGTCATCGACAATGGCTGTGCTCGGTGTTCCTTGGTATCTTCGAATACTCCACTTCAACTTCTATCCAGCCTTGAACTGTTTTCAGCGTGCATGGCGCACGTTTACGGAAAACGATTGAAAAAAACACATTTTCTGAAAGTATGCTACATAGTTTTCTGTAGCGATTCAGCCACGTTCATCTCCTCGACAGTTCGTAGCACTTCGGGTCAATTAAACACTCAGTATATCCTCGATTCAAGCATAGGCCCTTCCCATGATCCGGACAGCCTAAGGATCCAGACGGGCCTGATTTCCTGTACAACAACGAACTGGAATAAACGGGGGCCACGTACTTATTCAATATGGGTGACATATGATGGAATATGAACTAAGTTACAAAGGTAGAATTCAAAATGGGGATTGCTCTGAAGTTCTCAAATGGTCCAAATGGTCACCTTTCTTGTGAATGGGACAGATTACCCCTTCTTTCCACTTCTCCGGTAGCAGTTCTGTTTCCCAGATCCTGACTGTTAATCGTTGCAGACAGCCCATCTTGAGGAGTTCTGCTGGGATACCAACCTGTCCTGCTGATGGGTTAGTTTCGAGCTAGTGAATGTCATCCTGAACTGTTGTCTTGGACTTACGTGTCTACTTCTCCGCGCCATTCAGGTGTTCATCGAAGTGCTGATTCCACCTTCCAATCACCTCATGTCCATCCGTCAAATCAAGATGCTCTCGTCCTTATTCCTGCACATTTCAGCTTGCGGCATGAAACCGTTGCGGAATGCGATGAGCTTCAGGTAAAACTTCTTTGTTTCTGGGGAATGGCAAATTAGTTGCATTTCTTCGTACTTGTCTTCTTCAAGGCGGCATTTTTTCTCTCAAAAGAGGCAGATCTGCTGTTTCCATCGCTTCACGTTCTGCCGTGTGCATTGCTGCAGCATTACCGTCCGCGCTGTGTTCTCCTCCACTAATATCGCTCTGCACTCTTCGTCGACCTATTCGTTCCGTCTACTCCTTGCCACGTACCGGATGGCAAGCATGGGAAAACTCATTCGTTCACCAGAATGCCGGAGATGAAAAATAGCAAAAATAACGCCAGCAACCCAATACTGAATGAGAGCACGGCGCATCATGAACGAACGCAACACGAACGGCTCGCCACCGACGCCACCGGAGCGAATCAGGAGAGAAACGAATAGATTGTGAAATGAATCAGCTAGGACCGGTGTATACGAGAAGAACGTTCGCTATCGCTCTCTCAACTACCGAGTGGCATTCAGCTGATTGAACCAGAACGCGCTCACTGATTCAATTCCCAGTACTGAATGCTTCCACTGAACGCTAAATGAACGTTCCAAAACGAATGCTCCCGCACCCGATTCAGAATGTAAACATCCGTTCAATATTGGTTCGTTAGGCTTCGGCACACGGATTCAGTAGCGATTCATTCGGCCGTCGTTGCTTGCGTCGCTCGGTGCTCTGAGATTAAAAAGAATGTGCAATGAATGTGGAAAGATTCTGCTTGGCTGGGGGAGAAGCACACTCGCATCAAATTGTGCGTGGTTGTGAGTGAGGGATGCGCAATGAATGAATGATTTTTTCCCATCCTTGCCGGATGGTGCTTTCGGCTGCGTCGCTCACCATCGTCTGGCAACGCTGCCTCGAGATTCTGCACGTATGCCGAGGCTACATCCGTTTGCTTCAGTCACCCTAGGTTGTACCATTGTGATTGCCGGTATTGTATATTGTCGATGACGGTAGTTTTGGACGCAGTTTGGCTATCACCAGTCACCAGGGTATGTCGGGACTACCCCGATAGATCCTGACGTCGAGCAGTGCCGTCCGTCAATCCGTATGTAATTGATTGCCGATTTCGACCGCTCTGGTTATCTACAGTATAATGATAAAAGAAGCTGTGTTGGAAGAAGATGTTACGAATGTTCCTGTGCTTGGTGTAAACGAAACTGATGATGAGCTGTGGGCCGTAATCGTTCGTCAACTGGTGGGTGCTGAACTTTTCAATCGTCGGTCTCCTCCTGGCCTACCTGAGCGTTTTGGTCTTCAATGATGATATTGACGTAGGGGCTTGGGCAGTGGTCGTACTCGCCTTCGAGCTGCGCGTGAAATGCACTCTGGCCATCATCAGTGCTTCCGGAGTGAGCGCACATTGATTGTGCTGAAGTTTCGGCGATCGGCCACCAACCCGGGTAGAGTTTAAGTTCAAAACGTGATATTGGTTTGATTGATATAAGAGATAAAAGATCTGAAAAAAAAATATCTGAAAAATGTTAATGAAACATCTGCTCAATATAAAAATTTGATATTTCAAGATCAAACGAATAGCTCGCTGCTTTCACAAGATCTAAATACGATCTGATGGTGATGTTCCAGGAGAAAATTTAAGATATTATTTTTAGCTCGTTTATTTATATCTTACATCAATAAAGCCAATATCACATTTTGATCTCAATATCGAAATATGCTATTATTGAGCTTTTTTCCGCTACCCGGGAACCGATCACGCACCTCTGCATGTCACTCATCATTATAAAAGCTGTTTCCAGCTCACGTGTGTTGTCGCAACTCTGGTAGATGGTATGATTACTTCTAAACGTTCGCACCATAGATCCTGTCCAACACCTCCTGCAGCGCTACGATTAAGAACCCGTGGTCAATATATATATCGGCGAATATGCGGGTGCTTCCGATACAGTTCAAAGATCTGTAGTTCCACGTACGGAGCTTCCAATCGCAAGATTGGATAGATTACAGTCCCATCAGGTTATGCATTGCTGTTATTTATGGAGAAAACACATAAAGTTATACTTGTAGATTGGAAGAATTTCCTTATATGATAGTTTGGATGACCCTGCATGCCCCAAAGGTTTGTAATAATATCAAGTAGACTTCAGATTCGTCCAATAACCACGGTTGATTATGCAACGTTACTCAGTATAACAAATATGACTACTGGTTCAGTAGATGTAGATCTGAATTTCTGAACTCCAATGTAGTTCGGCTGACCTAGAATATCCCTATAGTGTCTATGGAAGACATTGTACATTTCAAGAGCTTCACGGATCCCAGTGTTATTATTAATGGAAAAAACACATAACAATATTCTTGTAGATTTGAAGGACTATACTACAGGACAATTTGAAACACCTACAATATCTCAGCATATAAACACCTTTTAATATTTTTGACGAAGGATAAATGAATGCATATGCAAGTGACATATCTATGTCCAAATTCAGCTTTTAGAACAACTGGTACGTAAATTATTTCGATTCTTCAAGCTTCATGGTGTTCACGATGTTCTAGGTTGTTGATAAAGACTCAAATAAAAATATGTATTCCTATATTTCCTTAATAGAGGACTCCATTTTCAACAAATTTGTCGAAAACAGTATTCTGTTTTATTGAATTGTGAATTTCTACAGCCGTTTCTACGTTGGGGCCTATTGATAAATATTCTTTTTATGGTGTGAAGTTTTCAATTTTAGGTGACTGCCAACAGAAACCCCAAGGGGGTGCAAAATTTATTCTAGGGGGTGTCAGGCACCTCTGGAACCCCCTAGCTACGCCAAGGTGTGGTTTCAATTTTTAAGGTCTCCAACATAATTAAAACCACAAACTAAGATGAAGTTAACCTCAACAATTCCTTGAAAAATATTGATTTTCGAGCGGTTTGTTTTTTATTAAGCTCCGTTGCTCACAGTTTAAAAATAAGATCACACATAGTTGTCAGTCTTGAATGGCACAAAATGACGTGTTTTCTGAATGTATGCAATTTGTACAACGTACGCATATACGAAATCCGAACCAATTTCTTCTCGCCCAACGAGAGCACATACATTCGATTTTGATTAACTCGTAAATTTATTTTCCCTCGTAAAATTATGTTTACATTTAATATTTATGCTGCTGTTTTCATCTTATGGCGCTGTTGATGGCATACATACCTTAAGGGGGAAAACCCCAACAAGGCTACCATCGTCGCTGGTTGCAATCAGCCATCTTGTCACGCCACGTTGAACGATGAATGGTGGGGGTAGACCAAATCGCACGCTATTGTTTTTTACGAGCCCACCACCACCACCATCATCAACAGCGCGCGCGAAAGTCACTCTCAGGCAGTCATAAATCGCTTCATCTTGGCAGGTCGCAAGATCGGGAACTTCGGGTGGATTTCGATCCCACAAGCGAATGGTTTTCCATCGATGACGTGCATGCGTGTGTAAGTGCCTTCGCGGTTGACGGCTAAGTTGAAAAATCGATTAATGTACTTGAAAGAAATCGACTTACTTTGGCTGCGGGGGCGAAGGATACGGTAGATGACTTTTCAACCGACCAGCCAGCAGCAGAGTGAAGATGGGCCACGCTCGGGCTGTTTTGTACCTTCATATGAGGATGTGTCTAGAGTAGGTGGCGCAGAAGATGAAAAGGCTAGGTCTGTCTGGAGGTGAAGTAAACGTCTTCATAATTGGCTTTTTCAAGGGTAATAGACACAAGTCTGACACTTCAATTTGCCGCGCTCGGCGTTCGCTCCGCACGCAAGTGTGCAAGAAGGATGACGGGAATCATTGGATTTTTATGAGATGCTTTGAAGTATGTCGGCAGACGTTGACGACCGAGGAGAATCGATTTCCCGTGCTCGGCGTCGGGTTTCTTACGGTGTAGATGGCTTTTCCGCAATCTCAATCAAAAGTTGTGTGTTGAGTTTCCTTTTAACTCTTTCCCACCAGATGGATGCGAATCGATTTATATAATCTTAAAGAGTGCACAAGTAGCAAGGGTTGGATTTGACAACTAGTAATTTTGAAATGGAATTGAAACAAGCTAATGAGAAACACACTGTAAGCGAATATAATCAATACACCAGTGACTTTAAATTAATCCCAGGATTGGATGTCGCTTCTTCATACGCGCAGAATCTTCAGGCAGCGTTGTTGAATGAGAGCAAGCTCGAGCTACTATGACACAAGCAACCATAAATCGATGGCTTCTTAACGTCAGAGTAAAAAATGTTCATTGTCAATGAACAATGTATTAACATCTGTTTTGAAAAATTTGACATTTTACGGTGTGAAAGAAAATACTCATGACAGAGAATTAAATAAAAAAAGAGAAGCATTCAACTGACAATGACTGCGGAGATATGTGAATGAAAAAATGAGAATGTCAAGCTTCGCTTTGTAACTTCGATTTTTTTACACACTGTAACGTATAGATTTCCGTATGTATTTACGAACATCTGAATGATGCAGAGATCGCAGGCACTGGAAGAAATTTCTACACCAGAATGGTTGATAGTTGAAGTAAACCAAGTTCCTAGAAATTTGCTGCAATAAGGAGTAGACAGGGCAAATACAGGAAAGAAGACAAGATAGATTGTGGAAACTTTAGATTTTTCACCATGCTGAATGCTGCTTCCAAAATACTTTCACCAGATTATCTTCCGTCGTCTATCACCTGTTAAAACGAAAGAGTTAAAGGAACGTTATTAAGCCGACTTCATCGATAGCCGGTCGACAACAGACCAGATCTTTACCGAACAGCAAATCCTCCAGAATTGCCGTGAATATCTAATCCCCGAGAACGGCTTAAGGACATATATGAGCGAATCCAAAGATGGCCGTCACAATGGCTGCCTTGCAAATACCGAAAGCACGGATCTCGTCATCTAAACAGCAAACAGAGCTGAAAAAGCAATGAGTAGCCTTGCTCACTCGTGATAAACATTGAGTAGCATTTTCGTTTTCGGGCGTTTTGTGAACGACGAGATCGGTGCTCTCAAAAATGCGAGTCAAAAATGCACCTGGACGCTCTCCCATTTCACCTTAAGGTGATTACACAGCGCATCATTTTTTTGTCTCAAGAGCGAACTTATGTGTCTCTGACAGATTTTGGGCCGCTGAATCCGAATCTGGGCGCAGATTTGCTCCAGCACATCACAATTTTGAACTATACCTCAATTTATAGGACAAAATGTGCGATTTTGGGTGTTTTTGACTGCAAGCCGTTAAGCATGGAAATATTTTTTTAGGCAATCAAAAGGTTAATTGGTCAATTAACATCTAAATTAACGACTCATGCAAAATATTTCATTTTATCTAATCTAATTTTATAGATTTAAGCATTTTATGTTAGTATGAAAACTTGCATGCAACTTTTGGAGGATGACTTGTATGGGAAATATCGTACCTAACATAAATCGCTTAAAACTATCAAATTCGATTTGGTAGAACGAAATATTTTGCATGAGTCGTTAATTTAGATGTTAATTGACCAATTAACCTTTTGATTGTTTAAAAAAAATATGTCCTTTCTTAATGGCTTGCAGTCAAAAAAGCCCAAAATCGCATATTTTGCCCTATAAATTGAGGTATAGCTCAAAATTGTGACGTGTTAGAGCAAATCTGAGCCCGGATTCGGATTCAGCGGCCCAAAATCCTTCGGAGACACATAAGTTTGCTCTTGAGACAGACAAAAAGTTATTTTTTGTTGCGCTGTGTAATTGTAATGCGAACTACAGTTTTGACTACTCGCTTTGGATCACTGGCATCAGAGTGGCTCCAGGGATCTCAGAGGTGCCTCATGAGGTTGCAGAGGATCTCAACAGGTTTCTGAGGGGTTCTGGGGGTCTCTGGAGCACTTAATTGAATTTATACGGCTAAGTTGGAAAATTGAAACACCCTGATATCCCCGTCATTCCCTTAATGCCCTTCAACTTCTGAAACTCCTTCACATAATCCTTACAACCCCTTGAAATGCCTTAAAACGCTCTTGAAACCTCCGTACATCCCATTGAACTGCCGTAATCCATTTGAACTTATCCGTTATCTACTGAAAATGCTCCTGAAATCCCACGGACATAAGGGTGTTCCTGAAACCCTTCTAGAACGACCCTGTCTGAAATGCCTTAACGATTTGGAGCCGGATAATTTCGCCACTGCTGCCGCAACCTTGCTGGCCTCGAACACGTTCGTTATGCTCGGTTTCATCGCCGGCGTCAAATTGAACCCTCCAGCTTCAAAGGGTTAAAACGTCCTTGAACCTCCATAATCCCATTGAAACGCCCTTAAATTCATCATAATCAACTTGAAATACCTCTGAAACTCGTTGGAGCGCTTTTCAAAGACTCCAGAAACCCACTGCAACGCGCCTGAAAATCTCTTGAGACGTTCCTGAAATGCTCTCAAACGCTGCCAAAACCTTTTGGAACGCCCTTATAACGTTCCTGAGACCCCCTGAAGCAATCTGAAACGCCCATTGAATCGTACCTGAAATCTCCGTAATCCTCATATAACGCTAAAGAAACGTGACGGAACGTCTTTAAAGGGCTCCTGAAATCTCCTGAAACAATTCTTTGAAACGTGTTTAACCTCCTTGGCTCTATTTCAAATTCCCTGTAGCAAAACCTGTTCTCACGAACTAGATCCCCTTATTGAGGCTTTGAGCTAATTTTTTCTCAAATTTCCTTTTATTATGTCCTTTTAATTGTATGTACCTCCATCCAAAAGCATAAAAAGAGGTTCCAGCTAGGGGTCGCAGTACCGACCACTTTTGGTGAGTACCGGTAAAATGCCGGTACTGGAGAATTTTCACTAAAATGAAGAGTATTATAATATTTGGAACAATAAAATCTACCATTTACCAGACTTTTGTGAATTCCGGTTTTCAGGGATACCACAAAATCAGACCCTGAAGCTCTGAATTGAACAAAAAATATAGATAGATGAAAAATATAGAAATAAATTAGTTGTATAAAACAGTTTTAGAGATATTGTTTTGCCTCAGAGAAGTTTCACAGGCAGTACCTTAGCCAGTCTAAAATAAAACAGGAACAACCTTACATACAGCAAATTAAATAGATAGCTGCTAGGTAAAGACAGAAGAATATTGAACTTTTTTTTTAATTTCTTCTTATTCGTGAATTTTAACTTAGGGTAATATTGAACTGTTTTTTCCTTGATTCCTTCAAAAACTGAAGAAAAACAAGAAACCCTAATCAAACAAGTTTTATTTGAATCTAGTAAATCAATTTTTTCACTTTCTCATCGTTATAGTTTTACCTCACGCAAATCTGCCAGGAAAGGGCCTATTTTCTCACACCAAATTAGGCTGATACAAATCTCTTATGTCACTCCCTCCCCCCTCGGAAAATTTTGGTTCAAATTCGATATTTTGAGGGGGGACACAAATAAATCTATATATATAAAAATGCAGTGGCATACGTGGGACCGCGCAAAACTTGCGAACGGATGGTCCGATTTGGGTCGTCTAAGTTTTGTTCTGTTAGTTATCACCCAAGGAAGGTTTATGGGGCCTAAAACATGAGAAAAATGAGAGTTTTAGAAAATTGAGTTTTTATACATTTTGAACGGGGGCTTGGGCGCTTGGCTAGGGACATGAAACGTCAAAAAACGCAGTAGGCAAGACAAAGTTTGCCGGGGACAGCTAGTTATTCAATAAATTTAAAAATTTTGAAGTGAAACTAGAGTCGTCGAGAAAATTTCTTAACAAATCAGATGAGTTTGACGATAATGCCTAATTGTTTGAGTATTTTTTCATTCACTCCCCCTCGGGCGAGTGAACGAGCAAAGTGACAAAAGAAAAATATATATGAGATTGGTTTCGGCCTTAACAGTGCTGTAATGGTTCATTACATCACTGATTTGCGTTGTGTAATAAACCATTCCAACGTTCAATAAACAAATCATTGCTATGATATTCTGGATTTGGAGAAAGGTTTCATATATTAAACGTTTATTTGTCGAGTACTTGGTTTTGAATGTTTTCGATTATTTGCATTACATATTGGTTATACTAATGACCGGATTTCAACACTTAGGGAGAGATTTCCCAGTACCGAAAGTACCGGTACCAAGGCCCAGTCAGTACCGGTATTTCGGTACCAAAAATTGGTCGGTAATAACGGGATTTTCGGTGCCGGTACTACCGGTACTACATCCCTAGTTCCAGCATAGCAGACCCGTGCACAGAAGTGGTGCCAAGGGAGGGGTTTTTCCCAATTTCGGCAAAAGGCCTGAACCCCCCCCCCTTTTTGCACTGGCTTGCAGTATAGTACTCAAGCCATATTACGGTATTAAAGTTGTTCCTCAAAACTATGCATTTTTGTGCCTCATCTGAAAAAGAAATCTCAATTGAATGATCATCCAATACCATCCAAGCCCATTCACCCGGAACATTCGAACGAGAACCAACCGAGCGCGCACCGCAACCAAAGTGCAAGCTCCACCGAGAAAAAAGCGTCATGAAAATCAAATGGAAACATTGAATAATTCATACCATGTAGAGAGAGGAACGGATAACATTGTTTTGTTTACAGGATTTGTTGCCAACCGTCGTCCGTCTGTGGCGTCGCTATAGTCATCGTTTGCATCGTTGGCATCGCCACCGCCACACTGTCTGCTTGGCGTGCCTTGGTCACATCCAGTGCCCGTCTAGTTTTATCCAGGATTCTGAATTGGATAAAAAGCAACGATATGTCCACTGCACTGGTCCAGGCGAGCATCTTTGCTACTTTTACAGAATGCGTCTGAGCGTCAACCGAGTGGATGCAGGCATATAACCATTTGTCCAAGCATGGTTTGTCTCGTTTCTGCTGGACGACCGACGGTTGATACTGATGTTTTCTTTTGTGAGTTACTCGAGTCCATATGCCTTGCGGGACCTGACTAAGTGAGATAAGTCTTTCTTTTTTCTCCTCGGGGATGGTGCTATATGCCATGAAGTACTACAGAGGGTGTTGCGTAGTTTACAAAAATGACATAATACTTCCAGTAGGCACCAGTGTTGCCGGTGATTAGAATTTGCCTAGTACCATTTCCTCTTCAATCTTCCATGATGAATGGGCTCACTTGTCTCTCTCAAGTGAAAAGTCAACAAGAAGCAAACAGTAAAAGCATGCAAAGCTATGGCATCCTCATCACCATTTGCGAGATACCCAACAAAGTGCAACAAACATCTACATACTCGTGGCAATTCTCACCAACTGGATACTGAACGAAGCTCTCCATACGAAGGGTGTCAGAACTCTTTTACTCGTTTCCAAATTGTTATTCACGGATCACAGACTGTGGCAATCATTTGAAAAATTTCTACAGAAATTCTTGCAGGGTCTTCAGGAAATGCTTCTAGAGAAACTCGAGAACAGCTTATTAGGAAAATCCCTGGAACATCTCCAGGAAAAATACCCTGAAAACTCAATGAAAGATGTTAGGAGAAACTGTAATGATCCACAAAGAAAATGCATGGAAAATCTTAACTTTTTTCCTGAATAATACCTTCAAAAAATCCAAGAGTAACAGCAAAGAGAGTCCGTTTAAGGATTCAATAGCCAATTACTCTGAGAACCACTGTTGCAGCATTCTCTTCTGGGAACGAACGACTACCCCAAGAAGATCAGCAACTGCAGCAGAAACAGCTCACGAAAGTATCTAGGTACCTACTCGGCGTGGACGACTGTAAAAACATCAGAATCTGATTTCCATTGCCAACTAAGAGCCCAATGCGGAGACACTGCTGAGTGCATGTGCCCAGCCCAGCAGCCAGCATCCGTACGAATTGAATGCACCATAAACTGTTTGGGATAGCCATATAATGGTGCATGTGAAATGGTTGCCTTCGACCGACCAACCGACCGAGCGACCGAGAGTGGAACAACATCAAGACACACAATGGCGCTTTCTGCTTCCACTACTGCTTCACTGCTTGCCGGGTTCTGATGGTGCTCTCCCAGGGATTCCAGGGATGTGCGCTTGTAAAAGATTAAGTTGTACAATAGATTTTTCTGCTATTCAATTTCTGCTATAGTTGTTTAAATTTAATGTTCCACAGGATTAGCTGGAAAATCTTCCGGCTAAATTGACGTTTAAGGAAATTGTAGCGAAACAATGGGGTTATAACGCATGGGCGAATGGAGATAGCAGCCAGCCGGCAGTGCAACTGTGGAAGAGCATTTCGGACTGCGGTAATGGGCTTCTAACGACTGACCGAGCTGGAAGTGGGTTTTATCGCGCTCTTTCCTTCCTTTCGGACTGACTCGGAGACTCTCGTTTGTGGCAAAAAGGTAAATTGCATAAAGAAAGGGCAGCAAAAGCTCATCCAATAAGGTACCCCTTATTTGGCATTGATGAACTGGGAATCGGACATCATTATGTAGATTGGGTGACTGGGAGAATGTGGCTTGTTAGGTTAATTTGGGGATCAGAGGGATTGATGTGTGGCATTTGATGTGAGTTTTAACGTTGAATAACGCGTCTTTGAAATCTTCGTCTTCGTCTAGTATTTGGAAGTAGTGGAATTGGATACAGTGAATACAATTTGGTAGTCGTTGTTTTTATTTGCAGCCAAAAAACTGAAATCAATTTCTGCAAAATGATGACGGACGCTTGAGCCATAAGGCGAAATTGGAAGCATTTCCTCACTTTTCGGTTTTAGCTTTTTTTTTCAAACAACGAAGCAATGTTTTCAAAATCGGGTTTCGTACACAATAAGGGGAAGGATTATGGTATCTCCTGAATTATTTCCAGGTCGAAAATGTTTTTCATATTTAAGAAAACTATTTTTGAATAAAATTAAAAAAAAATGGTTTTGAGAAATTGGTTCAAGTTTTACACCTCAAAAATTCCAGGAGATAGCACTCCCCTTCCTCTAACTGTGTATGAAAACCGATTTTAAAAATATTGCTTCGTTATTAAAAAAAAACAAAAACCAAAAAAATGAGGAAATGCGTCCAGTTTCGCCTTAACCCGGTAATGTCCAAGGAGTCTCATAAATTTATTCTGCATATAAATTTGTTATTAACAGTCAAGTTCCAATAAAGTAAACACTATTTCACGACAAAACTGGGAGTCTGTGGTGAATGTCCAAACAAATCCTTCAATATAGGTCCCCCATATCTGACAATTTTCTCAATTTCTATATCAGCACAGCTTTTATACCATCACTACATTATAATTCGCGAGTGAGAGAATCGATAACTGCTCTAAAACAATTGAAAATAAGTAATCAGTTTACATTACGACTTAATACAGAAAGGTCTATCTCCAAAATTACTTGAGAGTGTTAGAAGCAAACGGGTGTAAATGACAAAAACCCACTTTCGAGTAAATGAGGTTTAAAGTTTTTCATCAATTTTTCATCCCATACAAAATGTATGGAGTTTCAAAATCGACTCAATTTTCTACGATTTATTGTTATTTTTCTAATCATCGTTAAAACAATTTTTAAAAAGGTCCTGAAAGCTTTAAATCTGAAGAATTTTTGATATGCTCAGATTAAAATCGACAAAATGGTCACTTACACCCCTTTGATTCTGAGCCCCTCACTTGAAAGAAAACCCGGTATAAATTCCAGGAGGTGAGCCGGAAAGACTCCTGAAAGCATTTAGCAAAATCCCAACAGAAATCCCGGGAGCAATATGTGAAAAATCCTGAAGTAATAGGAAAAATCTCGAAGGGATTTCCCTAAGAAGCCTAGGAAGAAACACCAGTAACTCTCCAAAAATCTTAAAGGGATTCCCTCAGCTTTCCCTGAAAGACCTTAGGGAGTAATCCCTGATAAAATCCAACGAGAAACCTCAACAGAAAATCGAAAATCTATGAATAATCAATAAGGAATTTGCTGGAAAAACCTATGAAGAAATAGCTCAAAGAATGTGGAAAGGAATACCTGAAGGAATGCCGGCAGCAATCGTCTCAAATTCCCCGAAGGAGTTTTAAAAAGATCTGGGAGTGTTTCCTGAAAAAAAAACTTCAAATGAGTTTATTTATATCATAGAGAAAACCCGGGAGAGATCTCCAAAAGACACCTGGAAGAACTCGTAAAGGAATCCCAGGAGAAATTGCAAAATAATGTAGAAATCTCAAGAGAAACACTTGGAGGCATTCCGAGTCATCCCAGGACAGTTCAAGGAGAAATCCCAGAAAAAATCCTGAAAGAAATCCTTGAAGGACACTCAAGAGATTTCTTTTATCTCGGGAGAAATCCCCATAAGATCATATCTGAAATGTCCTAAAACCTACAAAGAAAGGCATTTATTCATGAATATTGGAAGGAACCCCTACATAAACCACGTGAAAAATGTGATGAAATTTAGGTAGATATCAGTGTAAGACTTCTAGAAGAAATCCCCCATCAAAACCCGAGATCCACGGAGAAATCCCGGGAGAAAATGCTCGAAGACTCCAGGAGAAATCATTGATGCAGTTTTTATTTCCTTTAAATAAATAATGAAGATTTGTAAAAAGTGAAACAAATACCTAGAGAATGCCTGAATGAATTTTGAGAGGAATTTCTGAAGGAAATCTGAAAACATATAAAAAATCCTGGTGGAAATCCTGAAAAATCTCTGAAAAATTCAAGGAGGAATCCCGCAGGGAATTTCTGGATAAATATTTGACGAAAAGTCATGAAAAGTTAATTACGAAATTAAACATATGAGAAAGAACTTCAGGAGAAATCTCTTAATTAATCCCTGAAATATCCAGGAGGAGCTCATTAATGAATTAGGAAAGGAATTCCTGAATAAATGTTGGAAAGAATCCTTGGAAAATCTCAAAAATACCGTTAGTAATCGATAAATGAATGATGAACAGAAACCCGGGGTAAATCTTTTACAGAATGCCCGAAAAGTCTTAGGAATCTCTGAATGAATCTTGTGAGAAATTCCTGAAAAACACAAAATTTAAAAAGACATCAATGTGGGAATTCTGGAAGAAATTCCTTAAAGAAGCCAGCAAGAAATACTTGAAAGAATTCCAGGAAGAATCCTGGAGGAATCCCTGATGCATTTTCGAAATAACCCGTGACAAATCCCGGTAGAAATCAGTAAATAAATATCAGGATAATCAATACCTGAAGTAATCTTGGAAGGAACTAATGAAGAAATCCGAGGGGGAATTCCTGAAGGAAGCCCGAGAGAAGAACCTTAACCAGGAAGAATTTTTAAGAAAGTCTCGGAAATAATCCATAAAAAATCACGTATAAAATCCGTAAATGAATCCCCGTGGAAATCAATGAAGGAATTCCGGATAAAATCCTAAAAAAAGACGCATTATTTTCGTGTGATTGCTTCATGAATTTCTCAGAAATTCTTGTTTCAATTCCTTCAGAGGGCTCTGCATGCACACCGTATCATAAATCTCTAGTAAAATTCTTTCGGAAAATATTCCTTGGCATTAAAAATAAACTTCATTGAAAATTCTAAAGTCATTCATCAAAGAGTTTCTCGAGACGTTTATGAAGGACTTATTCAGATCCTTCTTCCAAGATTCTTTCAAGCATTGGTCCAGTAATCCAAGAAGGAAATGTACTGAGATTCTCTCCAGAATTCCTTGACAGATTATTCCAGAATTTATTCTTTGGCATTCTTGAGAAATTTTCAAAATATTTTTAACGGAAAACCTGCCAAGGGTATCTTTAGTTCCTTCAGGTATCCAGTCAGGCATTGATTCAAAGAAATCAATTCTGGGATTTGAGGTCTCCAGTTAGCGGAGTGGTTAAGGCTATGGATCGCCAATCCAGAGACGGCGGGTTCGATTCCCGTTCCAGTCGGGAAAATTTTCTCGACTCCCTGGGCATAGTGTATCATTGTACTTGCCTCACAATATACAAATTCATGCAATGGCAGGCAAAAGATGCCCCTCATTTTATAACTGTGGAAGTGCACAAAGAACACTAAATTGAAGCGAGGCAGGCCCAGTGGGGACGTAGAGCCATAAAAAAGAAGAAGAATTCTGGGATTTCTTCAAGAATTACTCTACTTTTTATCTGCAATTTCTGTAGGAATTCCTGTTAAATGTTCATTGGAAATCTTTAAGAAGGTACGTTGGGGTTTCCTTCGGAATCACCTCAGTTTCTCATGCAATGCTTCCAGGATATCCTGCAAAGGTATCTCGAGGATTCCTTCAAGAATTCCTCCAAATATTACATCAGACATTGCCTTTGAGAATTTAATTCGGAAATCCCTTCAGAAAGTTTTCTAGCATTTCTAATAAAAACCTTCAAAGATATCTCCAAAAGTTCTCGCAGGGATTTCTTCAGAAGCTTCAGTAGGAAATCCTTTAGAAAATTCTTCAGAGATTCTTGTAAGAATTCCTTCTGTATTGTTTTTGAATTTTGAGCAAGAATGTTCGAAAAAAAAACAGTTGAATGTCTGAGGAATATATTTCTGACGGAGCAGTTTCAATCATTGTAGGAATTTCTACAGTAATCTTTGAAACATTTGTTAGAGGAACTCATAAAGGAATATCTGAAACAAAAATCCTAGAAAAAAACAATTGAAGAAATGGCTAGTTGAAATTCTTGAAGAAATCATTAGAATACTGAAGAAGTCGCTGGAGATTGTTCTGAAGGAATTATTGCAGCTACAGAAGATTTCCATGTAAAATTTCCTAAATGAATATATTTCTGAGTTCTTAAGGGTATGTATAACCTGCAGAGAGGAATCCTTTGAAAAATTTGCGAAGGAAAAACTTTGAAAGCATCTCTGAAAGAATCTTGAACTTTTGATTTTCTGTAGGAATCGCTGGAAGTACAGGGGGTGGCCAAAATGTTCAAGATAGGTAACTATTTTTTTCTCTTTCAAAAAAAGTTCAACATGCTGTTACTTTTCATAGGGTGCATCAAAAATTGTTTAAACTATATCTGTTTATCAACCTATTGTATGTGCATCATTGATACAAATTTGAGCTTGATTGGTTAATCTTTCGCGAAACTAGAACCGTTTTCGTAAGACACCATTTTTCAGACAGCTTATTTTTGAACTGTCATATCTCAGAAACCAGTGAACCGAATTGAATGAAATTTTGAACGTTTATCAACAATATAAATGTTTCACAAGTTATAATAGCATAGGTACTACATTTAAAAAGTTATCAATGATTGACACTTTTTGGATCTTTCTAGAAAAAAATGTAAAGATATTACTTCAATGTAATTTAATACAAGGATTTTCTGCATCTGTTCTCAAGATATCTCTCATAAGATTTATAAGAGTCTATTTGGATTAAAGAAGAACACATTCAGTAGTTTTTGTATGATATTAATTTTAATTTTTGGTAAAATTTTAATTTTTTGTGATTTAAATTTTACCTATTTTTCGCTTTATGAGTGAAAATGTCAAATCGGTATAACTTTATTGATAGTGAGAAAATATTACATTTTATAAAGTCGCAACAAGTATTAATGTATTATTGATAAACGTTAGAAATTTTATTCAATGCGGTTCACTAGTTTCGGAGATATGAGAGTTCAAAAATTGGTTGTCTAAAAAATAGTGTTTTACGAGAACGGCTCTAGCTTTGCGAAAGATCCACCAATTGAGCCCTAATTTGTACCAATTATGAAAATATGATAGGTTGATGGACAGTCAAAATTTGAGAATCTTTGATTTACTCTATGAAAAGTTGTTGAACTTTTTTTGTGAGAATAGAAGGTTGTCTATCCCAAACATTTTGGCAACCCCCTATACATTTGAAAGAATCACTGGAGGAATTTATGAAGAAAGCCATGGGAGATTTTCGTGAAGAATTCTTGGATAATTTTTTGTAGGATTATGTAGAGAAATTTCTCAAAGAAACTCCGGAGCAGTTCATGGAAGATTTTTCGAAAGGAATCCATGGAAGGTATTTTAAAGGATTCCATGGAGAAATTTCGGAATGGATGCAAGGAGTTCTGGATAAATTTATGGTAGAATCTCTAGTGAACTTCAGAAACCTGTTTTGGCGTTGTTGTTTAAATACATCAGCCAAGTCGTTTCTATTTCTGAAACGCTATGCAAAGGATTTACGTATCCTATGTATTGTTTATATTGTTCTCTTGAATAGCCAACCAGTTACCAACAACGTCATAAATGTTTCAAACATGTAACTCGCAGATAAATGAAGAATTTCGAAAGGAATTTGTCTGGAGGAATTTCTGAAGAAATACGATAATTTTTTTTTCTTAATCAACCTTCCGACAAATTCCTTTAGGAATCTCTAAAGGATGAAATTCTCGAAAGTATAATTGAAGCAATCCATGCTAGATTTTTCAAAATAACGCTTCCAGAAATTGTAGATCAATAGCATGTCGATTTCTAAAAGAACTTCTGAAGCAAATTTTCGGAAAAAGCTTTGGAAGATTTTTTGGAATTGTCGGAAAAGGAATTTATATGTAAATTTATGAAGGAATCCTTGAAGAAATTTCTTAGAAAACCCCAAAATGGATGTCTGGAAGAATCCTTTTATTGAATGTACTTCTGAAGGAGTCCTTGAAATAAGTCCCAATATCACCGAGATATTTTTTTTTAAATTTATCAGAATCCTGTAACGCATTGATACAGTGCGATCCTGACACAGATTCCGCATGAATTCTGACCAATGGATACGAGTTTTAAGAATTGAAGAGGAATAACGCTAGCCTATGGTATTGTCACAATCAGCACTAAAATAACTTGAGGTTTTAACGAACGCGTAGGGGTAGATCCCCTCCCTCTCCCACGTTACAACTTTTGTATGGAGTGTAACACACGCGCTGCAGCGGTAGGCTCTCTTCCACCCCTCATAGCGTTATATAATATGCGAACAACCCCTAGCTACATGAGAAGCACTTGCTTCCCTGAAAACATTGATAAATTCAAAGTACAAATTTTCTGCTCACTTGGAGTGGATTTGCATTGGAAAGTCAGAAAAAGATCCTGTTGGAAACCTGTCCAGGTTTCTGTTTGAATCCTATCTGGGGTTCTGTTCTGTTGTGTTACCCTACATTTGTGCCCACTATCTGCTCATGTTTTCAAACTTGAACCTATCTTCCCATTCCACCACTTGCAATTAAAAGAGTTAATCATAAAATTAACTTCAACAAAACCGACTTTATGAAACCCTTGAAAACCCAAACTAGCCCATAACATCAATTGCCAACCATTTAGACCTCGGCGATATTCGCAACAATGGCCCCGTAATTGCTTCACTTTCCATTTAACTTCCAGCGAACAATTTTTGAATAAACCCACTCGGCAGCTTCAATCGCCGCCTCCCCATTCTCGGTATCTTCTCGCAAAAGCAATGAGCTGGAAGTTTCGTTTACTGTCATGACTGTGCCTAATTACTCTCGTTGCTGGTTCGGCGAAACTCACTTTTTCGGCGGATTTTCTTCCCCAGGGGTACGTTGGGCACTGTGGTACTTGAACGTAACGCAACGACCGACCGACCCGGTGCTTCCTTTTCCTTATTATTTAATTGTCCTCGCGGATGCCAAACAAACTCCCAGCCGAGAAAATTAAATGCTATCTTCTCGCTCTAATCTGGCTGCTGACTTTTGTTCGGCCATCGCTTGTTGCTAAAATTTTGCTGCGAGTCTGATGTTTGTCGTGGCTGGATTTGAACGTTGTTGCTGGGGAAAATAGATTCGGCGACGACGATATTGTGCCCCCAAGTGTCAGGGCTCTTAAGTCAATGCGGCGCTACTACCTTCCTAGGCGACGACACCCAAAAGTTTTTCTCAATGTCAGTAACAATAACGGAAGACGATGACAACGATGAAGACGATGCGATGGAAAGGACCAATTTTAGGGGCAAAATGAGAAATTCATTAAAAATTTTAATTACCTTTTGTTTGGTTAACGCAACTTTTGGCCGAGTCCACTTGAGACGTGACAGGGACCTTGTTCTGGGGCAGACTGATGAGCAGCAAAGTTTGACCTTTTCTCTTGGGGATGAGTGAAAAAGTGTCTCCCGGGGTCTCATAGAAAAGTTTGTTTTGACGTTCGCCATGGCAAAGAAAGTTTCACTGCGCTGACTAGCGGCGAAATGTTGAAATCATACATTTTGAGAAATACGTGAAAAATTGTTTCCAGAATTTATTTTTTTCAGAACTATAGCAGAATTTTCATTTTTCTTCTTCTTCTTTATGGCTCTACGTTCCCATTTGAACTTGGCCTGCCTCTCTTCAACTTAGTGTTCTTTGGGCACTCCCACAGTTATCGATTGAAGGACTTTCTTTACGTGCCATTGCATGAATTTGTGCAAGCAAATGATACACTATGCCCAGTAAGTCGAGAAATTTTTCCCGACTGGAACGGGAATCGAACCCGCCGTCTCTGGATTGGCGATCCATAGCCATAACCACTAGGCACACTGAAGACCCCAGAATTTTCATTCATCATTTAAATATGTTATCCTTGAGGTTTCTTGACAGAATTCTTGGAGAATTTCACTATAAATTCTAAAGATTGCTTCTAGCGTAGTCATTCAACGATATATTCAACGGGTTCTGTCACATTCGCCCGAAAACCATTCGCCCGAAAGACAAACGCCCGAATGTAACAAACGCCCGAAAGTCATTCGCCCGAAAAGACCATTTGCCCGAAATACCATTCGCCCGAAAAGACCATACACCCGAAAGACCATTCGCCCGAAAACCATACTAATCTTGAAAACACTTTTCTAAAATCAATTTAGGCGTCGTTCACGCGTATGGCTGAACGCCATTATCAACTAAAAGTAACTGCAACCATTTTAGTCAGAGGTTTTTGCTTTTTTTGAACACAGTTTGATTTAAGACATATACTGTTACAAACATTTTTCGGCAATATAGCTGTGGAAACATTTATTGGAATTATCCCTTCTTTTATTGATAGGTATTTCTTTTTAGTTTCACCTTCAAGGAAATTAAATTGAATTTAATGTATTTTTTTTTTACTAGTAATTTGCCCTTCTTTCAATTATCGGCTATTCTTTCAAGTTAACAGGGAACCTTGACGTTTCATATTCTTAAAACTTCTGGATTCCAAACATGGTTTCAAAGAACAGCTTGTTCAAATAAGAATTCTGAATTCTCGCGATTTCGACGTTTTTTCTGCATCCGTAGCATTTATCAATTTATGTTCATTTCAACGAAACGTAGTTATTCCGAGTAGATCAGTCGTGAACAGTATTAACTTAAGGGTGTTGACTATTCCGTGCTGGAGTTTTGTCTTTATCCTTTCGATCAACAATGCTATAACAATAAATGACCTATAATGTGATATTTTCACAAGCAATTAGGCCTTCTTCAAAACATATGCCATTCTTTCAAACTAAGCTAATATGATTATTATTAGCGCTTGTCCAGCTATTCTGGCGATTGGTTGGATACTAAGTACACCATGTGTCTGTCCTAAAGTTTTCATCGTGACAAACCAGAAAAAAACTTGTTCTAAGAAATTGCATGGAATCGGCAGATGTTTTTTATTCGTGAATTTTAACTTAGGCTTATTTTACACAACTGGAAACGGCGGATGACTTTCGGGCGAATGATCTATTCGGGCGATTGGAATTCGGGCATATGTCATTTGGGCGAATGGTTTTCGGGCGAATGTGACAGAATCATTCAACGACAGTAGAAGATTTTTTTTCAAAGATTTTTCAGGAAATCGTGGTTAACATTAAATACACAGTTCTTAGTCATTTGATAATCTAATCGTTAACAGTTGTGTAATGTTACACATTTACATTTTCAAATGTTGCATGTAGCACATCCGGTTTCAATATTCAGATATTCAAGAACATTGCTTGAAAACATCAAATACTTTCCGTCTTTTAACTAAGTGTGAGAAACATCGGAGAATAATCCTCAAGAAGCACTGCCATTTTATCCTCTCTACTTTCAATATTCACCTTAAAATCCATTTTCTCCAATCGCACCAGCTGCAGTTTCGAGTACAACTTTCCCAATCCCAAGCTTTTTCGCGTGTTTAGATTTCACTTTAGCTTTGGAACTTCTTTGCATAAATTCGCACAAAATGACATTTCCTTCCGCCACCACCGCATCGCAACTGCTGTTTGTTGCTAGCCTTCCACCAGAGCGAACCTGAATTGCATTTGATTCCCGAAAGCGTAGCTGAGTTGAGTTCAAAATGGAACGGAAACAGAGTCCGACCCCCGAAAGGACAAACAAAACAAACCCCTTTTTGCACACCCGATTTCCGGACGGCCATACCAGGACCGGACACCGACGACGACGACGACGACAGTTGGCAAGAAATCGCACATCAACCGAAAGACAGCACCGCCCGCCACGCGAGACGGCGAAATCGTCTTAAACCCTTTTGAATTTTTCAGCTTCCTCCTTTCCTCTCAGATTCGTTTGTGCTGCCACATGCAACGGGCCTGGATAGGGTGCCCGGCGCGTTTCAATTATGGATGGAAAGACACAGTTTGAATATTTAAATCCCGCTTTTTCCGAAAGTGATTTTATGCGCTAGGTCGACTACGTTGAGGCCTCCGGTTGCACGCTGCTGCCGGCACTTGAGCTTTCCTGGTTTACTAAGACGAGGGAACGGCAGGATTTTCACTTTCTGTTTCTCGGAAGCAAAGGAAAACGGTCAAATCCACTTCGGGAGAGCAGAAATTATGAATTTATCAATGTTTTCAGGGAAACAATTAGTGCTAGTCAAGTTGTTATGCGTTCGTTAAAACCTCTGAATCCTGAACAGGATTCCAACAAAATGATGTAAAGGATTCCAACAGACATGACGGGATTCCGACAGAATCCTTGACAGGATTCCTACAGAATCCTTGACAGGATTCCTACAGAATCCTTGACAGGATTCCTACAGAATCCTTGACAGGATTTCGACAGAATGCTTGCCAGGATTCCGACAGAATCCTTGACAGGATTCCAACAGAATCCTTGACAGGATTCCGACAGAATCCTTGACAGGATTCCGACAGAATCCTTGACAGGATTCCGACAGAATCCTTGACAGGATTCCGACAGAATCCTTGACAGGATTCCGACAGAATCCTTGACAGGATTCTGACAGAATCCTTGACAGTATTCTGACAGAATTCTTGACAGTATTCCGACAGAATGCTTGACAGGATTCCGACAAAATCCTGGTCAGGATTCCGACAGAATCCTGGTCAGGATTCCGACAGAATCCTGGTCAGGATTCCGACAGAATCCTGGTCAGGATTCCGACAGAATCCTGGTCAGGATTCCGACAGAATCCTGGTCAGGATTCCGACAGAATCCTGGTCAGGATTCCGACAGAATCCTGGTCAGGATTCCGACAGAATCCTGGTCAGGCTTCCGACAGAATCCTGGTCAGGCTTCCGACAGAATCCTGGTCAGGATTCCGACAGAATCCTGGTCAGGATTCCGACAGAATCCTGGTCAGGATTCCGACAGAATCCTGGTCAGGATTCCCCCAGAATCCTGGTCAGGATTCCCCCAGAATCCTGATCAGGATTCCCTCAGAATCCTGATCAGGATTCCCTCAGAATCCTGGTCAGGATTCCCCCAGAATCCTGGTCAGGATTCCCCCAGAATCCTGGTCAGGATTCCCCCAGAATCCTGGTCAGGATTCCCCCAGAATCCTGGTCAGGATTCCCCCAGAATCCTGGTCAGGATTCCCCCAGAATCCTGGTCAGGATTCCCCCAGAATCCTGGTCAGGATTCCCCCAGAATCCTGGTCAGGATTCCCCCAGAATCCTGGTCAGGATTCCCCCAGAATCCTGGTCAGGATTCCCCCAGAATCCTGGTCAGGATTCCCCCAGAATCCTGGACAGGATTCCCCCAGAATCCTGGACAGGATTCCCCCAGAATCCTGGACAGGATTCCCCCAGAATCCTGGACAGGATTCCCCCAGAATCCTGGACAGGATTCCCCCAGAATCCTGGACAGGATTCCCCCAGAATCCTGGACAGGATTCCCCCAGAATCCTGGACAGGATTCCCCCAGAATCCTGGACAGGATTCCCCCAGAATCCTGGACAGGATTCCCCCAGAATCCTGGACAGGATTCCCCCAGAATCCTGGACAGGATTAACCCAGAATCCTGGACAGGATTCCCCCAGAATCCTGGACAGGATTCCCCCAGAATCCTGGACAGGATTCCCCCAGAATCCTGGACAGGATTCCCCCAGAATCCTGGACAGGATTCCCCCAGAATCCTGGACAGGATTCCCCCAGAATCCTGGACAGGATTCCCCCAGAATCCTGGACAGGATTCCCCCAGAATCCTGGACAGGATTCCCCCAGAATCCTGGACAGGATTCCAGCAGAATCCTGGACAGGATTCCCCCAGAATCCTGGACAGGATTCCCCCAGAATCCTGGACAGGATTCCCCCAGAATCCTGGACAGGATTCCCCCAGAATCCTGGACAGGATTCCCCCAGAAGCCTGGACAGGATTCCCCCAGAATCCTGGACAGGATTCTCCCAGAATCCTGTTTAGAATTGCCTCAGAATCCTAGACAGGATTCACTCAGAATCCTGGACAGGATTCACTCAGAATCCTGGACAGGATTCACTCAGAATCCTGGACAGGATTCACTCAGAATGCTAGACAGGATTCCCCCATAATCCTGGACAGGATTCCCCCAGAATCCTGGACAGGATTCCCCCAGAATCCTGGACAGGATTCCCCCAGAATCCTGGACAGGATTCCCCCAGAATCCTGGACAGGATTCCCCCAGAATCCTGGACAGGATTCTCCCAGAATCCTGGACAGGATTCCCCCAGGATAATGGACAGGATTCCCCCAGAATCCTGGACAGGTTTCCTCCAGAATCCTGGACAGGTTTCCCCCAGAATCCTGGACAGGATTGCCCCAGAATCCTGGACAGGATTCTCCCAGAATCTAGACTGGATTCACTCAGAATCCTGGACAGGATTCCCTCAGCATCCTGGACAGGATTCCCTCAGCATCCTGTACAGGATTCCCTCAGAATCCTGGACAGGATTCCCTCAGAATCCTGGACAGGATTCCCTCAGAATCCTGGACAGGATTCCCTCAGCATCCTGGACAGGATTCCCTCAGCATCCTGGACAGGATTCCCTCAGCATCCTGGACAGGATTCCCTCAGTATCCTGGACAGGATTCCCTCAGCATCCTGGACAGGATTCCCTCAGCATCCTGGACAGGATTCCCTCAGCATCCTGGACAGGATTCCCTCAGCATCCTGGACAGGATTCCCTCAGCATCCTGGACAGGATTCCCTCAGCATCCTGGACAGGATTTCCTCAGCATCCTGGACAGGATTCCCTCAGCATCCTGGACAGGATTCCCTCAGCATCCTGGACAGGATTCCCTCAGCATCCTGGACAGGATTCCCTCAGCATCCTGAACAGGATTCCCTCAGCACCCTGGACAGGATTCCCTCAGCATCCTGGACAGGATTCCCTCAGCATCCTGGACAGGATTCCCTCAGAAACCTGAACAGGATTCCAGCAGAATCCTGAACAGGATTCCAGCAGAATCCTGAACAGGATTCCAGCAGAATCCTGAACAGGATTCCAGCAGAATCCTGAACAGGATTCCAGCAGAATCCTGAACCGGATTCCAGCAGAATCCTGAACAGGATTCCAGCAGAATGCTTAACAGGATTCCAGCGGAATCCTTAACAGGATTCCAGCGGAATCCTGAACAGGATTCCAGCAGAATCCTGAACATGATTCCAGCAGAATCCTGAACAGGATTCCAGCAGAATCCTGAACAGGATTCCAGCAGAATCCTGAACAGGATTCCAGCAGAATCCTGAACAGGATTCCAGCAGAATCCTGAACAGGATTCCAGCAGAATCCTGAACAGGATTCCAGCAGAATCCTGAACAGGATTCCAGCAGAATCCTGAACAGGATTCCAGCAGAATCCTGAACAGGATTCCAGCAGAATCCTGAACAGGATTCCAGCAGAATCCTGAACAGGATTCCAGCAGAATCCTGAACAGGATTCCAGCAGAATCCTGAACAGGATTCCAGCAGAATCCTGAACAGGATTCCAGCAGAATCCTGAACAGGATTCCAGCAGAATCCTGAACAGGATTCCAGCAGAATCCTGAACAGGATTCCAGCAGAATCCTGCACAGGATACCCTCCGAGTCCTAAACAGGATTCCCTCCGAGTCCTGAACAGGATTCCCTCCGAATCCTAAACAGGATTCCCTCCGAATCCTAAACAGGATTCCCTCCGAATCCTGAACAGGATTCCCTCCGAATCCTGAACAGGATTCCCTCCGAATCCTGAACAGGATTCCCTCCGAATCCTGAACAGGATTCCCTCCGAATCCTGAACAGGATTCCCTCCGAATCCTGAACAGGATTCCCTCCGAATCCTGAACAGGATTCCCTCCGAATCCTGAACAGGATTCCAGCAGAATCCTGAACAGGATTCCAGCAGAATTCTGAACAGGATTCCAGCAGAATCCTTGACAGGATTCCAGCAGAATCCTTGACAGGATTCTAGCAGAATCCTTAACAGGATTCTAGCAGAATCCTTGACAGGATTCCAGAAGAATCCTTGACAGGATTCCAGCAGAATCCTTGACAGGATTCCAGAAGAATCCTTGACAGGATTCCAGCAGAATCCTTGACAGGATTCCAGCAGAATCCTTGACAGGATTCCAGCAGAATCCTTGACAGGATTCCAGCAGAATCCTTGACAGGATTCCAGCAGAATCCTTGACAGGATTCCAGCAGAATCCTTGACAGGATTCCAGCAGAATCCTTGACAGGATTCCAGCAGAATCCTTGACAGGATTCCAGCAGAATCCTTGACAGGATTCCAGCAGAATCCTTGACAGGATTCCAGCAAAATCCTTGACAGGATTCCAGCAGAATCCTTGACAGGATTCCAGCAGAATCCTTGACAGGATTCCAGCAGAATCCTTGACAGGATTCCAGCAGAATCCTTGACAGGATTCCAGCAGAATCCTTGACAGGATTCCAGCAGAATCCTTGACAGGATTCCAGCAGAATCCTTGACAGGATTCCAGCAGAATCCTTGACAGGATTCCAGCAGAATCCTTGACAGGATTCCAGCAGAATCCTTGACAGGATTCCAGCAGAATCCTTGACAGGATTCCAGCAGAATCCTTGACAGGATTCCAAGCAGAATCCTTAACAGGGTTCTAGCAGTATCCTTGACAGGATTCCAGCAGAATCCTTGACAGGATTCCAGCAGAATCCTTGACAGGATTCCAGCAGAATCCTTGACAGGATTCCAGCAGAATCCTTGACAGGATTCCAGCAGAATCCTTGACAGGATTCCAGCAGAATCCTTGACAGGATTCCAGCAGAATCTTTGACAGGATTCCAGCAGAATCCTTGACAGGATTCCAGCAGAATCCTTGACAGGATTCCAGCAGAATCCTTGACAGGATTCCAGCCGAATCCTTGACAGGATTCCAGCAGGATCCTTGACAGGATTCCAAGCAGAATCCTTAACAGGGTTCTAGCAGTATCCTTGACAGGATTCCAGCAGAAGCCTTGACAGGATTTGAAAAGAATCCTTGACAGGATTCCAACAGAATCTCTGACAGGATTCCAGCAGAATCCTTGATAGGATTCCAGCAGAATCCTTGATAGTATTCCAGCAGAATCCTTGATAGGATTCCAGCAGAGTCCTTGACAGGATTCCAGCAGAATCCTTGACAGGATTCCAGCAGAATCCTTGACAGGATTCTAGCAGAATCCTTGACAGGATTCTAGCAGAATCCTTGACAGGATTCCAGAAGAATCCTTGACAGGATTTCAGAAGAATCCTTGACAGGATTCCAGCAGAATCCTTGACAGGATTCCAGAAGAATCCTTGACAGAATTCCAGAAGAATCCTTGACAGGATTCCAGAAGAATCCTTGACAGGATTCCAGAAAAATCCTTGACAGGATTCCAGAAGAATCCTTGACAGGATTCCAGAAGAATCCTTGACAGGATTCCAGAAGAATCCTTGACAGGATTCCAGAAGAATCCTTGACAGGATTCCAGAAGAATCCTTGACAGGATTCCAGAAGAATCCTTGACAGGATTCCAGAAGAATCCTTGACAGGATTCCAGAAGAATCCTTGACAGGATTCCAGAAGAATCCTTGACAGGATTCCAGAAGAATCCTTGACAGGATTCCAGAAGAATCCTTGACAGGATTCCAGAAGAATCCTTGACAGGATTCCAGAAGAATCCTTGACAGGATTCCAGAAGAATCCTTGACAGGATTCCAGAAGAATCCTTGACAGGATTCCAGAAGAATCCTTGACAGGATTCCAGAAGAATCCTTGACAGGATTCCAGAAGAATCCTTGACAGGATTCCAGAAGAATCCTTGACAGGATTCCAGAAGAATCCTTGACAGGATTCCAGAAGAATCCTTGACAGGATTCCAGAAGAATCCTTGACAGGATTCCAGAAGAATCCTTGACAGGATTCCAGAAGAATCCTTGACAGGATTCCAGAAGAATCCTTGACAGGATTCCAGAAGAATCCTTGACAGGATTCCAGAAGAATCCTTGACAGGATTCCAGCAGAATCCTTGACAGGATTCCAGCAGAATCCTTGACAGGATTCCAGAAGAATCCTTGACAGGATTCCAGAAGAATCCTTGACAGGATTCCAGAAGAATCCTTGACAGGATTCCAGAAGAATCCTTGACAGGATTCCAGAAGAATCCTTGACAGGATTCCAGAAGAATCCTTGACAGGATTCCAGAAGAATCCTTGACAGGATTCCAGAAGAATCCTTGACAGGATTCCAGAAGAATCCTTGACAGGATTCCAGAAGAATCCTTGACAGGATTCCAGAAGAATCCTTGACAGGATTCCAGAAGAATCCTTGACAGGATTCCAGAAGAATCCTTGACAGGATTCCAGAAGAATCCTTGACAGGATTCCAGAAGAATCCTTGACAGGATTCCAGAAGAATCCTTGATAGGATTCCAGAAGAATCCTTGACAGGATTCCAGAAGAATCCTTGACAGGATTCCAGAAGAATCCTTGACAGGATTCCAGAAGAATCCTTGACAGGATTCCAGAAGAATCCTTGACAGGATTCCAGAAGAATCCTTGACAGGATTCCAGAAGAATCCTTGACAGGATTCCAGAAGAATTCTTGACAGGATTCCAGAAGAATCCTTGACAGGATTCCAGAAGAATCCTTGACAGGATTCCAGAAGAATCCTTGACAGGATTCCAGAAGAATCCTTGACAGGATTCCAGAAGAATCCTTGACAGGATTCCAGAAGAATCCTTGACAGGATTCCAGAAGAATCCTTGACAGGATTCCAGAAGAATGCTTGACAGGATTCCGACAAAATCCTGGTCAGGATTCCGACAGAATCCTGGTCAGGATTCCGACAGAATCCTGGTCAGGATTCCGACAGAATCCTGGTCAGGATTCCGACAGAATCCTGGTCAGGATTCCGACAGAATCCTGGTCAGGATTCCGACAGAATCCTGGTCAGGCTTCCGACAGAATCCTGGTCAGGCTTCCGACAGAATCCTGGTCAGGATTCCGACAGAATCCTGGTCAGGATTCCGACAGAATCCTGGTCAGGATTCCGACAGAATCCTGGTCAGGATTCCGACAGAATCCTGGTCAGGATTCCCCCAGAATCCTGGTCAGGATTCCCCCAGAATCCTGATCAGGATTCCCTCAGAATCCTGATCAGGATTCCCTCAGAATCCTGGTCAGGATTCCCCCAGAATCCTGGTCAGGATTCCCCCAGAATCCTGGTCAGGATTCCCCCAGAATCCTGGTCAGGATTCCCCCAGAATCCTGGTCAGGATTCCCCCAGAATCCTGGTCAGGATTCCCCCAGAATCCTGGTCAGGATTCCCCCAGAATCCTGGTCAGGATTCCCCCAGAATCCTGGTCAGGATTCCCCCAGAATCCTGGTCAGGATTCCCCCAGAATCCTGGTCAGGATTCCCCCAGAATCCTGGTCAGGATTCCCCCAGAATCCTGGACAGGATTCCCCCAGAATCCTGGACAGGATTCCCCCAGAATCCTGGACAGGATTCCCCCAGAATCCTGGACAGGATTCCCCCAGAATCCTGGACAGGATTCCCCCAGAATCCTGGACAGGATTCCCCCAGAATCCTGGACAGGATTCCCCCAGAATCCTGGACAGGATTCCCCCAGAATCCTGGACAGGATTCCCCCAGAATCCTGGACAGGATTCCCCCAGAATCCTGGACAGGATTCCCCCAGAATCCTGGACAGGATTCCCCCAGAATCCTGGACAGGATTCCCCCAGAATCCTGGACAGGATTCCCCCAGAATCCTGGACAGGATTCCCCCAGAATCCTGGACAGGATTCCCCCAGAATCCTGGACAGGATTCCCCCTGAATCCTGGACAGGATTCCCCCAGAATCCTGGACAGGATTCCCCCAGAATCCTGGACAGGATTCCAGCAGAATCCTGGACAGGATTCCCCCAGAATCCTGGACAGGATTCCCCCAGAATCCTGGACAGGATTCCCCCAGAATCCTGGACAGGATTCCCCCAGAATCCTGGACAGGATTCCCCCAGAAGCCTGGACAGGATTCCCCCAGAATCCTGGACAGGATTCTCCCAGAATCCTGTTTAGAATTGCCTCAGAATCCTAGACAGGATTCACTCAGAATCCTGGACAGGATTCACTCAGAATCCTGGACAGGATTCACTCAGAATCCTGGACAGGATTCACTCAGAATGCTAGACAGGATTCCCCCATAATCCTGGACAGGATTCCCCCAGAATCCTGGACAGGATTCCCCCAGAATCCTGGACAGGATTCCCCCAGAATCCTGGACAGGATTCCCCCAGAATCCTGGACAGGATTCCCCCAGAATCCTGGACAGGATTCTCCCAGAATCCTGGACAGGATTCCCCCAGGATAATGGACAGGATTCCCCCAGAATCCTGGACAGGTTTCCTCCAGAATCCTGGACAGGTTTCCCCCAGAATCCTGGACAGGATTGCCCCAGAATCCTGGACAGGATTCTCCCAGAATCTAGACTGGATTCACTCAGAATCCTGGACAGGATTCCCTCAGCATCCTGGACAGGATTCCCTCAGCATCCTGTACAGGATTCCCTCAGAATCCTGGACAGGATTCCCTCAGAATCCTGGACAGGATTCCCTCAGAATCCTGGACAGGATTCCCTCAGCATCCTGGACAGGATTCCCTCAGCATCCTGGACAGGATTCCCTCAGCATCCTGGACAGGATTCCCTCAGTATCCTGGACAGGATTCCCTCAGCATCCTGGACAGGATTCCCTCAGCATCCTGGACAGGATTCCCTCAGCATCCTGGACAGGATTCCCTCAGCATCCTGGACAGGATTCCCTCAGCATCCTGGACAGGATTCCCTCAGCATCCTGGACAGGATTTCCTCAGCATCCTGGACAGGATTCCCTCAGCATCCTGGACAGGATTCCCTCAGCATCCTGGACAGGATTCCCTCAGCATCCTGGACAGGATTCCCTCAGCATCCTGGACAGGATTCCCTCAGCATCCTGAACAGGATTCCCTCAGCACCCTGGACAGGATTCCTCCAGCAGAATCCTTGATAGGATTCCAGCAGAGTCCTTGACAGGATTCCAGCAGAATCCTTGACAGGATTCCAGCAGAATCCTTGACAGGATTCTAGCAGAATCCTTGACAGGATTCCAGAAGAATCCTTGACAGGATTTCAGAAGAATCCTTGACAGGGTTCCAGCAGAATCCTTGACAGGATTCCAGAAGAATCCTTGACAGGATTCCAGAAGAATCCTTGACAGGATTCCAGAAGAATCCTTGACAGGATTCCAGAAGAATCCTTGACAGGATTCCAGAAGAATCCTTGACAGGATTCCAGAAGAATCCTTGACAGGATTCCAGAAGAATCCTTGACAGGATTCCAGAAGAATCCTTGACAGGATTCCAGAAGAATCCTTGACAGGATTCCAGAAGAATCCTTGACAGGATTCCAGAAGAATCCTTGACAGGATTCCAGAAGAATCCTTGACAGGATTCCAGAAGAATCCTTGACAGGATTCCAGAAGAATCCTTGACAGGATTCCAGAAGAATCCTTGACAGGATTCCAGAAGAATCCTTGACAGGATTCCAGAAGAATCCTTGACAGGATTCCAGAAGAATCCTTGACAGGATTCCAGAAGAATCCTTGACAGGATTCCAGAAGAATCCTTGACAGGATTCCAGAAGAATCCTTGACAGGATTCCAGAAGAATCCTTGACAGGATTCCAGAAGAATCCTTGACAGGATTCCAGAAGAATCCTTGACAGGATTCCAGAAGAATCCTTGACAGGATTCCAGAAGAATCCTTGACAGGATTCCAGAAGAATCCTTGACAGGATTCAAGAAGAATCCTTGACAGGATTCCAGAAGAATCCTTGACAGGATTCCAGAAGAATCCTTGACAGGATTCCAGAAGAATCCTTGACAGGATTCCAGAAGAATCCTTGACAGGATTCCAGCAGAATCCTTGACAGGATTCCAGCAGAATCCTTAACAGGATTCCAGCAGAATCCTTGACAGGATTCCAGCAGAATCCTTGACAGGATTCCAGCAGAATCCTTGACAGGATTCCAGCAGAATCCTTGACAGGATTCCAGCAGAATCCTTGACAGGATTCCAGCAGAATCCTTGACAGGATTCCAGCAGAATCCTTGACAGGATTCCAGCAGAATCCTTGACAGGATTCCAGCAGAATCCTTGACAGGATTCCAGCAGAATCCTTGACAGGATTCCAGCAGAATCTTTGACAGGATTCCAGCAGAATCCTTGACAGGATTCCAGCAGAATCCTTGACAGGATTCCAGCAGAATCCTTGACAGGATTCCAGCCGAATCCTTGACAGGATTCCAGCAGGATCCTTGACAGGATTCCAAGCAGAATCCTTAACAGGGTTCTAGCAGTATCCTTGACAGGATTCCAGCAGAAGCCTTGACAGGATTTGAAAAGAATCCTTGACAGGATTCCAACAGAATCTCTGACAGGATTCCAGCAGAATCCTTGATAGGATTCCAGCAGAATCCTTGATAGGATTCCAGCAGAATCCTTGATAGGATTCCAGCAGAGTCCTTGACAGGATTCCAGCAGAATCCTTGACAGGATTCCAGCAGAATCCTTGACAGGATTCTAGCAGAATCCTTGACAGGATTCTAGCAGAATCCTTGACAGGATTCCAGAAGAATCCTTGACAGGATTTCAGAAGAATCCTTGACAGGATTCCAGCAGAATCCTTGACAGGATTCCAGAAGAATCCTTGACAGAATTCCAGAAGAATCCTTGACAGGATTCCAGAAGAATCCTTGACAGGATTCCAGAAAAATCCTTGACAGGATTCCAGAAGAATCCTTGACAGGATTCCAGAAGAATCCTTGACAGGATTCCAGAAGAATCCTTGACAGGATTCCAGAAGAATCCTTGACAGGATTCCAGAAGAATCCTTGACAGGATTCCAGAAGAATCCTTGACAGGATTCCAGAAGAATCCTTGACAGGATTCCAGAAGAATCCTTGACAGGATTCCAGAAGAATCCTTGACAGGATTCCAGAAGAATCCTTGACAGGATTCCAGAAGAATCCTTGACAGGATTCCAGAAGAATCCTTGACAGGATTCCAGAAGAATCCTTGACAGGATTCCAGAAGAATCCTTGACAGGATTCCAGAAGAATCCTTGACAGGATTCCAGAAGAATCCTTGACAGGATTCCAGAAGAATCCTTGACAGGATTCCAGAAGAATCCTTGACAGGATTCCAGAAGAATCCTTGACAGGATTCCAGAAGAATCCTTGACAGGATTCCAGAAGAATCCTTGACAGGATTCCAGAAGAATCCTTGACAGGATTCCAGAAGAATCCTTGACAGGATTCCAGAAGAATCCTTGACAGGATTCCAGAAGAATCCTTGACAGGATTCCAGAAGAATCCTTGACAGGATTCCAGAAGAATCCTTGACAGGATTCCAGAAGAATCCTTGACAGGATTCCAGAAGAATCCTTGACAGGATTCCAGAAGAATCCTTGACAGGATTCCAGAAGAATCCTTGACAGGATTCCAGAAGAATCCTTGACAGGATTCCAGAAGAATCCTTGACAGGATTCCAGAAGAATCCTTGACAGGATTCCAGAAGAATCCTTGACAGGATTCCAGAAGAATCCTTGACAGGATTCCAGAAGAATCCTTGACAGGATTCCAGAAGAATCCTTGATAGGATTCCAGAAGAATCCTTGACAGGATTCCAGAAGAATCCTTGACAGGATTCCAGAAGAATCCTTGACAGGATTCCAGAAGAATCCTTGACAGGATTCCAGAAGAATCCTTGACAGGATTCCAGAAGAATCCTTGACAGGATTCCAGAAGAATCCTTGACAGGATTCCAGAAGAATTCTTGACAGGATTCCAGAAGAATCCTTGACAGGATTCCAGAAGAATCCTTGACAGGATTCCAGAAGAATCCTTGACAGGATTCCAGAAGAATCCTTGACAGGATTCCAGAAGAATCCTTGACAGGATTCCAGAAGAATCCTTGACAGGATTCCAGCAGAATCCTTGACAGGATTCCAGAAGAATCCTTGACAGGATTCCAGAAGAATCCTTGACAGGATTCCAGAAGAATCCTTGACAGGATTCCAGAAGAATCCTTGACAGGATTCCAGAAGAATCCTTGACAGGATTCCAGAAGAATCCTTGACAGGATTCCAGAAGAATCCTTGACAGGATTCCAGAAGAATCCTTGACAGGATTCCAGAAGAATCCTTGACAGGATTCCAGAAGAATCCTTGACAGGATTCCAGAAGAATCCTTGACAGGATTCCAGAAGAATCCTTGACAGGATTCCAGAAGAATCCTTGACAGGATTCCAGAAGAATCCTTGACAGGATTCCAGAAGAATCCTTGACAGGATTCCAGAAGAATCCTTGACAGGATTCCAGAAGAATCCTTGACAGGATTCCAGAAGAATCCTTGACAGGATTCCAGAAGAATCCTTGACAGGATTCCAGAAGAATCCTTGACAGGATTCCAGAAGAATCCTTGACAGGATTCCAGAAGAATCCTTGACAGGATTCCAGAAGAATCCTTGACAGGATTCCAGAAGAATCCTTGACAGGATTCCAGAAGAATCCTTGACAGGATTCCAGAAGAATCCTTGACAGGATTCCAGAAGAATCCTTGACAGGATTCCAGAAGAATCCTTGACAGGATTCCAGAAGAATCCTTGACAGGATTCCAGAAGAATCCTTGACAGGATTCCAGAAGAATCCTTGACAGGATTCCAGAAGAATCCTTGACAGGATTCCAGAAGAATCCTTGACAGGATTCCAGAAGAATCCTTGACAGGATTCCAGAAGAATCCTTGACAGGATTCCAGAAGAATCCTTGACAGGATTCCAGCAGAATCCTTGCCAGGATTCCAGAAGAATCCTTGCCAGGATTCCAGAAGAATCCTTGACAGGATTCCAGCAGAATCCTTGACAGGATTCCAGAAGAATCCTTGACAGGATTCCAGCAGAATCCTTGACAGGATTCCAGCAGAATCCTTGACAGGATTCCAGCAGAATCCTTGACAGGATTCCAGCAGAATCCTTGACAGGATTCCAGCAGAATCCTTGACAGGATTCCAGCAGAATCCTTGACAGGATTCCAGCAGAATCCTTGACAGGATTCCAGCAGAATCCTTGACAGGATTCCAGCAGAATCCTTGACAGGATTCCAGCAGAATCCTTGACAGGATTCCAGCAGAATCCTTGACAGGATTCCAGCAGAATCCTTGACAGGATTCCAGCAGAATCCTTGACAGGATTCCAGCAGAATCCTTGACAGGATTCCAGCAGAATCCTTGACAGGATTCCAGCAGAATCCTTGACAGGATTCCAGCAGAATCCTTGACAGGATTCCAGCAGAATCCTTGACAGGATTCCAGCAGAATCCTTGACAGGATTCCAGCAGAATCCTTGACAGGATTCCAGCAGAATCCTTGACAGGATTCCAGCAGAATCCTTGACAGGATTCCAGCAGAATCCTTGACAGGATTCCAGCAGAATCCTTGACAGGATTCCAGCAGAATCCTTGACAGGATTCCAGCAGAATCCTTGACAGGATTCCAGCAGAATCCTTGACAGGATTCCAGCAGAATCCTTGACAGGATTCCAGCAGAATCCTTGACAGGATTCCAGCAGAATCCTTGACAGGATTCCAGCAGAATCCTTGACAGGATTCCAGCAGAATCCTTGACAGGATTCCAGCAGAATCCTTGACAGGATTCCAGCAGAATCCTTGACAGGATTCCAGCAGAATCCTTGACAGGATTCCAAGCAGAATCCTTAACAGGGTTCTAGCAGTATCCTTGACAGGATTCCAGCAGAAGCCTTGACAGGATTTGAAAAGAATCCTTGACAGGATTCCAACAGAATCTCTGACAGGATTCCAGCAGAATCCTTGATAGGATTCCAGCAGAATCCTTGATAGGATTCCAGCAGAGTCCTTGACAGGATTCCAGCAGAATCCTTGACAGGATTCCAGCAGAATCCTTGACAGGATTCCAGCAGAATCCTTGACAGGATCCTAGCAGAATCCTTGACAGGATTCCAGAAGAATCCTTGACAGGATTCCAGAAGAATCCTTGACAGGATTTCAGAAGAATCCTTGACAGGATTCCAGCAGAATCCTTGACAGGATTCCAGAAGAATCCTTGACAGGATTCCAGAAGAATCCTTGACAGGATTCCAGAAGAATCCTTGACAGGATTCCAGAAGAATCCTTGACAGGATTCCAGAAGAATCCTTGACACGATTCCAGAAGAATCCTTGACAGGATTCCAGAAGAATCCTTGACAGGATTCCAGAAGAATCCTTGACAGGATTCCAGAAGAATCCTTGACAGGATTCCAGAAGAATCCTTGACAGGATTCCAGAAGAATCCTTGACAGGATTCCAGAAGAATCCTTGACAGGATTCCAGAAGAATCCTTGACAGGATTCCAGAAGAATCCTTGACAGGATTCCAGAAGAATCCTTGACAGGATTCCAGAAGAATCCTTGACAGGATTCCAGAAGAATCCTTGACAGGATTCCAGAAGAATCCTTGACAGGATTCCAGAAGAATCCTTGACAGGATTCCAGAAGAATCCTTGACAGGATTCCAGAAGAATCCTTGACAGGATTCCAGAAGAATCCTTGACAGGATTCCAGAAGAATCCTTGACAGGATTCCAGAAGAATCCTTGACAGGATTCCAGAAGAATCCTTGACAGGATTCCAGAAGAATCCTTGACAGGATTCCAGAAGAATCCTTGACAGGATTCCAGAAGAATCCTTGACAGGATTCCAGAAGAATCCTTGACAGGATTCCAGAAGAATCCTTGACAGGATTCCAGAAGAATCCTTGACAGGATTCCAGAAGAATCCTTGACAGGATTCCAGAAGAATCCTTGACAGGATTCCAGAAGAATCCTTGACAGGATTCCAGAAGAATCCTTGACAGGATTCCAGAAGAATCCTTGACAGGATTCCAGAAGAATCCTTGACAGGATTCCAGAAGAATCCTTGACAGGATTCCAGAAGAATCCTTGACAGGATTCCAGAAGAATCCTTGACAGGATTCCAGAAGAATCCTTGACAGGATTCCAGAAGAATCCTTGACAGGATTCCAGAAGAATCCTTGACAGGATTCCAGAAGAATCCTTGACAGGATTCCAGAAGAATCCTTGACAGGATCCCAGAAGAATCCTTGACAGGATTCCAGAAGAATCCTTGACAGGATTCCAGAAGAATCCTTGACAGGATTCCAGCAGAATCCTTGACAGGATTCCAGCAGAATCCTTGACAGGATTCCAGCAGAATCCTTGACAGGATTCCAGCAGAATCCTTGACAGGATTCCAGCAGAATCCTTGACAGGATTCCAGCAGAATCCTTGACAGGATTCCAGCAGAATCCTTGACAGGATTCCAGCAGAATCCTTGACAGGATTCCAGCAGAATCCTTGACAGGATTCCAGCAGAATCCTTGACAGGATTCCAGCAGAATCCTTGACAGGATTCCAGCAGAATCCTTGACAGGATTCCAGCAGAATCCTTGACAGGATTCCAGCAGAATCCTTGACAGGATTCCAGCAGAATCCTTGACAGGATTCCAGCAGAATCCTTGACAGGATTCCAGCAGAATCCTTGACAGGATTCCAGCAGAATCCTTGACAGGATTCCAGCAGAATCCTTGACAGGATTCCAGCAGAATCCTTGACAGGATTCCAGCAGAATCCTTGACAGGATTCCAGCAGAATCCTTGACAGGATTCCAGCAGAATCCTTGACAGGATTCCAGCAGAATCCTTGACAGGATTCCAGCAGAATCCTTGACAGGATTCCAGCAGAATCCTTGACAGGATTCCAGCAGAATCCTTGACAGGATTCCAGCAGAATCCTTGACAGGATTCCAGCAGAATCCTTGACAGGATTCCAGCAGAATCCTTGACAGGATTCCAGCAGAATCCTTGACAGGATTCCAGCAGAATCCTTGACAGGATTCCAGCAGAATCCTTGACAGGATTCCAGCAGAATCCTTGACAGGATTCCAGCAGAATCCTTGACAGGATTCCAGCAGAATCTTTGACAGGATTCCAGCAGAATCTTTGACAGGATTCCAGCAGAATCTTTGACAGGATTCCAGCAGAATCCTTGACAGGATTCCAGCAGAATCCTTGACAGGATTCCAGCAGAATCCTTGACAGGATTCCAGCAGAATCCTTGACAGGATTCCAGCAGGATCCTTGACAGGATTCCAAGCAGAATCCTTAACAGAGTTCTAGCAGTATCCTTGACAGGATTCCAGCAGAAGCCTTGACAGGATTTGAAAAGAATCCTTGACAGGATTCCAACAGAATCTCTGACAGGATTCCAGCAGAATCTTTGATAGGATTCCAGCAGAATCCTTGATAGGATTCCAGCAGAGTCCTTGACAGGATTTCAGCAGAATCCTTGACAGGATTCCAGCAGAATCCTTGACAGGATTCTAGCAGAATCCTTGACAGGATTCCAGAAGAATCCTTGACAGGATTCTAGCAGAATCCTTGACAGGATTCCAGAAGAATCCTTGACAGGATTTCAGAAGAATCCTTGACAGGATTCCAGCAGAATCCTTGACAGGATTCCAGAAGAATCCTTGACAGGATTCCAGAAGAATCCTTGACAGGATTCCAAAAGAATCCTTGACAGGATTCCAGAAGAATCCTTGACAGGATTCCAGAAGAATCCTTGACAGGATTCCAGAAGAATCCTTGACAGGATTCCAGAAGAATCCTTGACAGGATTCCAGAAGAATCCTTGACAGGATTCCAGAAGAATCCTTGACAGGATTCCAGAAGAATCCTTGACAGGATTCCAGAAGAATCCTTGACAGGATTCCAGAAGAATCCTTGACAGGATTCCAGAAGAATCCTTGACAGGATTCCAGAAGAATCCTTGACAGGATTCCAGAAGAATCCTTGACAGGATTCCAGAAGAATCCTTGACAGGATTCCAGAAGAATCCTTGACAGGATTCCAGAAGAATCCTTGACAGGATTCCAGAAGAATCCTTGACAGGATTCCAGAAGAATCCTTGACAGGATTCCAGAAGAATCCTTGACAGGATTCCAGAAGAATCCTTGACAGGATTCCAGAAGAATCCTTGACAGGATTCCAGAAGAATCCTTGACAGGATTCCAGAAGAATCCTTGACAGGATTCCAGAAGAATCCTTGACAGGATTCCAGAAGAATCCTTGACAGGATTCCAGAAGAATCCTTGACAGGATTCCAGAAGAATCCTTGACAGGATTCCAGAAGAATCCTTGACAGGATTCCAGAAGAATCCTTGACAGGATTCCAGAAGAATCCTTGACAGGATTCCAGAAGAATCCTTGACAGGATTCCAGAAGAATCCTTGACAGGATTCCAGAAGAATCCTTGACAGGATTCCAGAAGAATCCTTGACAGGATTCCAGAAGAATCCTTGACAGGATTCCAGAAGAATCCTTGACAGGATTCCAGAAGAATCCTTGACAGAATTCCAGAAGAATCCTTGACAGGATTCCAGAAGAATCCTTGACAGGATTCCAGAAGAATCCTTGACAGGATTCCAGAAGAATCCTTGACAGGATTCCAGAAGAATCCTTGACAGGATTCCAGAAGAATCCTTGACAGGATTCCAGAAGAATCCTTGACAGGATTCCAGAAGAATCCTTGACAGGATTCCAGAAGAATCCTTGACAGGATTCCAGAAGAATCCTTGACAGGATTCCAGAAGAATCCTTGACAGGATTCCAGAAGAGTCCTTGACAGGATTCCAGAAGAATCCTTGAGAGGATTCCAGAAGAATCCTTGACAGGATTCCAGAAGAATCCTTGACAGGATTCCAGAAGAATCCTTGACAGGATTCCAGCAGAATCCTTGACAGGATTCCAGCAGAATCCTTGACAGGATTCCAGCAGAATCCTTGACAGGATTCCAGCAGAATCCTTGACAGGATTCCAGCAGAATCCTTGACAGGATTCCAGCAGAATCCTTGACAGGATTCCAGCAGAATCCTTGACAGGATTCCAGCAGAATCCTTGACAGGATTCCAGCAGAATCCTTGACAGGATTCCAGCAGAATCCTTGACAGGATTCCAGCAGAATCCTTGACAGGATTCCAGCAGAATCCTTGACAGGATTCCAGCAGAATCCTTGACAGGATTCCAGCAGAATCCTTGACAGGATTCCAGCAGAATCCTTGACAGGATTCCAGCAGAATCCTTGACAGGATTCCAGCAGAATCCTTGACAGGATTCCAGCAGAATCCTTGACAGGATTCCAGCAGAATCCTTGACAGGATTCCAGCAGAATCCTTGACAGGATTCCAGCAGAATCTTTGACAGGATTCCAGCAGAATCTTTGACAGGATTCCAGCAGAATCCTTGACAGGATTCCAGCAGAATCCTTGACAGGATTCCAGCAGGATCCTTGACAGGATTCAAGCAGAATCCTTAACAGGGTTCTTGCAGAATCCTTGATAGGATTCCAGCAGAATCCTTGATAGGATTCCAGCAGAGTCCTTGACAGGATTCCAGCAGAGTCCTTGACAGGATTCCAGCAGAATCCTTGACAGGATTCCAGCAGAATCCTTGACAGGATTCTAGCAGAATCCTTGACAGGATTCCAGAAGAATCCTTGACAGGATTTCAGAAGAATCCTTGACAGGATTCCAGCAGAATCCTTGACAGGATTCCAGAAGAATCCTTGACAGGATTCCAGTAGAATCCTTGACAGGATTCCAGTAGAATCCTTGACAGGATTCCAGTAGAATCCTTGACAGGATTCCAGAAGAATCCTTGACAGGATTCCAGAAGAATCCTTGACAGGATTCCAGAAGAATCCTTGACAGGATTCCAGAAGAATCCTTGACAGGATTCCAGAAGAATCCTTGACAGGATTCCAGAAGAATCCTTGACAGGATTCCAGAAGAATCCTTGACAGGATTCCAGAAGAATCCTTGACAGGATTCCAGAAGAATCCTTGACAGGATTCCAGAAGAATCCTTGACAGGATTCCAGAAGAATCCTTGACAGGATTCCAGAAGAATCCTTGACAGGATTCCAGAAGAATCCTTGACAGGATTCCAGAAGAATCCTTGACAGGATTCCAGAAGAATCCTTGACAGGATTCCAGAAGAATCCTTGACAGGATTCCAGAAGAATCCTTGACAGGATTCCAGAAGAATCCTTGACAGGATTCCAGAAGAATCCTTGACAGGATTCCAGAAGAATCCTTGACAGGATTCCAGAAGAATCCTTGACAGGATTCCAGAAGAATCCTTGACAGGATTCCAGAAGAATAATTGACAGGATTCCAGCAGAATCCTTGACAGGATTCCAGCAGAATCCTTGACAGGATTCCAGCAGAATCCTTGACAGGATTCCAGCAGAATCCTTGACAGGATTCCAGCAGAATCCTTGACAGGATTCCAGCAGAATCCTTGACAGGATTCCAGCAGAATCCTTGACAGGATTCCAGCAGAATCCTTGACAGGATTCCAGCAGAATCCTTGACAGGATTCCAGCAGAATCCTTGACAGGATTCCAGCAGAATCCTTGACAGGATTCCAGCAGAATCCTTGACAGGATTCCAGCAGAATCCTTGACAGGATTCCAGCAGAATCCTTGACAGGATTCCAGCAGAATCCTTGACAGGATTCCAGCAGAATCCTTGACAGGATTCCAGCAGAATCCTTGACAGGATTCCAGCAGAATCCTTGACAGGATTCCAGCAGAATCCTTGACAGGATTCCAGCAGAATCCTTGACAGGATTCCAGCAGAATCCTTGACAGGATTCCAGCAGAATCCTTGACAGGATTCCAGCAGAATCCTTGACAGGATTCCAGCAGAATCCTTGACAGGATTCCAGCAGAATCTTTGACAGGATTCCAGCAGAATCCTTGACAGGATTCCAGCAGAATCCTTGACAGGATTCCAGCAGAATCCTTGACAGGATTCCAGCAGAATCCTTGACAGGATTCCAGCAGGATCCTTGACAGGATTCAAGCAGAATCCTTAACAGGGTTCTTGCAGAATCCTTGATAGGATTCCAGCAGAATCCTTGATAGGATTCCAGCAGAGTCCTTGACAGGATTCCAGCAGAGTCCTTGACATGATTCCAGCAGAATCCTTGACAGGATTCCAGCAGAATCCTTGACAGGATTCTAGCAGAATCCTTGACAGGATTCCAGAAGAATCCTTGACAGGATTTCAGAAGAATCCTTGACAGGATTCCAGCAGAATCCTTGACAGGATTCCAGAAGAATCCTTGACAGGATTCCAGAAGAATCCTTGACAGGATTCCAGAAGAATCCTTGACAGGATTCCAGAAGAATCCTTGACAGGATTCCAGAAGAATCCTTGACAGGATTCCAGAAGAATCCTTGACAGGATTCCAGAAGAATCCTTGACAGGATTCCAGAAGAATCCTTGACAGGATTCCAGAAGAATCCTTGACAGGATTCCAGAAGAATCCTTGACAGGATTCCAGAAGAATAATTGACAGGATTCCAGCAGAATCCTTGACAGGATTCCAGCAGAATCCTTGACAGGATTCCAGCAGAATCCTTGACAGGATTCCAGCAGAATCCTTGACAGGATTCCAGCAGAATCCTTGACAGGATTCCAGCAGAATCCTTGACAGGATTCCAGCAGAATCCTTGACAGGATTCCAGAAGAATCCTTGACAGGATTCCAGCAGAATCTTTGACAGGATTCCAGCAGAATCCTTGACAGGATTCCAGCAGAATCCTTGACATGATTCCAGCAGAATCCTTGACAGGATTCCAGCAGAATCCTTGACAGGATTCCAGCAGAATCCTTGACAGGATTCCAGCAGAATCCTTGACAGGATTCCAGCAGAATCCTTGACAGGATTCCAGCAGAATCCTTGACAGGATTCCAGCAGGATCCTTGACAGGATTCAAGCAGAATCCTTAACAGGGTTCTAGCAGAATCCTTGATAGGATTCCAGCAGAATCCTTGATAGGATTCCAGCAGAGTCCTTGACAGGATTCCAGAAGAATCCTTGACAGGATTTCAGAAGAATCCTTGACAGGATTCCAGCAGAATCCTGGGTAGTATTTCAACAGTATCCTGGGCAGCATTCCAACAGAGTCCTTGGGGAGTATCTATAAAATACGCCACGCTTTGAGAGGAAAGAGAGGTTTAGCAAAGTGTGACACTTCAAACCAAAATTTCAGTGGTACATTGGTGGCTTCTGCGTTATTTTATCTATTTATTTATTTATTTATTTATTTATTTATTGTGTGTAGGTAAGTATATTAATTTCCAAAGTGTTCCATTGTCTATGAAAAAGTAACACAGTTTAAAAATAAATTCATGCTTTCGTTCCTCATACCGATGCTGTTACCAGATGGCCCAACTTTATCACGAAGCATATCGCTCCACGTGGGAGGATATGTGTCGTACTGAGAGAAGTAAATTCCGTCACATCCCTTGCGACCACCTTCGTCTTGTTACTGGAAATACTTAGGTAGAAAGTTTTTCTTACTGCTAGTGTCGGCGGAAGGCGAATGGCAAAAACGTAGTTGGAAAATTTCACATTTGATGGAAGATTTTTTTTTCTATCTCTGCGTAACCTTCAGGTACACTCTTCTACAACGAGGTGCCAATTTCGCATGAACAGAGTAACGACGAGTGTTGAAGACTGTAGTGATGGCAGAGAAGACACTGGGCTACTGCTTTAGTATTGGGTGGGAAACTGGAAAGAGTACTTTGGGGACAGATCAATATGTAAATTTTGACGCACAACGAAGAATTTCAAGATTCAAAGGTTAAAGGACTTGTTGGGATGTTACACCAGAAAGAACAAGAAGTATTACACATTTAAGATTTTCAAAACACCAAAACAAAAAAAAAACAACATTTATGTTATTTGTCACGACTTTTAAAAATCCCTTGTTCCACAAATAAATACGAAATGAAACTAAAACATCCCCAAACGAAACTGTTTCCATGCATCAATACAAGCAACCAAACGTACACCCCCTAGTCAAACTTCATCACATCGAGAACGAGACGAGCGAGCACCAGATGAAATCGAGCAAAACACAAATTACCTTGGATTGTTTTACGACTGAGTTTCCTTATTTCCTTCAGACCAGACCTGGTTGAAAACCAACTTTCCTTCTTGCACAAGAAAACTTACCGAACAAGTCACGCACGTGCGTTTTCCGCACCACGCTCAATCCCTTGAATCCTGGAGAAGACTGACGACTGACGACCAAATGGCTGGTGGCTGGTGGCTGCAGGTTCCACATGAATTGGGCCTTCCATGGAAATCGAATTCGAAAGAAGCCAGCCAGCCGGCAGGGAAAAAAGAGCCCGGCGATGAGTGATTGCGAAACGACGTCGATTCACAATTTGACGAACGTGCTCCTTGCGCTTTTTCCGGTTTGAGTCTTTACCACTCGTTTTTTGTGTCTGGGCAACGTGCGTGCCCGTGAGCACACATCCCGGTGGTGGTGTGGACCACTTGATTCACACATGGTCTCATGACTGACTGTGTCGTCGTCAAGTTGCGAGTTCCCCTCGTCAGCGAAGGCAAAGCCTTTTATGCGGAAGTGGAGAAAGGCGCATTCTTCACGTTTCTCATATTTACATTCATAACTAAATTACCGAGTGATTTGCTAGCGTTCCGCCCTTCCCAGAACCACCAGACTACCACCGCACCGTTACACCGCCTACTTTGTTTCGATTGGATATGACAGAAGTGGAACAAAGCAGACGAAAAGGATGCTTCGTTTTACGATTTATTCAAATTTTCCCATTTTCTTTTCTTGATCAAATTTATTACTTACAAATTGGAAATTTCCCCTACAAGTTTTGCGAAAAGGTAAGTGATTTGGGCACACATTGCCCTTTTTTCCGGAAAGTATCGAATGCAAATCAAGCAGTTTTGTTTTGAGGACAATTGAAAAGATTAATTAGGTGCGTGGTGGGGGCTAGTTTCAGACATCGAGAAGGCAAATTACAAATGGAAAGATACAGAATGTTGATTAATTAGCAAATTGAGAGATGACATTGTAAAAAATATCGCGCTCTGATGGGATTCGAATCCACGACAACAACGTAACGTATTTAATCATTACCAATTCTGTGGCTTAGTTGGTTTAAGCGCTGGTCTTGCTAATGCAGATGCGTGGGTTCGAATACCAACAGAATGCGATTTTTTCACAATTGCATTGCTCAATTTGGCAATTTAACTACATTCTGAGTATTCTAATGTTTTAGATTTTTTTTCGTTAGTACCAGCAAATTGATACAAGCCTGTAAAAAGCAACATAGAAATATAATAGTTATCACATTTATTTCAAATTTAGTAAAATCAAACATTTGAAATACATTACATTTATTTGTTCAACATCACATTTAAGACAAGACATAATCAACAATAGTACGCCTCAATACATACTCGGTTTGTTGCTGCCGCTCTCCATCCTCGGTTGCGCCCAATGCTCGCCAAGTCACGCTCCACCTGGTCCGCCCATCGTGCTCTCTGCGCTCCACGCCTTCTTGTACCAACCGGATGGTTAGCAAACACCAACTTTGCAGTGTTGTTGTCCGGCATTCTTGCAACATGCCCTGCCCATCGTATCCTTCCGGCTTTGGCCACCTTCTGGATGCTGGGTTCCCCGTAAAGTGCAGCGAGCTCGTGGTTCATCCTTCTCCGCCACACACCGTTCTCCTGCACACCGCCGAAGATCATCCTTAGCACGCGTCGCTCAAAAACTCCGAGTGCTTGCAGGTCTTCCTCGAGCATGGTCCATGTCTCGTGCCCGTAGAGGATCACCGGTCTTATTAGCGTTTTGTACATGGTGCATTTGGTGCGTGGGTGAATCTTTTTCGACCGCAGTTTCTTCTGGAGCTCGTAGTAGGCCCGACTTCCGCTGATGATGCGCCTCCGAATTTCACGGCTCACGTTGTTGTCAGCCGTCTGTAAGGATCCGAGGTAGACGAATTCCTCCACCACCTCGAAAGTATCCCCGTCTATCGTAACATTACTGGATCCAGTCGTGTTCGGTTCCGCCTACCAGCATGTACTTTGTTTTTGAGGCACCTTTGCTGCTTCGCGTTTCAGGCGGGTGTACAGCTCTGCCACCGTTCCAAATGTTCTGGCAATAATGTCCATGTCGTCCGCAAAGCACACAAACTGTCCGGATTTTGTGAAAATCGTTCCCCGGCTGTTGAGACCGGCTCGTCGCATCACACCTACCAGAGCGATGTTGAAGAGCAGGCATGAGAGTCCATCACCTTGTCGCAGTCCCCGGTGAGATTCGAATGAACTGGATAGTTTACCCGAAGCCCTTACGCAGTTTTGCACACCGTCCATCGTTGTTGCTTTAATCAGTCTAGTCAGCTTCCCAGGAAAGCCGTTTTCGTCCATGATTCTCCATAGCTCTGCGCGGTCGATACTGTCGTATGCCGCTTTGAAGTCGATGAACAGGTGATGCGTTGGGACCTGGTATTCACGGCATTTCTGAAGGATTTGCCGTACGGTAAAGATCTGGTCCGTTGTCGACCGGCCGTCGATAAAACCGGCTTGATAACTTCCCACGAACTCGTTTGTTTTAGGTGACAGACGATGGAAGATGATCTGGAATAGCACTTTGTAGGCAGCATTTAAAATAGTGATCGCCCTGAAGTTCTCACATTCCAAATGGTCGCCTTTCTTTTGAATGGGGCAGATTACCCCTTCCTTCCACTCCTCCGGTAGCTGTTCGGTTTCCCAGATCCTGACTATCAGTCGATGCAGACAGGTGGCCAACTTTTCTGGGCCCATCTTGAGGAGTTCAGCTGCGATACCATCCTTACCAGCTGATTTGTTGGTTTTGAGCCGGTGAATGGCATCTTTAACTTCCCTCAGCGTGGGTGTTGGTTCATTTCCGTCCTCCGCTGCACTGACGTCGTCATTTCTTCCGTTGCCGTGGGCTCCCGTGCCTACGTTCTACACGCCGTTCAGGTGCTGATCGAAGTGCTGCTTCCACCTTTCGATCACCTCACGTCCGTCCGTCAAGAGGCCTCCGTCTTTATCCCTGCATATTTCGGCTCGCGGCACGAAGCCGTTGCGGGATGCGTTGAGCTTCTGATAGAACTTCCGTGTTTCTTGGGAACGGCACAGCAGTTCCATTTCTTCACACTCCGCTTCTTCCGGGCGGCGCTTTTTCTCCCGAAAGAGGCGGGTCAGCTGTTTCCGCTTCTGTTTATAACGTTCCACGTTCTGTCGAGTCCCTTGCTGCAGCATTATCGCCCTCGCTGCGTTCTTTTCCTCCAAAACCGTTCTGCACTCTTCGTCGAACCATTCGTGCCGTCGATTCCGTTCCTCGTACCCGATGGTGCTCTCGGCTGCCTCGTTGATGGCTGCTTTCACTGTACTCCAGCAGTCCTCTAGAAGGGCCTCATCGAGCTCGCCCTCATCTGGCATCGCGGCCTCGAGATTCTGCGCGTATGCTGAGGCGACATCCGGTTGCTTCAGTCGCTCTAGGTTGTACCGTGGTGGTCGCCGGTACCGTACATTGTTGATGATGGAGAGTTTTGGGCGCAGTTTGACCATCACCAGATAGTGGTCGGAGTCGATGTTGGCGCCACGATAGGTCCTGACGTCGATATTGTCGAAGAAGTGCCGTCCGTCAATTAGAACGTGGTCGATTTGGGATTGTTTGTTGCTGTTGTGCCTTTCTAATCGGGCAGTGATGAAAACATCAACAGAAATTGTTGAAACAACAGTCGAAGGAATTCTCCTAAGAAATTCCTGATGAAAAGCTTGATAAAATTTTCCGAAGCAAATCTCAAGTTTCCAGCCGAAGAAGTTTCCAAAAGAATTGCCTGACAAGTCCTCAAAGGAATTTTCAATAAAACTTCTGTTATGTTCACTGAAGAAGTTTTATGAAGTTAATATCCAAGAAGATTCCAGAGATTTTTATGAAGATCTTTTTTTCTTCTTTGTGGCCCAACATTCCCACTGGAACTTAGCCCGCCTCCCTTTAATCTTTTCTCTTTTTACTTTAGGGCTGTTCCCGAGCAGAAGAAAATAACAGTCGCATAACAAAATGCGTTATTTTGGCAAAATAACTGAGTGATGAAAACAGTTATTTTAATGTTATTAACATAACATATTTTGTTATAAGCGGCAAAATAACAAATATCATAACAAAAAAATGTTCCTGGAAGACCAATTTAAAAACATGTTTTGTTTATGTCAATAACAACTTAATAACAATGAATTTAGAAAATATTTCAATAACAAATTTTGATCTTCAAAAGTTATTGATAACAAACCAAAAGCAAAATTTTTTGGATAGAGTTATCTTAATTGCGAATTATAACATATGAGTCCAACTATTTCCGAGGAACTACTAATCCACCAAGTATTACAACATTCTGAGATTTTCTATGGCATGGATACGACTATATGTAACTGGATACATAAAATAATAAAAAAGGACATAATTTTCGAAGTGTTCATAAAATAATAAGCTGACAAGAATAATAGGTAATTAGAATCATTGGATAATATGTACGGAATGCTGTAAAGAACGTTAATCTTCAATGTTGTAGTTACAATTTAAAAACTTGTTATTGTTGTGATATTGTTTATCCAATATGTGTACACTCTCAATATCACAATAATAACTTAGTTTGCTCCATAACAAAAAAGATTGTCCAACAAAACATGTTATGGAAAAGTAATTTCTAGATAAGTTAATAATAACAAAACAAGATATAAAAACAGGTTACGTTATTTTGTAGTTATTATTTTGCTATTCTCTTCTGCTCGGGTTGAATTTTCTTGAAGTAGCTATGAATATGAATACGTCCCAAGTAACAATGAATGCTAAACAGTGAGAGTAATTGCTGAACATTGGCTGATGAATGGTGTCAGAGGCTGAATACAACGACAGCTGAATATTGGTCCGAAGTATGGTTTGTTCAGCCTCTTAAGTCAGCAATACATAGATGGTTGAATATCAAGTTGAATAGAATATTAGTCATTCGTGTAAAAAGATCCTTACATACACCAACATGTAGAATTAATCATTTCTTGTTCAACCCATATACGTTTTTTTACAGAGTTCACAGATACAAAAAGTAATGCTTTCATGTTCGAAGTTCGAGGAAACGTATACACTTGTGTGTGGTGTATAAAGGGTCTTGTAACATTTGGGCAGGCGTACCTATTTTGGGCACTTGCCGCTATAACTATGTCAATTTATAACAGATTGATTTGAATTTTTGCATAGAGTTAGATACTGCACGTGCCTAACTCTATACAAAAACTCAAATCAATCGGTTTGAAATTGACTTAGTTATAGTGGTTAGTGCCCAAAATAGGTACAACTGCCCAAATGGTACGTAATTAATATATACGGGTTTGAAACAACTTTGAACACTTAAGGGAACATTTTTTGTACGTATTTAAGCGATATTGTCCAATCTAAACATGGATTTCTTTGAAATTTCTTAGTATAAAACATCAAATCGAGATTTCTCGAGATTCCACCTAGAGATTATTAAAAAAAAATGTCCAGAGGTGCAGAATGGCACCAGGATTCGATCCCTAAACTTAGTTTAGATGGACATTTTTATTTCATAATAATGGTCTGTGGGGGCACCTTGGGTATAAGACCCTAGGTATTAAGGTGAGTGATTGCAAATCAGGAGGTCCGGTTTCAATTCTCAGTTTTCCCATAGATTAATTAATACATTCCTTGACATCTCTTCTGGAAATAAAAAGCTGCAAACGGTAGATAGAATGTTATGGAAGTGTTTTTTTTTTATTTTTACGCAATAAATAAATTCGATTGATTGCTGATTAGGCGCATATTAAACCTTAAATCAGCCTTTCAATGAATCGGATAAAGGTTGAATAAAATCACCAAAATAAGATGTTTAGGGGCTGAACAAATGATTATAGCTCTTGTGCTCAGCTTTTATTCGAATGAAGGCTGCTTTAAAATAGTTGGGGAAACGTTTGTACAACATCAAATTGTTACCTGGGGTATGCTTGTATACACTCTTATTTGTTTTGTTTTTTTTTTTCTACTTTACTATACACATTGTCAGATCATGATAAGCTATTCATGCAATTCAAAAGGAATGTACTATGTAAAAGCCCTCACAGATACAACACCAGCAAAACTGGAGCAAAACAGTCATTGAGTTTTCCCCCATTTGGGTGATTATGCGGTACACACTGGAAGAAAATTATCCATTGCAATCCAATTACATCGTCATCCAGAACTGTTCCGTAATTCGGTTTCGGAAACGATGAAGGCAACGACGACTAGGACGACCCATTGGAGGACTGCCATTACACACTTGTTCGCTCGCTCACCCAGCAGTCAGTGGTACCTAGTGTGACTGGGGCTGTAACTGAAGATAAGGAAGTTGGAATTTTAATTAGCGCCAAAACGGATTATCGCTTTTCTTCCTGTTGTGCTGTGCTAGTCGGTCGTTGGTCGGTCGTCGGGGTTTGGTTGCGGAGGCATCAGAGTTTGAAGCTTCGACTCTCTCGTTTCCGAAGAAGACAAAGTTTTCCCAAACCGAAAGCCTTCACTGACTGCTGTGGGTGGGTGGGTGTAGCCCAGTGAGGCGGAGCGGAGCAGATGAGCCACAGCCATCTAACCAGCAAGGATCTTGATATGTCATCACTTCCACAAACGTCCCCACCTTGACTGCAGTCGGCGGCGGCACAGCAGCACCTCAGTCCGGAATTTTGGGAAATGTGCCAACACGACGGCGACGATGACGATGGAGGCGGAAAGATATTTTAATTTACACGGCTTGTTGCAAACACTTAATCACCTATGCAAATTTGACAGTTGGGAAGTAATTTATTACGCTTTCACTCGGTGGTGACAGTGCGGTGGAGCACAATGGAGATGGTGAGACGGCGGCGGGGCTTGTGGTGGTTGATACAGTGGTAACTTTGTTGTGGTTTAATGTGGGAAGGTGGATTAAAGTGCGAAATATCGAAGTTAAATTCTTGAACGCAAGATTGTCTTAGAAATTGACTTGCCTAACGACAGAATTTTGAAATAATCCTCAGTCCAAATCCAACGGTAGGATGTTGTTTGATAAAATTTCCTTGATATATATATATATTTTATATACTAACAGTCCCACTTGTATTCTTTGGCGGAACATTTCGTAGTGGAAATTTCCTCGACTACATTGGGTAATTTGAAACTGCGATTTAGTTAGTTAGACGGAACTTTGAAAACATTGTCGATCAAGTGAACATTTCGACAATTTATTGGCAGTGCTGTAATGATATATCATAATCAGAGCTGCTTACTCAAGGTTTTCAAATTTTAGTGCCCACTATACTGGTACGTCCTCCAAATAAGTGATTTCAATATTGTGCCTAGATATGAACTAATCCAGGGAAATTCTCCAAGAATTATCTTTTCGCGGAATTTTTCTATAATTATCGTGAAAGGGATATTCTTGTATGAATCCTTTTTATGAGTTCAGCAAGAATTCTTCTAGAGATTCCTCTGAGATTTTTTTTAAATATTTTCCAAAATATGTACCTTTAATGTTTCTTAATGAAGACATCCTGGGACATGGCCAGAAAATCCGTAAGGTATTATTTCACTATTTATCGAAAGCTTTCAGGATATTTGTAGCAAAGAAGAATTATATAGGATTTCCCAGAATGATTTTACCAAAAATTTCCCCAAAGTTTCTTCCAGGTCTCCCATTAGAATGCATTCCTATCATTGATTCCAAAATTTGCCGCAGGATTTTCCCTTGTTTCTTCTTGGGGAGTTTCACCAGAAATATCTCGAAAGATTTATCTTAAAGGTAGTCAACGAGAGTCTTCAGAAATTCCTTCAGAAACTCTCCCTGGGATTCATTTGGGGATTGTTTCGGAAATTCCTTCAAGGATTGCTATAAAAGTTCATGCATGCATTTCTTCCAACATTTTTGAAGGAATTCCTCCAGGAGTGTTATCATAACTTCCTGCAAGACGTTAATCAAGAAAGTATTCAAGAAATTTCTCTAGGTTTTGTTTTCAAGAATTTCTTCAAAAGGTTTTTAAAACATGCAGTTCTATAAGAAACTTTTTAACGGAGAGGTGCTTCTTTTGGATATGCACATTTTGTCCGGGAGTTCTTCTAAAAACTATTGTTAGAATTTCTCTTGATGTTCCTTCAGGTCTTACTTCATATATTGGAGAATCAGAGAGCATGATAGGCGGACCAGGTAGAACGTCAAGCATTGAGCTTGACTGAGAGTGAGGTCCGGCAACCACGACTGTTGATTACGTGCTACTAATTATGATGTTATGTAAATGCATGGATGCAGGAGTTCTTTCTGGTATTTTTTTTATTTTCTTTAGCAGAATTCCTCCAGAGATTTATCAGGAAGTTTCTTCATAAGTTACAGGTATTGCTTAGGATTTATTGAGACCTTTGTTCGGAAATTCTTTCAGATATTTTTCTGGAGATGGTTGAAAAACAAATTCAAAAAAATTATCTTAGAAATTTATGCAAAATTACTTCAGAATCTATTCTTTTGCATTTTTTAAGAAATTTTTCAAGAAATTCTTTCAAAGATTCCTTAAAAAAATTCATGCATTTTCTAGAAATTTCATCAGTAGCTCTCTAAAGGATTCCTCTAAGATTTTTTGATTTTGTTTATGAAGATTTTTCTTTAGAAATTCCATGTCACGTAATTGTACTTTATGGTGAAACTGGATGCGTCCTCCTCTTCTTCTTGGCGTAACGTCCTCAATGGGACAAAGCCTGCTTCTCAGCTTAGTGTTCAATGAGGACTTCCACAGTTTTTAACTGAGAGCTTCCTCTGCCAATGACCATTTTGCATGTGTATATCGTGTGGCAGGCACGAAGATACTCTATGCCCAAGGAAGTCAAGGAAATTTCCTTTTACGAAAAGATCCTGGACCGACCGGGAATCGAACCCGTCACCCTCAGCATGGTCATGCTGAATACCCGTGCGTTTACCGCCTCGGCTATATGGGCCCTGGATGCGTATCCTCATTTTTTTTTTAGAAATAACAAATGCATATTTTCAAAATCGGTATTTATACACATTTAAAGAAAGGATCAAGTTATCTCCTGATGGAGAATGTTTTCACAAAAACCATTTTCGAACTGAATTTCGAAAAAAACAATTTTTTTTAACGAAAAACATATTGCGCCAGGAAAAAAAAAATCAGGAGTTACCTTGATCCTTCCTCTAAATTAGTCTGATAACCGATTTTGAAAATAACAAAGCAATATTCAATAGAAAAAAAAAATCAAAAACCAAAAAATTAAGAAATGCATCCACTTTTGCCTTGAAACGTTTCTTCAGGTATTCTCCCAAGTATTTATCCACGAACTTCTCCAAAGATAACCTAGGAATTTGTTTATAGATTTTTTTTCGGATTGTATCCAGAAACATTTTGAGAATTTCTCTTTGGGTATCACCAGAAAATTTTCCTTCGAATACCCTGCAGCGATTGATTGAAAAACTCCTTCATGTTTTTTTTTTTCCAAGAATTCTTTGATAATGTTTTGTGCAGCCTCTGAAAAAAATCTGAAAAAAAATCCTGGAGGAATATCTAAAACAATTCCTGCAGAAATCTCTATAGAAATCCCAGGAGATATTAGTGACGGTACCTTGGTGGAAATATCTTAAGAAAATCCCTGTAGAAAATTGTGCAGGAATCACTAGGAATTCTCGGAGGAATCCTTGGAAGAACTTCCGGAGAAATCTCTGTAGGTTTTTTTTAAGAAATCCCGGAAAAACTTCATAGAAAAACTTTCTGAAAAATTCTTCAATAAAAATCACCACCAATCTAAACAGGTCTCTGGAGATATTTTTGAAGGTATCCCTGACAAAATTGCAAAACAAATCTTGGCAGCTGAGATGAATGCATTCCAGGGTAAAATCTCAAAAAAATCTTATCAGGAATTTCTGAAGAAATCTACAGTAGAATCCTTGTATAGAACCCAGCATGTACTCTTGAAAGAATATCTCTAGAGGAATATGTGTGTGGCGTATCCGACACATTAGCCTTTCGCACGATATCTTCACAAATCAATATGAATTATTGTATAACACTCAACACTATGAACACTGTTACGTAACCACAACACATATGTATATTTCACTTGAACTCCAGAGATTGTAAATATAGTTTTAGTTTATGATAGACCACCAAACGCGATAGTTCAACTATCATCCGAAAGAACGTCTTTCATCCGATCCGAAATTGTAGGTACCATTGACCCTACATGTGAAAATCCAAAGAAGTTTTTGAAGAAATTCTTGGAGAAATTTTTGAGAAATTAAATGGAGAATCATATAGAGAAACTCCTCGGAAAACCCTTGATGAAATTCTGGAAAAGTTTATTGGGTAATGTATTAATGTGTCTTTCGGGTTGGGTTCAAACACTCGGGTTAGGATGGTACTTACAATTTATTCGTGCTGATGTTGTTGGCTCGAGGAATGAGTAATAAAAGAGATGGTTACAATGGTTGATTGGTCTTTTATACCATTTACAATAGTCTAATAAGGGGATCATCTGCTTTGACCTTTGTCAAGCTTACCCACAAGTAAACGATATAAATTCGATATTTTCAAGGGTTTAGATCTGGGTACACTTCATGTATAAGAAATTTCCAGGAGAAATCATTATATAATATTTTTAGAGGATTTTTGGAAAACATTCGAGAACGATCTGTGAATGTTTTTCTAGAGGAGCTCCTGGAATACCTGGAGAAACGTCTCAAAAAGCATTTTGTGCTTTTTAGCTTTTAGCTAATTTCTAATAGAATTTCGGTATTCATAGAAAATAGTTATCAATACATGCCAAAGAACTCGTGAAGAAATTTTTAAAGTTATTCATAGAGGAAATACTGGAGATATTTTTGAGGAAATACGTGGAGGAACATCTGATGAAAATCCTGCATGAATTTCTGGAGAAATTTTTGCCTGAATCGCTGAAAGTAATCATGCAAGAATTTCTGGAGAAACCCCTGCAGGATGACGAATTCCTGTAGAAATTTCTGGACACATTCCTGTGGAAATTTCAATGCAATTTCCAGACAAATTCCTAAACAAATCTCTGGTGACCTTCTTGAAGAAAACCTGTACAAATTTCTGAATCTATTTCTGAAAGGTTTCTCAAAGAAACCACTGGGAACATTTATGATAGAATAAATGAAATAATTTCTAAAGGAATCCCTGACAAAGTTTTAGAAGGAACCATTCTTAGAGAAATTTACAAGGAAATATCTGGAAGAAGCCTTGGAGACATTTTTTTAAAAATCCTTGCGGAAACCGTGGGGGAAGTTTCTGGAAAAAAAAAACTAGGCTGGTTTGTATACCGAATTTCTGAAGTGATTCTGGAGCAATTTTGGAAGAAATCCAAATAAGATTTCTTAAAGGAATTCTCGGACAAATTTATGGAAGGAATTTATTGGAGAATTTCTGAACAAATCTCCAGGAAAGTTTGTAAAAGAACCCCTGAAGAAAGTATATATATGCAATTTTGAATTTTATATTTTCTGAAGAAAGCTGTAGATGATTTCCTGAAAGAATTCTCATACGGATTTGTAAATGAATTTTTGTAGAAGTTTCTGGAGGGTCCTCTGGAGCAAATACTGACACAACTTCTCGAGAAATTTCTGAAGCAATCCATGTAGGATTATCAGTATTTATTAGAAAGATTTGCATCCCGAGGCCGGTTGATCACTTATCATCAGCGATGTTTCAAAAGAACTTACAAAAGGAATCCGCGGAAGACTGCCTGAAAAAAATTCGTGGAGGAATTTTTGAATTTATGAAAGAGTAATTCCGGAAGAAAAGTTTATAAAAGAGTTCCTAATCTTTTTCGTACATTAGCTGACGCTCGATATTGATCAAATGATCTTCATCACCCTCAAAACCCACAAACACTGTATTTTACAGAAAAATTAACTAAAAAGTTGAATGCATATAATTGGGAAATTTATTATTTTTTTCAAGAAATTTATTCAAGTTATCTAGATTTAGTAAGGAATTCCTTTGATTGGAATTTTTTTGTCTATTTCATTGGGAATTCCTTGACAAATTTCGTTTAAGAAACTTCCAACAATTTTTTTTCGAAAGTGCTTTTCAATGTCTCCTTTTCTCAAAGATTTCCAAAGAGATTTTTTCGTAAATTTTTCAGCACCAATTTCGGGAATTCCTTCATTATACTCTTTGGAACTCTCTTTGATTTTTTTTTCCATGAATTCCCTGAAAATGTCAAGCATATCTCAGGAATACCTTCATCAAAACAGTCTCCAGTAAGCCTTGTGAAAAAGGCTATGAATTGCCAATCAGGAGGCGACGGGTTCGATTCCCGTTCCGATTGGGAACTTTTCTCAACTTTCTTAGGCATAGTGTATTATTGTGATTACCTCACAATGTGCATATTCATGAAGTGACAGGTAAAAGGCCCTTCGATCGATACCTGTGCGAGTGCTCACTGAGTGCAGTTGAGAAGCAGGCTTGATCCCTGCTGGAATGTTACGCCGAGAAGAATAAAAAATAAACAAAAATATCACGTAATGTAACGGCTGCCACATTTCACCCTTGGTCACTTTCATCTTAACCGCTTCGCTCTACGCTTCCGTTTACCAATGGATCACTAAAATAGCTAAAACGGCCGCTATAGTATGAACAGATAGCGCCACCTTAGCCTTGTGTGTTTGACATAACTCCACTGCTGTCACAATGTTAATGTCCATAAACGTTAGCGCCTCTGTTTGCATGCGGCGAAGTCTAGAAAAGTTGGCTTCATTGATCCATTGGGGGCTGTCCATAAACCACCTGGTAATTTTTTTGGGAACCCCCCCCCCCTAATGACCAAGTGGTTTATGGACAGCCCCTTGGATCTGTTATTAACATCAACTTTGTAGTGTTTTCGGTATTCTTGCCACCTGCCCTGCCCACTATGTCCTTCCAGCAATAATTTCATTATTGAGCTGGGTTTGCCGTGGATTTCTGCAAGCCCATCGTTAACCGTCACACAGACCTCGCCAAAGAACATCGCGAAACGCAAGAGTAAGTCTAGTACTCGCAGGTCTAATTACGTTTATAATGACATATTATATTCCTCGTCTTTTTTTGGAAAAATAAACATCACGCTGAAGCTTAAAATCCTCATGTTTAGGTGTAGAATTAGCTCTAAGTTGAAATACACAAAAATAAAAGCAAAAAAAATAAATAAAAAATAAAATCCTCATAATAAAAATTTGAATACATATGTGGTAATAATCTCTTTTTGTTTTTCTTCTTCTTCTCTATCTTTCAGGTAAGAGCCATTCGTCATGAACCCAAGGATTCTAATAAGGCATTTTAACTGCATCATTCTTCGTAAGTGACAACTTCCATAAAATATCATTTTGCAATTTTTCGACACTAGAAAGAGTGACACCTACTTCGACCCTCAAAGGGGCTGTCCATAAACCACGTGGTCATTTTTTTGGGACTTCTAAACCCCCCCCCCCCCCGCGTGGTCATTAGTCCATACAAATTTTTTTATTTGTCCATACAAAATGGTCATTGGCCGGAACCCCCCCCCCCTCCCCTCATGACCACGTGGTTTATGGACAGCCCCAAATCCGCAAGCAACTTTACCTTCTGATCCATTCGCTATGCCATGTAATGCAATCCTTGAACCGTATCCAATTGAGCCTTTTTCGTACAGGACTACGGTGCCCCTGTCAGACAGAAATCCCTGCTATTCTGCTAGGGTAATACCGTTCTCCCCTTTTCCGGTGTGAAGTGAATCCTGCTGTCGGTAAACCTTACCCAATATTCCCGCCCAATAACCTATGTACACCAATCCAAATGGCAGATAATAATGCTTCCATATGCATATTATCACACTCGTTCGCGTGATTGGATTTCTAACCCTGCCCGGAAAGAAAAGTCTCGCTCGAGCCTGCATCAGCACCAAGCTGATGCACCACCACCGCCCCGGTTGGAAGAGGTGGAGAATCTATGTCATCGTTTCTTTCCACCGTCGTCGTCGTCGTATCGTCCATACCACGAGAATAGGTTTCGCATATTGAGGCTGCGTTAGGAAGATTTGTGGCATTTGGTTGAGTGCGGTTTCCTGTAAAGTAGTTTTCAATGAGGATTTTCGTTCAAGTACGGACGCGTATCCTTACCCCCAGCCCCAGCTGCACGTCTCTCGTGGATGGTGTTGCAGATTGCCCCAAAACAGTTCTATTCTGAGTTGTGAGGAATATCTAAATGATTATTCGAAACTGAGTGATATCTTTGGTTAATACTACTCAGCGATAAGTAATAACCAAAATAGTATGTGCAACCTTATGATCATTTAATCAGTTTATTCAAGTGTTGATACCATAATGATATGCTTTCGTCACATCTTCCTGATCGGGTCTGCAACCGAGAGATGCCTCCGGAACAGTATCCTAACGAAGCGGGAAATGACGTTAGCGAACGGGAGCAGAGCTTTGGTCATTTTGAAACCAAGGCAAGAAATGGCGCACAGCTATTTACTGCTCAAAAATTGAGCCTCCGGCTAAAAGTTGATTACGGTTTGGCTTCCTTTGCGAAGCGTTAAATTAAAAAATTAGAAAATTCACTTCTAGAAGGGGGAGTGTTGCTGTCAGCCGTTCGACAGCAGGTATTATGACTTGGTGTGTGTGTATATGGGATAGACTTTATGTTTGGCAAATAAATAACGTTATCTAGCTCCAAATTGGCGCAAAACAATTACATTTCTTAGAGAAATTGGGGGAAACATGTTTTGCCATTCGCGTGAGATATCTGAGACGCTGCAGATTCATTTTTAAAGCACAGTGAATTTAAACAATATAAGAAATTCCTGGAGCCATCCCTCTGGACCCTAGTAGCAAATTTGTTCTACTTGCGTTTATGTGACTCTTATATGACGAAATTTGGTCGTATAGAAGTTATACTGATTTATGTAAAACATGTGTGCTACTGGGGGAGGAATCCCTGGAGGAACTCCTGGAAGAATGCCTGAAGGAATTTTAGGACGAATCCCAGGAGGAATACCTAGAGGAATCCTTGGAGGAATTCCTGGAAAAAATCCTGGAGGAAACCCTGACAAGATTCTGAAGGAATCCCTGGGAAAATCCCTTGAGGAATTCGTAGAGGAATCCCTGTAGGAATTACTAGTAGAACCTCCGGAGGAATTCAGAGAAGAATCCATGAAGAAATTCCTGGTGAAATCCCTGGAGAAATCCTTGGAAGAAATCGTAGAGGGATTTCTAGATGAACCCATATAGGGTCTCTGGACGAATTTCTGGAAGAAATCTTAAGGAATCCCTGGAGCAATTCCTGAAGGAATCCCTGGCAAAATTCCTAGATGAATCCCTGGAGGAGTTCTTAGAGAAATTTATGGAGAACTTTCGAAAGGAGTCACTGGAGAAATTCCTGGAGGAACTGCTGGAGAAATTTCTGAAGGAATTCCTGGAGAAATTTTTGGAAGAATTCTTGGAGATATCGCTTTAAAAGTTCCAGGAGTTAACTCTGGAAGAAATCCTTGAGGAATTTCTGGAAGAACTCGTAGAGCAATTTCTGGAAGAGTTGCTGGAGGAAATCTGTGAGGAATTCATGGAGAAATTCTCAGAGAAAATTCCAGAGGAATTCCTAAAAAAAAATCTGCAGGTATCGCTGGAGGAATTCCTAAAGGATTTCCTGAAGGAATTCCAAGAGCGATTCCCTGGAGGTATTCCTGTAGGAATACCCTGGAGGTATTCTTGTATGAATTCCCTGGCGGAATGCATGGAGGAGTTCCTGACGAAATTCTTAGATGAATACCCTAGAGAAACTCCTGAAGGAATTCCAAGAAGGAACTCCTGGAGGAATTTCCTGAAGAAATTCCAAAAGAAATTCCCTGGAAAAATTATTGGATGAATTCCCAACCGGATTTCTGAAGGAATTACATAGAGGATATCTGTAGATATTCCCGGAGGGAATCCTGAAAGAATCGCTGATAAAAATTTCTGAATAAATCTCTAGACCTAGAGGAATTCCTGGATGTATCCCTGGAGGAATCCCTGGAGGAATCCCTGGAGGAATCCCTGGAGGAATCCCTGGAGGAATCCCTGGAGGAATCCCTGGAGGAATCCCTGGAGAAATCCCTGGAGGAATCCCTGGAGGAATCCCTGGAGGAATCCCTGGAGGAATCCCTGGAGGAATCCCTGGAGGAATCCCTGGAGGAATCCCTGGAGGAATCCCTGGAGGAATCCCTGGAGGAATCCCTGGAGGAATCCCTGGAGGAATCCCTGGAGGAATCCCTGGAGGAATCCCTGGAGGAATCCCTGGAGGAATCCCTGGAGGAATCCCTGGAGGAATCCCTGGAGGAATCCCTGGAGGAATCCCTGGAGGAATCCCTGGAGGAATCCCTGGAGGAATCCCTGGAGGAATCCCTGGAGGAATCCCTGGAGGAATCCCTGGAGGAATCCCTGGAGGAATCCCTGGAGGAATCCCTGGAGGAATCCCTGGAGGAATCCCTGGAGGAATCCCTGGAGGAATCCCTGGAGGAATCCCTGGAGGAATCCCTGGAATCCCTGGAGGAATCCCTGGAGGAATCCCTGGAGGAATCCCTGGAGGAATCCCTGGAGGAATCCCTGGAGGAATCCCTGGAGGAATCCCTGGAGGAATCCCTGGAGGAATCCCTGGAGGAATCCCTGGAGGAATCCCTGGAGGAATCCCTGGAGGAATCCCTGGAGGAATCCCTGGAGGAATCCCTGGAGGAATCCCTGGAGGAATCCCTGGAGGAATCCCTGGAGGAATCCCTGGAGGAATCCCTGGAGGAATCCCTGGAGGAATCCCTGGAGGAATCCCTGGAGGAATCCCTGGAGGAATCCCTGGAGGAATCCCTGGAGGAATCCCTGGAGGAATCCCTGGAGGAATCCCCGGTGGAAACCCTGGAGCAATCCCTGGAGGAATCTCTGGAGGAATGCCTGGAGGAATCCCTGGAGGAATCCCTGGAGGAATTCCTGGAGAAATCCCTGGAGAAAATCCTGAAATATTTTCTGGAGGAATGACTCAAGGAATTCCTGGAGAAATGCTTTGAGGAATTCTGGAATTATTAGAGCAAATAATGGAGAAGTTCCCACAGGATTTACTGGAGGAATTCCTGTAGGAATCCATGGAGGAACTCCTAGAGGGATTCCTGGAGGAATCACTGGAAGAATTACTTAAGAAATCTCTGGCGAAATTCCTATGGAAACTTCCTGGAGGCATTCCAGAAGTAGTTCCTGGAGGAACTCCCAAGAGGAATTCCTGGAGAAATTCCTGGAAAAAATCCAGGAGAAATATCAATGAACTCCTGAAGGAATCCCTGGGGAACTCCTGGAAGAGCTCTTGGAGAAGTTCCCTGAAGAAACTCCTGGAGGGATTCTTTGGAGGAATTCGAGAAGAATTCCCTGGAGAAATTTCTGGAGAAATTTGTAGAGGAATTGCCTGGAAGAATTTTTGGACGAGCTTTTAAGCAGATTTCTGGAGGAATTTGCTTGAGGATTCCTGGAGATATTTTCGAAGGAATTCCTGGAGGAGTTTCTAAAAGAATCACTGGAGGAATATCTGAAAGAATCCCTGGAGGATTTCCTGGATAAATTTCCTAGAGGAATTCCTTGGAGGAACTCCTGGAAGATTTCTCGGGAGAAATTCCTTTAGAATTCCTGGAGGAATTCCCTGGAAGAATTCACTAGCAGATTTTTTGAAAGAATTCCCTAGATTATTCTTGGAAATATTCGCAAATAAATTCTTGGAGAAGTTCCCGAAGGAATCCCCGGAGGAATTTCTGAATTTTCTGGAGAAATTCTTGGAGAATTGCCGGGAAATTCTTGGAGAAATTACTGGAGAAGTTCCTGTTGAAATCCCTGGAAGAATTCTTGGAGAAATCTCAGGAGAAATCGCTGTAGAAATTTTAGAAAGAATCACTGAAAGTAATACTTGTGAAATTTCTAGATGAGTCCCTGCAGAAATTCTTAGAGGAATTTCTGGAGGAAAACTTAGAGGAATTCATGGAGCAATTCCAAGAGGAATTCCTGGAGGAATTCCCTAAGAAATTCATGAAGGAATTCCTGAAGGAATCTCAGGAGGAATTTCCCTGAAGGAGTCCCTGGAAGAATCCCTGGAAGAATCCCTGGAAGAATCCCTGGAGAAATTCCTGAAGGAACCCCTGGGGGTATTTTTGAAAGAATCCTTGGAGGAATCCCTGAAGGAGTTTCTGGACGAATCCCTGTAGAAATCTCTAAAGAAGAGGAATCCCTGGAGGAATCATTGGAGGAATCTCTGGAGGAATCTCTGTAGGTATTCTTGTAGGTATCACTGGTGTTTAACGTACAGTACTATAATTTTCGTTTTTAGAATTTTTAAAGAGGGCGTTTCAAGGCTAATCAGGGCGGGCACGAGGCTGTAGGGGGCTTCATAGGCTTTCAGGTGATTTTCACGGATGTTTCAGGGGGTTTCAGAGGCGTTTCAAGGCGTTGATGTTTATGTATTTCAATGCATTTAACGGCGTTTTTAAAGGCTTTAGAGGAAGTTAAGGGGGCTTTTTAGGCTGTTACGTGAACTCCACGGTAGTTTCAGGAGTTTTAGAAGGTTGCAGGCTTCATAGGGTCTCAGATGAGTTATATGGGGTTTAATGGTGGGTTTCAAGGGCATTTCAAGGCGTTCCGTGTTTAACCCTCTAATACCCAACCCCGCCTTTAGACGGGGTATAGTTTGAGCTTTTTTGTAATTTTTGTTTCATGGACAATCAATTTTTTTATATTTTTGGCTGATATTTAGGACTGTTCTGTATATCTCAAAATGGTTTTTGGTGTCTTTTAAAGCGTATTTACATTTTTTAAAAATCATTGAAAAATTGATGTTTTAGTCACCTTTCAGAAGTCATTGTTTATTTTGTATTGAATCGTTACAAATCACATATTTTAAATTTTTCCCATATCATTCCATCATAGTAAAATAATTTAAGGGTGTCGAATACACTCTAAAATTATTTTCCTTAAAATTACACGGAAAAAAAAATTGTCAATGAAAAAAAAAATAAAATATTAATATTTCAACAATAGTCATAAAATCTTAAAATGTTTTCGTCTCAAAAAATCCGCATCTCGAAAAGGCTTCCAGGAAAAATATAAAAGTGGGGGGATGTTCAAAAATAAAAATTAGAAAAATCAAAAACCAAAATTTACAAAATCGAGAATTAAAAAGAATCATCTTTTAAAACATGCTTAAATAGATTTTAGATGACGAAAAATGATATTTAGATCAAAATCAAAAATTTGGGTATTAGAGGGTTAAGAAAATTTCAGAAGGGTTGGGGAGTTCGATAGGCTATCAAGTGAGTTTCACGGACGTATTCAAAGTGACACAATGCGTTTCAGAGCGTGTTTAGCAACCCCCCCCCCCCCCTTTATATGCTCTCAGGTAAGCCTCACGGGGATTTGAGGCGATTTGATGAGTGGCGAGGGTGGGGGTGCTTTCAGAGGTATTTCGAGGCGTTTCTTAAGATCTCAGAGCTGTTTCAGGCGACTTTATATGCTCTCAACTAAGTTTTATGGGGTAAGTGCCATTTCAATGCATTTCAGAACTATTCAGGAGGTTTCAGAGGGATTTAGGGGATTTCACAGGCTTTCAGGTTAGCGTCAGGGAGGTTCAATCGCGTTTTAAGGTATTTAAGGGCGTTTAACAAGGTTCCAAAGAGGTTTTAGAGGGCTTTATAGAACCTCTTGTGAGTAAAACGCGGGTTTTAAGGGATTTCCAAAAGCATTTCAAGATCTTTAAAGGTGTTTGAAGGTGTTTTAGGGTGTTTTAGGTGGCTTCAGAAGAGCTTCATGGCGTTTCAGACTGATTACGCTTGTAGATCGGGGTTGGCATGCCTAGTTGGCCAGATCTTCGTAAAGCAAATAATGGTCGCAAAGAAGACCGCTACAGAAAACCTCTCATCATATCGGTAATACAAGGCACATTACATAAGCTTGAAATAACTAGAGTTTAGATGGATGAATCATAGTCTCCCGTGCACAACCTTATCTATTGGTCGCAATCAACGTCAAAAACGCGTATTCGCGTGCAAATATGTAAAAGTGGATCCAACAAAAAATAAATTCATCTCTTTTATTCTCGCCATTCTTCTTGCCGCCTTCGAAGACGATACACTTGAGCGATTCCAAGCAACAGCATCAAAATTAAGGAAATTTTTTAATTCATGATTTTCTATTGAACTGAAACTTTGCACAGTTGTTCAGTTCCATCTAAATCGCCATTTTTCGATATCAAATTTTTATTTTGAATCACGACTAACTTTTCAAAAGGGTGTATGTGAAAATGGTTCAAAAATATTCAAAAATCTGCACAGCCAAAATGGTTCGTTCGATTGCTATGAATTTTTCAGCAAAGTTAGATAACTAAATGGCGATTCCTAAGAAAATATACACTGTGAAAAAACATCTTTTTTAACATTTAAAAATATCATTTTTGTCACAAAAACTCAAATATCTCAAAACCCTATCTTTTTACCAACGTAATTTTTTCAGGGAAGACGGTCCATTGTATTAGCAATCTACCATAAAAATTTGGTGATGGTAAACTAATAAACAAAAAAGTTATAACATTTCAAACATTTCACAGTTTTCACATTTGGTAAATATTTTTTTCTGTGTAAATTATTTCGGTCAGAAATCGCAGTTTGATGCTGATTTTATTGTTCAGCAAAGTTAGATAACTAAATGGTGATTCCTAAGAAAATATACACTGTGAAAAAAATCTTTTTAACATTAAAAATATCATTTTTGTCACAAAAACTCAAATATCTCAAAACCCTATCTTTTTACCAACGTAATTTTTTAGGGAAAACGGTCCATTGTATTAGCAATCTACCATAAAAATTTGGTGATGATAAACTAATAAACAAGAAAGTTATGGCAATTCAAACATTTCACAATTTTCACATTTAGTAATAATTTTTTTTAGTGTAAATTAGGCTAATACAAATTTCAATTTTCTCTTATGTCACCGCCCCCTCGTAAAATGTTGGTCGGAATTCAACATTTTGAGGGGGCACAAATTTTAGGTGTAATTCGAGTTCCACATAAACTTTCTTAATAAATCCGATGAGTTTATCGATGTTGCCTAATTGTTCGGATATTTTTCCATCGAATACATTTATTATTTATCATCCTCCCCCTTGATGAGTCAACGAGCGTTGTGACAAAAGAAGAAAATGAGATTTGTTCCTGCCTTATTTCGGCCGGAAATCGCAGTTTGATGCTGATTTTATTGTTAATAGCCTTGCGTGAGTAAAACAAGCTGTTTTTATTATGTATTATGTATATTATATGTACAGTAATGTTCCGATTTTATCACGCCCTCCGCGCATTAGTCGTTTATTCATTTATTTGCTGTTACAATTGAGGACAAGTGTTTTCCCTCTTCTTCAAGATGAATGTTGAAAGCATGTTTTGCAACGTTAAAAATATTGAAATGGGTATAGATGTTGAAGTATATATCAAAGCATTTTTGAAAAGGGGCGTGATTAAATTGTTTAAACTGATGTCGCTGATGGTACGGTGGCATGACTCTCTGCACTTAGCACTTCTGGCAATTTCTCAGTTGTTGTCGTTTTCGAACTTCCTGCGCCCTGATTTACCGATGATATACAGATGGCTCGTTTGTCAAAGTCTAGACGGCAGGACGTGCAAATGCGAAAATTTGTATTCAATTTGGGCATAACCAGTCTCTTTCAGTTTATCTATGGTGCTTTCGGTGAGATTTCGTAACTCCTTTGAACATTTTTTTTCATCAAACGGTCTACAAGAGAGCGTTGAGTTGAAAACCTTTGAGAAAGCGACTGTTCATGTTGTTCGTTAGATTATAATAAACAAAATCACTTATTAGTTTTAACTGACTAGTTTGGTGTTGTTTGCTTGGCTGAAGAAAAAAATTACTATTTAATATCCATAGCGGTAGTATTTTTTTGCTTTTTCGTGAGCATTGTCATGGTATGTATACAGACAAACAAACGTAACACTGACGAAATTTTCATTGACCACGCCTTTAACGATCATTTTGAATCTTGGTTGTGGCTTTCATAACCAGAAGAGTGCCCATCGTTTTTCTTTGCGTTTGACGTTTCACACTAGCGCCTTCTGATGAAGATATTGCACAACGCAGTGTTTCGTGAAACATTTCCACCAGGTGGTGGTAGTGTGAACTGGGCGATGGATTTTCACGAAAATTGTTCTAGGCGTTTCGTCTGTTTGTATGTGGTATGTACCTCTCATGCATTTGTTGTTGTTGAAGTTACTCGCATTCTTCCGATCATAAAGTCTGTTCTTTAAGAGGTATTTTTTTTGCAGATAAACTAGACGTATACGCGTATATACAACTTTTATTATACAGCTTTTGTCTTAAAAATAAGTTTAAGTTTCAACACTATCAAGGGATTTTTTCACCAGTCACGTACAATAAAAAGTATGACACTCTCAATATTTTTGATCAAAACACTGGATCGCGTCTAAGTTTCAAATATATACTATAGAAATTATGAATAATCAAACAAAAATATCATGAAAACAACTTGTTTAATTCAGGCGGTAGCATTAACAATAAAATCAGCATCAAAAAATAATTCTCAAAATAATTTACACAGAAAAAAAAATGTTTTTGTTACTAAATGTAAAAATTGTGAAATGTTTGAAATGTTATAACTTTTTTGTTTATCAGTTTACCATCACCAAAATTTTATGGTAGATAGCTGATATGAAGGGCCATTTCCCCTAAAAAATTGACGTTGGTAAAAAGATAGGGTTTTAAGATATTTGAGTTTTTGTGACAAAGATCATATTTTTTTAAAGTAAAAAAAGAATTTTTTTACAGTGTATATTTTCTAAGGCATCATCATTTAGTTATCTAACTTTGCTGAAAAATTCATAACAATCGAACAATCCGTTTTTGCTGTACAGCTTTTAGAATATTTTTGAACTGTTTTCGCATACACCCTTTTGAAAAGTTAGTCGTGAGTGAATATGAAGGTTTGATATCGAAAAATGGCGATTTAGATGAAATTGAAAAACTGTGCAAAGTTTCAGATATTTTTGAAATGGTCGCTCAGGATCGACTGACATGACTCCGTGGAATTCCTCTAATGACGGCACGCAGAAAAAAAAAACGGAAATGTTTTTAACAACGGCGGCAGTGGGAGAAGATAATGTCACGGCTTGTTTGCATACTGATAAGCCGTAATCACACATAGAGAAAGAAAGACCTGGCACCCACGCAACAACAACGACAACTACGACGATGGCACCGGTGGAGTGAAGCTCGAACGATTCCAACCAACAAACAGCAGACACCCACCTACAACACAACGCACAGCATGTCTGTCTTGGGAAGCCGGAAATGTCGCCCAACAATGCAAACTTATTTTTCCGTTTCGCAGATGGGGAGGTTCCGGCGCGGAACGGGATGACCAAAGTCATGCCGCGCAGTTTCGAGGGAGTGAAAAATAAGTTTTCAAACTCGTTACAATCGTTGTGGCAGTCAGTGGATTGAAATCACATGAGAAGACAGCAGCGTTGTTGGTTGCTGCAGGGTGACACTTGGACTTGGCAGAACGGTGCCAACTTTTGAGTTGATTTGAATTTGGCTTGAGGGTGGATTTTCTTCGACTGGGTAAAAGACTATTGTGCTTCAGATTTTTTTATTACCTTTTTATTAAATTTTCGAACAGAAATGGAAGTGTAAGCATCTTTAGAAACATATTTATGTATGCAGAAATTTGGAACCATTTGAATTCGCGCAAACGACTAGGGACAGCTGACCAAATTCTGCCAGTTGCAAGCATTGATGCTCTCGTCGAAGTAAGTGCCTGCTGGACACATTGAACGCCAGCTAGGATTGGGTATTCTGAAACAGTATGATTTGTTGTGTTCACGAACAAACTGAACTCATAGGATGTTACTCAAATACTTACCCATCAGAAGTACACTGGTAGAAATATCTACAATCAGTTGGATCTCTAGCAAAGCCATTCTTGCAAACGGGTGTTCCTGCTGGACGGGTCGTTGTTGTTGTTGTGGTCACTTTGGGACTTGCCGTGGTAGCCTTTGTCGTTACCGTTGTAGTTGGTTTAGCTGTTGTTGTTGTCGTTACCGCTGCTGGTTTTGTTGTTGTCGTTGAGGGCTTTGTTGTGGTACTCGTTCCCGCAGAACCTCCCATCACTGCCGCGCTGATGGATCCGATGATCGGATAAGCTCCACCTCCACAAATATTCTGATCGTCGTCACTCTCGATCGACCACACCATCACGCCTCCAAGACCCTTGCTTTTAGCGTAGGCAACTTTCAGACCGATCGACGTAACATCATCGAACGACATCCACTGATTTCCGGAAAATGCGTACGGAACCTTCTGTACGTCGTCCCACATTATGGTGTAACCAGTCTTCAAGCGTTCGCAAACCTCCAAATAGCTTAGCATACCTGCCTGTTGAGTATATGGACCAGCGGTTCCTGCTCCCGTAGTTGAAGCGCCGACCCCATTACTCCCGCTAGATGCCAACGTATATGTCTGCGCGTACACCGGAATGCCCATGATCAGCTTACTGGCAGCCAAGCCATCATCCAGCCAACCACGAACAGCAGCATCCACGTTGAGAAGACTGGTTGATCCTTCCCAGCTGGCAGCGTACAGTGGTGCATTGTGCCCTGTCTTCCCATCCCAAGAAGCATGGAAGTCGTAGGTCATCAGATTTACGAAATCAACGTACTTGTTGATCTCCGGCACGTTGTACGCGGTGGAGTGTAGATCCTTGGAAGCTCCAACCGCGATCGACAGAATGTATCCAAGAGAGCTGAAACGCGACTTCAATTCGCTGAGGAGTGTCACGAAGTTTGCCCGGTCTTGAGTGTTACCACCTCGTTGCGTTGGATATTCCCAGTCAACGTCGAAGCCGTCGAATTTGTACGTTTGCAGGAAACTCACAACCGAATCGATGAACGCCTTTCGTAGGGTTGCTGACGCCGCCATTGTTGAGTACGTAGTAGACCCTTCATTCCAGCCACCGATTGCAACCATTAGTTTAACACTGGGATTCCGGGACTTCAGGCCAACGAATCGTTGCAGTGCCTCTACGAAATGAAATAGTCGTAAATAGGATTTAGTCGAAGATTTGATTTAACTTACGCAACGTAATATCATTGTACGTATCCAAAGATTTCACCGTATTTGTAGTGGCGTCTAGTCCCACGAAAGAGTAAATGATGTGGGTACACAGCTTCGGATTAATGTCCTCTACACTGAATTTGCCGTTTCCCACGCGATATGTGGCCCAACTTCCAAAATAACATACCACTTTGTCTGAAATCCAAAACAAAAACTCCAAGATAAACTGTGTGAAAACAACCAGAATTCCAAGAAACTACCAGTAGCAGCGTGAAGCGTTGCCAATCCACCAAACACCACCAGAACCCTGAACACCCAGGACTTCATTGTGATCACTCGAACACTCGCAATTCACACTTCGATTTTGCCAAAATATGACCCTCAGCTGTGCCATATATACTCATTACCGTCAAAAGCGGGAAGAATTTTAATGTTTGAACAGCTTGAGCGGCATTTCATCACAGGGAATTGAACTCTGAAACGTGCCGCAGATGTGTTACCGAATTCGATCTGCCTTCACTAATTAGGATTGGACGAACAATAAGACAATTTGACTAATGGAGAAAATAAAACGCGAAAACGGTTTCGCGTTTCTTCAAAGTGATGAACCTGTGTCATTTTGATCAATATTTTACATCATAGACTCAATTACATCGCAACTCCAGATTTGAGCCCAAAATTCAATAACAGATTAAAAACTTTCACATCAAACTTGTTTTGATTTGATGAATACATGTTATTGTTTCTTATTGGTTCTGTTAGGGAAGTTTGAATTATTGCGTCACTGAATGCAACTGCGCAGCTTTGTAGAAGAACACAATTAATTCTGGTGTTCGATACAACATCAAACAGAAAGATGGATATATTGCGCATTTCCCACCCCACTGGACCCCTTTCGCAGTTAGTATAAGTGCGGGATCGTGAATAAAACTGCGATTTTGCATCGAATCGTGTCGGTGTCTTCTGCGCACTTATGCATTGCAAAGTGCTGAATAAGTGCGCAGAAGACACCGAAACGATTCGATGCAAAATCGCAGTTTTATTCACGATCCCGCACTTATACTAACTGCGAAAGGGGTCCAGTTGGGTGGGAACTGCGAAATACTAGTACTGTTTCCGTATGCTCTACACAGTATGAGTATCGACCGAGAGCTGTCATGTGGCAATTATCAACTCCTAGCTTTGCCATCTGGTGATCGCACAGTTAGGTTTTCGTAAAACAGTGTAATTTTACTAAGTATGGATTAGTTTCTGAATATGTAGTGAAAGTTTATTGTCACTTAGGATTGTTACAACGCTTCTCAAATATTTTGGTTATTGTGCACACCGTTTAAGGAAAGCCGAATTTTTCATAAAATATAATTGATACATCACGGGATGTCGACGGAAAGCTTGTGGAGTTCCAGAAGAAAAACTATTGCATGGGACAAAGTTTACAGAGAATTGATTAGCAATATATGGAGATCCATGTGGGATTCTTTTTAGCGTATCATTTGACATTCCGTAAGAAAGTTCTTGGGGTTTGGCAGAAGATCCTCTGGAATTCTTCTGAAAGTTCCCCCGATAGATCCATGATGAGTTCTACCTGGGATTCAAGAAAAAAATATTTGAGATTTCCACTAGAAGTTCTACCAAGAGTCTCTACTGAATTTACGGACTTCTGTAAGAGTTTCTTCTGGAATACCTTTAGGAAATATAGCCCCATATAGCCGAGGCGGTAAACGCACGGGTATTCAGCATGACCATGCTGAGGGTGACGGGTTCGATTCCCGGTCGGTCCAGGATCTTTTCGCAAAGGAAATTTCCTTGACTTCCTTGGGCATAGAGTATCTTCGTGCCTGCCACACGATATACACATGCAAAATGGTCATTGGCAGAGGAAGCTCTCAGTTAATAACTGTGGAAGTGCTCATAGAACACTAAGCTGAGAAGCAGGCTTTGTCCCAGTGAGGACGTTACGCCAAGAAGAGAGAAGAGAGAGACCTTTAGGAAATCTATTTTTTTTTCATGAAATCTCTTGAAACTCCCCCAGAACGATACATACGTGTCCCCAGTTCCTCATATCTAGGAGTCCTCCAAGAATGTTATTTCGTACGATTCTGCTTGATTATCTCTTGAAATTCGATAAAAAGATTCCCTTTGGATACCTAGTAGATATCTCTTGGATTTTCAGAAGTTTCTTTTGAATCCAGATGCTGCTTTTCTGAAATTTCTCAGCGGTTTCTACGAGAATTCTTCCAAGATTTTTTTTTCGTCTGCTCCTTCAGAAATTCCGTTTGAGATTCTGCCTGTAGTTTCTTTCTGGTTTTTTTTCAAAAGTTTTTCTCGATTTCATCAGGAGTTTAGTCTGGGATTCTACGAAGAGTTGCTTCTTCCAGCGTTATTTCAAGAAATTCTGGGATCCGTCCAGAAAATTATCCAGGAATTGCTCCACAAGTTTCTTCTATGATTTCTGCAGGAGTCTCTTTAAAGGTTCCAGCCGAAATTTGTTTTGCAATATGAATTGGGCAGTAGCTTCATCTGGAAATCATTAGTCTTCGTCCTAGGATTTATACAAAGTGGTTCTACTGGATTTTATCCAGAACACTGTTTGGATTTTTCCAGGGTTTTCAATTAGGAAACCAGGAGAAAATCCAGTTTCTTCTGAAATCCTCCAAAGGTTCCATGTGGAAATACTCTAGGAGTTACTTCTCTCAGAAATTCTCTCAGAGTTCATTCTAGAAATATTGCAGGCATTTTTATGAGAATCCCCCTGAAATTATTTTTAAACATCCTCCAGGAGTTTCTTGTTTAAATACATCAGAAATTTCTTGTGGAAATCTTCCAGAAATTCTTTCTTGGAATCTTCCAAGTGGTGTTTCTTCTTCTGGAAATTCTCATTTTGCATTCTGAAGATCTTCCTCAAGGTCCTTTGGATTCCCTCATGGAACTCCTTATGTTTTTTTTTCTGTTCTGATTGCCTTCCAGAAGTTTTTTTCTAGGAATTTTCCAAAATTTTCCTCCAAAAATCCTCCAAGGGTTCCTTGTTTGAATTCAACAGAAGTTCCATTTGAAATCTTTCAGAAGTTCCTTTTGGAAATCTCTATGAATTCTTTTTGAGATTCCTCTTGAAGATCCTACTGGAGCTCTTTATGAGAATCTTTCAGAAGTTTTTTTTACGATTCCTTCTGGGTAGCTTCCTAGAGTTTCTTTTTTGATTCCTCCAGTTGTACCTTCTGGGAATACTCCAAGAGATACTGAAGAAATCCCTAGATATAAGTACTGACATTATTCACTAGAAGAAATTTTCGCAGAAAGCCTAGACTAGACTAGAGAAAAAAAACATGAGCCTAGCTTGATTACCTAAATGGTGATCGAATTTTCGGATTATTAAGTATCTCAAAAACTTCCATCAAATATTGGAACAGTCTGTCTAAGATTGCTCTTCCCGAACACCTGCTCCACGTAACTCCATTCAATTTCCACTGATTTTCCGAAAAAGATTTGTATTGTAAGGAAGTAGTAGGGAAGTGATTCTTAATGAAAATTAAGGTTACAATAAATTCATCCCACCGTAGTTCGAACCGTAATCTTGCCAGAATTCACTAATAAGTCCTCGCAGCATTCCCATTAAAAGCTCCAGCTCCCCAGGACACCACCGAATTTTTTTCTTGAAAAGTTATCACCATTTTCCTCTAGGAACGCCGCATATACTATTTATTATTGAACCAACTCTATTATTGGAATCTCACAGTTTAAGTTTTCCCCAAATTGGATGGAATAGCAGGAGATCTCAAAGGTGTTTCAGGCGATCCGAAAGGGTTTCAGAGAGGTAGTGGATGCCTCAGGGGCATTTCAAGGGGTTTTCAGAGGCCTTCAAGGAAGTCTTCAGGGGAATTTCAGAGGCGTTTCAAGGGCGGTTCAGTGGGTTCCAAAGGGTTTTAGGGGGTACCAAAGTTCCAGAGGCATTGCAGGACTCAGGGGTATTTTGAGGTGGTCTCAGGGTTGTATCAGAAGGTCTCAGGAGGTTATATATCCCAAAGAGAATCTCAGGGACGCTACAGCGTTTAATGGCGTCTTAAGTGGATTCTAGGGGGCCTCGGGAATGCTTCAAAAAATCTCAGGGGATTCAATGGGGCTACAGAGGCATCAAGTGGCGCTTCTGAGAGGCTCAGGGGTGTTCCAGAGAATTTCAAGAGGAGGAGATCTCAAGGGCGTTTCAAGGGGTACCAGAAGTTCTCAGTGGCGTTTCAAGGGGGACCCAGAGGATTCCGGAGGGTACCATGAAATCTCAAGGGGGGGTTCAAGTTCGTCTCAGGAACGGTTCAGGAGATTTTCTAGGTTTAATCACCGCATGGCTTTATGATAATTTAATTTTAATGACTTTTCTCGGTGAAATCGATACTACTCTATGAAGGAGGGAGTAACGAAAGTAATAAAAGAAACGGTGGATAGAATTCCAAGTGTGCGACGAGAGAAATTGAATAGAAGTTGAAAATTAACAGAGTGCCATAATTGAACATCACAATCACAACGACGGTCCCTTTATATCAGGAGATCTCAGGTGCGTCTCAAAAGGGTCCCAGGGGGTTTCAGGTTCTACTGGTACTGAAACCTACTGAAACTGCTCTGAGACGCTCCAAAATTTCTCTGAAACTCCCTGCGACTTTTTGAAGCGTCCTGAGCCCCCTAGAAACTACATGAGATCCCCTAAGACCCCCTGAAACCCTCTGAAACCCCATCCCGAATAACAATTCCGTTGCTGATTGGTTTTGTTTGATTTTTATTAGGGTTTTATGACAGCAATAATTGAAACTTACAGTTTTATGACTACTTTTATAAAAACCATCGATGAAATGTCTTATAGTATACTTGAAGATATCCATAAAGTCAGATTTAAAGAGTAAACAAAACTCCGATAGGTAAACCTTCTGGCATTCATTATTACCGCAATAAAACTATTCAAACTCTCAACAGTTCGATTAGTAACGGCATCTGTTGGTGGACAAGCAGAAACTACGATACGGCTAGGTTTCATGAAAGTAAACTTGCTTTCGTTTTATTTTCGCTAATCATAGTCGTCGCCATATTGAAGAATTAGCTGATGTGAATGAAAAATAGGTAATTTTGCTTATAGCAGCAATGAATTGATAGTTTGCCGCCATTTCCATAACATGCCCACATAAATAAACTCTCTCAGCTGAGTTTTCTTGCGATTTGAGACAGATTTACTTAATTAACAAATTGATTTATGTCATTTCAAGATGATAATATTTACTATTTTCGAAGCGCATTAATTTTATGTTTCTGTAACCCCAATATTCACGGTAAAATTGAATGCGCATAAGCCTACCAACACAATAACTTCTAAAATATTACTTTGTAATGATCGCTTTCATCTTGCGAATGGTATATTTTCCTGAACTTTACATGCCATCGAAGAAGCTTCTCTGCATCTTGAGCTGTCATAGTTTTTGTTGAAAAAACAACAATCATGGTAACCTCTTTTCGAGAATGGAAAATTTTTCAACTAGGTTTTAAAACAGTTTTATTAGTACTCTTAATGTGGTTTGCAAAACCTTTTTGAGAGTGGTCCACTAAACCGGAAGATGTTCTTAAAGAGGTTATCAAGAGGTTTTGATTGAATTTTATAAAATTGGTAATGAAGATCTCTTAAAGAGTCGAACAAAACTTTACTTGGGATCCTAAGTTACTTTTATGGCCAATGAGTTTTAAAGAGATTTTGTGAACTTTCATAAAACCTGTTACCTTTTAGTTCGGATTTATGATAGTTTTACGAACCTCTTCTAGTTTATTTGACTGAAAGATGTTATGTGGGATGAGACGACCCTGAGACTTCTCCAAACGCCCTTGGCATCTCCTGGTACCCCGATTGAAACGCACTTGAGACCCTCTGGAATTTCCATGGAGCCCCTTGAGACCCCCTGGTACTCCTTCCAATAACCTGAGACGATTTGGTACCCTGCTACCCCTGGAACCCCTGAGATCTCCTGGTACCCCCCTAAAATCATCATAAACGTTTATAAGACTTCCTGAAACGCCTCTAATTATTAGAGTCTAATGCTCCATAAAGCGTTCCTGAGGACCCCTGGAAGCCCCTGAGACCTGCATAAACGCCTCAGGAGGCCCATCACACCCTCTTTTGAGGCCTCTGAAAACCCCCTGAAACCCCATGAGAAGGCCCTGAGATCCCATGCGACCCTTTTGAAATGCCCATGAGATCTCCTGGTATTCCCCTAAAACCCCCTGAAACGCTCCTTAGATCCTGTGGAACTTCTCTGGAACCTCCTGAGAATCATCCCTGAAGCCACATGGAAGCCTCCTGAAACGCTTCCAAATCTCCCTGAAGAGATCTCCTGGTACCCCTGAAACTCCCTAAAACGCCCCGAAGCCACATGGAACCTCCCAGAGACGCCGTGAAACGCCCCTGAAACCTCCAGGTATACCACTGAAACCCGTTTGACCACCTGATAAACGATTTTGATCTAAATATCTTTTTCCGTTCTGAAATCGAGTTGAACATGTTTTGGATAGTGATTCCTTTTATTCGCGATTTTGTAAATTTTGGTTTTCGATTTTTCCAATTTTTATTTCAGTACATCTCAACGTCATTTGGTCTACTAAGAAAAAAGAACTTTCGTGATTTTACGATTAATTTAAAGACTAGATGTACTGAAGACTAGAAGTTAGACAGACCATGTGTTGTAAATTAGCAGTAGAATAATACAAAGCAATAAATACCGAAAGAATACGGACCTGCTGCAAGACAAGCTGCAAGAGTGAAAGACCGGACAAGCAGAAAACTTGATTATGAGAAGGCTAGCTTCTTCCATTCCATACAACCCGCTTTATAACTTTATTCCCCGTTATTCACCTGAAATCTACGAAGAAAGAACAAAATCCAATAGCATTTACTGACAGAAGCCATGACGGGGCAGCTCCAAATGAAGCGTGATGCATTTCTGCTCACTTTTGCGGATCCCTGGGTAAGACATTGTAAGAGAGAAAGAAAGAAAAAACGGTCCAACAAAACACAGTGCAGTGTACGGAAATCCGCGCTCAAAGATGCAAACTTTTGCAATTTCTCAATCCGAACTTTTACTCTTTTGCTGCCTCCGTCTCTATATTTTCCGGTGCTGCTTCCATCTTTCGCCACGTGCAGCCACCACCGGTCGTCATGTGCACTTTGCTGTGTTTGTGTTTAATCAAACAACTTTCCTGATAACAATAAATTTATATTAACTTATCCCATTTTTATGGGACTTCATTAGTAGTGGGTGCCCTGACGCAGCCTCCCGACAAGGTAGGAGCGCTTTCCTCCGAAATCTTCTTTGGTCCGCATTTCCGTGTCAATTTCGGGAAGTTTTTATTTCCTGATTTAGTGGCAGAGAAAGTTTGATGAAGCGAAACGTTTCTTCCAGGAGGCCCGATGTCTTCGGAAATTCAGTGAGATGTAATCGAACCATTGGAAATGGAATGGTTTTTATTTGCAAGGAGGGAGTTTTTCTTCCTTTTATAAAGCCGGTGGCTGTTTACAGACAAATATGCGTATAATTATGTTTGCGATTCCGCAAAACATAAATCAATACTCGGAATGGAAACAATTTTTTCGGTTTGATGTCTGCACTAAACGCCTCTGTCCCAATTAACTTTCCCAAACCTGTACGCTATATGTATGGCTAATGCACAGTGGGGCAGATATGCATGAAAATGATTGTAATCTCATATGATCGTTTGAGAACATGAGCAATAAATTTTCTTGTAGATCGTCACGATATTCCTCTAGAAAAGGGGAGCCAGCGTCCGCTCCTGCAAACGTTTGAGCTGGCATCGATTTTTATGACAACGCAGGAAATTACCAGTCAAAGGCATTTTTTTCCCAGCACAGTCACTTTTCACCCATAAATAGAGGAACCAATTTCCAGACGTCGTCGTGGTTGGAGTCTTCGTCCTTGTCCTCGTCAGCTTCGCCGGTGGGTGGGCTCCGTTCTAGTCGAACCTGTCGAACACAGCTGGTCTCGTCGTTTGATGGTGCTAGAGAGAAAAAAAAAACGACATCGTCCTTGCATGACGAGAATGAGGTGTGGAAAATGGCTTTACTTCGGCAAAAATATGGAAAACCTCGTTTGGCCTAACGCTCAGGTTCGTGCGGATAATTACTGAGTGTTGCGTGAAGTTTTTTTTCCGGTAGTTTGCAAAATGAGGCGAATTGAAATCATTCGAACTGGAAATTGGTGGGAAACGAGGGAAAAACGTGTGAATGTTTAGGTACTTAATTAGCATCAACACTGCATGACGAGACTTTGATGTTCCTTTCAAGTTAAGAACTAACTAAAATATCGTGAAATAAGCACTCCAAAGAAAAGTACACTGCAATTTCCTTATCACTCTTGACCCCGAGTTGTCTTGCGCCTGTGCGCCGACTATATTTTGCTCGACGGCGGCGTGAGGGCCATTCCCGAGGGAATTCTAAAAAGAATCCCCTAAGGGTTTCTAGGAAGGATCAACGAAAAATATCCAAAAGAAAACTCTGAAGGAATTCCTGAGAGAGTTCTAGGAGGAACCACCGAAGAAATTGCAAGAGGAATCCCCAAAAGAATTCCAGAAAGAAATTCCTGAAGGAATTATAGAAGGAACCACATAAGGAATTCCAGAAGGAAACCCCGAAGGAATTCTAGGAGGAATCTAAGCAGAAGTTCGAAGAGGAATCACCAAAAGAATTCCAAGAGGAAGCTTCGAAGGAATTCTAGGTGCAATATCCGAAGAAATTCCAGAACGAGTTCCAGTAATAATTGCAGTAGGAATCCCCGAAGAAATTTCAGGAGAAATCCCTGCAAAAATCCCATGAAGGAATTTTTGTAGGAATTCTCCGAAGGATTCCCAAACGGAATTCTCAGAGGATTCTCAAGAGGAACCCTGAACAAAATCCAAGAGAAATCTCCGAAGGAATTCCAGGAGGAATCCCCGAAGGAACGCTAGGAGAAATCAGCGAAGGAATTCCTGTAGGAAATTCTATGAGGAATCTCTGAAGAAAATCCAGGAGGAATCTCCGAAGAAATTCTAAGAGGAATCATCAAAGAAATTCCAGGAGGAAACCCCGAAAGAATTTCAGGGGAAATCCATGAAGGAAGTCCAGGAGGAATCTCCCCTGCAGGAGTTCCAGGACGAATTGCCGAAGCACTTCCGGTAGCAATCTCCGAAGGATTTTCAACTGGAATTCTCGAAAGATTTTCAGCCAAATCTCTCTAAAGGAATGTTTCCGGGTAGGGTGAGGGATTTGAAAAAAGTCCAAAGGGAAGGGACTTCATGAAGGATGCCTGAGCGAACTCCTGTTGAAACAGCTTAGGGAACTTCTGAAGGAATTCCTAATGAACATCTGGAGGCATCCCTGAGTCCTCCTAGAGCTATTAGGGATTTTCCTGAACGAACTCCTGGAGAATCATTAAAAAATGTTCATGTGGCATTCTGAAGTAATTCCACGAGCAATCCCCAAAGGAGGGATTCTTGAAAAAAAATCCTGGAGGGATGCTAGAAGCAACTCCTGTAGGAAACCTTGGTGAAACTTCCGGAGTGATATCTGAAGGCTCTTATTGAGCGATCCCTACAGAACGTCAGGAGAAATCTCTTGTTGGAATTCTAGAGGAATTCCTGAAGGATCTCCTAGAGGAATCCTGGACTAGTTCCTAAGAAACTCCTGTACGAATTCCTGAAGGAACTTCAGAAGGAATCCCTGAAGTGACTCCCAGAGTAACCTCTAAAGGACCTCCTATGGGAATCCCTGAAGGATCTTCTGGACCATTCCCGAAGGAATTCTAAAAAGAATCCCCTAAGGATTGCTAGGAGGAATCAAGGAAAAATATCCATAAGAAATCTCCGGAGGAATTCCTGAGAGAGATTTAGGAGGAACCACCATAGGAATTGCAAGAGGAATCCCCAAAAGAATTCCAGAAGAAATTCTCAAAGGAATTATAGGAGGAATGACTTAAGGAATTCCAGAAGGAAACCCCGAAAGAATTTAAGGAGGAATCTCCGCAGAAGTTCGAAGAGGAATCACCAAAAGAATTCCAAGAGGAAGCCTCGAAGGAATTCTAGGTGCAATATCCGAAGAAATTCCAGAACTTATTCCAGTAAACATTGCAGTAGGCATCCCCGAAGAAATTTCAGGAGAAATCCCTGCAAAAGTTCCAGCGGGATCCCATGAAGGAATTTTTGTAGGAATTCTCCGAAAGATTTTCAAGCGGAATACCCGGAAGATTTACAAGAGGAACCGCGAAGAAAATCCCGAGAAATCTCAAAATCTAGGAGAAATCACCAGAGGAATTCCTGGAGGACTCTTGGAGGAAATTATATGAGGAATCTCTGAAGAAAATCCAGGAGGAATATTTGAAGCATTTCTAAGAGAAATCATAACAGAAATTCCAGGAGGAAACCCGAAAGAATTTCAGAAGAAATCCATGAAGGAAGTTCTGGAGGAATCCCCCTTGTAGGAATTCCAGGGCGTATTACTGAAGAACTTCTGGTAGCAATCTCCGAAGGATTTCCAAGCGGAATCCTCGAAAGATTTTCAGCTGAATCTCTCAAAAGGAATGTTTCTGAGTTGGATTTGCAAGAGGTATCCTCTGAAGAATTCATAAAGGAACTCCTGTAGGAATTACTGAATAAGCTTCTGGAAAAATCTCAGATATAACTACTGCAGGCAGCCGTGAGTACTCCTGGAAACATCTCAATTTCAATCTACAATCTGTAAGAACTCCAAGGGTGATCCCAGGTAGAACTCCTGGAAGAATACCCAAAGGAACCTTTTGAGATATCTAGGATATTCTAAAGGAACATTTATATAGGAATCCCTGAATAAACATCTGGGGAAATCCCTGAATTCTGCTGAAGGTATCCTTGGATGATCCTAAAAGATTCGCTGAAGCAACTCCCGGAGAGATGTCTGAAGGAACTCCTGTAGGAGTTCCTGAAGAAACTCAGGAGCAATCCCCGAAGAAACATCTGCAACAATCCCTAAACTGTTGGATGAATCTCTGATGGAACTCTTGGGCTAGTTTCTGTAAGAATTCCTGTAGGAATTTCTAAAGGAACTTCAGAAGGAATGACCTCCTGCAGGAATTCCGAGAGAACTTCTTACGAAATTCTTGATGGATCTCGAGGAGGCATTCATTATTCTTCCTTAAAATTCCTGGAGGATTCTTGGAGGAAATTATATGAGGAATATCTCTCCAGGAGGAATCTTTGAAGCAATTCTAAGAGAAATCATCAAAGAAATTCCGGGAGGAAACCCCGAAAGAATTTCAGGGGAAATCCATGAAGGAAGCCCAGGAGGAATCTCCCCTGCGTTCCAGGACGAATTGCCGAAGAACTTCCGGTAGTAATCTCTGAAGGGTTTCCAAGTGGATTCCTCGAAAAATTTTCAGCTAAATCTCTTTAAATGAATGTGTCCGAGTAGGGTGAAGGATTTGCAGGAGGTATACTCTAAAGAATATCTGAAGGAACTCCTGTAGGAATTCCTGAATGAGCTTCTGGAAGAATCTCTGATATGACTCCTGCAGGCATCCGTGAGTTCTCCTGGCAACATCTCAATTTCAATCTACAATCCGAAAGAACCCCAGGGGTGATCCCTGGTAGAACTCCTTGAAGAATTCCTAAAGAAACTTCTCGAGATATCTAGGATATCCTGAAGGAACTCTTATATCAGAATCCCTGAATAAACTTCTGGGGAATCCCTGAATTCTGCTGGCGGTATTCTTGGATGCTCCTATAAGATTCGCTGCAGGAATTCCCGGAGAGACATCTGAAGGAACTTCTGAAGGAGTCTCTAAAGAAACTCAGGAGCAATTTCTGAAGGAACATCTGCAAGAAACTGTTGGATGAATCTCTGAAGGAACTCTTGAGCTAATTTGTAAGAACTCTTGTAGGAATTTCTTAAGGAACTTCAGAAGGAATCCTTGCAGGAACTCCCAGACTTATTTCTTATGACCTCCTGCGGGAATCCCGAGAGGAACTCCTTACGAAATTCGTGATGGACGTCGGGGAAGCATTTATTAATCCTCCTAAAAAATTCTGAAGGGAAGCGACTTCTTGAAGGATACCTGAGCGAACTCCTAATGAGTTTAGGGAACTTCCGAAGGAATTTCTAATGAACATCTGAAGGCATCCCTGAGTCCTCCTAGAGCTTTTAGGGAGGTCCCTGAACGAACTCCTGGAGAGATCACCGAAGGAACCTCTAGAGCAATCATTGAATAAACTCCTGAAAGAATTTCTAACAAAATTTCATGTGGCATTCTGAAGTAATTCCACGAGCAATCCCGAAAGGACGGATTCTTGAAGAAATCCTTGGAGGGATGCTAGAAGCAAGTCCTGTAGGAAACCTTGATGAAACTCCCGGAGTGATATCTGAAGGATCTTCTTGAGCGATCCCTACAGAACGTCAGGAGAAATCCCTTGCTGGAATTCTAGAAGTTCCTTCAGGAATTCCTGGAGAAATCCTGGACTAGTTCCCAAGAAACTCCTGTACGAATTAGTGAAGGAACTTCAGAAAGAATCCCTGAAGTGACTCTCAGAGTGATCTCTAAAGGACCTTCTTTGGGAATCCCTTAAGGATTTTCTGGACGAAATCTCTGATATATCACTGGGAGGCATCCCCGAAACCTTCTGAAAGAATTTTTGAAGGAACTCCTGGAGTTTTCCGTACTTCTGTCGAGATCTTCCGAAAAAAGAGGCATCCCTGATGAATTTTTAGGAAGAATCTCTGAAGAAACTTGATGAATGATGAATGAATGCAATCTACGGAAAAAATAAAACAAAAAAGTTTTAAGAACATAGTGATCACGAGATTTTTTTTATTTCAACTTTAAGTGAACTTAATTTTGCTCGCACACTGATCCCCGGCGCGAAATGTGAAAATCATCGGCGTGGGACATAAAGTGTCGGAGGCAGCGACGTGGCGCGCCTGGAACTTGAGTTTCTGTTCAGCTACTTTTTTTTTTGTTTTGACAACCTCAACAAGAACAAAATATGATAAAGATCAAACACCACGTGTATTATAAAGTATAGGGGTTCAGCGGTACTCATTTTTTTATTTTAAATATTTAAAAAAAAATTCCATAAATGAACCGGCTTCATGGAGATAATAGGGTTGCACTTGGGATTTTTTCTAGGAGCTCTACCGGGAACTCCTCCAGGATTTCCACCGGAGATTCTGTTTAAGTTCCACCGCGAATTTCTACAGGAGTTTCACAAGAGACGAACCAGCCAAGGGCTGAAAGTCTCTTTAATAAAGACAAATCAATCAATCAATCAGGAGTTTCACAAATACAATTTTCTAAGAATTCCACCAGGATTTCAGATAAAAATTCCAGTGAAAGTTTTCAACGGAGCTCAGCCGAGAATTTGAATAGTTCCACTAGGAGTTTTCCTGAGAGTTTTGCTGGTTTTTTTTTTCGGAAAAGCTTTTAAAATAATGGAGGAAGTGCTGCTGGAATTTCCGGAGAAACTTTTGCAAAAATTCCAAAAAAAAAAACTTCAGATGAACTGCTTTCAGATGAAACTGCTAAAGGCATTTTTTTGTTTAGAGAGACTTTACCCTGAGGGGGCATTCGTCTCTGAGTGCTTAAGACATTCTCAAAGGAACTCTTGAAGATATTCTCGGAGAAACTTCTGAAAGAATTCTGAGGAAAACAAATCTTTCGGAATTTACTGACTTCTTGAAAAAAAAAATGCATTGACTGTATTGTATTTCCAGGGAGAGCTGGGGTAGGAATTTCAGAAATTCTTCAAAAAGCTCATAAAAAAAATCTTTCTTTGAAGGTCTTTTTAGAGGAATCGTTGATGGAGCTTCTTGAAAAATTCCTTGTACATGTTCTTGAAGATATTCCCGGAGAAGCTCTTTGAGGAATTTAAATATTGAAGGAATTCTCATAGGAACTTCCGAAGAAATTCCCGGAAAACTTTTTGAAGGATTATCCGGAGGAATTCATCATCAGGCATTTTCAGGTGTACTCACGAAGAAATCCCCGGAGGAACTATTCAAGGATTTCTCGAAACACCCCTCCTTGAGGAATTTTTAGATTATCTCCTGAGGAAAATCCTGAAAGAAATCTTGGGGAATATCGTGAAGAAATTTCCGGAAGAAATTCTAAAGAAACTCCCAAAACAAATTCTATTTAAGCTTTTCAAGCAGTTTGAGATCTCTCCTAAAGTGAACTTCTGAAATAATTCCTAGAGGGATTTCCCAGCGGTGCTTTCGAATTAAATTCTTGTAAGCATTCAAGGAAAAACAATTGAAAACATTTCAGGGGAAAATAATGTATGCATTACCGGTGCGATTCTGGGACCTATTACCGAACGATATTCTTGAGAAAGTTTATCAATTCCCACAAGTTTTTGTAAGACTCTAAGAGTAACTCCAGCATCAGTTGTCAGTGAAACACCCGGATACGTTTCCGAAAGAAGTTTTTAAGATATACCTGAAGCAACTTTTTAAGAAATTCCCAGAAAATATGTTAGAGGTAGATGGTTTTCCGGAGAAACTTTTGAAGAAATTCCCAGAAAAAAATCTTAAAATTCAGGTGAAACTTCTGGTTTCATTCTCGCATGAACTCATGAAGAAATTTCCGGGTAAAATCTTGGAGGATATCTCGAATGAACTCCCGAAGGAACTCTTGAAGATATTCTGGAGAACTTCTGGAGGAGTTTCGGGAATAAAAATCTTTTGAAAGGAAGAAACTCTCGAAATGGTTTTTTCACCTCTTGTTTTTATTTATTTTTATTTTTTGCATTTGAACTCCATGAAAATTCCTTGATGAGGAGTTCTTAAAAAAATTCCTGGAGAAACTCTTGAAAAAAATCCAGATACAGCTTGTGAAAAGTGTACGGAGGAACTCCCGAATAAATTTCTAAAACAAATTGAGAAAAATTTCCAGAGGAATTCCTGAAGGAATTCCCGGGGGCACTCCGTCAAACATTTTCAGGGAAACTCATGAACAAACTCTTGGAGGAGTTCAAGAAGGAATTCCCGGAGAAACTTTTGAGGGGATTCCCGTACAAAATATAAAAGGTATTCTTGAAGGAACTCCCAAAGGAACTCCTGGAGGAACTCTTTCATGCATTTTAAGGTGTACTCATGAAGAATTCCCAGAAAACTCCTCAAGGATTTCTCGAATTCCCCTTAAGGAACTTTTAGATTATTTCTGAAGAAATTTCCGGAAAAAAAATCAGAAGAAACTTCTTAAACTACTCCCATATGAGCTCCTTGTAAACATTCTGAAGCAGTTTGAGATATCTTGAAAAGTGAACTCCTGAAGGAATACCTAGAGAACCACCCGAGAGGTCCTATCGGATATAATTATTGGAAGCAATTAAAAGAAAACTTTTGAAGGCATTTCCAGGGAATAGAACGTGGGAATACCGAAGGATATTCTTGAGAATGTTTACCAGGAGGAATTTCCGCAAAAGTTTTTAAAAGATTCTAAGAGCAACTCCAGCATAAGATCCCAGTGAAACTCGCAGATACGGTCCTTAAAGGATGGAAGGACCTGAAGGATCTTCTTTTCCCAGAGGTTTTTTTTGGAAAAGTTGTTGAAGAAACTTAGAAATCCTGAAGGTGTTTCCGGAGGAACTTTTGCAGAAATTTCCAGGAAAAATTCTTGAAATGTAGGTGAAACTGCTGGACTCATTCCCGGATGAATTATTGAAGAAAGTTCCGGGTAAAATCTTTGTGGGAATCCCGGATGAACTCCCAAAGGAACTCTTAAAAAAATTTTCGGAGAACTTCTGAAGGAATTTCAGAGATAAAAAACTTTTGGAAGGAAGGCACTCTCGGAGGAGTTTTTTGACCTTTCATTTTTTTAATTATTTTGCATTTTCTGAAAGATTTTGCAGGAGAGCTGTGCCAGGGATTTTTGGAAGAACTTCAAAAGAAATTCTCGGAGAAAATCCTTTTAAGAAATCTCAAAGGTCTTTTTAGAAAAAATCTTAATGGAACTCCTTGAAGAATTCATAGAGGAGTTCTTTAAAAATTTCCCGGAGAAACTGTTGAAAGAATTTCAACAGATCGTAAAAAAGTTCACGGAAAAACTCCCGAAGGAATTTCTAGAACAACTTTTGATGAAATGTTCCAAAGAAACTCCTGAAAGAATTCCCAGGGGCACTCCGTCAAACATTTTAAGGGAAACTCATGAACAAACTCTTGGAGGAGTTCAGGAAGGAATTCCCGGAGAAATATTGAGGGGATTTCCATGCAAAATATTGAAGGTATTCTCAAAAGAACTCCTGAAGGAATACCTGGAAGATTTTTTAAAGGAATTATCCGTAAGAATTCCCAAAGGAATTCCTAGAGGAACTCCATCATGAATTTGCAGGTGTACTCACGAAGAAGTTCCTGGAGAACTCCTGAAGGATTTCTCGAATAAATCCCCTTAAGGAAGCTTTAGATTATCTAGCAGTTTGAGATCTCTTAAAAAGTGAACTCCTGAAGGAATACCTAGAGGACCACCCGGGAGGTCCTATGGGATGTAATTCTTGGATGTATTTAAGAGAAAACTATTGAAAGCATTTCCAGGGAAAATAATTAAGGAATTACCGGTGCAATTTCGGGCGATATTGTTCAAATATAAGAAATAGAATAGAAATTGCTGAAAAACATCACTGGAAAAAATTTTTCTCAATTTTTTTTTTCAGAAATTTTTATAATTTTTCCATTAGTGATTCTTTTGACTTTTTTTTTCAGCATTTCTTTCTAAAAGTTTTTCTTTTATCCCTTTGCGATTTCCATCGCTATTTTTTTTTAATTTTATAAAATTCTTTCAAAGTTAATTCTCTTTACATTAGTAAATTCCGTTGAGTCTTATGGGAGATCATTAGTCAACGTATTTGGGAATTTATTCGAATATTCCATCGTAGGTTTATTTGGATTTTTTTTTGCGGAAATTCCTCGTCTAATTACTATGATAACTTTTGCGGGAGTTTTCATATTTTTGGTTGTTTATTTGAAAATAATTTTTGCTATTCCATCTGCAATTTGCTTGGAATCGGTTTTTGTAATTTTAATTAGAATTATTTCGGATATTTTATGGGAAAGTAAGTACTTTGGATGTTTCTTTACGAATTTGATAGACCATTCCTTTGGAAATTACCGCGGTATTTTTTGGCACTAACTTCGATAATTTCTTTTATTATCATTTTTAGAATTCCATCGTCAACTTATATAAGTATTTTCTCGGAAATTTATTTAGAAATGCTTTTTATGATTTCTTTCTTTCGATTTTTTTAAATTTCATTGAAGATTCATATGAAAATTTCTTTCAAAACCTCTATAGATACTTCTTCAGCAACGCCTCTTGAAATGCTTTCAGTAGTCTCTTAGAAAATTCCCAAGCAGCACACATGTCATAGAATATTTCAGCGGTTTAGTTGGGTTTGTTTGACAATTTTATTATAAATTCCCACGGCAATTGTTTTACAAAATGTCAGGGATGTCATACAAAAAGTGTGTTTTTTTATCTGTATTAACAAGATTTTTAACCCTTTGCTAGTTCATCTCGGGACCCACGCTTTACTTCCCTTCCGAAGGATGAACTCACATTTTGTGAGTTTGTCGGGAGTGGGATTCGATCCCAGGTCCTCGGCGTGATAGTCAAGTGTTCTAACCATCACACCAGGTCCGCTCCGCACACAAAAAAAAGTGTGCCATAGGGGAGAGGGGAGATTGAAAATGGTATTTTTTTCGTGACGTTATTTATGGACCATAAAAAATAATAGATTAATTCACGCACATTGGTTATTTGATCCTTTTTCAATGGAATTTGACAATCAGCGAGTTGTAATCAGCAGCAATTCCTTGAGAATTCCTGTAACGAGTAGATCTAGTAGAAAAACAGGGTTTCCATTTTCATAATTGTTTCAAATTTTACAACTGTTTGTCAAAACCAACGTATGCATTTATATTGAAAAGATTTTAAAGCACTGATTCTCAATCTGAGCACAAAGTTCCTATAATATGTATCATGGTCCTAGTCATGGTCACGATGTCATATTTTCATCGATATTTTTTTTTATATTATTGTTTTGAATTTTGAATTTTGAAAAAAAAAAATAAAATGATCGATGGAACGTATCATTCAACTGAAAGTGCAGAGGTATTTTGGAGGAGAAGAACGCAGTGTGAGCGGTAATGTTGCAGCGTGAAACCCGGTAGAACGACGAAAGAAACAGCATACTCACCTGTATCGGGAGAAAAAAGTCGCCTGAGGGAAGTGGAGTGCTCAGCACTTCGCGCAGTGGTTTCGTGTCACGAGCCGAAATATGTAAGGACAAGAACGGAAGCCTCTTGACTGATGGACTGAGTTGATTGAAAGGTGGAAGCAGCAATTCGATTAGCACCTGAATGCCATGGAGAACGATGATTCTAAGTTCGGACATACTAACCAGATTTCTTTCTTCCATACAAGTACATGTCGATTAAATTGCATTTTTTTATTTTTCTCGTATAGTTTATATATTTTCATATCAAGTAATTATTAAATAAGTATTGTGAATTATGATAAAGCAATTAACGTTCAAAAAATAAAATCAATCTTTGTTACTCGAATCCTACGATTAATCTAAAACTATGATTAAAACGGAACATTGGCCTTCCAATTGCAAACGTTGTATCTGGTATCGAAGCATAAACCCGTGCCACAGGTTTGAACAGATAGGATGACAAACTTGGCAGCTGCGATGCATCGGTAAAACTTGGCACAGTCGTATGGATCACGAACGAATCCACTGCTTGGACATACTGCCGGAAGTCCCGTCGGTGCTGCCGTTGTAGTGGTTGTTGTAGTGGTTGATGTAGTGGTCGTTTTAGCGATCGTTGTACCTGGACTAGACGCCCAGGCAGCCGTAGTCCCCTCGCCAGTCTCTCTAGGGGCAAGGACTCTAATGCTAACAAAGTCCAACAGCGTAAACGGTCCGCCACCACAGACGTTCTTAACATCGTCACCGTCCACGGCCCACATCCCGATCCCAGCAACGTTGTACTGTAGAGCCAAAGCAATCTTAACCCCCAGTGAATCGAGGCTCTCATACGACACCCATTGATCTCCTTTGTACGCATAATGAGCCTTCTGAATATTACTCCACACTACCGTCCAATCGCCTTTCTTGAGCAGCTCACAAACTTCCAGGTAGTTCAGCACTCCAAGCGTACCCGTGTAAACTCCCTCATTTCCTGGCCCAATCGTCCTGGCTTTCAAGCCTGTCGCAAACGTGCTGGACAGTTTATAGCTGTGACCTTCCGTTGATACTCCCAATATGATCTTGGAACTACTTAATCCTGCACTGATCCATCCTCTTAAAATGGAGTCCTTAAAAAATGCGTTATCAAAAAGTGGAAAATCTTCGAAATTGTCTATGACACTTACCACATTAAGCTGTGCCTCATCGAGTGACGATTCCGCTGTCGACGGATAAGGCGGCGCATTGAAACCGGTCTTGGCATCCCAATAACCCCGTAAGTCGAATGCCATCACATTTACGTAGTCCACGTAGGAAGACAGCGCCGCAATGTCGTAAGACGACAGGAAAAAGTCCTTGGTGGGGGCAACTGAGATTGCAATCAGCTTTCCACTCATTGCTGCCTTGAGTTGCGACAAGAATGTCACGAAATTTTCACGATCCTCGGGATTTCCGCCCGCCAGGACAGGATACCGCCAGTAGAAGTCGATCCCGTCTAGGCCGTAGTCGTTGACTAGGGCGGCAATCGATAGGACGGTGGCTTTCCGCAGCGATACAATTGACATCAAGCTGGATAGTACGGAAGAGCTTTGCTCCGGTCCACCAATGGAAACTAAAACCTTCGCACCGGCAGCTTTTCCTAGGTTTACAAATTTGGAAATCGAACTTGCTGGTAGGTCAATCGTTGATACGGCTCCGTATGGATAAAGACGGGTGTACTGCAAAACCATGTGAGTACAAAGCTTCGGCTTCAGGTCAGTTATTGCTACATTACGGTACTCGGCTACGGAGTTGTAGTAGCAAAATAACTTGTCTGTGAAAGAAAGTTCCATGGTAGAATGTTTACGTCATAATGTATGTGTGTAAAGGTTCAGTGATTGAAACAACATTCAGAATATACTAATTATCTAAGATTTATTCTATCTAATTAGTAGAGTATTAGATTGACAAAAGTGAGCTGCTTCAATACTAGAATCTAAACTAACAACAAGTTTAACATTTGACTAGGTACGCCCAGTTGCAGTATGAGTGTTCTTCGTCAAAGTAGAGCCCTGTTTGGCACTTGAACCGCCAGCTGTCGATGACGTATCTGTTGGATGGATGAGAACATTGGTTAGAACGGTCAAGACTATCGGATCGAGTTGTGTGGAGTTCTTACCCAGCCGGATTACATTGGTAAAAATACTGGCAGTCTGTCGGATCTCTTACGAATCCATTCTTGCAAACCAAGGTTCCTGGAGCCACTGTTGTAGTGACAGGTGCAACGGTTGTGGTTGTGGTAGTTTTCGCAGTTGTAGTTGTGGTAGTTTTGGCAGTTGTCGTTGTAGTGGTTGTGGCAGGTTTAGCGGTGGTCGTGGTGGTTTTAGGAGCTGCAGTCGTTGTAGTTGTTTTTACGGTAGTTGTAGTAGTTGGAGCGACCGTAGTGGTTGTCGTTCCTGAAGAACCGAAAACTGCATTGTAGACGGCATTAGTGATAGGGTGAGCTCCGCCACCACAAATGTTGCGATCATCGTCCGACTCAATCGACCACACCATTACTCCTCCTATGTTCTTACTCTTCGCGTACGCAACTTTCAGAGCAATTGACGTTACGTCATCATACGAAATCCACTGGTTACCCAAGAACGCGTAGGGAACCTTCTGTATGTCATCCCAGCGAGTGGTATAGCCGGTTTTCAACCGTTCACATATCTCCAAATAGGACAAGGTTCCCGTTTCCAAAGTATATGGGCCGGCTGTTCCTCCACCAATGGTGCGTGCGCCAACCCCATTAGAGGTTGTCGAGGCTAGAGTGAAGGTATGACCGAAAGCGGGTACGCCCATGATCAGTTTATTGGCAGCCAAACCAGCATCAAGCCAGGCTCGTACACACGCGTCCTGTTAAATAATGATTTGTTTTAATATGTGGAAATAATGATGATGTAGGTATGTAAGAATATTGATGTGGTTCTCGAGCTCCCCGAACAAATTAGAAGCAAAAGACTACTTAACTTAAAACTAATTTAAACTAAACGCAACTCAAATATTCGAGTAATCACTGGAAGACTCATCAAACTCCTAAACTGAAGGCTTAGGTAGTATGGGGTTAGGGATCACCTCCATCAACCAACAAAGAAGCCAGGATAACATCCCCTACCCACTAAACCAGGGGTTCTCAAAAATGTTCAGCTTGGGACCCACTTTTAATTTTTAAAGAATTTGGTGACCTACCAACACGAAAATTTATAAAATAAGTATTTTTTTTTTTTGCAAATTTGGACTGCCTTTGTAAATGAATACATTTTATCGCTTTCACAGGCTGTGATAAACTTACGTTACGTAGCCCTCAAACTTGATTTTTTTTGTTTGTTATTAGTGCTTTTTTAATTTTTTGGAAAAGTCTAGGTAAGGTTAAGGTGCCCGATTTCAGAACGCAGGCAGTAGTTTCAATATTCAATATATTCCAGACATGACTTAAAATATAAAATTTTTAATAGAATTCAGGAGAAACTTTAATTCTAGAAATAACTCTTCTAGAAATGTATTCTCCATGGGAGTATTTGGAAATTAGAAAATGGCTAGCAATAACTTCGCGACCCACAGTAAATCAACCCGCGACCCACCAGTGGGTCGTAACCCATAGTTTGAGAAACGCTGCACTAAACCGTTCTCACATCTATAGTGGCACTGCCCCGGATGATGTCCAATAGTTTTGTCGTGTATGCCAGTAAACGCAAGCTTCTGGCTAGTGTCGCTACGTCCACTCGTGGACTCGAAGACGCTAAACAAGGGGTGGATCAAGGGTTCGGAGTCGGTTCCGTAGGACAAGTCTACCCTTATAGCGATTTAGTGACCGCGGGGAGAACTTCCTGGTAGCGTTGTTGTCGTGTCGTCGGTCTACTGGGTAAGATTCGAGCCCGAGGTTAGAAAGAAATCCTCGGTAAGGGCCCGGGCAGGGGTAGGTCGCACTGTCAGCAACTCCTTTTGATGCTAGCTGATAGGGCTTGAGCCTTCAGCAGAAATCGCGTACCAGTTCATGATGCTTGCGGATCAGCTTGGCGGGAGCGTGGTGGTTGCCCTGTTGTGATGAGGAACGCTCAGGAAACCGGCTAAGCGCCAGTATGCTACCTTGATGGATTCCCTAAAGCGAGCCATGGGAATGATGTTGTATGTCGAGGAGAGAGTAGTCATGGTTTTTACTTGTGTAGTAGAAGTCGGCCTGAACCCCACACTACCAGGACCTTCCTGTTCAAGTGTCTGTTGAGCAGATTATTCCTCCATGGTTTAGAAGAATATAGGTAAAAAAACTATTCCCATGGCCGTCAGGCCCTATGTCTCTTCGGAACCACCTAGAAGATATTGCTTCTGAGTGGGGCTGGAACACCATGACCAAAGGGTCCGCATACGATATACGTAAGACGTTACTGGAAATGCCAGGTGGTTCAGTACTGAATGATGTGAAACCAAGTTGGCTGAATCCTACTACTAGGATTCAGTCTGAGGTCAAACTCTGCATTGCTTCTTGGAATGTCGTTAGTCGGTTTACATGGCAAGTAGACGACGATCTTCATGGTAGTGAGTGAGCATTGCCCTATTCTCCTGTCGTAGCCCGTAGACCCACCGTCTACTACGACAAGTCTGAGGTGGAGCATTGAGAAGGCAGACTGGGACGGCTTCTCTCGAGATAACATCAACTGGTGGCAGAAAAAAAGTATCATGGTGGAATACCGAGGTCTACTGGCCTATCAAACATAGGCGTAAGCATCTAAGAGCCAATTGTGTAGGGTGGCTCCCAATGACCCCGTGAGGCCTTAGAAATTGAAAGAGTGTCAAAATACGCGTACCAGGACCAGGAGGGTCATTCGAGAGGAAAAAGATAGCGCGTGGGCTGACTTCTCAGCGAAGATCACTGATACCACTAGTTCAGCGGAACTATGGAAGAAGGTCAGAGCTGCCAGTAGTGGTGAGAACAGACACGCGGAAAAAGTGATAAGAATAGAGGACAACTTCACCATGATTCAAATACGGTGATATCTTTCCTGCACGCCTAGTCATTGGCAGAAGCCAAGTTCTGCTACTCACTTGAAGACGAAAGCGACCTTAGTCTAGCAATAGGCTACAATAAGGATTTCAGTTTGACCGAGCTCAACCGGGCCACACTGGAAAGGCTGCGAGTCCTAACGATATCGGGTTACCTTCCCACTTATCAGTCGGTTAGCCCTACTTGACACAAATAACTGGGAATGGTACACTGGAGCGATACATGACGAGTGGAGAAGAAGTTATTCTTAATTATAAACAGGCAATGGACATAACGCTGACGGAGGGTTAAAGACCGATAACCTTGCTTAGTTATTTGGGAAAACCCTCGTACCGTTGCATGTCAACAGAGCTAGAAAGCAACACACATTCCGATGCAGGGGAGACGCTCTTTCCCGAGCTTGACTGTCTTTTGGTGACTTCTAATCCTGACTAGTCTCAAGAGATGGAATACTCTAGCGCATTTGTTCAGGTACTTAAGCTAATTCTTAACTTCACCTTGAATGACCAAATTCGTGTACTTGGACTCACTGGTGACTACCGACAACGACATCAGCAGAGAAGTTAAGAGACGCATTGTTGCAGGCAATCGTGCTTACTTTGAACTCCACAGAACTCTACGATCGAACAATGTTCGCCGTCACACGTTGTTAACATCTACAAAACGCTGACTAGATCGGTAGTCCAGTATGGGCACGAATCATGGACTATGCGAACAGAGGACCAACGCGCCTTTTGGAGTTTTCGAACGAAAGGTGTTACGTACCATCTACGGCGGACTGCAGATGGACGACGGAACGTAGAGGAGGCGCATCTGTTAAAAGAGTCAACCAGATCGAAAATCTGGAAGCTACGGTGGGCGGGACACGTCACCCGGATGTCGGATAACAACCCGTGACCGGGAGTGCATGACTGGAGACGCACAGCCATAGATCGAGTAGAATAAGGACAATTCCGACGTACAGCAGAGGTCACTCAGGCCTTAGTCTGACCGGTAAGGTAATTTATCTTTATCAATCATGCCAAACAAATGAAGGAGAAACTCAAAACCAAGTTGAACATCCTTCCGACCCTCAATGGACGCTTCTCTGAAGTCTCTCGTGGCACTTTGACTAAAGTAACTAGAGTAAAGTGTGTCCCTAGCATACTTTACGGTTCCGAGTTGTGGAGTAGAAGTAGCACCACGGTGTTGAATATTCCAAACCTTCTGGTTGTTCTTACCACAAAAACGGGTGGCGATCTCCTACGTTGTGTCCTTTTTTATTTTCAGCTTTTCCTTCCACAGGACGACGGTGTGAGCACTGATGATAGGGTGCACAGGTGAGTATGATTTCGTATTTTTTCTTTTCAGGTTCCACGACAGAATGACGGCGATGGCACGGACGAAAACCACAGGCACGGAATCTTCTACGTAGTACAAATCAAAGGCACTAAACTGATCACTTGCTTCTAGTCTTTATTAATACACAGAAAGTATAACAAATTGTGTTCTGAACATTAATCTTCTTTATTACGCGACGACTAGTACTCTTACACTTCTGCTCTTCAAGCGAACCCAAATAGAACTGACCTATCCCAATCACTTTCGCTTTCTACAGACCGAGCTGATCCCTCAGTGGTCTGCTAGTGGGAAACCATATACATGGAGCCCACAAGATTTCCATGATCGGCAACGCTCGGGTGCAGTGTTGTCAGAAATACGATAATAAAGTAGCGCAACACGAACCGGTTAACCCGGGAGCTGTGGCGCAACTCTGCTATGATAGAACATACCCGCCGCCTTGAATAACATTCAATTATCAACAAAACAAACAAGCAAAATCATCTGACTACACATGCACAAAGGTTTTCTAAATTCTAGGAACAATTTCTAGGTTTTTTCGTAATTACTTAATCTAAAGCAGGCTCCAGTTGAAGTTCATCGTTGGATGTTGAATCGCTGTCATCAGGAACCGATGCGACGAAAGGAAGCAGGCAAATTTTCGCAATTGGTCGTTTGATAACACCTTTCGCAGTCAACAATGAAACGACCCGAGTGATGTTGTCGTTCCCGGGATGAACGGCGACTATACGAGCCAAAGGCCAGCGCAGTGTTGGCTGTTGCTCGTCGACGATGATGACAAGTTGCCCCAGCAGAAATTTCTCGTTCCTCGAATGACCCTTGGTGTCCTTTTGCAGCTCCTGGATGTATTCCTTCTGCCAATGGTGCCAAAATCGTCCGATGTGAGACTGAAGTTTCCAGTAGTGGTCCAGCTGACTTGTCGGAATGGTGCGAAAGTCTGGGTCGGGCAGAGCGAGAAGCGATGTACCGACGAGGAAGTGGCCTGGAGTTAATGCGGCCAAGTCGTCAGGATCCTCGTTCATTGGAAGCAGTGGCCGCGAATTCATTATCGCTTCTACCTGTGCTAGAACAGTGCTCATGTCCTCATAAGAGAGCCGCGTCGTGCCTATCTGTCGATACAGATGCTTCTTCGCTACCTTGATGGCCGACTCCCATAGCCCGCCGAAGTGAGGAGCTTTTGGAGGTGTGAAGTGCCAAGTAGTTCCTTCGGCGGCACATGTCGATACGATTTCCGCTTGGAATGTTTCTTCAGCGAGCATGCCATACAATTGGGTGATGTCGTTGCTAGCACCTTCAAAATTCTTCCCATTGTCCGAATGTATATCCGAGGGGCGGCCTCGGCGAGAGATAAACCTGCGAAGAGTTGCCAGGAAAGCAGACGTGGACAGTTCGCTGACTAACTCTAGGTGCACCGCCTTCGTTGCGAAGCACACGAAGAGGCACAGATACGCTTTCGTGGGAGCAGCTCGTTTGTGGATGGCCTTCAGGTAGAATGGCCCAGCGTAATCAACTCCTACTACGCTGAATGGACGACTGGGAATCACTCGGGCAGCAGGTAGCTGGCCGATTTGTTGCTGTGCAGCCACCGGGTTGAGACGATAGCATCGGAAGCAAGCACGAACTACATTTCGCACTAGTCTGCGGCCGTCGATCGGCCAAAATTCTTCGCGCATTGCTGCCAGCAGAGCACGCCCGCCGCCGTGGAGAAGCTTCTTGTGGTAGTGCTCAGCTACAAGGCGCGTGAAAGGGTGTGATTTGGGAAGGAGTGCAGGATGTTTGCTTTGGTAGGGCAATTTAGACAGACTTAGACGGCCTCCCACTCGCAATACTCTCTCTGGGTCGACGAATGGGCTCAACTTTCGAAGGGGAGAACGCTTTCCAACTACTTGACCATCTTGAAGGGCTTTTATTTCGGTGGCAAAGGAGTCATTTTGCGCAAGGCGAACTAGGGTCGTTTTGGCTTCAGCTAACTGTTGGGGAAAGAGGCTGACGGTAGTGGTAACTTGGTCTGATTCTGGTTGAGTACGAGTTTTGGCACGACAATTTGCAACGAAACGCTGGCAGTGAGCGACGACGTGGAGCAGGCGAGTGTAGGAGGACCATCGTAGGAACAACGAGTTGATCGGGGGTGACGTTGCAGTTGCCGCTGCGGAAACCGTTCGAATTTCAAAGTCTTCTTCGGGTACGTTTGGAGCTTCACATGTTGGCCAATACTGTGCTTGACGGGCTAACCAATCGGGTCCGCTGCGCCAGAGATTGCTTCCGACGAATTCCGCTACTGTCATTCCACGTGACACCAGATCGGCAGGATTTTCGTAGCCAGCGACGTGATTCCAGATACAGCCATGGGTGAAGTGTTGGATCTCTGAAACCCGATTACCGACGTATGTCTTCCAAGTGTTCGGAGGCGAACGGATCCACTGCAGCGTAATGGCAGAGTCGGACCAGAAAAACGAGGTGGAAATGTCGATGCCGATAGCTTTCTTGATCCGATCGTAAAGATGGGCACCTAAAACAGCGGCGCAGAGTTCCAAGCGTGGAAGACTAACTCGTTTTAGGGGTGCCACACGCGACTTGGATGCCAGCAGGCAAATACGAGTCTGACCTTGCGCGTTCTCGCAGCGAGCGTAGATGCATGCACCATACGCCGACTCTGAAGCATCGGAGAAAGTGTGTAGCTGGATCGTTGAGTTTGGCAAGAGTGCATAGCGGTCGACACGGTATGAGGAAATTTTCGGAAGTTCGCTGCGAATGTTCTCCCACTTTTGCTGGACCTGTTCCGGAACGGGATCGTCCCATCCGCAAGATAACAGCCAGAGCTCCTGCATCAAAATCTTGGATTTCACGACGACCGGTGCGATGAGACCAAGTGGATCAAATAAACGTGATATGGCCGACAAAATGGAACGCTTGGTGGGTGGTTTGCTGTTCTCATCGACACTGGAGTCGAAGCGCAAGGTGTCCGCTTCCGGTTCCCAACAGATTCCTAAGGCTTTCACGGTTTCGTTAGGGCTGAATTCGAGGGACGACTGAGTACCAATTTGGTCGTCTTTCAGGCCCTGCAGAACATCGAGCTCATTGGACGTCCACTTTCTCAGCTCGAAGCCTCCCTTGGCTAGTAGCTCGCTCATTTCCGTTCGCAGTCGAATAGCCTCTTGAACAGATTGTGCTCCTCCGATGAAGTCGTCGACGTAAAAGCTCTTGCGCAACGCAGGACCGCCAAGGGGGTACGCCTCGCCTTCGTCATCCGCCAGCTGTTTCAATGTGCGTGTTGCAAGGTAGGAAGAAGGCGCCAAGCCGTACGTAACAGTGAGCAATTCGTAAACCTGTACTGGAGAACTTGGAGTGAATCGAAAAAAGATGCGAACGAGCGACCTGTCGTCCGGATGCAGCAAAACTTGCCTGTACATTTTGGCAATGTCGCCTACCACGGCCACCTTGAAGGTTCGGAAGCGAATCATGATGTCCAGCAGATCATCCTGTACCACCGGGCCCACGGAAAGTGCTTCGTTTAGGGAATAGCCTGTCGAAGTCTTTGCCGAAGCGTCGAAAACTACTCGAACTTTGGTGGTCGTGCTGGAATCTTTGAAGACTGGGTGGTGCGGAAGATAGTAGGCTACTGCAGGTTCTTTTTCGTGCGTTCCTACCAAGCGCATGTGGCCAAGGTCGAGGTATTCCTGCATAAACGCGTGGTAATCTTCCTTGAGTTTTGCGTTCCGCTCAAGGCGCTTCTCCAAGAGCTGGAAACGGCGTAGCGCATTGGCTTTTGATGCTCCAAGCTTGACGTCGAAATCAGGTTGACGAGGCATTCGAACGATGTAGCGGCCTTCGTCATTGCGCTCGACCGAAGACTGGTAGACTGTCTCACAGTGCCGTTCTTCCACAGAGTAACCGTCGTTGAGGACCAATTCTTCAGTTTTCCAGAAGCGTTCAATGCTTTCCTCGAGGGACACCATCGAAATAGTTATGGAACTGGATGCAGAAGTGCCGGAAGCGGAGTCTGGGTGGATTTGAGTAGAAGAACCAGCGACTATCCAGCCGAAAACGCTATCAACGAGGACTGGGAGATTTGCAGCCAACTGTAACCGTGCAGCACTGGGGAAGAACGAATAGAAATGCCTCGCACCGAGTACCAAGTCAATGGGCTGCGACTTGTTGAACGAAGGATCGGCCAGCACCAGTTCCTTCGGGATATTCCACCCTGCCGTAGAAATATTCTGTGAGGGAAGGTCTGCTGTGACTTTGTCCATCACCAAGAAGTTGACATCACACGAGAATGGCTGATTCTGCGACCGAATTTCGGTGTAGACTGACTGGCGCACAGGCTTGGACAATTTACCGGCACCCTGTACCGTAATGTTGACGTTGCTGCGCCGCAGACGAAGCATGCTGGCGAGTCGCTCGGTTATAAGATTTGGCTGTGAGGCGCTGTCCAAAAGAGCGCGCGCTGGATGTTCGTGACCGAAAGCGTTTGTTTTGTTGATAATTGAATGTTATTCAAGGCGGCGGGTATGTTCTATCATAGCAGAGTTGCGCCTATCTGTCGATACAGATGCTTCTTCGCTACCTTGATGGCCGACTCCCATAGCCCGCCGAAGTGAGGAGCTTTTGGAGGTGTGAAGTGCCAAGTAGTTCCTTCGGCGGCACATGTCGATACGATTTCCGCTTGGAATGTTTCTTCAGCGAGCATGCCATACAATTGGGTGATGTCGTTGCTAGCACCTTCAAAATTCTTCCCATTGTCCGAATGTATATCCTGGTCACGGCACCAATTTTATGGTTGTTCTTACCACAAAAACGGGTGGCGATCTCCTACGTTGTGTCCTTTTTTATTTTCAGCTTTTCCTTCCACAGGACGACGGTGTGAGCACTGATGATAGGGTGCACAGGTGAGTATGATTTCGTATTTTTTCTTTTCAGGTTCCACGACAGAATGACGGCGATGGCACGGACGAAAACCACAGGCACGGAATCTTCTACGTAGTACAAATCAAAGGCACTAAACTGATCACTTGCTTCTAGTCTTTATTAATACACAGAAAGTATAACAAATTGTGTTCTGAACATTAATCTTCTTTATTACGCGACGACTAGTACTCTTACACTTCTGCTCTTCAAGCGAACCCAAATAGAACTGACCTATCCCAATCACTTTCGCTTTCTACAGACCGAGCTGATCCCTCAGTGGTCTGCTAGTGGGAAACCATATACATGGAGCCCACAAGATTTCCATGATCGGCAACGCTCGGGTGCAGTGTTGTCAGAAATACGATAATAAAGTAGCGCAACACGAACCGGTTAACCCGGGAGCTGTGGCGCAACTCTGCTATGATAGAACACCTTCAATACAATGATATTTTTAGAATCTGTTCAGGCGTTTTCAAGACTTCAGCGGTAGCTTCTCTACTGGTGGAGGGTGGAAGGCTATCACTAGTACATCTGGTAGTGAAGGACTTGGCTACACGGGCCCAGTAAAGGAACCATCGATCTAGTTGGATGCCGGTAGTCCAGTGTGCCTTGGGTCAGTGGTATGGTCTTACATCGACGGACCATCCTAAGTTAGCCATTAGGCCTTCGCTTATGGCAACGAGTTTGAGAGGTGGACGTTCCTGGGATCGCTTGGTGCATAAGGGGAGCATGCGGGGCTGATACCTGTCCTGAAGTGGCTCAGTCTATCGTTTGCGGATAGGCCACACTATTTCACCGATAGCTTATTAGTATAAGAAGAAGTATGCTAAGGAGTGTCTGGGGAGGCCTCTGTTCTCTATGGTATCTTCTCAGCAGAGGCCCTTGGATTACTGCAAGCATGTAGGCATTCAAAGGGGTCTCGGGCAGTTGTATTCTCAGACTCCGCAAGTTGTCTGTCCGCACTAGAACATGGATAAATTTTCGAGATCCGAAGGTTCTGACTTGGCTGAGAATCGGTTACGCTCGGCTCACCCATGAATATAGATTCGGTGGTAATACGGTCTATTGTCAGGGATGTGGGTAAATACTAGACATAGCGCACCCCCACTAGTAGAATGTTTAGCACGTGTGGAACTGAGGATGGAACTCGGCATAAACGGTTCTATACGGAACGTATTGGTTGACGACCGTGACGCTGAAACAGTAATTATAAAGCTGATTTGTGCATTAGGACTCTATGACGCTATCTAGTGCAGTGGGGCTCTGGTGCTCTATGCTGCAAGACGTAGAGAGGTAGAGAGTGAGTTCAAGAGATGTCACTAGCTACAATACGCGAGATATTGTACTTCACAACAGTACTAGATAAGGCAGTGCCAAAACTCAGAAGTTGGCTCTGCATTGAAATGCACAAGGGATGGCCTTTGGGGGTTAAACCCCTCCCATTGCCGATGGTGCATACACTTGGTGCCCCTCCGCTCATTCCGTAAATTTGGGGAAAAAACCCCTCCCTTGCCGCCTTTTTATGTGTACGGGCCTGAAGAGTGGTAAGGTCAACGATTAAATCTAGTTCTCAGGAGTGAGGATACCAGGCTGAGGTATCCAAGAAATCCAGGGAACATGTATAAGAGACAATGAGGTAAGTAGGCGACTAGTGCAATGTCACGATTCTCTGACCAAGGGGTAAGCTATTACCATATGTCGTCATGATTGAACTCCCCTAATTTAAAATGATTGTGTTCTTTACATCAGGGTCACTACTGCACAGCGAATTGCCCTTGCTGGAGAGCTATCTCAGCGGTTTTTAAAAACGACAAGATACTGCCTACGGTCTACTTTCCGGAAGCCTCAACCTTCTCTTGAGAATGATCTTCTCGAGCACCTCCGGTCGTGTAGAGCAACATATAGCTCTATAAGCCAACGTTTCATCGGGAGGTTTTCGCACATTTGGTAATCCCAAGTAACATTTTGATGTCCAATTAGTCTTGTAGAGGCGTTGGGAACCGTCATAAAACCTTATACATTTTATTTTGTTTTTATGATGGTTCAAAAAAGCTCTTCTCTTCGACTAAATAATGTTACTTTGGAATAGGACAAGGCTAGGCTTTCAAGCCAAATGGAAAACGATTAACAAATTTTTAGGCCAAGTATGGAACTCTGTCCGGATGTGAGGCCTTACCTATGATAAGGGCTTTTACAACTCCTTCAAATTCCTCATCGGTAGCCCTCCCCTCATCGCCAACATCATCAAGCGGTCCTTCGAAAGAAGGTTATGGAATAGGATAATGACGCGGAAAGAACCCCTCGATGATCCTGAGATGATCTCGAGACTGCTCTGTAGGAGCCAGAATTCTCTCGCCTTGGTCAGATCTAGACGAATCGAGCTCAGCAGCTGGAGTATGATTATCCTGAAATTCAGTGGTTTATGTGCATATGAACGACATGGATATGATCTTCATAACATTTGGAACAATGGCAGAGATGTTTATCCACCTGAAACACGAAGCAGCAAAGGTCAGGCTGGTAATGAATGCGTTAACTACAAATTATTTTGAAACAAACTGGTGGCATCGTATATACCTTGATACAATTGCTGAGAGAATATGTTGATTACCAGGATGTGTTCAAAAAGATCTGGTCAACAATAATGTCAAAATACCAATATTTTTTTTTTACTGCGTTCATACTTTCTGGGGTGGATGGTTCAGTACCGTATGGTTAAGACCGGTGATTCTCTACGGGCATGAGACATGGACTATGCTCAAAGAGGACATAGAAGCACTCAAAGTGTACGAGTGTCGGGTGCTTAGGATGATCTGACAAATTGTCAGACGTGGCCGAGGTTGGAAGATTGCTGCCACAAACTGAGTGCTATGGCGAGGAATTGTTGATTCAGTTTATTTTATAAACATGATGCCATAAACTGGGAAAAACTTCAAAATAAGAAGACACAGAATGTTAATTATTTGGAAGAATGTGAAAAAATGAGTTCTGGTTCGAACCCACGACTCCGTATTCGTTGAACTGGCGCTTTAACCAAACAAGCCACATAACAAATAACGATTCTGTGGAATATAAAGCCAAACTGACTCCGTGTCCACACCATGCACACACAGAGATGGAATTGTTGAAATAGGACTGTTCATGGTGAGGGCTTTCTATTCCGAAGAATCGTTACCTTTTCTGTGACTTAGCTTGTTAATGCGCCGGTCTATCGAATACGGAGTCATGGGTTCAAATCCCACCAGATCGCGATTTTTTTCACAATTTTATCTCGTAATTGGCCAATGAATCAATATTCTGCTCTGGGGGGTGGGAATATTCTGCTCTTCTTATTTTCATGTTTTTCTTTGAACGTTAAGTCGTACCTGCAAATTGGTACAAGCCTGTAAAGGGCAGAATTGACATAATGTCATATGTACTAAATTTATGAGGGGATGTTATACCTATGGGTGAATATGATGATTATTTAGTGTATGTTATTATTTTTTTTCGTAACCACTCTCACTTACCAAATTGAGCATGCTGGTAAAGGAATCCGTTTCCCAGGTGGCAGCGTAAAGAGGTGAGTTGTGCCCAGTCTGAGCATCCCAATAGGCGTGCAAATCGTACGTCATGAGATTGACGAAATCGACATACTGGTTGATCTCTGGCACATCGTATGCCGATCTGTGGTAATCTTTCGTCGCTCCGACCGCGATCGATAGTAGATAACCTAGCGGTTGCAACCGCGCACGCAGTTCTTTCAGAAGCGTGACAAAGTTCACACGATCCTCTGGCTTTCCACCACGAAGCGTTGGGTATTCCCAATCGACGTCGAACCCATCAAATCCGTAGGTTTTGAGTAAATTGACGACGGATTCGATGAAAACCTTACGGGATGCAGTCGACTCAGCCATGACTGCGTATGAATGTGAATCCTCGTTCCACCCACCAATCGCAACTAACAGCTTAACTTTAGGATTTTTCGATTTCAATCCGACAAACCGCTGGAATCCCTCTGGATAAAGCAATAAAAAAGATTGTTAAAGCTGTCTCGGCACCATTCGAACTCGACTCACGCAATGTCACATCGTTCCATGTATCCAAAATCTTCACCAAATTGGTACTCGCATCCAAGCCCACAAACGAGTAGATTATATGCGTACACAGATTCGGGTTGATGTCCTCCACGTCATACTTTCCATTAGAAACACGATACGTAGCCCAACTGCCGTAATAGCACACCACCTTATCTGAAACGCAAACAGAAGGGACACTCATTGAACACTCATCCGCCGAACCCATCCTGTTCAAAGCAAAACTTTCCTTAATCGTTCTCGCAAGGAAACAATTTTTTATCACTTTTTCACTGCAGTATTTCGCAGATCACATGAACTGTTCACTCGCGAGTCAGTATACCAGATAAGCAGACAGACACCGAAAAAAAAAACGGAATTTATGACAAGCACACACGAGCACAGCATTCCCCAAATTCCTACCGGTGGCAGCCTGCAGCGTCGTTGCTCCGCAAAATAGCACCAGCAGCCCAAGTGCCCAGGATCTCATCTTGACACCAAGAACTTTAACTTTCAGTCACACACTCGCTTCGAAGTGGTGACTCTAAAGGTCACCTCTCAGCTCGAGGGGGGGGGGGTCAACTACGATCACGCGGGGGGAGGGCTGATCCTCTGCTTCCACACGACACGAAAGTCCGGAAGCCAAGTCAGCACCACAATTGAAGCCGGCGCAAATTCGCGGACGGGCTTTTATACCCGACCTCATTTTTGTTTCTTCTGGGGGGTGGATATCCGAAAACAGGTGGAACGATATCTCATAGTCGCAATATTTGAGCAATTACGAGATAAAAAAGAGTTTTGGACAGTGAGTCGTGTTTTTGCAGTAATAAAAATTGTTCGCACCAGCAGCGGATGTTTACCCCGACGATTTGGACTAAGCTGAATGAAAGATGGCATAAGATGTTGTAAGTTTACTCAAATTCATTCTGAATGGGGCTCTGGCTGAATGAAATGTTTACTGGGTGAATGTTTTTGATGTACATGAGGTAAGGTGAGCTAATTTGAGTGAAAGATTTCGTTTTGTGGCGTCTGATTATTACAAGAACAACTTATTAAGGCAGCGAAGGAGCTTCTACTGTCCAGGTCATCTTTGAACCAGTGTTGGTAAAAACTCAAATTCTCAAATCTCATGCTTGAGTTGTTTCACGCGCGATTCTTGACTCGCCAAACTCACCGCCGAAAAAATCATGCATGAGTTGACTCGCGATTTCACTCATTCCTTTATTTCTTGGTATTCTTATTACTTACTTCGATGTTTTAGGATTATATGACAGACCAAAAGCAAACCTATCGTACAACAACATTGAATGCCGTTCAAATTGATTTGGGTTCGTTTTACAAGCGAACGAGATTTCGACGCTTGACTCGTGAGAGCGAGATTTTGCATGAAAATCTCGCGCGTGAGAAAATGATTCAGAATCGCGCACGAGTTTGCTCACGCAGGAGCGGTTCATGAGTGTGCTTTGAGTGTGATTTTACCAACACTGCTTTGAACACATATGTTTCGCCATCACCTTTTCATCCTATTCGCTGTACTGTGCTGTTGCAGAGTTACAATTCCAGAAAAGAGCATCTCTTATACATTCTCTAACCCTCCTAAGAAGTTAGGATTTTCGCACCCTGATGGCGTAGTGCACGTTTAGTGTGCCTATATTGATCATATTGACTCCAACATCCTACTAGGGTTAATTGAGTTATATTCTTGAACTTTTTCAAAACTTTGTCCATTCACAGTTAAAAATTGGTGGACTGGTTAACGGCTAGAAATACTTAACAGCAATCTGACGATCCCTGTCAAACGGCGGCACAGCGCTCTAGTCACCTGCATGACCAAATTGCCAGAAAAATAGGAAGGCACACCTACGGAGCACTTAGAGTTGTAAATGGACTTGATTGCACTTAAAAATTGCACCTTTGTTAAAGATTGCGACCAGCTGTTGTGCAACTTGAGTTGAGATTGAGAGAAATTATACCCCAAATATGTAAAAAACCGTCGTATTTCAAAACATCAAACCATTTCAAAATCAAGAAGTTGTCGACTTTTATCAACCGAAATGAGTCCACTAATCAAAAATACACTGCCATTTGGTGTGGATCCGTCAATCAAGTATAATTCGGCACCAACATTTCAAAAGGGCGTAACTGCATTTGGAAGTAATACCTTCTTTCAAAGCTGTAGGTCGTACTGCCTCCCTTACACTCAAACCACCGTGGTTGTCGGAAAGAGGAGAGTTTTTCCCATCTGGTACTTGTTGTGAAAAACATGGAAATCATAACACATGATCCACAGCTTTAAAAGAAGGTGATGATTCCAAAAGCAGTTACGCCCTTTTGAAATGTTGGTGTCGAATTGCAAATTGATGCAAGATTTAAGAAGAAACATCACTACAGTATCTACAAAAGGATTTTACTGATTTCTCCAGGAGCCAATGAATATTTTGCGCTCCCAGTTTAATTAATTCTTCAACAACATTTACTTCAATCATTACCTTAGCTCAAACAACACTTCAGAGGAGAATAAGCTTCCTCTTCCGCACTTCCCTGTGGTTGATGACAATGGATCAATGTCCACAAAGCCGAGGAGCAAGTGCGACCATATAATTATACTTAGTGCCAATTCTTTGCAAACCTCCTAATTGCTCCTTGGAGCGCAATGTTGAACAGTAAATTTGAACAAGCAACACCGTGCTTCAATCCATCTAAGATCACAAACTAGGCAGACATATATGGTCGAGATCTGTCAAATCATAAGGAAAATCGTGAAAAACGTAAATTGTTGTAGAACAGGAATGTCTTGTGGGAGGTTAGTTTAAGTTCACTTATGGAGAGTGCTTTAAATAGGCAAGATTTCGTGATAAGTTCACGTTTCAAACAGCTTTCTTTGCATTGTTTTGAATCAAAATTATGAAAAACATTAACTTATAGGGAAGTAGGGGTGTATTGGGCCAATTCATTCATTTATTTAGTTCAACATCAAATTCATGATAACACAGAATCAACAATTTGCCGCCATAATACTCGATTTGCAGCTGCTGCTTTCCAACGTCGGTCACGCCCAACGTTCGCCAGATCATGCTCCACCTGGTCCGCCCATCGTGCTCTCTGCGCTCCACGCCTTCTTGTACCAACCGGATGGTTAGCATACACCAACTTTGCGGGGTTGTTGTCCGGCATTCTTGTAACATGTGTTGCCCACCGTATCCTTCCGGCTTTAGCCACTTTCAGGATGTTGGATTCACCATAGAGTGCAGCGAGCTCGTGGTTTATCCTTCTCCGCCACACACCGTTCTCCTGCACGTCGCTGAAGATCGTCCTTAGCACGCGTCGCTCGAAAACTCCGAGAGCTTCTAGGTCCTTCTCGAGCATCGTCCATGTCTCGTGTCCGTAAAGAACCACCGATCTTATTAGCGTCTTTCTTCTGGAGCCCGTAGTAGGTCCGACTTCTACTGATGATGCGCCACCGTATTTCATGGCTGGTTACTGTCAGACGTTAGCAAGGATCCGAGGTAGACGAATTCTTCTATCACCTCGAAAATATCTCCGTCTATCGTAAAATCGCTGCCAATGCTTGCCCTGTCTCGCTCAGTCTCACCTACCAGCATGTAATTTGTCTTAGCCGCATTCACCACCAGTCCGACCTTTGCTGCTTCACGTTTCAGGCGGGTGTACAGTTCTGCCACCGTTCCTAATGTTCTAGCAAAAACATCCATATCATCTGCAAAACAGACAAATTGCGCGGATTTCGTGAGCTGTTGAGCCCGGCTCGTCGCATCACACCTTCCAGCGCGATGTTGAAGAGTAGACATGAGAGTCCGTCACCTTGTCGCAGTCCCCGGCGAGATACGAATGAACTGGATAGTTCACCCGAAACTCTTACGCAGTTTTGCACACCGTCCATCGTTGCTTTAATCAGTCTAGTCAGCTTCCCAGGAAAGCCGTTTTCGTCCATGATTCTCCATAGCTCTGCGCGGTCGATACTATCGTATGCCGCTTTGAAGTCGATGAACAGGTGGTGCGTTGGGACCTGGTATTCACGGCATTTCTGGAGGTACCCTAGAAGTGTCATAGTGAATGAATTTTTGAAAAATATTGAACCGGGCCTTCACAGTTTAAAACCGAAGTTTGTATGGAGAACTCGAGGTGTTCAATTGATATGTGCATCAGAAGGCGCTGTGCATATATTTAGGCGTTAGACAATAACAAAAGTAACCCAAATACCGACAACGCCTAAACTATGCACGACACGTTCTATGGGGACGTTATCCCTATGCACATATCAATTGAACACCCTAAGTTCTCCGGTTTTAAACTGTGAAGGCCCGGTCCAATATTTTTCAAAAATTCTTTCACTATGACACTTCTAAGGTCCCAAACCCTTGTTTTTTTTTCTCATCCCAAAACACCAAATTTTGAAAAATTTTGTTTCAGCAGTGTAATAAAGGAGATACCGGAATTGATGACTTAAACATTTTTTACATAAAGTAGCATACTTTTTTAATGTTTTTGTCTTGAGCATGCTTTTATATAGCTCAATATCTCAAAATATGTCTCCCAAGCAGCACACAAGTTACAAATGAGTATCGACAGTGCAGGTTTTTAGTTGGACACGAGTCATTTTCAAGTTATTCTGCCTTTGATTTAGAATTATACGAATATAGCTCCTGTACAACCAAAAACCTATGCTGTTGATACTTGTGGCTTGTGTGCTGCTTGGGCCATGTCTTAGGGGAAAACAGTAAAATAAAGCATTTTTGTCATTTTTTGGTAAGGAGTTGTCGCTATTGGATCCCCCGAAAATTTTTACATAAGAAACACTATTTTCAGTAAGTTGAAAACCCGTTCCTGCATTGCGTCTGTTTTACTTTGTTGGAAATTAGTCACTATGCAAAAAATGGATGTACCCTCTTGGTTTATTTATAAACCAAAGCTTCCAGATGTATCAGGTGTTGTCACGAAAATTCTCTTAGAATTTTTCTTGCAGAAGTGGCGAGCAGATCCCTTCCGGTGTTGCTTCCGGGAAGACTCGCAGATTTTTCCAGGATTTATGCTGCTTTTTCCGGATTCGGAGTTTGTTTTGGGATTTCTGCAGGAGCTCATTTCATTTATTTGGTATAACATCAAGCTCAAGATAAAACTCAATTAACAGTATTTCTCCACAATGCACGGTTAGTGGTTACCGCTCTCCATCCTCGGTCACGCCCAATGCTCGCCAAGTCACGCTACATCTGGTTCGTTCATCTTGCCCTCTACGTTTCACACGTTCTTATGCCAACCGGATCAGTCGCGAATACCAACTTTGCAGAGTTGTTGTGCGGCATTCTTGCAACACACCATGCCCACCGTATTCTTCCGGCTTGGGCCTCCTACTGGATGCTGGGTTCGCCGTAAAGTGCAGCGAGCTCGTGGTTCATCCTTCTCCGCCCCACACCGTTCTCCTACACACCGCCAAAGATCGTCCTTAGCACGCGTCGCTCGGAAACTCCGAGTGCTTGCCGATCCTCCTCGAACATGGCTCATGTCTCGTGTGACCACCGGTCTTATTAGAGTCTTGTACATGGTGCACTTGGTGCGTGGGTGAACTTTTCAGGACTGCAGCTTCTTCTGGAGCCCATCATCAGGGCACTTTCTCTTTCACGGCTAGCATTGTTGGCAGCCGTCAGTAAGGATCCGAGGGAGACGAATTCCTCCTCCACAGGTATCCCCGTTTATCGTCATATTACTACCTAGACGTACCCGGTCGTGTTTGCTTCCGCCTGCCATCATGTACTTTGTTTTGGGCGCATTCACCAATCTTTGCTGCTTCGCGTTTCAGTCGGGTGTACAGTTCAGCCAGCGTTGCAAATTTTCTAGCAAAAAAGTCCACGTGGTCCGCAAAACAGACAAATTGACCGGATTTTGTGAAAATCGAACCCCGGTTGTTGAGTCCGGCTCGTCGCATTACACCTTCCAGAGTGATATTGTAGAGTAGGCATGAGAGTCCGCCACCTTGTCGCAGTCCCCGGCGAGATGCGAATAAACTGGAAAGTTCACCGGAAACTCTTACGCAGTTTTGCACTCCGTTCGTCGTTGCTTGAATCAGTATAGTCAGCTTCCCACCAAAGCCGTTTTCGTCCATGATTTCCCATTGCTCTGTGCGGTCGATAATGTCGTATGCTGATTTGAAGTCGATGAACAGGTGATGCGTTGAGACCTGGTATTCACGGCATTTCTGAACTCATTCGTTTTAGGTGAAGATGATCTGGGATAGCACTTTGCAGGCAGCATACAAAATGGTGATCTTTTGGAAGTTCTCACATTCCAAATGGTTGCCTTTCTTGTGAATGGGGCAGATAATCCCTTCCTTCTACTCCTCCGGTAATTGTTCAGTTTCCTAGATCATGACTATCAACCGGTGCAGATAGGTGGCCAACTTTCCGGGGCCCATCTTGGAGAGTTCAGCTGCAGGAGTTTATACTGATATTTCTCACGGAGTTTGTCCTATGACTTCTTTCAAAGATTTTCCCACACTTTTCCTGATAGTTGTTTACGGGATGCCTTGCTGTGATTCCAAAGATTTGGCGGGATTATGCCCAGAGTTTTTGCCGGAGTCCCTACAGAAAATTGTCCTAGGATTCTACTGGGGCTTCGTTTTGAAATTTATTCAATAGTTACTGCTGGAGTTCTTGATGGGGTTTTCCAGGTATTTTAGTATACCTTTCGTAAGAATCTACGAAATTTCCAGAGAAATATCGAAGGAATTCTCGTAGAATCACGCGAAAAACTTCGAAAAGAAAAGGAAATAACTTGTGGGGAATTCTAGGATGAACTCTGAAAGCTTCTTATGAAAATCCCGTGAAGAACTTCGGGAGAAAGGGTCCTAATTATCGGGGCCCGTGGCGCAGTGGTCCACACGTTCGCTTCATAAGCGGATGGTCATGGGTTCGAACCCAGCCCCGGCACTTGCAATTTTTCGTCAGTTGCTCTTCCCCCCGAGAGCAGCTGGCACCTGACCCTCTTCGGAGCATATAGCTCTAACGGACCCGGAATTTGGATATCGGCGAACCGCAACTCATAATGGACCCCCAATCGGAAAACGAACAGCAGCCAAACATCAGCATCATCGTGCTCTTCTACCATGGACAAGGTAGAAGAGTGAAAGAAGCACAAAGGCAACCAGTTCAATAAAAGTAGTAGAAAAAAGGATACATTTAGGTGCTGTACAAAGTGGAAGTGCAGCGTCCAATTGGAATCGTTTAAGTAGTACCCTAGTGGACAAAAGGGCTGTAAATTAGGTTAAGTGATTAAGAATAAAAAAAGGGTCTTAATAATTCTGGGAGAAACTATTACAAACAAACCACTAAGAGACTAAGAAACATCGCTGAATGAAATTTGGGATAATTTTAGAAGAATTTCCGCGAGAAAATCTGAGAGTAGCACCGGGAAAATATCTGGAAGAAATCATGAGAGATATTCCTGCAAAAACCACGCATATAAAAAAAAAATGATGTGAAGGAAGAGTTCTGATATAAATCTCAGGGTCAACACTAAGAAATCCCCGAAAAAAAAATCATTTCAATAATCTCGGAAGATACCCTGAAGGAAACCGCAGAAATTCAGAAAAAAAAAACTCTGGGAAACCTCAATACAAAAATTCCTTGACAAAATAAAGGAAAAATTCCGTCAGGAATTGTGGAATATTAAGTTCAGTAAGAAACTATCATAACAAAAGATATCATAACAAAAATCATGAAGGAGATTCCAGGAAAATACTTGGAAAGAATTTCGGGAATAATCCTTAAGGCGAAACTGGATCCATTTGCTCACTTTTTGGTTTTTGATTTTTTATAAAATAGCGAAGCAATATTTTCAAAATTGGTTTCCGTGCTCATGTAGAGTATGGATCAAGGTATCTCATGAATTTATCGCAGATGGAAAATGTTCTTAGTTTTGGCAGAAACCATTTTGCAACAAAATTTCACAAAAAATGGTTTCTGCAAAAGTGTGAAGAATTAGCTGCAGTTAAAGTTCACAAATAGAAAGAAATTTAAAAAAAAGTTTCTGCAAAAACGAAAAACGTTTTCCTCCTGGAAAAAAATCAGGAGATACTTTGATCCATACTCTACATGTGTACGAAAACCGAAATAGTGCTTCGTTATTTAATAAAAAAATCAAAAACAAAAAAAAACGAGGAAATGCTTCCAGTTTCGCCTTAAGGGGTGTATGTAGTCATATTTTTTTCAAATTCTTATTTTACGTCATACACAGTACAATTGAGGGGCCCAGAATTAAAGGGGTGTAAGTGACCATTTTGTCGATTTTGAGCTGAGCATATCATAAAGTTCTTCATATTTCAAGCTTTCAGGAACTTTTTTAAGATTGTTTCTACGACGAATGGAAAAATTACAATAAATCAGAGAAAATTATGTTGATTTTGAAACTCCATACATTTTGTATGGGATGAAAAATTGGTCAAAAACTTTAAACCTCATTTACCCCTTTGCTTCTAACCCCCTCAATGGTTAATGTGTAAAATCAGCTTGAGAACATGAAAAAATTGTACTAATTACCAAAGTTATAAAATTTTCTGTAAAACGTATTGTGTGAAACTTGTGTACAGTGATAGACATTCGTTTAGCCGAGGCTAAAAAAATTTCAAAAAAGTGTCAGGAAACTCATACAAAAGATTTTATGATAAAACTTTTTTATCGTAGTGATAGTATATCTAGTACTGTTTTATAAAAATGTGATACATCACACTTACATATACACTGAAACAAAAACGAGGGTAAAAACCCTTTAAATGTCATGTTTTGCCTAGACATTCGTTTAGCCGAATTGAACATTTTTTAGAATTCCATAATAAAAAACTAACAAATTTCGAAAAATATCCAACAAAGTCATTTTGTATGGTGACCTGCATTATAGATCGACTTGAAAATCATGAATTAGGTCGTTTTTGGAAGTGTTGCCATATTAATTTTGCATGCATCTCATATAAATATGTCATAATATTGTAAATGTTTCGAAATTTAGATTTGATGTAATTATTTTTATCGGAAGTGTTTCAAAAGAATGCAATGAAAGTTTCATGACCATAGCAGGTTGAAAATTTACGAAAAACAATGTTTGTAATATAAAAAAAATAACGCAAACCATCAAAAAATTACGTATTTAAGGGGCTGTCCATAAACCACGTGGTCATGGGGGGGGGGTTTCGGCCAATAACCATTTTGTATGGATAAATAAATTTTTTTGTATGGACTAATGACCACGCAGGGGAGGGGGGGGGGTTTTGAAAAGTCCCAAAAAAAAGGCCGCGTGGTTTATGGACAGCCCGTAAGTATTGTTTTGATGAAATATTATGGTTTCACTTGCATAAATCACAGCGTTTGCTACTATTACGTCTTCTGATAGCTCCCAATATCTTCCAGACTGTATTCTGGCTGAAACAACATACATTGGACGGCTCATATTTCGAGAAATGGCACCGAACGTATTCAAATTTCTAGCATTAACTACTTGTTTCATAATTTAGACATTCTTTTCTAATAAATCATGTTAAAAATGAATGTGGTTCACAACTAAGACTCATTTATAATACATTTCTTGAGATTGAATGAAAGAAGCCAATTGTTCGACAATATCTTGCATTTTTGTATGAGCATCTGCTTTTAAATAAAAAGGGTACAAAAATTCTGACACTACTTGCAGTTCTTTCACTTAGCAGTCATCTAACCCATTTAGTAATGCTAGTATCAAACAGGTGTACTCCACAGGCATTAGGTCACGTCTTTACTTCAATGCAGAACTATTTATTTTATCTTTTATCAATCCCATTTTAAAGTTAAACAACAAAAAACTAGTATACTTAATTTTATCATGACATTTTATGCAATAATTTGAACATTTCTAACAATAATTCTGTGCCATATTTTCAAAACTGCTAATCTAGCTTACGTTTGAGTGTTTACAGAAATCATTTTTCTTAAATAAATTTGTTTATCGTCGCTTCTGAGGAATTCCACGGAGTCATGTCAGTCGATCCTGAGCGACCATTTCAAAAATATCTGAAACTTTGCACAGTTTTTCAATTTCATCTAAATCGTCATTTTTCGATATCAAACCTTCATATTCACTCACGACTAACTTTTCAGAAGGGTGTATGCTAAAACAGCTCAAAAATATTCTAAAAGCTGTACAGCAAAAACGGATTTTTCGATTGTTATGAATTTTTCAGCAAAGTTAGATAACTAAATGATGATTCCTTAGAAAATATACACTGTAAAAAATTTATTTTTTACTTAAAAAAAATATGATTTTTGTCACAAAAACTCAAATATCTCAAAACCCTATCTTTTTACCAACGTTAATTTTTTAGGGGAAATGGCCCTTTATATCAGCTATCTACCATAAAATTTTGGTGATGGTAAACTGATAAACAAAAAAGTTATGACATTTCAAACATTTCACAATTTTTACATTTAGTAACAAAAAAAATTTTTTTTCTGTGTAAATTATTTTGAGAATTATTTTTTGATGCTGATTTTATTGTAAAGGCTACCGCCTGAATTAAACAAGTTGTTTTCATGATACTTTTGTTTGATTATTCATAATTTCTGTAGTATCTATTTGAAACTTAGACGCGATCCAGTGTTTTGATCAAAAATATTGAGTGTCATACTTTTTATTGTACGTGACTGGTGAAAAAATCCCTTGATAGTGTTGAAAAGCTGTTGATTATAAGAAAAATGGAATTAAACTTATTTTTAAGACAAAAGCTGTATAATAAAAGTTTTATATACGCGTATACGTCTAGTTTATCTTCAAAAAAATACCTCTTAGAGAACAGACTTTATGATCGGAAGAATGCGAGTAACTTCAACAACAACAAATGCATGAGAGTTACCTACCACGTGAAAATCCATCGCCCAGTTCACACTACCCCCACCTGGTGGAAATGTTTCACGAAATACTGCGATGTGCAATATCGTCATCAGAAGGCGCTAGTGTGAAACGTCAAACGCAAAGAAAAATGATGGGCACTCTTCTGGTTATGAAAGCCACAACCAAGATTCAAAATGATCGTTAAAGGCGTGGTCAATGAAAATTTCGTCAGTGTTACGTTTGTTTGTCTGTATACATACCATGACAATGCTCACGAAAAAGCAAAAAAAAAAATACTACCGCTATGGATATTAAATAGTAAATTTTTTCTTCAGCCAAGCAAACAACACCAAACTAGTCAGTTAAAACTAATAAGTGATTTTGTTTATTATAATCTAACGAACAACATGAACAGTCGCTTTCTCAAAGGTCTTCAACTCAACTCTCTCTTGTAGACCGTTTGATGAAAAAAAAAAATGATCAAAGGAGTTACGAAATCTCACCGAAAGCACCATAGATAATCTGAAAGAGACTGGTTATGCCCAAATTGAATCCAAATTTACGCATTTGCACGTCCTGCCGTCTAGACTTTGACAAACGAGCCATCTGTATATCATCGGTAAAGCAGGGCGTAGGAAGTTCGAAAACGACAACAACTGAGAAATTGCCAGAAGTGCTAAGTGCAGAGAGTCATGTCACCGTACCATCAGCGACATCAGTTTAAACAATCAATCACGCCCCTTTTCAAAAATGCTTTGATATATACTTCAACATCTATACCCATTTCAATATTTTTAACGTTGCAAAACACGCTTTCAACATTCATTTTGAAGAAGAGGGAAAACACTTGTCCTCAAATGTAACAGCAAATAATGAATAAACGACTAATGCGCGGAGGGCGTGATAAAATCGGAACATTACTGTACATATAATATACATAATACATAATAAAAACAGCTTGTTTTACTCACGCAAGGCCATTAACAATAAAATCAGCATCAAGCTGCGATTTCCGGCCGAAATAAAGGCAGGAACAAATCTCATTTTCTTCTTTTGTCACAGCGCTCGTTGACTCGTTAAGGGGGAGGATGATAAATAATAAATGTATTCGATGGAAAAATATCCAAACAATTAGGCAACATAGATAAACTCATCGGATTTATTAAGAAAGTTTCTGTGGAACTCGAATTACACCTTAAATTTGTTGATTTTCTTGAATATTTTATTTGTGCCCCCCTCAAAATGTTGAATTCCGACCAAAATTTTCCGAGGGGGCGGTGACATAAGAGAAAATCGAAATTTGTATTAGCCTAATTTACACTAAAAAAAAATTATTACTAAATGTGAAAATTGTGGAATGTTTGAATTGTCATAACTTTTTTGTTTATTAGTTTATCATCACCAAATTTTTATGGTAGATTGCTAATACAATGGACCGTTTTCCCTAAAAAAATTGCGTTGGTAAAAAGATAGGGTTTTGAAATATTTGAGTTTTTGTGACAAAAATGATATTTTTTAATGTTAAAAAAGATTTTTTTTCACAGTGTATATTTTCTTAGGAATCACCATTTAGTTATCTAACTTTGCTGAACAATAAAATCAGCATCAAACTGCGATTTCTGACCGAAATAATTTACACAGAAAAAAATATTTACCAAATGTGAAAATTGTGAAATGTTTGAAATGTTATAACTTTTTTGTTTATTAGTTTACCATCACCAAATTTTTATGGTAGATTGCTAATACAATGGACCGTCTTCCCTAAAAAAATTGCGTTGGTAAAAAGATAGGGTTTTGAGATATTTGAGTTTTTGTGACAAAAATGATATTTTTAATGTTAAAAAAGATGTTTTTTTCACAGTGTATATTTTCATAGGAATCACCATTTAGTTATCTAACTTTGCTGAAAAATTCATAGCAATCGAACGAACCATTTTGGCTGTACAGATTTTTGAATATTATTGAACCATTTTCACATACACCCTTTCGAAAAGTTAGTCGTGATTCAAAATAAAAATTTGATATCGAAAAATGGCGATTTAGATGGAACTGAAAAACTGTGCAAAGTTTCAGTTCAATAGAAAATCATGAATTAAAAAATTTCCTTAATTTTGATGCTGTTGCTTGGAATCGCTCTTCTCCTTATCGGGACATTTTTTTATAATATTTCTCTGAATTTCACAAATAAATAAACTTTTAAGGTCAATTATCTTCCTAACACGTCATAAACTAAATGCCTTAGAGTATATCCTCGAAATATACTCACGAAATTGCAAAAAAAACTATTGAAAACCAATTTTTCATTTTCCTCGGCTAAACGAATGTCTAGGCAAAAAATGACATTTGAAGGGTTTTTACCCTCGTTTTTGTTTCAGTGTATATGTTAGTGTGATGTATCACATTTTTATAAAACAGTACTAGATATACTATCAATACGATAAAAAAGTTTTATCATAAAATCTTTTGTATGGATTTCTTGACACTTTTTTTGGTCTCGGCTAAACGAATGTCTATCACTGTATAACTGAAGTTTCAAGCTGTGTATAAAAACATATGTAAATTTAGTTAAAGTGAAAAGTGCCTGAAACCGCCTGCCCATATGGTCTTACAGCCTTCCAAGATATTGAATACATTCTGGTACATAATGTAAGAAAAATCAAGCTCAATTGAAAGTTGCAAGATTTGTTTCCCTTTGTTTATTGCTGAACTAATTACAGATCTTTATCCAAATAAGAATATCCAAATCATCCCCAAAACGGAATTCTCCATTTAAAACGAGCTCCCTGCAGTAACGATATAGGACTCAGAATTAAAAACAATTCCCAAATGTACAGACTCCCTGCAGCGACTATCATTTCAAAAGCAGATCTACCTGCATCCCGGAAAACGCCTGCTCATCCCGCCGGACAAAGTCAACATCATTGTCTCAAAATGTCGTCTTTGCCGTCTGCCTTGTTCCTCGCGCCCCTCGCCAGGACAGTGGGAGAAAATCATCTCTGTTTAATTTTCAGATTATTTATTTTGTTGATTGATGTTCCATTTCTTGATGAAAAGACGAAAAACTTTCAGGATGCTCCTTCCGGTCGAAGCCAACCAGCCGCCAGCCGGAGCTCCAGGAAGCCACCCACGTCCTCGTCGTCAACGTCATCATCTTCCATCGTCGTAAGCTCTTGGCAACTCTTGAGAAGTTGTTCTCGTTTACCTCCTGCTGATATCAATCAAATTAACTATCATACGAAAACGAGATTTAATCTGCTTCGTCAATATTTGCACTCTTCGCACAAACGAAGATGACGGCCACCCGACGGTGATGACGACGACTACGGCGACGGCAACGACCTATAGCGAATCTTTGGGCTGGGTACTAGGACGTGCCAAGCGTCTTGTTCCCTCACCTCTCTGCTTGGACAAGATAAGGCGAATTGTTGTCTGCCTACGCTTCCCTCTCCACACCCCCCCAAAACCAGCATAGTTTGATTACAACTCGGACACATCCCGGAGATAATTCGCTGTGCCATTCAACACTCTAAAACACGACCGAACGACGATGCTCTCCCAGCACATGTGAGCCAAATCTTTATTGCGTCGGGCGTCTTTTGTTTGTTTGCCGGGACAAGAGGAATCGCATCCGAAGTGCCAAGAAATTATCAGTCCCCTACCCCTTTTCGACACGCGCCCCCATATGTAGCGTAGCTATAGCAGTACCTATGTAGTAGAGGAGGTTCATTACAACCGCAATCAACTGCAGGAACAGAGAGTGTTGATTGCCGGTGACCCTCGGGGCCTCTCCCCCAATCTGCAGGAAGAAAAAGTTAGTGCTTCAAAAATTTGAGCCAACGAACGAAGAACTTGGGGCCGGGCCGGGGGCCGACAGAATCGACCAAGACACAAAGTCAAAACTGCGATAACATTGTGCTCGTGGTTCGAAGTTCGTCTACTCGAGGATGTATTGTGTTGCTGTGCACGAGGGGTAGGGGAAAGGATTCTCATTCTTCACTATTGTTGCTTTGTCGTTGCTTGGGCCGTTGTTGCTGTTGTTGATACGACTAGTTTGGCACGCCAGGCCAGGATATCCTCATTTGTACACTTTGGAGCTCCTTTTTCTTTGAACAACCAACTACTGCTAATCATCAAACGAAGGAATGTATGTGCTTGCAGCGCAGAATGGGGCATTGTTTCTTTGTCGGGCTGGGTTGGAGGGCCTTTGACTTTTGCAAGTCGTTGGACTTTCACATAAGAGCATGTGTTAACAATGAGCGCGTATGTGGATGGTGAGGTGGGTAAGATTTTTCTGATCCTTGATATGGGAGCTAAAGTACTCTTATGATTCGTGTTTTTGACTTAGGTATTATTTTTCAATTTTGGGTATTGCATATATTATAGACTAATATCACGGAGATCAGGTTAACTATAAAACTATATTTTATGTAGATTGGTTAGGTGACATACAACAAAGTGTATTATGTGTGAAATACCGGAAGAATTCAATTAGTGTTGCATAATTGAACGAACATGAATAAGTGTTAATGTGACATGTGTTAATGTCAACACTCCGACGAAGATGAGGAAGCCTCACACACTGGCTATATTTACCTACTCAACGAAATCTCAATTTCGTCACCTTAGTGGGACTAGGATTAATGCTACGGTGCCCGTTTAAGACAATCTGGACGGTAGCAGGTTACTCCGATGTACACCTCTGAGCAAGCCCGTGCACAAGGCCGAAATTGGGAAAAAACCCTCGCTTGGCGCCACTTCTGTGCACGGGCCTGCCTCTGAGTAACCACAAAGATGGTTGATTTTTTAGTTAAAAAAAAAACAACCAATGTGTTAATTCCAGTTGTTTGCGCTTCCATGCGTCTAAGAAAATAGTTTTTAGTGATATTAGGAATTGTTTCCCCTATAATTCAGAAAATTGGGATTTCTACAGGTATTTTTTGAAGAATTTCTCCAGAAATTTTTCAACGATCTTATAGTAAAAATCTATTAGAGACTCATTCCAAAATTTTCTGCAGGGATACCTTCAGTTTGTTACAAGGATTAATTTAGATATTTCATAAGCTATTCTTCCGAAAATTCCTAAAAGAATATTTTAGAAAATTTTGCAGGGATTAATTTAGAAATTCCTCCATGAATTTCTCCAGAAATCCTTTAGTTCCTTCAGTTTAAAGATTCCTTCAGAAATTTATCGAAGTATTTATTTAGAAAACGATGAATGGATCTTTTCATAAATTTCTTCATGGATTACACTGCTCGACAAAATTTCACAAAATTTAGTGTTATGGGAAGAGAAAAAAAATAACAGGGGTTTGGGACCCTAGAAGTGTCATAGTGAAAGAATTTTTGAAAAATATTGGACCGGGCCTTCACAGTTTAAAACCGAAGTTTGTATGGAGAACTTGGGGTGTTCAATTGATATGTGCATTGGAACGTGCCGTGCATATTTTTAGGCGTTTTCGGTATTTGGGTTAGTTTCGTTATAGCCTAACGCCTAAACATATGCACAGCGCGTTCTAATGCACATATCAATTGAACACCCCAAGTTCTCCATACAAACTTCGGTTTTAAAGTGTGAAGGCCCGGTCCAATATTTTTCAAAAAATCTTTCACTATGACACTTCTAGGGTCCCAAACCCCTGTTATTTTTTTCTCATCTCATAACAAAATTTAGTGTTGAACGGTGTTATTGTTAACCCTCTCAAACCCAAATTTCCGATTCTGATTTATATATAATTTTCCCTCATCTAAAAACGATTTAAACATGTTTTGGAAGGTGATTTTTTTTAGCTCGCAAGTTTGTGAATTTTGGATTCTTTTTATTTTTTTATTTTTTGAATATCCCTACACATTTTAAACACACATTTTATATTTTCCATTAAGCCTTTTTGGGAAATATTATTTTTCACGTATCTTAAAGGAAAATAGTTCAGGAGTTTATTCAACAAATTAACTAACTCTTAACTAAACTCTTTAACTGCAAAAGAATGATTGAGGAAAAATTTAAAATATGTTAATTGTTACGATTCAATACAACAGAAACAGTAACATCTAAAGGGTGACCAAAAACATAAATATATCAATATTTTTTAAAATGTAAATGCGCTTTTGAAGACTCCAAAACCATTTTGAGTAGCGCTATATAGTATTAAAAATTCACCAAAAATGTACAAGTTTTGACTTCTCTGGAAAGAAAAAAAAACGAAAATGCTCTAACTATACCCCGTTAAAAACAGAGTTGAGTATTAGAGGGTTAACATCCTTAAGAGGTGTTTCTTTAGAAATTGCTTCAGCGATTTGTGAAGAAAAAATTCGGTTGAAATTTTTAGTAATTCTGTCAGTGAAGCCTTTGGATTTTTTTGTGAGAATTCTTTAAGTAATTCTTCCAGGGATTCCTATAGAAAGCTAGTTTCCTTCAGAATTTTCTTCAAAGTTTTCGAGAATATGCACAAGAATTCAATTTAGGAATGCCTTTATTAGGTCTTCATTAAATTTCTTCCGTAATTGCTCCATGAATTCATATGGAAAATTCTTTAGGAAATTCCTTTCAGAAAGTCGTTCACGGATTTCTCTTGAAAGTTCTCAATAAACATCTTCCATGATTGACTCCAGAAATCCTTTTGTAATTCCTTCAGAATTTTTTTGAGGGATTCCTTCAGTAATTTTGCAAAGCATTTATTTAGAAAACCATTGATAGTTCTTTTCATAAACTCCTCTATGGGTTACTGTAAAAAGCTGACAGAAAAGCCTTCTGAGATTCTTCTCTTCAGTAGTTCTTCCAGAGATGATTCATTGTTTCCTATGTTCTTCGACGTTTTGAAACAATAGAAAATAATTTAAGAAAAAAACACTCTTTGGAATCCATCTAAAATTTCATCTGGGATTTAAAAGTTGTTTAAATATCCTGCAGCGGAATCGATAATTCTTCCTTGGGTTACTTCCTACAAGGATATTTTTCCTTGGTGGTTTCGTCAAAAATATCCTTTGGAACACCTTCAGGTATTCCTCCAAGCTTTTTTTTCAGATGTTCCTCCGTGATTTTTTCTCAAAAGTTCTTCAAGAACCTGCGTTTAAGGTAAGGTACACCGGGGCAAGTTGAAACGGGTGGGGCAAGATGAAACAGCGGGTTAACATGATGTTATCCAATGATGGTGAACAGCTCGAATGCCATAACATACAGTTTTTGATTCAAACAATCTTTTGACGAAGGAAAAATTTCTAAATTGTATTGAAATCTATTTCAAAACTTTGCGTCTCATCTTGCCCCACCCGTTTCAACTTGCCCCGGTGTACCTTACAGGAACAATTCTTGATAGAGACCCCGGAGGAATTCCTGAAGAAATTCCCGGAAGATTGTCTAAAGGAATCCCTTTAAAAACTTCTGATGATACTTTTTGAGATGTCTAGAAACTATTCTTTAAAATTTTCTTGAGGGATACGTGAAAAAAAAATCCTGAAGCAATTTCTGACGGTATCCCTGTTATAATTCCAGGATGAATGCCTGGCAATATTCCTGAAAAAAAAACATGAGCAACTTCTGGAGCAACTCAACAAGTTATTCCATGGAAAAAATGCTTGAGAAATTTCTTGAGAAATTTCTTGAGAAATTCCTGGAAAAATCCAAAGAAGAATTTCTGAAAGAATCTCTTCAAAAATTTCATGCATAAATTGCTGACAAAGGTGCTGTTGGAATCCTCAGAAAAATTAATTTCCTTGGGATTCTTGCAGAATTATTTTAAGAATCCCTTGGAAGAATTCCTGGAAATACCTCTGCACAAATTATTAGACATGACAAATATTTGGCCAAACAAGCCCAACAAATGACCAACACAACGTGAACCATAGCAACCTTGGATGAATGTCGGGTTTCAATGGCAAACATTAGTCATAACGATAAACAGACTAATGGCACCTAGAATTTCTTACACAATTTCTGAAGGGATTATTGGTCAAAAGTCCCTGACCTAGAGTTATTTTTGATGCGAGTTCAGTATATACCCTGGAATACCGGAGAAAATTGTTTATTTTTAAATCTTTGAAAGAAGAACTGGAAGAACTAGAGAAACCTGCACAGAAGATTAATTCCTTGCAAAAATACTGTAGGATTAATTCCTGTTTAGGACTAAATTCTAGAGCAATTCATACAGGAAATGGAATTTCTTCAAAATTTTGTAGCAATTACACTAGAAATAAGTTCATAAAGTAAATAATAAAACTTTTCTTGGCTTCCTTCCGTAATTGCATCTCTGCATGCATTAATATAAGAAAACCCTCCAGGAAATCCTCTTCTATGGGTCCCTTCTGAAAATTCTTCAAAACCACCTTCCTTCAGAATTTCCTCCATTTCTCCTTTCATGGAATTCCTCGGAAATTTATCAATAGATTGTTCATGAAATCTGTGGTAAGACACAATCAGGAAATCATGCACGGATTCTTGCAGAAATGCTTTCAGCCATTCCTGCAGAAATTATCGCAAGCATTTCTTTGGAAAATTTTCTACATACTCCTTCATGAATGTTTCCAATGTTCAATATGTACTTTTTTCCAGGGATTCCTTTAGAAATTTTAAGGGAGATTACCTACAGAGATTTGAGCAGGGATTTCACTCAAGATTTCGTCAGGAGTGCCTTAAAAGATTATTCCAGATACTAATGCTCAGACTCCAAATTCCTTCAAGGATTTAAAATTTGTTCAAAAATCCTACGAAATATACGGAAATTCTTCCAAGGGATACATTCTTCCAAGATTTTTTTTCTGTAAAAATTGCTTCAGTGGTTCCGTTAAATGTATCTTGTGGGATTCTTCCAGAGATTCCTGCAGGTATTGTTTTAGATGTAACTCGAGGGATTTTTTTTCATAAGTTCAGAAATTGCACAAAAAGTTACAGGAGAATTGAAGAAAGAAACCCTGAAGGAAATCCCGGAAGATCGTCTGAGCTTCAGACTCTGAAGTAATCCCCTTAAAACTCCCTTTGAAAATTCTCTGAAATTTTCTGGAGGGATTCCTAAAAAAAGTTTCTGAAGTAATTTTTGAAAGTTTCCTTGAATGAATTCCAAGTATTCTACGTGCCTGGCAGAATACCTGAAAGAGCTTCTTGGAATACCTCCATGATTCATGCAAAAAAACAATCATGAGAAACTTTTGGAAGGACTCTAGAAGTCATTGCATGGAAAATTATCTTGGGAAACTTCTGGAGGGATTCTTGAAAAAGTCCCTTAAAGAATTTCTGCAAGAATCTCTTGAAAACATGTTGCAGAGTTTTCGGCAGAAATTTTGGATATAGCTGCTGGTGAAATCTTCAGAAAAAAAAACAAATCAATTAATTTCTGGGGAATCCCTGAACAATTTTCTTAGGAATCCCTTGGAAGAATTCGTGGAGATATCTCTGAAGGAATTCTTAGAATAATATTTTAAACAATTTTTCAAGGGAAGAACAGTCGAAACTCCCTAATTCTGCCTGGAAAATTTTCTGAAAGAAATCCTGCAGAAAAGAAACAGAAGAATATTCTGTAGGAATATTTCAGATAACCACTGAATAAATTCCTAAAAAGATGTTTTAATTACAAATCTTTGAAAGAAAAATTGGAAGAACTGGAGAACCCTCTTTGAATACCAGCAAAGGAGATTAAAAAAAAATCTTGGACAATTACTCCAGAATTCAGTCCTGCCTATAACTAATGTCTAGAGTATTTTTTGCTGGAAAGGCTGATATAATCTTATGAGAAAATTCTTTACAATCCCTGGAAAAATATCTGGAAGAACTTCCACAAGAATCCCTTTAGAATTTTGTGGAGAAATTCATAAACAAATGCCCAAAAGAAGCTTTGCAGAGGTTCCAACAATTATTTTCTGGAGGGATTTTAAAATTTTTGAAGAAAAACCATAGTGGAATTTATGAAAGAATTTCCGAATCTCTGGGACAAAGTTCTCCTAAAATTGCATTGTTTTTTTCTAGGAAATCTTTTGATAAATTCCTCGAGAAACTTCTAGGAAATTTTGTAGAAAAATTTCTTGAAAAGTTCCAGGCGAAATCCAAAAGAAACACTGCTGAAGAAAATAGCGTTCTCCTAGAGGAATTCCTTGAAGAATACATGAAGTAATTTATGCACGAACTTCTGTAGCAATCATTGAATGATTTTTTTTAATAATCCCAGAAGGAACCCCAGAATGAATATCTGAAGAAATCCTTGAATTAGTTTTAAGATGACTCCTTTAAGGAAAAGTATTGAGATACTTCTGAAGAATACCCAAGGAAAATTATTGGAGGATCTTCTGAAAGAATCTTTGTGGGATATATTTTCAGAGAAATGCATGGACAAGAATGTATTCAAAAGGGATACCTGACGGTTGTTGGGGGAATTCTCACTGAAATCATTCTAAGCAATCAAGCGATAATGTTCCATGAAAAGCCAACAAATTTTGGTAGAACCCCTAACGGACTTTCCGACGGTGTTCCTGGAAGTAATCGTGGAGAAAATTTTAAAAGTACATGAAAAGGGATACAATCTATAATAATTCTCGGAGTATGTTGCAGTCATAATTTCTCAGGGAATATTCCCGCCAAGTTATTTGGAAATTGGTTTGCAATAAGTTTGTCAATTTAAATTCCTCTTCGAAGTTCCTCAGTGTTCCCTTAGGAATTGACAAACTTATTTAGATCTCCTTCGGCAATTTCAGTAATCACTTTGTAAACTTTGCCATTTCTTTTCAGTAATCTTCGAAGCATTTTTTTCAAATTATATCAGCAATTCTTTTGGTATTTTTTAATTTCTCCAATTATCCTTCCGGCAATTCATTCATGGATTCTTTCGGTAATGCCTTTGGGTATTTATTAGACGGTGACTCTGAGAACTTCTACGTAGATTTCTTTGAAAATACATAAGGCAAATCCTTCTGCTTTTTTGCAGGATTTGTATCGGTTTTTTCTTTGTTCAATTTGTTTATCAATGATATGTGGTATTCCTTCAGCAAAATTGTTTAAGGAATTCCTTTAGCATCTTTTTTCAGTATATCTTTGGTAATTCCGATGTAACTTGATTGGGACTGTTGATTAATTATGGAGGTGTTTATGGAAGTATTTTTTTTTTTTTATCTGTATTAACGAGATTTTTAGCCCTAGGCTAGTTCATCTCGGGACCCACACTTTACTTCCCTTCCGAAGGAAGAACTCACATATTGCAAGTTTGTCGGGAGTGGGATTCGATCCCAGGTCCTCGGCGTGATAGTCAAGTGTTTTAACCATCACACCAGGTCCGCTCCTCGTTTATGGAAGTAGAGGGGTTTACAAAAATATATGCGTTATCAATTATTGGGCTTTGAGAAACTTTGTGGTCATTGTGGGCTTCGTTGCCGAGCGGTTAGCGGCGTCAGTTGTATAGGTGTCTCGTAAGCCTCGGAGTGTGGGTTCGATTCCCGCTCCCTCCGGGGAAAACTTTTCGTCAAACGGAAATTTCTTCACTGGCAACGGGTGTTATATGTGTTATCCGTTGTCGAAGGTTAGTAATGTTCAGTTTGTAGAAGCCGCATGGTCGAAGACGGTGAAATTGTCTCTATGATCTTGCAAGGAGGGAGGGTTTTTCGAAAAATTGGGAATTTCATAAACAATTCCTTTTGGGTAAATCGTTTGGTAACCTCGTTGATTATTACTTTGGGAATTACTTCGGCAAATTTCTTAAAAATTCCTTTTGGGAATTTATCTGAAAAAAAAAACTTCGTAAGTTATTTCAGATTTTTTTTGTACATTTGTTTTAGAATTTGCTTGGAAAATTTGTTGGCAATTTCTTAATTTTTTTTTTACAATTCCTCCAAAAATTCCTTTGATGATTTCTCCGACAATTTCTTTCTGTGGTATGGTCTTTGAAAAATCGTTCGGTAATTTCTTGGAAACCTCAAGCAATTATGTTGGGAATTCCTTCCAAATCCTCTTCGGCATGTTGTTTCAGAATTCCTTCGATAAATTATTTGTGAATGCTTGCGGAAATTTGATGAAAATTTCTTCGGCTACTTCTTTGGAATATATTTCGGTTATTTTTTCTGGAATTTGATGTGGCCAATTTCTTCAAATAGCTTTCATAATTTCTACAGGAATTACCTTGGCAGCTCATTTGGAAACTTATTAGAAAACTTTTAATAGAAATTTATTCAACAATTTCTTTGGTAATTTCTCAGGTAGTAATTTTAGTCACTAATATGCAATTTCCTTTGAAAACCCCTTGAAAAACTTCTTTGCAAATCAATTCTGTGAGCTAGACCTATTGAGATTTTTTTTTAATTTTCAAAGAAATTGTCCGGGATTTTCCGAAGGAATTTTCGAAGGGATTCATAAAAAGTAGCTGAAAGATTTTCCAAAAAATATAATACCGAAGGAATTGTGAAACGAATTCTGAAATTGATTCTCAAAATAACTGTCTGAATTGTTTCCAAATTATCGGCCTTAGAAATTTCCGGAAGTAATCGACGAGATTATGAAAAAGACCATGGTCCAAATATATTCATTTTTTTGTATGAACTTAAGACCACGTGGTTTATGGACATCCGCAGATGTATCTCAAATGCCACCTAGGTATACAGACATACCACCGATCTTAATCTTCATCTCTTTGTGGCTCTACGTTCCCACTGGGACTTGGCCTGCCTCGCTTCAACTTAGTGTTCCTTGAGCACCTCCACAGTTATTTATTGAAGGGCTTTCTTTTCCTGCCATTGCATGAATTTGTATATTGTGAGGCAAGTACAAAACACTATGCCCAAGGAGTCGAGTAAATTTTCCCGACCGGAACGGGAATCAAACCCGCCGTCTCTGGATGGGCGATTCATAGCCTTAACCACTAGGTTAACTGGAGACCGTTCTTAATATTATGCCTAAAATTGTGAGGTTGTTAGACGTCCCGGAATCCACAGTAAAGACCACCGGAACTAGCTCGTACCAGCTCATGAAAATAAAACTTTCCCGCGTCACGGAACTGCGACCTAACTGCGTCTGATGTGTCGTGCCACACCCTCGTGAACCAGAAAACTACTAAACAGGAAATCGAATTTTGACGTTTTGATTAATTTTACCTTTGCTGTGTACTCTGTACTAGCTTCGACAACACATCGCAACCTATCGTACCTATTCCGATCGGAGCAAAACGCGACTAGGGGAAATCAATTTTTTCACCGTTTTGTCGTTTCCTGCAATGCAATGGGTGCTGGTCGTTAGGAAATCCATATCGGGGTGCCATACCATTCGGGATCGCCCCAATAAAATTTCAATTAGCTTATCTATTTTGAAAGGTTCTTCCCATTGCGCGGTCGCCTTCCGGCCTAGACCATCGATCGAAAGACGCGAGGAAAAAGGTTAAGGTTAAAAATTAAGGTGTCTGTCAAACTGGGTGGTGCAAATTGTGTAGACGTCAGCTGACAGTACTAATTTTAGCGCCTACTTGCCTACGCTGCTGTTTCCAAGGAAACAAAAAACAATGCTTGGTGGCGGGGCGTTTAGAAATCGAATTTTGACAGTCACAAATTGCCGATCGCGGGGATTTTCGCGAGCAAAAGCGGGGTGCCTTCCGTGACAAATTGAAGTGTGATTTGTTACCGAATGAGTTTGTCGTTTTGGTGAGGATGGGCAATTTGTGTTTTTTTTGCTTCGTGTTACCTACTGAGTTGATGCTTGTATTGCGTCAACCCTGCTGTGTGACGTATGTCGTAACCCCATAATTTTATTTCAGTTCCGCACGTTGGAATCACGTTCACGTGACGGTTATCTTTTGGGGGAGAGTATGCTAAAACAGGAACTGCAATCCACCTTCTCCTCTCGCGGGTAACATCATTATTGCACGTCACTAGAATACCAAGATAATCAAATTCGACGGCAACATAAATCTTTTCACCATCTAGCACCACTTCGTCATCACGGCCGGATCGCTTTGACCACCAGCACCAGCCATCATGCACTTGTGAGCGATTCCAAGCAACAGCATCAAAATTAAGGAAAATTTTTAATTCATGATTTTCTATTGAACTGAAACTTTGCACAGTTTTTCAGTTCCATCTAAATCGCCATTTTTCGATATCAAATTTTTATTTAGAGCCACGACTAACTTTTCAAAAGGGTGTATGTGAAAATGGTTCAAAAATATTCAAAAATATGCACTGCAAAAACGGATTGTTCGATTGTTATGAATTTTTCAGCAAAGTTAGATAGCTAAATGGTGATTTCTAAGAAAATATACACTGTGAAAAAAATCTATTTTATCATTGAAAAACATCATTTTTGTCACAAAAACTCAAATATCTCAAAACCCTATCTTTTTACCAACTTGAATTTTTTAGGGAAAACGGTCCATTGTATTAGCAATCTACCATAAAAATTTGGTGATGGTAAACTAATAAACAAAAAAGTTATAACATTTCAAAAATTTCACAATTTTTACATTTAGTAAAAAAAATTTTTCTGTGTAAATTATTTCGGCCGGGAATCGCGATTTGATGCTGATTTTATTGTTCAGCAAAGTTAGATAACTAAATGGCGATTCCTAAGAAAATGTACACTGTGAAAAAAATCTTTTTTAACATTAAAAAATATCATTTTTGTCACAAAAACTCAAATATCTCAAAACCCTATCTTTTTACCAACGTAATTTTTTAGAGAAAACGGTCCATTGTATTAGCAATCTACCATGAAAATAAACAAAAAAATTATGACAATTCAAACATTTCACAATTTTCACATTTAGTAATAATTTTTTTTAATGTAAATTATTTCGGCCGGAAATTGAAGTTTGATGCTGATTTTATTGTTAATGGCCTTGCGTGAGTAAAACAAGTTGTTTTTATTATATATTATATATACATATAATATACTATGTACCGTAATGTTCCGATTTTATCACGCCCTCCGCGCATTAGTCGTTTATTCATTAATTTGCTGTTACATTTGAGGACAAGTGTTTTCCCTCTTCTTCAAGATGAATGTTGAAAGCGTGTTTTGCAACGTTAAAAATATTGAAATGGGTATAGATGTTGAAGAATATTACAGGGCATTTTTGAAAAGGGGCGTAATTAAATTGTTTAAACAGATGTCGATGATATACAGATGGCTCGTTTGTCAAATTTTAGACGGCAGGACGTGCAAATGCGTAATTTTGTACACAATGTGGACATTTGGGCATAACCAGTCTCTCTCAGTTTATCTATGGTGCTTTCGGTGAGATTTCGTAACTCTTTTGAACATTTTTTTTCATCAAACGGTCTACAAGAGAGCGTTGAGTTGAAGACCTTTGAGAAAGCGACTGTTCATCTTGTTCGTTAGATTATAATAAACAAAATCACTTATTAATTTTAACTTACTTGGTGGCTGAAGAAAAAAAAATACTATACAATTTTTAATATTCATAGCGGTAGTATTTTTTTGTTTTTTTCGTGAGCATTGTCAGGTATGTATACAGACAAACAAACGTAACACTGGCGAAATTTTCATTGACCACGCCTTCAACGATCATTTTGAATCTTGGTTGTGGCTTTCATAACAAGAAGAGCGCCCATCGTTTTTCTTTGCGTTTGACGTTTCACACTAGCGCCTTCTGATGACGATATTGCACAACGCAGTGTTTCGTGAAACATTTCCACCAGGTGGTGATAGTGTGAACTGGGCGATGAATTTTCACTAAAATTGTTCTAGGCGTTTCGTCTGTTTGTCTGTGGTATGTACCTCTTATGCATTTGTTGTTGTTGAAGTTACTCGCATTCTTCCGATCATAAAGTCTGTTCTCTACACACTTAATTTTGATTACCGAGTTCGGTAATTTTTTGACGAGATTAAAACTGCTGAGCACCGAACTCGTTCAGCAAAAATGCATTGTTTACCTTTTCCATACGATTTTGACAGTTGTTTTACTGAGCCTCAGTAAAATCGATTACCGAAACTACCGAGATCGTACTGCTGTTATAATCTCGTCAAAAAAGTACCGAACAGGCAATTCAGAAATAAGTGTGTAAGAGGGATTTTTTTTGCGGATAAACTAGACGTATACGCGTATAAAAAACTTTTATTATACAGCTTTTGTCTTAAAAATAAATTCAATTCCATTTTTCTTATAATCAACAGCTTTTCAACACTATCAAGGGATTTTTTCACCAGTCACGTACAATAAAAAGTATGACAATCTCAATATTTTTGATCACAACACTGGATCGCGTCTAAGTTTCAAATAGATACTATAGTAATTACGAATAATCAAACTAAAGTATCATGAAAACAACGTGTTTAATTCAGGCGGTAGCCTTTACAATAAAATCAGCATCAAAATATAATTCTCGAAATAATTTACACAGAAAAAAATTTTTTTTTGTTACTAAATGTAAAAATTGTGAAATGTTTGAAATGTCATAACTTTTTTGTTTATCAGTTTACCATCACCAAAATTTTATGGTAGATAGCTGATATAATGGGCCATTTCCCCTAAAAAATTGAAGTTGGTAAAAAGATAGGGTTTTGAGATATTTGAGTTTTTGTGACAAATATCATATTTTTTCAAAGTAGAAAAAGAAATTTTTTACAGTGTATATTTTCTAAGGAATCATCATTTAGTTATCTAACTTTGCTGAAAAATTTATAACAATCGAACAATCCGTTTTTGCTGTATAGCTTTTAGAATATTTTAGAACTATTTTCGCATACACCCTTTTGAAAAGTTAGTCGTGAGTGAATATGAAGGTTTAATATCAAAAAATGGCGATTTATATGAAATTGAAAAACTGTGCAAAGTTTCAGATATTTTTGAAATGGTCGCTCAGGATCGACTGACATGACTCCGTGGAATTCCTCTTGTTCTTTATGATGTTGAAAGTAAGTCCAATCCTCGCTGTCTTCCTCTTAAAAAATATGAACGGTTGATCCCGATGATGCTTTATCAGCTCAGCTGGGAGTACGTCTTTCCCAGCAGCCTTGATGTTGACGCTATTGACAATTTCGTAAAACCTCCGCATATCGTTCTGTTCCGTACTCTCCTGCACCTGAGCAATCACATTTTGTTCAAGTTTTATTTTCTTTTTGGAGTGGATTCGTTTTTCGGCTACAGGGTCCGTAAGAACATTCTCGAATTCATTCAGAAGTGGGTCATTTTACGCCTGCAGCGCATTTTGAACCATTCACTCCTGAGAAAGATTCACCGCTGTGCCGCATCAATCTACGGTACATACTCCAGTTTGTTTCTTCTTCCATCAATAGAAACAGCAACTGCCAGCCTTGGTGCGTCTCGGTGGAGTTTCGCTACCAAATCACACTTATCGCGAGGAGAAGCGTTAAATTGCGAAATGCCAAATTTCGTTACCAGGTTTCATGGAATCCTTCCGAAACGTGTAGGTGCGGGAGTCGGCAGAACAACGATTTACGACAGTTCAATTCCACGCACGTAGCCAACAAAGTGAAGTCCGGAACGTGAGCCAAGGAGTTAATGTAAAAGTACTGTGGTTTTTTTTACCCTGTGGAGAACAATCTCTAATCTTAGCTGTAACTCAGCTTCGCACCGCAGATTCCACACACAAGGTCGGTCTCAGTATATAGGTAATCAGCATTCGTAGACTCGTTACACGCCTTGCTACACTCGCAGACTCATTAGACTGAACCCAATGACGGGGGCGATGATGACGGTAGCAAACTAGTGCAGTCTAGTTCTAGTGGGTAGGTTGACTGACATCAAAGCAGGCATGTGTGTGCTGCTCACGCAGCGTCAGTGAACCGTCTGACTAGATGCTCTCGCTGCCTGAAGGCGCTTGTTCGGGGTGTGCTAGCTTCCGATGGTGACATTGTTGCACTGCGGACTTGCAGGTATTTTCCTGAAGCCTTGGTGGCTAAAAGCTGCATTAGTCCGTGTAGTAACAACATGTGCGGCGATGGGGATGTGATTTCTTCTCGCTTGATATGTGACATGACATCCTATGACGTCTAGTACTACATCCTTTACAGCTCGCCTACTGTGATGGATGGATCGTTTAACTTTGTAAGAGCGTGATAATCATTAACGTGTTCTACATGCTATTGGGAAGAACATTGTTAAAATTGATATATGATGGTGATTTTTAAGATACAGCAAATTTTTTGCAAACATCAAGCCCGCCACTGAAGATTGGAAAATGTATCATTTATATAATTATCATTATTGAAAATTCAAAAGCAGGCTGTTGAGACCGGAGTAATTCAAATAATTCAGATTCCTTCGGTCAAAAGGAAGCACCCTTTTTTTCTACGAGTCATAACATCGAAATTCGATGATTCTTCCTCCACTACATACTTTGAACTGAAATTTCTGGCTAAAGGTCTTCCCTAATGCTGTCCCGAGTCCTAGCCTACTGATCGATTCATGGATCGATTCATTACACAACACATCCTGCCTGCCTTCGGGACTTTAAATTGGAAAATTGCCAACCGTCAAAAAGCGCCTTCAAAGTTTCGAATCGTATTGCCAGAATGATATGTAAGGTGTGGGTATAGCAAGAGATATAGCGTCAGAGATAAAACAATAAGTGTAATGGAATTATTTTTGATTTTGTGTTTAGAGCTCAATGAGATAGGAGGAGCTGTTCTGCTAGTGCGTTCAATGCAATCAATGACCCTTACTTTAAAGAAATGAAATGGATTATGAATATTGATTACTTAAGCTGCAAAGATTTGCGATATTAGGCTATTGGTTGAATATATATATTTTTTTTTTCAAAATAAATCGAATCACAAGTTTTGTGTTTTTCTTTACTCCTTTTCGAAAGTTCAGGCAGACATTGTCGTTTTTTTTTTCACCCCACCCCATTCCGCTGCTTGTATTACATCGAAAAAACTTTTTCACAGTGATTGCGAAGCAAGCGGACGTCAATTACATTTACTTTCTTGCTCAGTTCGGCAGATATTGGGTAACTGACCGGCGGCACCAAAGTTACCGAACGGGATACTAACTTTGGTGCCATGGTTCTTCTTAACTATTGGGCTGACCTTATGTGCACTAAACTGGTCACCATCTTTTCATCTTCCCCTCGTGGTTTGTGATGGGTTCAGCACTCTGGTTAGTCAAAATGTTTTTGTGATGGAATTTGACCAACATTAAACGATAAAGCGGGAATGAAAATAATATAGAAGATTTAAATATGAGGGATAAGAAATCTAGAAAACCGAAAGTCAAGTGAGCTAGAAGACCAAAAGTCAATATAAGATTAACATACATCATACTAGACATTCAAAGATATGAGAGAATACTTGAGGACTACAATACTAGAAGACTAGAATACTAAAAGACTAGAAGACTAGAAGACTAGAAAACTAGAAGACTGCAAGACTAGAGGACTAGAAGACTAGAAGACTAGAAGACTAGAAGACTAGCAGACTAGAAGACTAGAAGACTAGAAGACTAGAAGACTAGAAGACTAGAAGACTAGAAGACTAGAAGACTAGAAGACTAGAAGACTAGAAGACTAGAAGACCAGAAGACTAGAAGACCAGAAGACTAGAAGACTAGAAGACTAGAAGACTAGAAAACTAGAAGACTAGAAGACTAGAAGACTAGAAGACTAGAAGACTAGAAGACTAGAAGACTAGAAGACTAGAAGACTAGAAGACTAGAATACTAGAAGACTAGAAGACTAGAAGACTACAAAACTACAAGACTACAAGACTACAAGACTACAAGACTACAAGACTACAAGACTACAAGACTACAAGACTACAAGACTACAAGACTACAAGACTAGAAGACTACAAGACTACAAGACTACAAGACTACAAGACTACAAGACTACAAGACTAGAAGACTACAAGACTACAAGACTACAAGACTACAAGACTACAAGACTAGAAGACTAGAAGACTAGAAGACTAGAAGATTAGAAGACTAGAAGACTAGAAGACTAGAAGACTAGAAGACTAGAAGACTAGAAGATTAGAAGACTAGAAGACTAGAAGACTAGAAGACTAGAAGACTAGAAGACTAGAAGACTAGAAGACTAGAAGACTAGAAGACTAGAAGACTAGAAGACTAGAAGACTAGAAGACTAGAAGACTAGAAGACTAGAAGACTAGAAGACTAGAAGACTAGAAGACTAGAAGACTAGAAGACTAGAAGACTAGAAGACTAGAAGACTAGAAGACTAGAAGACTAGAAGACTAGAAGACTAGAAGACTAGAAGACTAGAAGACTAGAAGACTAGAAGACTAGAAGACTAGAAGACTAGAAGACTAGAAGACTAGAAGACTAGAAGACTAGAAGACTAGAAGACTAGAAGACTAGAAGACTAGAAGACTAGAAGACTAGAAGACTAGAAGACTAGAAGACTAGAAGACTAGAAGACTAGAAGACTAGAAGACTAGAAGACTAGAAGACTAGAAGACTAGAAGACTAGAAGACTAGAAGACTAGAAGACTAGAAGACTAGAAGACTAGAAGACTAGAAGACTAGAAGACTAGAAGACTAGAAGACTAGAAGACTAGAAGACTAGAAGACTAGAAGACTAGAAGACTAGAAGACTAGAAGACTAGAAGACTAGAAGACTAGAAGACTAGAAGACTAGAAGACTAGAAGACTAGAAGACTAGAAGACTAGAAGACTAGAAGACTAGAAGACTAGAAGACTAGAAGACTAGAAGACTAGAAGACTAGAAGACTAGAAGACTAGAAGACTAGAAGACTAGAAGACTAGAAGACTAGAAGACTAGAAGACTAGAAGACTAGAAGACTAGAAGACTAGAAGACTAGAAGACTAGAAGACTAGAAGACTAGAAGACTAGAAGACTAGAAGACTAGAAGACTAGAAGACTAGAAGACTAGAAGACTAGAAGACTAGAAGACTAGAAGACTAGAAGACTAGAAGACTAGAAGACTAGAAGACTAGAAGACTAGAAAACTAGAAGACTAGAAGACTAGAAGACTGTAAGACTAGAAGACTAGAAGACTAGAAGACTAGAAGACTAGAAGACTAGAAGACTAGAAGACTAGAAGACTAGAAGACTAGAAGACTAGAAGACTAGAAGACTAGAAGACTAGAAGACTAGAAGACTGTAAGACTAGAAGACTAGAAGACTAGAAGACTAGAAGACTAGAAGACTAGAAGACTAGAAGACTAGAAGACTAGAAGACTAGAAGACTAGAAGACTAGAAGACTAGAAGACTAGAAGACTAGAAGACTAGAAGACTAGAAGACTAGAAGACTAGAAGACTAGAAGACTAGAAGACTAGAAGACTAGAAGACTAGAAGACTAGAAGACTAGAAGACTAGAAGACTGTAAGACTAGAAGACTAGAAGACTAGAAGACTAGAAGACTAGAAGACTAGAAGACTAGAAGACTAGAAGACTAGAAGACTAGAAGACTAGAAGACTAGAAGACTAGAAGACTAGAAGACTAGAAGACTAGAAGACTAGAAGACTAGAAGACTAGAAGACTAGAAGACTAGAAGACTAGAAGACTAGAAGACTAGAAGACTAGAAGACTAGAAGACTAGAAGACTAGAGGACTAGAAGACTAGAGGATAAGAAGACAAAAGTAACAAAAACAAAAAAAAAGAAGAACATATTTTGTTGCCTTTCTCGTATACCAAAAAGTGTACTGAAAGGCATATACATTTCCTGGTTTCTTCCAGTTTTCACTTAAACTGCACGTGTACACTTAGATATAACTATGGTTTCACTTTCGAACACGGCTACGGTGCAAACGCGACGGACTTACTTTTAATTACGGTGCGATGGCCATCCTGGTATTCACCAAGTGGGTCGCATTGGAGTCTTCAACGTAGTGGTCGATAGCCAAGATTGGATAACATCCAATTGGGTCGAGCTAAATCAAAAGAATCCTTTATTGTCTGAAAGTTCTAGGGTTTTTATACCCTGTCAAATACAATACATTGCATGTGTCTGAAAGAGTGGTATAGATATGTAAAGAAGACGACTGGAGTGACAAATAGCCAAAATTGCCTATCCTTGCATTATCGATTCTTTTGTGTTATTTGTTTCAAGTGCCTATGGCTTTGTAATTTGAATCCTCCGCGCTGCGGGCTATCGGCCCTCGCGCAACACAAGTAGAGGTAGAGAGAGAGTCGATAGAACGGTGCGCCTTGGTGGTTAATGACTTCCAGATGTGTTGTTTACGATTGCATAACTATGCGCTTTTGCGTCCGGTCGTTGCTTTGTTATTGGTGAGTAAATTTTATTACAGTTTGACTTTGCATGTATGACAATTGTGTATTAGGGTATGCTACATACACTCAAAAAACGAATTTTTGATAGAAGGCTCGGAGGGTCAAGTCACATATCAATCAATTCAGTTCGACGAATTGAGATGAATCTTCACCGTGAATATCATTTGCATTTTTCGAAGGTAATCCGTGACATTTACCCTAAATATACGAAAAATAGCGGTTTTTCCGTGACTTTCTTGCAGAACTGGTCTAGTCGCACAAGTTTTTCATATACCATATTCTCTGGTTCAGCTTCCAAAATGAGCTGTAGGTGATTGAATTTAGATATGACGAAATGAATTTTTCAGCACTGGAGATGATGCCTGTATCTGTGTATGTATGCCTGTGTAAAAAAGATCACTCACTTCTAAGGCACTTCTCATTGGCCGATCAAACCGGAATTTTACCGCATTGTTAGCTTTTGAAAATGCAACACATCGAACTGCGCCGATTTTTGTATCCTTCAGCACGATTGACAAATGTTGTGCGGAAATAAACACTCCACAGCCTCCAAAACCATGTAATATGAGTAAAATATCCAAGATGGCGGTCTAAAATCCAAGATGGCGGCTGTTTAATGAAGTTTGAGGCTGCAAAACCATGCAATATGGGTATGTTTAGTACGGGGAAGGTATCTAGAGTCCAAAAATGGCGACCAGAATATCCAAGATGGTGGCCTAAAATCCAATATGGCGGCTCCAAATTTAATATGGTGGCTGTTTAATTACCTTTTTAACTCAAAAACCATGCTATGTGGTTTATTTGGTTTAAGGAAAATGTCTGAAGTCCTAAAATGATGTCCAGAATATCCAAGATGGCGGTCTTAAATTCAAGATGGCAGCTCAAAGTTTAGGATGATGGCTATTTAATGCAGTTTAAGGCTCTAAAACCAATCAGTATGTGTATTTATGGTATGAAGAAAATGCCTAGAGTCCAAAAACGGAACCATAATATTCAAATTTAAAATAGCGGTCTAAAATCCAAGATGGCGTCCCAAAAATTCAAGATGGCAGCTGTTCAATCGAGTTAAATGATTAAAAATCATTCAGTTTGGCTATATTTAGGTATTTGGTATAGGAAAAAATTTCCAGAGTCAAAGAATCGCGATCCAAAACCGAAGATGGCGAATGTTTTTTAGCGTCAAAAGTCAGATAAACGATATGATTTCTGGTGTCATGAAATTGATTTTTTTTGCCGGGACTCGTAGCGTAGTGGCTAAACGTTCACTTCATAAGTGGATGGTTATGGGTTCGATCCCAGCCCCGGCACTTCGTCAGTTGCTCTTCCCCCCAAGAGCGGCTGGCGCTTGACCCTCTTCTGAGCTCCATAGCTCAAATGGACCTGGATAATTGTATATCGTCGAAACGGCAACTCATAATGGACCCTCAATCGGACTGGAAAAGAAACAAGAGCCACACAACAATATCCTCGTGCTCATCATTCTACTATGAACAGGGTAGACAGTGACAGCAGCGCAAAGGTTGCCAGTTCGATATAGTAGAATAAGAATGAATAGAATACCGTAAAATGGGGTGTTAATAACTCATGGGCTGTTAAGGGATTCAACTTCACATACTACTTTGAAAAATCGCCAGACTGTATAAAAGTTGATTTACTAATTCCAAATTCGCTTTAAATGTTTGTTGGAAATAAAGGCATACTATAAGGATTACCACTCATGAAAATACGGTTTTAACTGGACACTAGACATCAAAAATAGAATGGCATTGCTTTTTCTAAATTTTGCTACCATTGAAACATTCGTTTGTAAGGTCAAACATATTATCAGAAAAAAATATGTGGTAATCGTAAGGTGTTCTACAACTCATTTCAAACGAAACTAGGGTAAACTATTTGATGTTACTAAGGTGTTTTCGAACACCGACAATTTTTGAGAAAAAATTCTAGTTTCATAAACTGGTGGGGTGTTAGGGGATGAAATTTATCATATAACTTTTTTATTTGTATCACGAAGTTTTGAGACTATTGATTCATTGTATAACAGTAACTTTTCTGAATGACGTATTACGGATTTCATTTTGGGTCATACGCATCCCAACAGTTGCCATGGATAATAAATTGAACTAATACAATATAGATCTTTTAAAACAAGTGTTAGATTGATAAATATATCTACAACATTGATCAAATGTTTATACTCAATGCCGCAGTAGTCCCCTCTTTACATAAGTTTGTGTTCTATTGGTGTTATGTTATGTTTTAACGACAACGTATTCTTTAAAATAGATTTTCCATTTGTTTTCTTATTTAAATATTTTAAATTATTATTGTTAAAACGTGACAATTTTTTTAAAAATGTGGAATATGATCTCTTGTTTTATATATTATGTAAACCAGACTGTCACTAATTCTTGCAAAAGCAAGTATTTATGAAGATGACGCATGGCTGCTAAAATATCTCAACATCTGAAATATGACCTATCCGGCGATGCTCCAGAGTAGAAATATCAGCATTGAATACATAGTTTACACACTGGGCCATCTAATGATGCTTGCATATAAAATGTTTCAATATAAAATAGTTTTTAAGTAATCAAAAAACTGTCAATACACATCCTTAGTTTACAACCTGTTGAGCAGTCTGAATTGTCCAATTTAATTGTAACTGTGAATAATGTGTTTGTTATAAATTGAAGCCACTCAGGTACAATTGACGGTATTTTTTTAGATTTCGAAGCTTTAACAAAAAAAAAACTCATATACAAAGGTAGATGACAGAGAAACTGTTCCTGCACCTTCAGGAATATGATAATCTTTTTCGGAGATGTTCAAGATACATTACAGTCACTGTCTACAATTAATCAATTTCTATCTTGCTTTGAAATATAAGAACTTTTACATTTATTCCCTTAAGTTTCTTAACACCCCATTTTCGTATTTTCTAAAAATTCGCACATTTTGTTAAATGTCTTCAATTTCTCCAAAAAATCGTCAAATTTTATAATCTATATGCGTAGCAGACAGCAAAACAATGATCGCTTTTCCTGAAAGTTTTAAGAAGTAGAACCCATGAATTAATGGGGACGAAAAACTTTTCCGTCCCTTAACACCCCATTTTACGGTACATTTAGGCGCTGTTCATAGTTTAAGTGCAACTGCCAATTGGAATCGCTCACGCAGTGCCCTAGTGGACAAAAGAGCTATAAATTAGGTTAAGTGGTTGAACAATTAAAAAAAAAAGATTTTTCTAAGTTGTCTGAGAATCACTTAGGGAGCATTTAAAACGCAGAGGAGAGGCTTCATTTTGTAAAGTTAGGTAGTGATGAGTTCGTATCATTTGAAAATTTGTACTACTTTGTATCATGATTAGTAATCGTGAATTGAAGAAATCTAACTAATTCAGTATTGACCAATGCACTTGTTCACCCGTTTGACTTTTGAACAGTGTCGTGTTATCTGGGTGGCCATGGAAACAAGTTCATTTTCTGTGAACATGGCACTGCTCAAACGAAAAATTAGTGAACTCGTGTAGTAGTCCATACCTAAATAATATGTACAAACAAAAAAGGAACGCATATCCCGATTAGTCGATTAGTAAACAAATCCAAAGCGATTGAATCATTCACAGCGGATAACTTTCGATTGTCGAATATTTGGAGGACTATTGTCAATATTGACGCCAAATAATCTAAAAAGAGTGCTAATAACCTATCAAACGCCAAACGTGACCATACACATCACCCCGATAACCACCACCGTCATCATCAAACAGGTAGGTATTTACGACTTTCTTCCATCTACGCTATTGTTTGGACACGCCATTGTGTTTGACCTTTTGTGAATACATTACCAGGAAGGGGTAGTACGGTAGTGCTGGAATGGCATTCCGTTCGTTAGAGGGTGTCCTTCCGCGCCACACCGCTCCGATTGAAAGGTGCTCATTAAGAAATAATCGGCTAGCAGTGTGTTTGCTGGACAGGGGGTGCAATCGATTCCGTAAGTGATAGGTGGTCGAGCAATTTCGAGGGGAGAAGGTACTTCGGACTGGAAATGGTGCAATACTTTCTAATTGACTGGTAGTGCTTCAAAGGGAATTGATTCACTTGAAGTGAAGCGATTTACGATCATTGTTAAAGGAACATGAATTTCAATCGGTATGCCAATGTTAGCCAATTGAGCAAACGAGCAGCTTCAAGTGGTTACTATTATGCAATTTTCAACTTGATTATGATAAACTCTGTGGCGGCGAAAAAACATACCGGTACAAAAGATGTAATCTTCATTTGACCTCATTAATCATCTTGATGGCAGTTTTAGGGCTCTTCACAATTCGCAGGATAAATAGAAACTGCCTACGGTTACAGATTTCTATTCCCAGCCGGCACGATATAAAATTAAAAATTGATTACGTTTAGAATCATTGCCAGCATCATCATCATCCTCATCATCGTCGCAGCTAGAATTTTCAGTGATTTCATTCTTTTTACACGCCCAAGACACCGCTGCACAGTGGGACAAACTGATAAAAAAATGTATGCGTGTAGTTTACAAAAGGGATTGGAAAAACGTCCTTTGGAGTTTGTTTACGGCTGGATCGCTTCGTTCTAGAGAATATGCTGATTAATTGGTGAGCTCCTTTCATTTTACTTTGTTATTTTTTGAATAAAACTGAAAATTTCTCTTACGGTGTTAGTAGATTGTCATGTAAAGAATATTATGCAGTCCATTAAATTATGTTTCAGCCTAAAAGTTTAATTGAGTTAAAGACTGTAGGGAGCCTGTACCAGTCATGGCACTTCCTAAGGAAAACTATTTCTACAAAAACAAGAAGAAGACCGAAGACCGAATGTCATCGATATGTCAAATGACAGATTAGTTTCCATACTTTACAGGAAAAATGTAGAAACAGAGCCAAAACTACCTTTTCTGTTTATAACGGCTTATGCCAATGCTAGGAACCCTGCACCAGTTATGGACACATTTGCTTATTTCGATTCCACTTCGCACTATTTACATGCATTCCTTATGGGATTAGCCATAACTGGTACACTAGGGCGAAAAAGGATGCAAGGAAGCCGACATTTTAAGGAAAATGAGTTTTTTCTATCATAATTTAAGGACAGACTTGTTGCCCCCACAATGGCTGACTTTGGCACCTACTCACGATTTCGGGGGCACAAATCTCTTCGTAAACAAACCAGTGCACCTGAGCTTTTAATTTTAAGCTAATTACAAGTGAACAAGAACAGATTAATGAAATACATTGTTGTTTGAAGCTTGCTTTTTGAGATTTGTGCTTCTGAAGTTTTGATGCAATGTTGAAGCGGGATTTCATGACGTTTGTCCTTAAGCAAACTGTAAAGTTTGAATGAGTGCAATCATCTTTTGTGAATGTGACCTTTATTCGTAAAAATGTTTCATGTTGTTTTACATTGTTAAAGGTTGAAAATCAACTATAGCCAATTTGAGGTACTTTAGTCATAACTGGTTCACTAAGCCTATGTTGTTTTTAACTGATTATCGAAGCCCTCTTAATTGAAATCCTGTTGAAACGTCGTAGTTTTGACTTTACAAAACTTTACAGTTCCTATATTGCCTGCATAGCCAAGGATCTTTTCCCATTGTGCACTGTTGATAACTACGAGGAGGACTACGACGACTGCACACCCCCGATGTCACCGGTCCGTGAAGAGAGAAAAGTTAATTCCCCTGCAACAAGAGGCAATTTCGTCACACCACCAGCACAAACGAAGCAATTCATTAAAATAAAAATTACTTCTCGCCTCAGTTAGTGTCGCGCAACCATTTCGGACGGCGACGACGGCGACGAGTGGAAGTCAGTCGTCGTCCTGATGGGGAAAAGGATGCTGCTGAATCACGGCCATAGGGCTGCTCACTCTCAGTGTGCTCGTCGGAGCAGTCAAGTCAGTCACTTGTCGTCCTCGTCGGGGGAGTGCTAGACTACATGGGCTGGCTCGCTGCCTGGCTGTGTGTAATGCAAGAAGCAGTGTTTTCTGTCCGTTTAGGAGTTGGTGGCGCACTGGCGGTGATTATTCAGCATAAAAGCTCATTAGTTTCGCACGCTCCCGAAAACTCCGTCGTCGGGGTGGAAGGAGCCTGTGGCAAATGAGCCTGCAAGTTCTCGCGCCGGTCTTCTGGGGCACCCGGCGGTGATGATGATGACGACTCTCGCTCGAAGAAAAGGAGGAGATGTTCTCACAAGATAAGTAGGTATGCAAGTTCGGGGACTTTACTTGGAGCTCGTCGTTTCGTCAGTTGTTGCAAACTTTTGTCCGCTTCGGGAAGTAAATTTGGAATAATGACGCTCATTTGGCTAACAAACGGGCACACGCGAGCTGGGAAGTGAATTTTGACTTTAACTGTTCTTTTGGAATTTTCTTCGTTGATGAAGGTGCGAATTGTAGGGCTTACTCTTGTCGAGTCTAATGAATCTTTAAGAAAACTACTGCGGAATGACATGAGGGTTTTTCTTACATCGACGTCAGACAAGTCTTTTAGTAAAAATTTCACTTGCATTTCAAACAAGAAGACAAGTCCTACAAATGCCAGAACTGTGGCCGTTATTTTTCCCAATCCTAGTTAGAGGTTTTCTATGACAAACTTATTATAAAGAACTGATCCAATACAAAATCTCTTTAGGAGTTCCTGATAAAGCAATTGCTATTGGAGAATGTGCGTTGAAAGGTGGAAGCAGTATTGAAATGAACACTTGAACATTCAAACACCGTAAAGTAGAAGCAGCCCGGTTGGCTGAAAAGCTTGTATTAATCATTTCTATCAAGGAAATCACAACCAAGTATGTTGTCGTGCTTGGATAAGCAAGTGAAAAAAAAAACTATCATAAAACTAGAGCAACTGTCAATTACGTCACTTTGCAGCTGATGGTATTACAGTCCATAAAACTTCATCCCGGAAGCTGGCGACACATAAAACGAAAGCGGGATAGAACTAAAAAAACTGCCAGCGGATCGCCACCCGGCAAAACTTCTTCGATAAATTTGCTAAAATGTTCAACTCATAAATAAAGATTTATGTCGTTTGGTTAGGTAATCGAATAAATTCCCCTTGCGAGCGATCATTGCTGGCTCGGTCGGTCGGTGTTTTTCTTATTGCCACATGAAACTGCATTCGTCTTCCCGTCGTCTCGTCCTCAGCACGCAGGAGGGACCGAAAATGCAGCACACTACTGCCACTGGTGACCGAGTTTGATTGGCGAGGGAACGTGCCCGGAAGTGCAGATTCAATTTTATTACGAAAACTGAGTCAAAGTTGATTTTCTTCGGAAGGACGGGCGGGAAGGACGGATCGAAAGACGTCAACCCAAAAAGAAATCGTTGTTTTTCTACTGCTCACAGACCGAATTGCGTTACTTTGCGTCAACAAAATAAGCTGCAGTTGCATCGGCCCGTTTCTGCCCCGGGCTTCGTTGCAGGGCTCAGGATGAATTGGATATTGGTTACACAAGTGCTACACACTTGGATCGTTACAATTTTCAACAATATATCTTTCAGTTATAAGACAGGTCTTCTAGTCTTCAAGTTTTTTACCCAGACAACCAATTTGCACGTATAATGATGTTTATGTTCGTGATATACGCACTTTTATGCGATAAAGTTTCATCACCTAAGATGCAGCAAAAGAACCTTATGCGTACAAAAGTTGAAGCGCTATACGTGCATTGGCGAAACTGTTTTCCCTATGCAAGTTTGAATGCACACTTTACCAAGCTTATTTTTTACATATATGCAATTTCTTTCGTTCAAAAATGCTAATTTACCTGGCATAATAAGAAAAGTACCAAGTGAAGTCGTATAATTATCGCAGTTCCAAAAAAATTACCACGTGGTTTATGGACAGCCCCATAGACTGTTTCAGAAATTATAAATACACTTTAGTTTTCAAATGAAAAGATGTGTTTTGATTATTTTAACCAATTGTTTTCACGATACAGTAAATTGCATTCCAATTTTTTACGTTTCATGTAAACTGTCATGATATTTTGAAAAACAATCGAGATCTTCAATTATTTACTTCATGCTTGAAAATTTAATTTGCACAAGGGTGTTTTCAACATTATTTCTCACTAAGTTCCAAAAATTATCTTACTCTTTATCACATTTGCTACCTCAATTGCTTGTCTAAGAAATGCCGTCATTAAAACCGGGGAAAAAATCATGAGGCGATTTCCATAGAATTTTGATGAGATCAACTTTCTTGTTTTTTGAAGGTTTTCCTAAGCAACGTTTGGACTTCAATACAGTTTCTTAGCTTTTTTGAACACATTTCATCATAACTAAGGTTTTTTTTTTGCTGGTCATCCTATCCTTCAGATGGCAATGCTTGTCATACTGTCAAAGCGAATGTAATACACAGTTGTTGAGGTATTAGTTTGTTTTACGTTTGTTTCAGCTAGCGGTGTTCAAAATTTTGCTACTTTTTTCTTGCATTATGAAGGCTTTTAATGATGGTTCTTGATAATTTTTCCCGGCCAAAATAACTTTGACTAATAGAGAAACATCTTTTCTTATCGATACAGTAGTTTCCATAATGTGTGTTTAAGAAATGTTTCATTTATGAGATTTTTTATATTCCACTGTCTTATAATTCATGACCGTTTTGTGCAACTTTCATTTTTTATCCTTTGGTTTACAGATCTCGATGTTCTATCTGCTGCACGAAATGGTAACAAAGTTCGTTTTATTTGTATTCTTAGAGTGTTCACTTCATGACCCATTAGGAATCTTCCTGCATATAACTCTAAAATAAAAAATGTAATCCTTTTCAGCTGGTTTTTACACCACTCTCTGAGTCTACGGTCCTCCAACGAAGCATGAACCGAAAAAAATATACAGATACGCAACCGAACCGAAAATATAGTAGTTTAGTACAGCATATTTATGTACAGAGGGATACATAAATTTTATAAAATAAAATCCTTTGCCAATTTAATGTTTAGAATATTTGTTTAGTTTTTGTTAATGATTTCACTAAAAACTGTGTTTTTTTTTATTTTCAGGTAAGCATGAATTGAAGACTTTGTAAGTATACCAGTAAATAGTAAGGATAAAAAAATAGATTATTGCAGTACGAACTCTTTGAATCGAGATTGTTTTGCATGATAAAAAAAGTTCTGTCTGCTTAGTACTCCCGATTAAGGTAGTGAGCAGAGACTGCCTGGATAGAATTTTCATCTAAATGGTTTTCAAGGTTGCAAAGAAGTTTGAGAAAGGCAAGCAGCTAGCAGATATCCAAAGCTTTAAGATGTGAAGGGACAGGATCAATGAGATTTCAAGGAAGTTTTAAGGGAGGAGGGATATCAGAGGCATTTCAGGGTTCATCAGAAGGTTTGGGAACGTCCATAAACTACGTCACGCTTTGATGGGGGAGGGAGGGTTCAGCAAAGTGTGACGACCCATACAAAAAAATCAGAGGTTTCATACAAAGGTTTTATGGGGGTTTCAGAGGCGTTTCAGGGCGTTTCAGGAGATAACAGATGGATTTTAGGGGGCTTCAAGGGCTCTAAGGTGAGTTTCGCGGAGATTCCATGGGTAATTTCAAAGGCGTTTCGAAGCGATTCAAGATGTTTCGATGCGACGAAATTGCGTTTCTGAGACGTTTTGGGGGACTTCTGACTCTCTCGAGTGAATTTCACGGAGGTTTGTGACGACTTTCAGAGGTGTTTCATAGCGTTTCAAGGCGTTTGAGGGGGTTTCTGAGCGGTTTTAGGGGGCTCTAGTGGCTCTCAGAATTTCAAGAAGGTTTGTTTAGAGTTTTTGAGGTGCTTCAATGCGTTTCAATGGATTTTGGGGCGTTTCATGGATTTTTCAAAGGCGATTCAAAATGTTTTAAGGTGTTTCAGAGCATTTCAGGTGGTTTTAGGGGGTTTTGAGAGGATTTAGAGGAGTTTCAAGGTGTTTCAATGCGGCTCAGGGTTTTTCATGGTATTTGATGAGGCTTCGGAGGAGTTTAGGAGGGCTTCAGATGAAGTCAGGTGAATTTCACGGAAGGCTCTTGGGAGTTTTAGAGTCATTTAAAAGCGTTCAAAGGCGTTTCCATGTGTTTCAGGGCGTTTCAGAAGGTTTCTTGGAGTTCCTCAAACATATAATGAACTCACCTCTTGACAACACATACAGTGTTGGGCAAAACAATAAGACCACCGGTCCTATTTCATTCAAAATGACCGAGTTTGATGATATGGTACTCGGTTTCTAGTGAACCGATTTGACTGAAATTTTGACAGCCAACATGAAATTACAGGAATTTTAATTTGCATTAAATTTATTGAGTTCTGTTCACTACTTTGAAAGTTATAGACATACGGTGCGGCAAAACAAAACAGATTTACATGATGGTTATTTGTGGTCATTTGATTAAAAATGTCGCCAAGTATAAATGGCATCCTTAATTTTAGTATAAGTTTATCAATTATCTGATGCTTGATGATACTTTAATATATCCTTTGGTAATGGTAATCTAAAAATGGTCCTATTATTTTGTCGTAACCTTTGATGTAGTGAACAGAACTCAATCAATTTAAATACAAAAAATAAATTACGTAACTTCATGGCGACAGTCAAAATTTCAGCCAAATCGGTTCAGTAGAAACCGAGCATCAAATCGTCAAACTTGGCCATTTTGTATGAAAAATGGCTGGTCTTTTAATTGTTTTATCCGACACTGTATATTGAGGAGGACATGGGTATCTGAGAGAGGATACATACACATATTTTTAGAAGATTACCTGCAGAAATCATTGCAGAAATTTCTTTGGAGGAATCCTTGCAAACATTTTTGGATAAATCTTTTGAAGAATTTCTGAAGAAATTATTGAGGAAATTTCCAAAGAAGTTTTTGGAAAAAATGCTGAAACAACCCATGGAAAACTAAAAAAAAAATTGAAACGAATGTTTGAAAGAAGTTTCTATGGTAATCTCTGGAATAATTTCTGAAGTAATCCCTGGAAAATACTCGGTAAGAGTCTCTGAAGGAAATTATTAAAGAATTCAGAGTAGATTTTCTGATGGAATTTTTGTGATCCTTTGGTTGATTTCTGTAAAAAAAAAATCCCATGAAAGCCTTCTGAAGTAATACAGGAAAGGTTTCAAAAAGGATCGATTGAGAAGAGCTTTTGGAATTTTTTTGAAAAAAAATCGTAGAGAAATTTTTGAAGCAATCCATGCGAGATTAACAGTTTTATTGTTTGAGGAACTTATGGCCGAATGATTTGTGGAATTTCTGAGACGAATCCTGGAAAAACAAAAAAAAAGAAAGAAATTTCGGAAGGAATTTGCGGAGGAATTCCAAGACTAAGTTTTGAAGAAATTTTTGGAGCAATCTTTAACCTTCCTTTTGCATCCCGTTGGCAGCAGCTCGCTGACGTAGTGTACGGTTTGAGTAAAAAATTGTCCTAATGCCAAAGGAGGGTTAAATAAATTACTGAAACAAATTCATAGAAAACTTCTTAAGAGCATCTCTACTAAAAAAAAATATTTGACGGTATTTTAGTTATACAAGTGAGATTTTTTTAAAGGAAACCCAAAGAGTTTCTGAAGCAGTCCCAGGTAGGTTTTCTGAAGAAAGTCTTCAATCATATTCTGAGGGATTTTCGAGAAGAATTTTTGGAAAATTGTTCGAAAAAAATCATGGAGAGACTCCCGAAGCAGTTCATGCAAGATTTTTTTTTTTGAGAATTTCTAGAGGAATCCTGTGTGGAATTTCAGAAGGAAATCCAGAAAAAACCCCAGAAGAATATCTGAACAAATATTTAAAAAAATTAAGAAACATCCAGATGAATTTCAGAAGCATTTTCAAGATGTTTTTTTTGTAGAAATTTCTAGGGGAATCCTTAGTCTATTTTCTGTTAACACAAAACCCCGGGGAAACTTCTTGAAAGCATCTTAACAAGATTTTTTGATGATTTACTGATGATAAATCTGAGGAATTTTAAAGTAAACCCAAAAAATTTATGAAACAGTTCGTGGAAGACTCACTTGAAGTGCAAATTTTCGTGTGGTCAAATTATGAAATTCAAATAAGCGTTTGATCGCCTTCCAGGTAGCATTGTTCTTCCTCTACAAGTGGTTGATGAAGCGTTGCCTGTACGATAGGCAAACAGTTTCAAACAATAAACAAATCGCTTGCGCTATTCGTACATATGTACAACAGAGATGGTTATATTTGCGGTTTAGGGGAAGATGATATAGATCAATGAGATTAGAATTGAACCTTATGACAACTAAGTTGCCGGGTCATTAATTGGCTCGGTAGCTTAGTTGGTAAAGCACTTGTCTAGCGAGTAGTGTCGTGAGTTCAAATCTCACCTGAGCTGTGGATTTTTTCCCAATTTAACCAATAATTTACCCATCTGTACATATGTACGTTGAGTTATTTGGATTTCAGAATTTCATAGTTCGTGGAAGGTTTTCTAAAGGAACAGTTCGAGAAAATATTGGAAAAATTTAAAAAAAAAAATTCGGAAAATTTTCGGAAAAAAAACTTGGAGGGATTTTCGAAACAGTTCATGCAAGGTTTAAAGTTTTATCTTTAAATTTCTGAAGGAATCCTTTGTGGAATTTCTGAAGGAATTCTTGAAGAATTTTTAGAAGAATTTCTGAATGAATGCTGGTAAAAAATCTTAAGAAACATCTAGATGAGTTTCTGAAGGATTTTCAATGTGAAGAGAAAGAAAATATATCAACATCATACATACATGAGACAGGTGCTAAAAGATTTTATAAAAGCGGTTTATGTTAAAAGTTTAACGTGTGTTCATTCCTATCGATACATCGAACTTATCTCAATAAAATGATTTGTAATAAAATCCAAACGAATCAATCCAAATGCTTTTCAATATCGGGTGCAATTGAATATAAAAAATTGATAGTACATAAATAATTCCATCATAAAAATAAGCCCATCTTCGACTGGACCACACCAGTACCCGTCGTTAGAGCTCATTGAACAACCAGCTCAGTCCGACACGTTTCGGATCACTCATCCGGCCAGTTTATGTTTGCCATAAAGATCATTGATGCAGGTTTTAAGTGCTCAATTAGATTATAGGAATTTAAATCCCTTTCGGCAAATCAAGAACAGACAACCCGACGACCGACCGACCGACCGACCTTCCGATCCGAGTAGAGGTGTTTGATTGTAAACATGAATCACTGAACTTTAGTGCCCTGCTGCTGCTGCTGCTGCTGCTGGCGCTCCTTCTCCTGTTTCGAAATTCGGTGCAGGACTTTTCATTTGCGGAAAGCAAATTGCTATCATCCTATTTCGCAATTCCCTTTGTAATTTGCTGTGCCATGGTTGCCATTCCTGCTGACGCATGGTACCTGTCAATCAAGCGAGGGGCACTGTTTCATTCGCATCCGAGAGAAACCGGGGGAAAACTGTTGGCACAGCAAATGTGGCCTTCCCATCCTCCACAGCAGGTTACCCGGAAGGATATTTAACATTTCGACCCTTCTTGGTTTGCTTGTTGCTTGTGCATCAGACGTGGAATGATGATTTTTGATGATGGTGATGGTGATGACGATGCCTGACATCAGATGAGGAAGACACTGTGCTTGATAGAGAATTTTCTTTGATTGCAAGTTATGGTGGGGTGCGTCGTCGTCGTCGTTTGTGTAACTGACGTAGACAGAAAGATCTCTTCCTTTGCTGGAACCCAGAATAGGGAAGAGAGGAAGAATATTAGTGGGTACTCCGACTGGAGCAATTATTTTGCTCGTCTCCATGTCTTTGGCTGTGACCCAAACCCCGGTTTCATCAACAAACGATCGCTTGTTACTTGGGCGCTTCTTCAGCGTTTTATCTCCACAAAGTTAAAGTCATTAATCATTCACATGTCACATTTTCCGCTTTCTTCCTACACACCGCGGGGTTTGTGAGGGGATCACCATTTGCGGTGGTGTGTACTTACTGGCTGGCTTTACGCGTTCTGGTGGTTGTTTGGAAGCTTGGGATTCCTTGCTCAGGAACGATGACGATGGAGATGGCCTCAACGACAATGTGAGGCAGGAGGCACAGGCAAGGAGTGATACTGGTGGTAAAATGTAGCCCGAAGGATAAGTCAAGCTAAGGTGCTGGGAAAATTGAAATGTTCCTGACAACAATTAAGATAGGCGTCGGAGCGGAATAAATGGGAATGATGCAACCAGGCTTTCCCTTGAGCGGTGCTGGGAGATTACTGGTAGAACCAACCATAGACGCTGGAATATAGCGATAATTTTCATAGGATATGGAAGTGAACAGAAACTTGGCGTTCTTTGTACTAGTTAATAGTTAAAAATAAGAAAATGTACGTATAATACAATAAATAAGTGTTTTCGAAAATTTCTTAGAGAATATTACCGGAAATTTATTGAGCACTTCTTCGGTACTTACTTTGTTAGCTTCTTCGGAATCTCCTTTGGGAATTTATTTGACCTTTTTTATTTACCACTGCAAATATTTCGGATTTTTTTTGGGAGTTCATTTGCCAATTGTTTTAGCAGTCTCAAGTATTTTGACAATTACGTTAACAATGCCCCATTTTTCCTCATCTGTAGAACCTTTCATTTCAACCATTCAGCATGGACTTTGTCTTAGCCGCATTCACCACCAGCCCGACCCTTGCTGCTTCACGTTTCAGGCGGGTGTACTGTTCTGCCACCATTCCAAATGTTCTAGCAATAATATCCACGTCATCCGCAAAACAGACAAATTGGCCGGATTTCGTGAAGATCGTACTCCGGCTGTTGAGCCCGGCTCGTCGCATAACACCTTCCAGGGCGATGTTGAATAGTAGGCAGGAGAGTCCATCACCTTGTCGTAGTCCCCGTCGAGATTCGAATGAACTTGAAATCCTCACGCTGTTCTGCGCACCGTCCATCGTTGCTCTTATCAGCTGGTAAGCGTCCCGGGAAAGCTGTTCTCGTCCATGATTTTCCATAGCTCTGTGCTGCCGATACTGTCGTACGCCGCCTTGAAGTCGATGAACAGGTGTTGCGTTGGAACCTGGTATTCACGGCATTTCTGGAGGATTTGCCACACGGTGAAGATCTGGTCCGTTGTCGACCGGCCATCGATGAAACCGGTTTGGTAACTTCCCACGAACTCATTTACTTTAGGACCTAAAGTTTAGGTGAAAGACGACGGAAGATGATCTGGGATAGCACTTTGTAGGCGGCATTTAAAATGGTGATCGTTCGAAAGCTCTCACACATTTACGTGTCGCCTTTCTTGTGGATGGGACAGAATATTCCTTCCTTTCACTCCTCCGGTAGCTGTTCGGTTTCCCAGATCTTGACTACTAACTGGTGCAGACAGGTGGCCAACTTTTCCGGGCTCAGCTTGATGAGTTCTGCTGCGATACCGTCCTTACCAGCCGCTTTGTTGATTTTGAGCTGGTGGATGGTATCCTCAACTTCCCTCAGCGTGAGAGTTGGTTCGTTCCCGTCCTCTGCTGCGCCAACATAGTCATATCCTCCGCTACCTTGATCCCCCGTGCCAACATTCTCTTCGCCATTTTGGTGCTCGTCAAAGTACTGCTTCCACCTTTCGATCACCTCACGTTTGTCCGTCAGGATGCTCCCGTCCTTATCCCTGCAGATTTCGGCTTGTGGCACGTAGCCTTTGCGGAATGCGTTGAGCTTCTGGTAGAACTTACGTGTTTCTTGTGGTGCCGTTAATTTCCTCGCACTCCGCTTCTTCTCCCGGAAAAGACGGGTCTGCTGCTTCCGCTTCTGTCTGTATCGCTCCACATTCTGTCGGGTTCCATGCTGCAGCATTACCGCCCGCGCTGCGTCCTTCTCCTCCAGATCCGCTCTGCACTCCTCGTCGAACCAATCGTTTCGTCGACTCCGTTCTCATACCCGATAGTGCTCCCGGCTGCGTTGTTGATGGCTGCTTTGACTGTACTCCAGCAGTCCTCTAGAGGGGCCACATCGAGCACACCCTCGTCCGACAACGCTGCCTCGAGATTCTGCGCGTATTCGGTGGCGACATCCGGTTGCTTCAGTCGCTGTACATCGTACCAGGGCGGCCGCCGGTACTGTACATTGTTAGTAACGGAGAGTTTAGGGCGCAGTTTAACCATCACCAGAGTCGATATTAGCGCCACGATAGGTCCTGACGTCGATAATATCGGAGAAGTGCCGTCCATCAATCAGATCGTGGTCGATTTGCGATTCTCCAGGTGTAACGATATTGTACTAGAAGAAGGTGCTACAAATGGCCATTTTCTTGGAGGCGGCGAAATCGATGAGGCGTAGGCCATTTTCGTTCGTCAGCTGGTGGGCGCTGAACTTTCCAATCGTCGGTCTGAATTCCTCCTCCTGGCTTACCTGAGCGTTTAGGTCCCCTATGATGATCTTGACGTCGTGATTTGGGCAGCGGTCGTACTCGCGTTCAAGCTGCGCATAAAATGCGTCTTTGTCATCATCGGTGCTTCTGGAGTGAGGGCTGTGCACGTTTATCATGCTGATGTTGAAGAATCGGCCCTTATGATCCTCAGCCTGCACATTCTTTCGTCGATCGGCCACCAACCGATCACGCGCCTCTGCATGTCGCCCATCACTATAAAAGCTGTTCCCAGCTCACGTGTGTTACCACAGCTCTGGTAGATTGTATGATTACCTCCAAACGTTCGCACCATAGATCCTGTCCAACATACCTTCTGCAGCGCTACGATTCCGAATCCGCGGTCCTTCAGTAGATCGGCGAGTATGCAGGTGCTCCCGATGAAGTTGAGAGATCTGCAGTTCCACGTACCGAGCTTCCAAAGCTTCCAAAGCTTCCTTTTTGTCGCTGTGGTCGTCGCCATTGGTGATTTTTCGGTGCTAGTCTTTTTTACGGCTGGCTTGCAGGGCCTGACACCAACCCACTAACCCAGGGAGCTGGCCTTACCTTCCTGGAAGCTACGGGTTCTGCATTGGCATTTCCTCCAACTACAGTGCTAAATAGCTAGGCTCAAGCGCCAGTCTTCGCCGGGGTGGTGTTTTTAATGGGCGCCCAGGAGAAAATATTTTTCCTGAGCTTCCACCCCACCTTTCAAACACTGCGTCATTATTTAAGGTAATAGTGGTATGACCCATATTTGGTGCTAGTCAAATATCCTGTCACAATTGAGCTGTGATTGACTATGGTTGATGTTACATCTGATCCCAACTAGGCACATCTGGTTTTATGAAGTTTATTACCCTGTTGGGATTTCTACGCCCAATTTGAAAGGGTCCTAGAAATCCTGAACCAAATACCGCCAATCTGTGATGAGATAGTACTCCATAGTTGCAGAGTAAATGTTCGGTAGTTTCGTTTTTTAAACAGAAACGACACTTGGAAGATTGGATTTTCCCAATCTCACTTAGATGATATTTACTCGGGCAGTGGCCGATCATAACCCAGCCAACCACATATCGTAAATCATTGTGTGGAAAAAATCGTATATTTTCATGTATTGAATCAGAATTGTATAATAATATGTATATTTGTTGACAATGATTGCGTAAAATCGCTTTTCATGCCAAATTAAATTTCAATTGCGATTTTGTGTTATATAGTCGTCTCGGATCATAAAAGGTGCGAGATACTATCGGTAGGATCGTACAGAATCGGATAGAATCGTGTAAAAAACATACATTCTTAGTGGCAAAGCTGCAAGTTCGCTAGCATCGTATATATGATTTCTTTGAATCGTGGAAATCGTCGCTTCACATCGTATATGAATCTGCTAAATCGAGCTTGCTACCTAAAGGTATGATGAAAATCGGTGAAATCGTATACAACTATAACAATGTTGTATATTGATCGTTTACGTCACACTTGCGTCGTATACGAAGTGAATAAAATCGTAGAAATCGTATATTCATTTTTACAGTCGCTGATTATTACTGCACTTTCAATAGTCGAATCTTAATCTCGGAAATCGTAAATGGTTTTGTTTACATATTTGCATGATGGAGAAAAAGAAAAAATAGTATTCATAACAAATATGTATTTTTGTTGTTGTTGACACATTCCAACCATGGTAGCAATAATTTCAACCAAATATATAGGTTTTCATACTAGCAGATGACTTACAATAAGTGATGTATATATTCCAACAACGATGTGAATTCCGGGCCTCTTGCACGGCACCACTTTTGGTGCCACTCAATGCATAACAACAACGCTCCCACCATAAGTCTCGGACCGTGTCATGCTAATTTTTATTCGTTTCATGCCATTCACTTTGAACTCTCTATTTTCAGCTTGGCAATATAGCCAATACAGATGACGCGCAGTTCTCAATCAAAGGACCTAGGTTCGATTCCCACTGAACACCAATTTTTTTTTAAATTTGAAAATCTTGAGTCGTACATTGGTACTCTTAATCGTAATAAGATCATGCATAATCGTATATTCAGACGGATAAAATCGGCGAAATCGTAGAAATTTTTCGAGAAATCGTAAATTATGTTGGATGGAATCGCAGTAATCGTATATATGTTTCGATATGGCCTCCACTTTAGTGTGTATATGCCTGTTTCATGCATTGAATACGATTTCTTTAGTGCTATATATGTGTGACTATTTCAGTTGTAATTTCGATATAGCAACCAAATTGCTGGCTGGGAAGGCCAGTAGTTATCCTGGGATCTCTTAGCTCTTATCTCTCCGATAATTCTTCGGGAAATTCTTTTGAGAATTCTTTCGGTAATGCCTTTGGTAATTCATTAACTCTATGAACTTTCTCGCAAAATTCTTTGGAAATGTGTTCGGCAATTACTTCTGAATGTTTTTCTGTATACATTTTTTATCAATGTTAGTCAGTATTTCTTCGAAAGTTTCTAAGAAAACTCCATTGGCAACTTTTTTATGAATCCCTTCTGTAAATCCTATGAAATTCTGAAATCTTTTCAGGAATCCCTGCAGTAGTTTCTTTCAGAATATCTTCGGCAGATTCAATGTAACTTGCTTCAAAAATTTCTTTGGGAATTTAATCAGCAATGCCTTGAAAGTTTCTCAGGCAAATCTTTTAGAAGCCTTTTCGATTATTACGTAGGAGATTTCTTCGGTAATTCCTTTGGATATTTCATTTGTAAAATTCTTAAAGATTTCCTTATGGAATTTCTTAGAAAAAAAAATCTTCGGCAATCCTTCCAAAATTCTAAAGGACATTCCTTCGGAAATTTGCTTGGGAATTCCACCTCCTATTCCTTTTGATTTGTTTCTTAAATTTCTTTGAAGTTTTCAGCAACACTTTCCTTAAGAATTTCTCTGGCATGGTCTTTGTAAAATCGTTTAGTATTTCCATAGGAAACACCTCGAGCAATTTCTCCTGCAAAAATTGTGCATATTCTTTAAAAAAAATTTCACAAATTTCTCTGTGAGATTTTTCGGCAATTTTTATGGAAATTTCGGCGATTTATTTTGAAATTCGATCTGGCCAATTTGTTTAAATTTCTCGGGTTTTCTTTGAGAAACTCTTTGAGGATTTTTTTTGCAAATGGGTTCGGCAATTCTATTTTCAAATTTCTTCGTTTATTGTTTCAGAATTCGCAATTTCTTTGCAAATATGGTCTAATACTATTTTCTTGCAAACCGTCCATCAACAGATTATCAAAAAAGCCGCGATTTGATGTGTCGCATACATGGGATTGGTTCACTTTTAAATTTGATCACTTCCGGCGAGACACCCGGAACTGGTTTCGGAATACTACCGGTTGTCCCAAATATGGTCTCAGACTACTTCCGGAGGGACACCCGGAACCGGTTTCAGCACACTACCGGTAGTCTTTTAGTAGTGGCATGAGCCTATTTTCTTGCAAATCTTTCTTCAGGCTATCGAAAAACCCACGATTTGACGGGTCACATGCATGGGTTTGGTTCTCTTCTACATTTGACCAGTTCCTTCGAGAAATCCGGAACCGGTTCCGGAACAAGACCGGTTGTCCCAAATATGGTCTAAAACTATTTTCTTGCTAATTGTTCATCAGGATGCATTAGGATCCGTTATTTGATGTGTCGCATGCATGGGTTTGGTCAACTTTTATGTTTGAACACCTCCTGCGAGACACCCGGAACCGGTCTATTTTCCTACTAAACGCTCATCAAGATATCGAAAATACCGTGGTTTGATGTGTCGCTCTCATAGGTTTGTAACATATTCATATCTGGCCTCTTTCTGGGGTACCTAAATGGAACACCTAAATGGACATTACTCCGGAATGGCTTAACCGATCCAAACCATTTTCAATAGGAAACAAAGATAGAAGATTCCGCATCGAAAAAAACCGTCGGCCATTAAAATCGGTAGAGGTTTACTGCCAAAAAGTGATGTTAGTTTTTTGTTTACATACATACACACATGCAAAATCACAGACATCACCTCAATTCGTCGAGCTGAGTTGATTGCAATATGTGACTCGATTATCCGGGCCTTCTATCGTGGAGCGAACATATAGCCTTTTCAGAACATTTAGTGTACAAGAAAGGCAAAACGATCATAATGACGCACGTAACCATTTATTCATTTGAAATCAGCGTAAGATTCAGTGAAAAGAAATGAGTTTATTGATAGATAATGACAGAGCATGGTTTTCCGGCAAAACTGTAGAGGCTGATACCTGCAACGCTAGATGGATCAAAATCTAGTGTTCGGGTCGCAGCAAAAGTGTCTATCTTATTTGTTATCTTAGATGCATTGAAGCTGGTTGATGTGCTTACAATTGTAATATTCAATATCGCACGAAATATTCTTCATTATAAAAGTGATTCTATTTTTCTGGCTAATTAGAATTAATGAATAAGTAATGCTTGTTGTGCTTAAATTCCCAGCCAAAGTTGAATCATTTTCCATGCCTGCCCTCGTAGTACTTTTTCTTCCCCAAAACCAACACGTTACCAACTTTTCGAACAGGTAAAATCATACTTTATTGATTTCCTCCGCAAATTCGTCCTTCGTTCTGTAAACCATACGGCAGCAGCAGAGGGTGACCGCTCACTCGACCGTATCAATTACCTAAACCCACTCGGGGGGTGACCGAACCTTTCGATCCCAGTGCTGCTCCTTGACATCGTTCAAATAAGAGCGAGTGTGTGTGTGCTCTAGTAACGATTTCAGCAACGCCGTATGCAGTGAATCTGGTGTGGTATGGTAGCGAGCAACCAGCATAGGAACCTCGGCTCGAAAGGTCGTTTATCACCGATCCAGAAAGGGCATCAATCGTGTATTGAACTTTATGTTCCTCCACTTCCAGGGATGGGAATATCGGTCTCCCGCTTAGGGTCCAAGTGTAAAAGTAAGGTGTGGGTTACCCCAAGCCACTAAACCCAAGCACCGAACAGTTTGGATTTCCCAGCATCCATCGTCGTCTAGGACTCTGGTTCAGCCAGAAGCAGCAAGCAGTTGTAAAATCCGGCTGTTCAAGTTTTTATCGCTCGTTCTAGCAGGTTTTTTTTTTCATACTTCACCCACCTCGATTTGCCAACTTTGTAGTGCAGTGGGGCGAGATTCGTTACCGGACCGCCGATGCAATATTTAAAGTCTCCCGAGAGATTCCCGGGAAGAGCGCAGTTCGCCTGTTTACTGCCCTGGATTTTGCTGGAATGTGGCACCTCGGAGTGGTCAAAACTCGCAGAACTAGAAACCTCATTCAGTGGTGCGATTCCACTGTGAAGGAAACAAACGCTTCTGGGGGGAGATGTTTTATTTAGACAAGAGCATTCCTCCTCACCTCAATCTTGGCTCGTCGAAGGAAAGGAAAAAACACACGACTTGGGGCACTTATTTGCCAAAGGCGAAGATTTATTACAGCTTTACGTAACCGACCGACGGACACAGATCGAAGTAGTTTTTCGGTCCAGGTTGCAGCGTCTTCAGTGTCAATCGATTTCGTTTGGATCCATCTACAATCTGAACTGTTTCCAACCCAACTAGGAAGACCAAGAAATAACTCAAGGTGATGTTTTGTAAAAATAGCGTTCTACATCGCATTGGGAACTGAGAAGAGAATCGAAAACATGCTGCAAATTTTCCAGTTTTTTTGCCTTCGTTTCCTCTTAGTTTGCCACCATTTTTTCCGCGAGACAGGAGGAGCAACACCCGAACAAATATTTTCCTGTCCGTTACACAACCACAACAATGCGCACGGACCGGGGGAAAATCAAATAGAACAGGTAAAGATTACACCGCAATTGGGGACCTCGCCTGGCAGCGTCATAAATCAAACACCGAGAGAGAGAGAGAGCGAACCGAGATTTATCAAATTCACTAACAATATTATCCGCAAATATTTGCTCTTCCTGGAATGAATAAAAAATTCTCTAAATCTGGACCGTGGACCGTGGCATCTGCCATCATGATACTCGCTGAGTTTGCAACAGTAGGAAAAAAACGTTGCTGCGGCGTGTGAGAGAGAATGTAAAACGTGTAACAGTGTAACACCCTGCTGACTGACGCGCGCTGCTGGACGACCGAGCCCGGAGAACCCTGTGGGGACAACGGCTTCTGTTTGCCACTCTCCGGTTGGCTGCTGATTGGCTGTCGGGCATATTTTCACTTTTTTTCCGACGCTTCTTGGCTACTTTCCGGCATGCTGACCGAGATCGTAGCCACGGTGGATCCGCGGGTTTGGTGATTGACGTTATGCTAGGCCGAGTGGGTCAGAGGTGAATCCCTACAACAAAGCCACTGTGTGACCCTATTATTGCTACCAGAATGTTGACGGAAATATGTATAAATGTAGAAATGAATCGAGTAACAATGAAAGATGATTTATATGTAAATTTATGATACAAAACGGAACGAGCTCTACAGGTAATTTTCATTTTCTGATCGACATCGTTGTCCTCCATTTGGATAATTCTTGAGGTTCAAGGTTAAATGACGACGAAATCCTGGGAGGATTTCCCCGAGAATCCTAGAAGGACTTCCTCCGGAATCCTGAGAGGACTTCCTTCGGAATACTGAGAGGACTTTCCCCAGGATCCTAAGAAGACTTCCTCCGGAATCCTGGAAGGATTCTCTCCGGAATCCTGGAAGGATTCTCTCCGGAATCCTGGAAGGATTCTCTCCGGAATCCTGGAAGGATTCTCTCCGGAATCCTGGAAGGATTCTCTCCGGAATCCTGGAAGGATTCTCTCCGGAATCCTGGAAGGATTTTCTCCGGAATCCTGGAAGGATTTTCTCCGGAATCCTGGAAGGATGCTCTCCGGAATCCTGGAAGGATTCTCTCCGGAATCCTGGAAGGATTCTCTCCGGAATCCTGGAAGGATTCTCTCCGGAATCCTGGAAGGATTCTCTCCGGAATCCTGGAAGGATTCTCTCCGGAATCCTGGAAGGATTCTCTCCGGAATCCTGGAAGGATTCTCTCCGGAATCCTGGAAGGATTCTCTCCGGAATCCTGGAAGGATTCTCTCCGGAATCCTGAAAGGATTCTCTCCGGAATCCTGAAAGGATTCTCTCCGGAATCCTGGAAGGATTCTCTCCGGAATCCTGGAAGGATTCTCTCCGGAATCCTGGAAGGATTCTCTCCGGAATCCTGGAAGGATTCTCTCCGGAATCCTGGAAGGATTCTCTCCGGAATCCTGGAAGGATTCTCTCCGGAATCCTGGAAGGATTCTCTCCGGAATCCTGGAAGGATTCTCTCCGGAATCCTGGAAGGATTCTCTCCGGAATCCTGGAAGGATTCTCTCCGGAATCCTGGAAGGATTCTCTCCGGAATCCTGGAAGGATTCTCTCCGGAATCCTGGAAGGATTCTCTCCGGAATCCTGGAAGGATTCTCTCCGGAATCCTGGAAGGATTCTCTCCGGAATCCTGGAAGGATTCTCTCCGGAATCCTGGAAGGATTCTCTCCGGAATCCTGGAAGGATTCTCTCCGGAATCCTGGAAGGATTCTCTCCGGAATCCTGCAAGGATTCTCTCCGGAATCCTGCAAGGATTCTCTCCGGAATCCTGCAAGGATTCTCTCCGGAATCCTGCAAGGATTCTCTCCGGAATCCTTCCAGGATGCCTGGTAGAATCCTTTCAGGATTTCTGGTGGAATCCTCCCACGATTCCTTGTGGAATCCTCCCACGATTCCCGAGTTTTTTGGGTCGAATAATTGCAAGAGCGCAATAAAAACAAGAAAAACGTTTTATTACTTTGGCATAATTTATCCTCCAATAGAAACATCAACTTGTAATCCATTCTCTACTCTCAAGTTACATTTGCATAACACGACAGCTTTAAGCAAATACCCTTTCTGTCGTACAAATAGCCTTCAACAGCTTGTTAGACCAGACCTGTGCCATCGCCGGTTTGAATTGAATTTTCGTTAATAAAATTACCGTTATTACCTGTGTAACAATAATAGAGTGAAAATCAACAGTCAAATAAAAATCACGAAACCCACCGGCGAACTTTTCCACGTCGCGCCGCGCGAAGAGAAAGAAGAACTACAGCAATATCATCAAAAAGTAATAGAGACCATCATCAGGCGAGCTCGGTTGGAACATTCCGCGTCCTGGTTTAGTTCCGATGGATATTATTTTTGCTCTGTGCTTTCCTGAAATGGATTTTTTTTTTCGTTTTGGAGCGGCGCAACATGCACCCAACAGGATGTGCCAGGACGATGACGACGACGGACTAGACGACTTTGTGGTATTCGTCCTCGCTGAACCAGGCAGCCTGGTATGTTTACCCAGCGAATTAAAGCCAATCATCTCGCGTGATTTGACTGAATTTGTTACATTTGCATGCAACCTCATGTTGCTCCAGGTCCAATCGGTAGCTGCCTACACCACAGAGCCTGTGAACGGTGGACTGGGCGGATGAGAATCCTTGAGCCACACGGTTCGAAAGAAATATGAATATTAAATTGCTTTGAAGCAATGACTCCGGCATCGACCGAATTGTAACGGGATTGCGGCGCACTTAGCCGAATGTGGATGTGAACACCGACCACCCGAACAGTAAGGTAAAGAAGTGGCACTTTTGCTCATTGAATAAACATTGCCCTCTGTTCGGTGCGAGGAGCAGTTCCATTAGAAACAGTCATATCACATTGTCGAAGCGCCGGAGGTGGAAGATTCCCTGGGGGTGAGCCTTTTTGCTTTCCAGTTGAGGTCCTCCTGGTACGGTCACTTGGGATGAGCACTGGAATGACCACCGTCGTTGGTGGCTGGACGGAGGAAATAATTGCCACTAGTGAATACATCGTCGGGCTATCTCTGCTGACTGACATCCTCATTATTTTGCGGTGGAAGCAGGCGGATGCGGTTGAAAATATTATACCGTAATCCTGGGATAGGAATAGGATAGGAATAGGATAGGAATAGGATAGGAATAGGATAGGAATAGGATAGGAATAGGATAGGAATAGGATAGGAATAGGATAGGAATAGGATAGGAATAGGATAGGAATAGGATAGGAATAGGATAGGAATAGGATAGGAATAGGATAGGAATAGGATAGGAATAGGATAGGAATAGGATAGGAATAGGATAGGAATATGATAGGAATAGGATAGGAATAGGATAGGAATAGGATAGGAATAGGATAGGAATAGGATAGGAATAGGATAGGAATAGGATAGGAATAGGATAGGAATAGGATAGGAATAGGATAGGAATAGGATAGGAATAGGATAGGAATAGGATAGGAATAGGATAGGAATAGGATAGGAATAGGATAGGAATAGGATAGGAATAGGATAGGAATAGGATAGGAATAGGATAGGAATAGGATAGGAATAGGATAGGAATAGGATAGGAATAGGATAGGAATAGGATAGGAATAGGATAGGAATAGGATAGGAATAGGATAGGAATAGGATAGGAATAGGATAGGAATAGGATAGGAATAGGATAGGAATAGGATAGGAATAGGATAGGAATAGGATAGGAATAGGATAGGAATAGGATAGGAATAGGATAGGAATAGGATAGGAATAGGATAGGAATAGGATAGGAATAGGATAGGAATAGGATAGGAATAGGATAGGAATAGGATAGGAATAGGATAGGAATAGGATAGGAATAGGATAGGAATAGGATAGGAATAGGATAGGAATAGGATAGGAATAGGATAGGAATAGGATAGGAATAGGATAGGAATAGGATAGGAATAGGATAGGAATAGGATAGGAATAGGATAGGAATAGGATAGGAATAGGATAGGAATAGGATAGGAATAGGATAGGAATAGGATAGGAATAGGATAGGAATAGGATAGGAATAGGATAGGAATAGGATAGGAATAGGATAGGAATAGGATAGGAATAGGATAGAAATAGGATAGGAATAGGATAGGAATAGGATAGGAATAGGAAAGGAATAGGATAGGAATAGGATAGGAATAGGATAGAAATAGGATAGGAATAGGATAGGAATAGGATAGGAATAGGAAAGGAATAGGATAGGAATAGGATAGGAATAGGATAGGAATAGGATAGGAATAGGATAGGAATAGGATAGAAATAGGATAGGAATAGGATATGAATAGGATAGGAATAGGATAGGAATAGGATAGGAATAGGATAGGAATAGGGTAGGAATAGGATAGGAATAGGATAGGAACATGATAGGAATAGGATAGGAATAGGATAGGAATAGGATAGGAATAGGATAGGAATAGGATAGGAATAGGATAGGAATAGGATAGGAATAGGGTAGGAATAGGATAGGAATAGGATAGGAATAGGATACGAATAGGATAGGAATAGGATAGGAATAGGATAGGAATAGGATAGGAATAGGATAGGAATAGGATAGGAATAGGATAGGAATAGGATAGGAATAGGATAGGAATAGGATAGGAATAGGATAGGAATAGGATAGGAATAGGATAGGAATAGGATAGGAATAGGATAGGAATAGGATAGGAATAGGATAGGAATAGGATAGGAATAGGATAGGAATAGGATAGGAATAGGATAGGAATAGGATAGGAATAGTATAGGAATAGGATGGGAATAGGATAGGAATAGGATAGGAATAGGATAGGAATAGGATAGGGATAGGAAAGGAATAGGATAGGAATAGGATAGGAATAGGATAGAAATAGGATAGGAATAGGATAGGAATAGGATAGAAATAGGATTAGAGTAGTATTGCCAGTTGAGAGATCACCGATGTGCCCAAGTGTGCAGACTTAAGTGGATATCCAACGCTGTGTCTATTTATGTTAAATTGTAGCGTTCAAGACGTGCAAGTAACTTAAATGAAAGCGAATAGTTTTATTCCAATGGTCTCTTTTTTATTTGATTCGCCCCCCCCCCTACCCACTGTGTAACAAACAACAACACTTATGTTTGATACATAGACATACTTCCAACGGGTCTTGGAGGTGCTACACAAACAGCATCCCCCCTTGACTGAGGAAGACGTCACACTGCGCTTGCAATAGTGGGGGCGCGATCCATTCAGGATGGATAAGAGAAAATCACTTCCGCCACGCCACGCCACCAGCACCAGTAGGTAGACGATGCCGATGATGACGACGACGATGAAGGAAAGTGACATTACTCTTAAGGCGAAACGACCCATATGATGGTGGGTGTGGGTTCGTTGGGGACTGGTGCTGTGGTAAGGGGCTGTCCATAAACCACGTGATCATTTTTTTGGGACTTTTCAAACCCCCCCCCCCCCCCCGCGTGGTCATTAGTCCATACAAAAATTTTTATTTGTCCATACAAAATGGTCATCGGCCGAACCCCCCCCCCCCCCCCCCTTCATGACCACGTGGTTTATGGACAGCCCCTAAATGGCGGTAGGAAATAGTGGAGAAAATTGGATGAATGACACACCGGGGTGTGATAGCAGTCGGTGATCGAATCGATCATTAATCATGGATGAGTTTCGCATGCTCTTATGTGCTTGTGGACGGGGTGGGGAGTGGTCTCCGCCGCTCTGATGGATGGTAGCGATTTTCCTAATGGTGATAAAAATCAGTTTCAAGTTAGTGATGGCAGTGGGTTAGATTTCGTGGATGAATGCTTTGTCAATATTATTGCTTCTGCAGTATTTTACAATATTGAGTGGAATTTCTAAAAAAATCTGAATGTGATGACATTTTCAATTATTGAATTGATCAGATGCTAGGCTCGTTATTTTCTAATTTTCCTAAACACAAAGAGCAGAAATAGAGAATAAAGAATGCAACGACTTTAAGAAGTTATCGTTCATTGCAGTATGTAATATAGAAGTGAGTAGTTGTAGGAGTTGCCTTCGGTAGGAGTTGCTTGATTTACCTGTAAAGGTACAACCACTTCTGCTCACCAACAACCCCATCTAAATAACAGTAATTTCACCACTTAATAAACGCACTTGTGACACGCAAAGTAACTTCTCTTCGTCGAGACTCTTTCCATGACCAATCTCAAACGGCAATATTTCTCAACATGTTAAATACACTTATCACCTCTTTTACACCTTCCCCTACCACTCAATCAAATAACCCGAGCGCAGCTCCCCCTCCAAGTTTTATTTTTGAAACCCTAAAAGCAGCAATTTTCTACTTCTGCTGATTATCGTTCGTTTTTTCACCGCCGCCGTCGACTCAAGCATCATTTTCCGATCAGCAAAACCAGCGGGGGATAGTTCGGTCCAACTTAAACACGGTGCAGGTGAAAATGAAGCCATTGATGGCCATTTGCAAAAAGAAAAGACGTTCAAACCAACGACCGAACAACCAAACACCCACATTTATCCACCAGGAAGAAGAAAAAAAAACTGGCCAAAAGGGGTCTGCAATTTTCCAATTTTTTTCTTTGAAATGAAGCAATCGAACCGCCGGCTGGAAGCACCAGGTGGTCCCCTCCCCTTTCGCGTCCTAGGTAGTTGCACTCACGCAAATGAGGACCCGAACAAGTGTTAATTTTTCGACCAATTTTCACCCCTTTTTCTTCTCGGGTTGTTGCTGGAGTTCTACATAGGAAAGGTATATCGTCGTCGTATGCGGCCTAGTGTAGGCCGGCAATTATGAACACGAACCGCCACGAGCAGCTTACGTGTGAGCAGGGTAGCGGCCAATTTGATCGCGGGTATCCTGACCAGGGCGATACTTCAGAATTATGGCAATTTTCGAACCACCATCTTCGAACATCATCTTTGTTTGTGTTGGGCTGTGATCTTCCAGTTTCCACAAACAGGGTTTCCATGACACGTGACACTACTCCAAGATAAAGACATTTTTCAACACATTCAAACACATTCGCATCAAGAACTACTACAGCACTAACGTCACTAGCACAAGATCTGCTACTGTCTCTACCTGCAATGATATACTTTCCGCTTGGTTGAGTTTATTGTCAAGCCTAACAATGCTGTCTCCCTATTTGAAAGAGCGTGCATTCGCCTAAGGCTAGTGTCATTCTTCTGCATACATGTCGTCTAAAATCCGAACACTTGAATTTGATCCATCCATTAAACGCGTCTGTTTGATTGGTTTCGCCGGAAAACCTGGAAGAACATGGAAGCCACAGCTTTTCATTTACGATTCATCAATAGTATCAACGATCGAATATCCAAAATCATCAAACACATTAAATACCAGGATATTGTCCCCGCGGTCACTCCATAGCTGTAGGGTCGATTTCGACCGCAGAGCACCGGTATGACCTACGTGGCCGACTCCGAACCCTTGGACCACCCATTGTATAACGTCTGAGCTAGCCACTCTCCAAGTCCACGCGCCACAACCTCTGTAGCTCCAAAACGATATGGGTGACGATGAAACGGCATTCCAAACTCGTCATTACACATCCTCTGGACAAGATTGTCCGGAGTTGTGTCCTTGTCGCATGAGGTAAGCATGTGGTCGTGCATTATGCGAAAATGCGGGTACAACAAAGAAACGTATTCAACCGTTTCCTCTTAACCACCACAAAACGGACATTCTGGAGAATTCGCATGACCGAAACGATTCAGATACTGTCGGAAGCAACCATGACCTGAAATGACCTGAGTCAGGTGGAATGTTACTTCCCCATGATGCCTGTTAACCCAAGTATCTACCCTCGGGATCAACCTGTGGATCCACCTTCCTTTGGTGGAACTGTCCCACGCGCGCTGCCATTTGACTATGGTGGCTATCCTGGCAGTCCTTAGTATGCCTCTTGTGCCGCATTTCGAAGCACTCTATATCTTCTTTGATAAGGATACCGATAGGCACAATTCCTACCAGTGATGACGCGTGCATCGTGTGACATTATACGATACGCGTATTTGACAGAGCGCTTCGAAGTGATAGCCACTGGTCACCACTTGCTACTCCGATCCGAATTTCGTTTGTTCACAACCACTACCTCAGCTTTGTGGTTAGTCAATTCCAGTTTCCAGGAGTTCATCCACTCCTCCACAACTACGATTGAGTAAGCTGCTGTCGTTAATTCCACTTCTTCGATCCATGCACCAGATCTCCAGCCCGAATCTATGACAAAAGGTCGAAAGACATAAGGTCGAAAGACATAAGGTCGAAGGACAAAAGGTCGAAGGACAAAAGGTCGAATGGACAAAAGGTCGAATGGACAAAAGGTCGAATGGACAAAAGGTCGAATGGACAAAAGGTCGAATGGACAAAAGGTCGAATGGGACAGAAGGTCGAATGGACATAAGGTCGAATGGACAAAAGGTCGAATAGAACAAAAGGTATAATTGACAGTAGACAATTTGGAAGACATGATAAAGTGGTCAGTAAAACGACAATTAGCTTATATGCAGCTATTTACTACCGCATTGCAATTCGAAATAGATGCCTAGAATGATAGAAAGTAGAAGCCTTCGTAACGTTTCTGGAACCCTCCGAAACCCCAGAAAACGGCATGTAACGCCTGCGTAACGTTTCTGAAATCCGCCGAAAATGCTCTGGAGCTCTTTGGAATGCCTCCAAAATCCCCCTTAAACCCCCAGAAACCCCATGTAACGCACCTCAGACCTTCCGAAACCCCTGAAAACGCTATGTAACGCTTCCGTAACGTTTGTGAAATCCGCCGAAAATTCTCTGAAGCTCTTTGGAATGCCTCCAAAATCCCCCTTAAACCCCCAGAAACCCCATGTAACGCACCTCAGACCCTCCGAAACCCCCAAAAACGCCATATAACGCCTCCGTAACGTTTGTGAAATCCGCTGAAAAATGCTCTGAAGCTCTTTAGAATGCCTCCAAAATCCTATAATGAAAAAAATGTACTACACGGTTCACGGGCTGGGAGGTATGGCTTTCAATCTTTGGAGGAATAACTTATAAAAGCTTAAGAATCCGTTTTTGAGTTATTCTTGCAAAGACTGAACGCCATACCTCCCAACATAATCATCAGCAGTCGAAATTCGAAGAAATTATTTATACTTATACAGTGTAATTCGTCGGAACTACCTATAAATCCAAGAGTGGATGAATCATCCCGGATAATCACTAATCACAAGTAGTAATTTTTTCTGCAGTAGAGATAGAAAGAACAGCTATTGAATTAAAGAAGGCAAAATTTCTGATTAAATTATAAGTACCTAAATAGTCGATAAATTATTCAGTAACAAAACTTAAAAGAACAGCCTATAAATTTAAGAAGGAAAAATTACTGAACAAAACATCAAACTAAATTGCCATTAAATACTACACCAACTCTCTCTCTTCTTGGCGTAACGTCCTCTTTGGGACAAAGCCTGCTACTCAGCTTAGTGTTCTATGAGCACTTCCACAGTTGTTAACTGAGAGCTTCCTCTGCCAATGACCATTTTGCATGCGTATATCGTGTGGCAGGCACGAAGATACTCTATGCCCAAGGAAGTCAAGGAAATTCCCTTTACGAAAAGATCCTGGACCGACCGGGAATCGAACCCGTCACCCTCAGCATGGTCATGCACCAACACAACTTGAAAGAATAGCCTATAAACAAAAGAAGGAAAAATTTCCTATAGAAATGTCAGTGGCTGAAATACATATGATTACTATAAAAGTACCATAATGTTTCTCTCAATGAGCAAGAACATGAACCATTCGACCTTTTGTCCCATTCGACCTTTTGTCCCATTCGACCTTTTGTCCCATTCGACCTTTTGTCCATTCGACCTTTTGTCTATTCGACCTTTTGTCTCTTCGACCTTTTGTCCCTTCGACCTTTTGTCCATTCGACCTTTTGTCCATTCGACCTTTTGTCCATTCGACCTTTTGTCCATTCGACCTTTTGTCCTTCGACTTTTTGTCCTTCGACCATTTGTCCTTCGACCTTCTGTCCTAAAGCCCTCCAGCCCAATGCTGTCAGCAAAGCCGATGATTGTCACGCCCACCGGGAACTTCAACCGCAACACCTCGTCGTACATAACATTCCATAACACAGGACCTAGGATGGAACCTTGTGGGTCTCCTGAGATTATGTGGAAGCACTTCCGACCCACCTCTGTGTCGTAAGCTAGTAGTCGACTCCGGAAATAACTTCCGAGAATCTTGTACAGGTACCCATACAGGATAGCGTCTTCGGGCGACCTCCGCTTGCGGAAGCCGTATTGGCTACTCGAGAGACGGTGTGCCTTAACATTCTATTGAGGATGATCTTTTCGAGCACCTTCCCCGCTGCGCCGTGTCGATCAAGAACATTGGCCTTCTTGGAAACCTCCCTCGTCCAGACATCTCTACATAGCAGACCTGAACATCTCGGGAGTCTCTGCACTAGCTTATTTTAAAGCCAAATTTAGAACTCCGTCCGGATCTGGGGCCTTACCTACGCTAAGGGACTAGACTATCCCCACAGGTTCCTCATCGGTGACCCTCTCCTCATTGCCAACTCCAATCCCCAGCTGTCCTATGAAAGGAGGCCAAGGGCTAGGATCATGACGCGGAAAAAGCCGCTCGATGATCCCCTTTAAACATATTCGGAGGCTGCTCTGCAGGAGCCATTATACTTCTTGTTTTAGCCATCACAATACAGTAGGGATCACCCCACGGATTCGCATGGGCACTCTGAGAGAGACCCTCAACGCTGGCCTTTTTGCTTACCTTTATCTCAGTTTTTAGCGTGAGCACCACCCACCGTTCATTTCGCTCTTCCTCAGTTTGTGGTCACTGTATCCACCGCTTATCAAAAAGGCAGGAACGGCGCAATTCCGCTGTTGCTTTAGTCCACCAGTAAGCCGGTGGTCTCCCATTTCTAGGGTGGACATGCCTAGCCATGGTCACATCGTTCATATACGAGAGCACTGGTATCAGCGCTCACGGCAGAGTGCTTCCCTAAATCCCTTCATCCCTTCATCGAAGTATGATGATGACATCATACATCATCATCCTGTGAGGGCTTTAGCCTTGGCCTAGGTGCCTCTTTTTTTTTTTTTTGTTATAGTCGATATTGTAACGAACCGCCAGCTGAGTGTAGTCATCGTCTACCCTCCAGTTTGAACAACTTGTTAGACCAGGATGGCACCAAATGTCCCAAATGGAGGATAACGTTCCTCTGGAGCCGGCCTTCTGATAGGCCAGGACTATAGAACGTAACTTCAATAATCAACTGAAGGTATTTTCGGAACCGCCATTAGCCACCCAAGTAACATTTTGATGACCAATTTGTTTTGTAGAGGTTTTGACAACCATCATGAAACCTAATGCCTTTTATTTTGGTTTTATAATGGTTTAAAGAACCTCTTCTAATCTATTTCACTTAAAAACGTTACTTGGGCAGAATGATATCTAGCATAGCTAGTGTTTCTAGAAGGATCTGACCGCACTGGTTCGTAAATCGGCTTCCCCATTCCACGGCCCATTACATTACATTCCAGGGGCATTGAAGGGAGCTTCAAGGGCGAGTTCGAGTGTCTTTACAGGGATTATCAGTGCCATTTATGGAGGTTTCGGAGGGTTGCAAGAGCATTACAGGGAATCCGAGAGGGCTACAGGGGCGTTTTCGGGGGTTTCAGATCGTTGCAGGGGCACTACATGGGAGACACTCAGGTTGCTTTCGGAGGCATTTAAGGGAGTTGCAGAGTATTTTCAGGGAGTTCCAGAGTCGTTACAAGGGCTTTCAATGGCACTATGTGGAGTTTTGGAATGATTCAGGAGCATTTCAGGGTATTTAAGTTTCAACTTGTTTTCAGCGATGTCATACGAAGTTTCAGGATATTCTGAGGGTTTCAAGAACATTGATGGCCTCTCTGAAATGCCCTTCAGCCGCATGAAATGTGCCTGAGCTCCCTTTTAACATCCCTTAAAATCTCTTGAAAGCCCATTTAATGCTCTCAAATCTCAAAACTCTCCGAACTCTTTGAAATGCCTCCAAAACCCCAAGAACCTCCAGTAACTCTCCTGAAGCCCCCTCTTACTAACAAAAGCGTCCTGAAGTACCTCCAGAAACCTTCTGAAACTTATCCTGAAGCCCTATAAATTCCGCACTCATTGAAATGCCTCCCCAGCTGCCGTTGCTCATAGTGCCATCCAATAAACCTTTTCATTTGACAAGTCCGTGTATTCCAATGTTTACAACGGCTGAACAAATGCGCATTCGCTGAACTGTTATTTTCTTAGGGGAACTGTCAAAGTTGAGGGTCTTTCAGCCGGTTTTTAACGTACGTCTTCTGATTAGGCCTATTTACGTCCACCGCTATTTCTCTAATACATACAGTCGAGTCTCTTACTAACCGAATTCCTATTAAACGGACTCCTACACTGATAAAAATAATGAGATTTACACGTCATGTAAACTTCATTTTAGTCATGTAAACTTATTGTTATGATGGTTTATCTTATATATCATGTAAATTTGTGCTATATGTCATGTAAACAATCAGAGTCATGCTGAATTACATGACACATGATACTTCATGACTTTTACATGATATGTCATGTAAACTTCTGTGATATCCCAGGCTCCAATTATGTGCATCATATGTCACAGAATTTTACACTCTTTTTTTCGATCTGTGTAGTAAACATACTCCTACCTAACAGGGGCGAGCGTAATAGGATACTACGAGCTTAAGCTGTGTGTTAAGAGATAGTACAATACTTTCTTTGGAAAAGTGTTAGGACTTGAAAAGATCTACCATTTAGACTTTTGGTTCACATGATTAGTTGGTAACTTGGTCGCCAGAGGCGCCATCAACAGTTTGGTGGTCAAGCAAACGATACGATATGCGACAGCTCAAGACCCTGATAATTTGGAAGGATAGTGTCTTCGGAAAAGTTGTTGGGTACGCCAATAACTTAAAAATGATGAGTTGTGAAGTTCTAAATTCCTCCACTGGGTGGCGCTAGTGAGCATGTACATGTTTAAAACCTCATAACTCAGAATCCCGATAACTTAGAAAGATGGTGTCTTCGACAAAGTTTATCAGTATGACAGAGACTTACATAAAACGGGACACTCGGTTCGAAATTCCTCCACTGGGCGGCGCTAGTGAACTTGCAAATTTTATAAATTTCATAGCTCAGAATCCTGACAACTTAGAAAGTTGATATCTTCGGCAAAGCTGATCAGTATGACAGAGACTTACATACAACGGGACACTTGGGTTGGAATTCTGCCACTAGGTGGCGCTAGTGAAGATGCAAATTTTAGAAATCTCATGGTTAGAATCCTGACAACTTAGAAAGATGGTATCTTCGGCAATTAAGTATCTTACAAATAATTCAATTGATTTTTGTAAGCCCATCAACTTATTTCATGCCCATACTACACACATAAAATGCGGATGATCGGATGCCAGGTAGCTTAAAAATCGTGTTAGACTCAAAGTGTGTAGTATCGTGTTTAATGATTTCAAACTGTACTAGCATCTAGAGTAGCATTATTTACTGCATTTTCTCATGTATAATATACTGGTACTGAATAGCGCTCCTTCTTTTTATTTAGTAATGAGTTGGGGATACATAAATAGATTCAATTTTTTACTTAAATAAAGCTCATGCTTTTCCATTGAAGGTTACCTCGAAATATATACAGCATTATCGAAAAAAAAACTATTAGATCGTTAGGTCGAAAACGTTATAAGGTCGAATAGGTATGGACCGAAATTGTTGTTAGGTTAAAAAGGTCGAGAGGACGATATCCTTTGGCCGCAAAGGTCATTATGCCTATTTGGTCATCAGGCTAAATCGGTGATCAGGTCGAAATGGTTGTTATGACTTATACCAGAGAGACGACAACCCAAAAAAGTCGGAATATCCTCTATAAAGTGGCATCCACCGAGAAAACGGCAAAGCTTTTGTGTTTTCTTCGAGTTTTATTTTTTATTTTATTTTTTTATCTGTATTAACGAGATTTTTAGCCCTAGGCTAGTTCATCTCGGGACCCACGCTTTACTTCCCTTCCGAAGGAAGAACCCACATTTTGTGGGTTTGTCGGGAGTGGGATTCGATCCCAGGTCCTCGGCGTGATAGTCACACCAGGTCCGCTCCACATCGAGTTTTATTGTTTTTTATGGGCTTTTTTGGTACAACTCCGCTTGATAATCGCCACCTCGAACTTAGAGATGATTCATTCGAGTAGGTTATAAGGCCGAATAGATGATTAGGCCAAATGGATAATCAGGAGTTGGTCGAGTAGATCATGAGGCCGGATAGGTCATTAGGCCGAATGTGCCATAAGGTCAGATGGGCCAGATAGGTCATTATGCTGAATGGGTCATTAGGGCGAATAGGTCTAATAAGCCGAAAAGGTTATGTGTCTGTATATGTAAATCATTGGACCGGTAAGGTCATTTGGCTGAATATACTATCAAGCCGAACAGGTCATTAGGACGAACAGGTCATTACACTGAATGGATCGTAAGGCCGAATAGGTTGTTAGGCCGAACAGGTCATTAGGTTGATTAAGTAATTGGGCCGAATAGGACATTAGCCGGGAAGATCATAAGATCGAATAGAGTGCTAAGTCCAATAGACCATTAGACTGAATAGGCCATTAGGCCGAATAGGTCATTAGGCCGGAAATGTATTTTTTATCTGGCCAAATAGGTCTTTAATGGCCTATTTGATCTTATAACTTATGTTCATGGCTGTGAGCAGGACTTCATCCCTGGATGTAGCTTAAGCAGCTTCTTAAACTCCTCACAAACCTCCCCCCCCCCTCCCCTTTAACTACTTTGCAGTTACAGAACCTGTGAATGGAGAGGTGTATAGTCTCTCACGAATCTTGGAGTCAATAGGATCACAAAATTAGGGAAACAGACAGTACAGCCTGTCTTCTCAAGGCTATTATACATTTATGTAATAAGCCAACTTTTTAATCTGTATCAGTGTTTAAAATGTAAAGTGTCACGTTGAATGAAATGACCGAATCATCTGCCAACCGGACTCTATGAGGACAAAGAATGAAAACCCTCCCATCTCAATCTACCCAAAAAAAAAACACTCGTCAGCTGGCTTAAGATGACTGTGTTGCAGTTTGGACTAAGCCCCTACAACTTATTCTGCCTAGTGACCTATTCGGTCTAAAAACCTATTCGATCTAATGATTTATACGGTCTGCCAGAAGACCACAGAGGGAAGTGGGGGCTGGGAGTTTGCGTCCTACGTGCCACTTGGAGATTTTACGGAGAGTCATGTGGAGTTTCAGAGAGCTTTTAAGGGGGCTTCATGAGAGGGGGGGGGGGGTTCAGGGACGTTTTGGGGGGATTTGGAGGGTTTTAGGTACGTAACATGAGGTCTGAGAGGGTTTTAGACGGTTTCTGGAGGCATTTCAAGAAGTTTCAGAGGATTTTTCAGGGAGTTCCGGAGGCGTTACAGGATCGTTTTAGGGAATTTCGCAAGGAGTTACAAGCGTTTTCGGAGTTTCAGAGTGTCTCAGGTGCGTTATATGGGGTCCGAGGGGTTCTCTTTTGTAATTTATGAAGTTTCAGATGGGTTTCAGCAAGTTTTCGCAAGGCGCTACTGGGAAGTTTCCGGGATCTTGGAGGGTCTCAGGTGGTCCGAGGGGGTTTCAGGGAGTTTTCAATGATATTTCAGGAAGTTTCAGAGTATTTTCAGCGCGTTTTCGCGAGGGGTTATAGACATTTCATGGACACGATGGTGTTTCAGGTCCTATTTTTTAACAAACATTGAACTCACCACTTGAAAGCAAATAGTTGCATGGGGCTGTTCAAACCTGTATTTAATTCAAACACACAAGTTTTTCGACAACTTGTGCTCTAAAAAAAATCTACGGAACCTTAAATAGTCCAAACCAGGATGGGTTGAGGGGGCTTGAACATGCCCTAAATTGACCTTATCTCAACTCTCTAATCCTTTCCCATTACCAAACTTATCCCTAATCTTAAGTACTTAAACTATTCTGGACTCAAATTCCATTTAGGTAACGTTATCTAAAATGAAGGACCTAGATGGAACACTTAAATGGGTTTTAGTGTAAACCTTTACAGATCAATATTTAAATACTTTGACATCCATGCACACAACAGAAACACGTAATCGATGAACAAATGGATTATTGCACGAATTTATGCTGGCCTGCTTACTCTCACACGAAGTTTGATGTTTGAGCGGTGTCGGCACCGCTCAAACGTCAAATTTTCTGTGAGAGTAAGCAGGCCAGCATAAATTCGTGCAGTGGACTATTGAGATTTGAATTGCGAAAAGAAATCCACGTGCTCCGGCGGGAATGGAACCCCCGACTCTCAATTCGCTGGACGGTCGCTTCTTTCTTCCAAGCTACTGAGCCATTTCACCATCTCCGCCCCTGAAGGCGCAAAACTGAACTCGATTCCAGTAACGTTTGACTCGTTGCACGAAAAACTATGACAACTATGAAAGTGACCATTTAGAGTGTCACAGTAGAATATAAAACGCCTAGTGTCGCAAGGCGACGAAGTGGTAAGGAGGATTCAAAGTTCAGAAAAAAATGGCCACGTGGTTTATGAACAGCCCCTTCCCAGAGAGACACACTGCATCTTCAATGTGATTTTTTTTATTCAAACGTTATTCTCAAACTTCAATTTTAATATTTTTTCTGGTCGGGAAATGTGCGTCCGCCCACTTACGCCAGGAAGGAGTACGCGATTACATACATATACTCCTGCCTGATGGGTTTGATTGTGGCTTCATGAACCCATTTCATGATGAGGTTAAATAAATTACGGTACGATGTAATGTTGCAATTTAGCCCGCGGCGTACCTCCAAGGTGGTTTGAGCAAAGGCTTTTTTTCAGCCACGATACGTACCACCGAATGCAAAAATGGCTGCACATGATGTACTGTGCATGAACGAGAAATTTCACCGCCCTGATCCAAAACGATTCCTGAAGAAAAAAAAAAACCTGCATCATCGCAGATCAATTACGAAGCGTCGAACTCAACACCCGTGTAATTGATGTTTCCGGCGAAGGTGCAGCAAAAAAAACCGTTCCAAAATCAAAGACAAACCCAAACAGCGGACGACGACGACGACGTGAAATGCTTGAGGTTATTAAGACTTTCCATCCCTTTGACTGTGCTCACTCGCTCGCTCACTGCGGAATGGTCCATCGTAGTCGGCGTTGTTGGTTGACTAGCTTGTCACCGTCAACGCTTGCTCCGTTTCAACGCCAATGTCCCTCCACGCTAGCCTACTAGAACCCTTCCCAGTTCGGGAGAAGAAAAAAATTGTATCCTGTCGTAGTGTGCCATGTGGAGTGTCAAAGCATGCCAAAAGGCTCAACTTGTCTTCTCTGGCCTCGGCTTTCAGTGTTGCTGTCTGAATGTAAATTTTTCCGCTCTCTATTTGGCACCGCCACCGTCGGAGAAGCAAAAAAAAACTGTATCAGACGGAAGAAAAGCGTTCGGTTGTTGTTATTAATGACCCGTCTATGTAAATATTTCGCCATGCTTCGAGCGGCGAGAGGTAGGATTTTCTGCACATTCCTTTTAATCTTTCATGGTCGCTTTTCGACTGGCTGCTCTTGTCGTGTTGGTTGCTTTGAAATTTGCCTCTTCCGAAAAGGCTAGGCTAGACTCTGTCTGGTTCGGTATCGACACAACAAGTGTGACCGGGTTGGCGGCCAACCGTTATCGTTATCGACGACGACGACGACTACGGCAGACAGAATCCCTTCGGCGTGTACAGCTTCCTTTCCGACTCGGCTGGTAATGTCCTTGAATGTGGCAGGCAGGGTTGAAAAACGGGAAGCACGAAAACGTGTTTCAATCCTTGATTTTCGCAACTTTCCCCTCCCTCTTGAGCAGAGAGCTTTGATTTCGAGACAAATTAGGAATATATTTCAAGTGGGTCTGATTTTTTTTTCTGTGTGCCCTTCGACTCGATGACAGCGGGAAGTCGGCGGTTTGAGTGGACGGTATCGATCTAATTTCCTTAAAGGTGGATGAGATTCCGATGGAATCGGTAAAATTCAGGAAGATTTCTAGGAATTTATTCAAAAATCACTCGAAGGATTCCTCCTGATGCTTCTCTTGAGATTTTATTAGATAATGTTCCATAGTTTCGTCAAGGTATTTCGGCAGATATTCTTTCAAAAAACAAAATCAGTGACTTGTAAATATTCTTCAAGGATACCTTCAAAACTTCCTTCAAAAATTCTTCATGCTTCTATTTCTCAATTGTACTTTTGTTACACATGTTTTTCCTGGGTTTCTTCTGGAAAATTTTCAATGGATTTCTTTTGTAATTTCCCAGAGTGTCCTTCAGAAATCCTCATAGATGTTTCTGAAAAAAATATCTTTAAGAATTACTTTAAAACCCATTGATTCCTTTAAGATTTTCTACACAGATTCCTTTAGCAAGCCCTTCAGGGATTTCTTCTGAAATGCCTCTGAGAATTCCTTCAAAAATTCCCTAGATATTTTTTTAAGACTTCTTTAGTGATTTAATCAAAATTTACGCTGTGATATCGCTTAGAAATGTTAACTAGAAATCCTCGTAAATAACTCCTGAAAACCATAAATTTGGCATTTGAGGAAAATTTGAATTTCCACAGAGTTTTTTTCATGAATCCTCCTAGGGATTTTGTTTTAGAAAATCTTCAGAAGAAAAACTTGAGAAAAAACCTTTTGTAAAGTTATTGGAAAATTTTGGTGAAACCATTTGAAATTTAGATTGGTAATATACATCGTTCTAGTAAAGTAAAAAAATCGGAGATGAACCAGCCTCGGGCTGAAAATCTCCCTAATAAAGCTAGTAATAATAATAACGTAAAAAAAATACTGTACGATGTTTTAAGGAATTCACGCAACATCAACAATTTCAAGAATTTCAGTGTGAGTTTCCCAAAGGTATTTTAAATTTATTCCTTTTCTACAAGTTTAACTACGAACTCATTTTGTATTTCAAGAATCTGACTTAGATCACCACAATTATTAGAAATGACAATTAAGATTCCATAATCTGAATTGTCATTTCTAATAATTGTGCTGGTCTAAGTGAGATTCTTGAAATACAAAATGTGTTTGTACTTATACTCATATAAGAGAAATAAATTTAAAATATTTTTGGGTGACTCCCACTGAAATTCATACAGTGAATTTTAGAAATTTTGCAAATTACCAATGTCTAATTGTTCTAGGGCACCAATGTGATTGCTTGCCAAGGGTGCTATGAGACTTATAGAATATTCTTTGGGTGATTCTACAAAGAATTTCATCAAGCACTTTTTTCTAAGTATTCCATTAGAAATTTCTTCAGTTTTTTTAAAAAGAATTTCTTTAAAAAAATTCAAGCATTTCTCCAGGAGTTCTGCCAAAGAATTCTAAAGAAAATTTACCCATAACTTCTTTAAGAACTCTACCAATGATTTCTTCAGGGATTTTTTTCGAGATTATTTTAAGTTTCTCCACGAAACTGTTAAGATATTTTTTTTTTCAAAATATCATAAAGTTTTTTTCAAGTATTTTTCAAAAACTTTCACCAAGAATTTTATCAGGAATTTCTTTAAGGGTACAGCATGAAGTTCTTCTAAGGATCTAAAGATATTTTTTCCGAGAAATGTATCAAAAAATCCTTCTAGATTACTAGATCCACTATTTCATCAAGTTAAGAAAAAAAAAACTCCTTCAAAAATTGCTATGGGGCTGTTCATGAACCGCTTAAACCAAATTTTGGCCATCTCAGACCCTCTTCACCCTCGTAGACTTTTGTCTATGAAAATTTTGAAATTTGTATGAGGCGAAAGCTGTGGAGACACGCTTCCTTCCCCTTAAAGTATACGTTGTTCTTAAACGGCCCCTTCACCGTTTTCTTCGAGAAATCTTTCAGAATGCTTCCATGAAATTGAAAGGATGTCATAATGTAGCATTCCGTTTGGGGTACTTGCAAGGGTTCAATCAATTACTTGTCACTATTCGTCCAAGGTTCCATTCATGTAATATTTCAGTTATTCCTCTAAAGATTTTGCCAAGAAAAATTAACATATGATTTATCGTGAAAAATCTTGAAAGATTTCTCAAGAAATACAAGTAAAATATCTCAAATAATTGCTTTGGAAACTTCATCACGGATTCTTACAAAAAAAAATCTGTCAAAACACCTCTAGAGGAAGCGTGGTCGTTCTAGAATTTCTTCAGAAAATTATTTTTGGTGCTTTTTAGAAGATCCTGCTTATATCATTTAAGTATTTATATCTTACAAAAAGTTCTTGCAGGGTTCCTTTAAAAATAATCTTCAAAATTCGCCTGCATTAAAAAAAAAATCTCTCGAAAATTCCTTCAGGAATTTCTACAAAGAGTTCTTGAAAATAATGTTGCAAGAAAATCCTGTTTCAATTTCTACACGAACTCTTGCAGAATTCTACTAGGTCTCTTTTAAAACATTTTCTCAGATTGCATCAAGCATGAATCTTATTTTTTTTTAATTTATTTAATGAATTCCCCATGAATTCCTTCAAGGATTAATCTAAGAGTTCCTGCAAAGGTATCTTTTTTCCAATGATTCCTTCAGGTGTGCCTAGAAGGTTTTTTTTAGAATTTTTTTCAAAGATTCCTCAAACGATTTCTTAATGGTCATTTCATACTTCCTTTAATAAATTCGTTAAGAGACTTCCGCAATGATTTTATCAAGTTTTTTTTTCAATTATTCAGGAAATTTTTCAAGGTTTTTTTTTTAAGAATTTCTCTACGGAAATTTTGAAGAATTTTTCCAATGACTCCCCAAGAGTCTATACAAGAATTTTTCAAAGGATTTCTTGAAGCATTTCCTAAAAAATGTCCCAATTGATTTCTTCAGGACAAGGATTCAACCAGAAGCATATTCAAAGATATTTTAGAAAAATCTTCCAAGAATTCCTTTTCCATTTTCCATAAGGGTTTTCTCCAAAGATTTCTTAAGGCATTCCTCCATGTGTTTCTAAAGACGTCTAATTCTTGCAAGGATGCTATCAAGTATTTGTCCAGAGAATTTCTTCAAATATTCCTTCAAAGATTCCCCCAATGATTTTTCTTTTGATTTATCTAGCATTTTCTCCAAATATTTCTTAAGAACTTCCTCCAGTAGAGTTTAAAAATTTCCTCTAAGCATTCTTCTGGAATGTAATATTAATTTTGTTGACTGATTTTTTTTTGGTACTTAAAATGGTGTCGGATATCAGTCACAGAAATAGGCGTCGATACTTTTATTTCATCACCGACGTTTTGATCCTCAGGTTTGCAAATGATCAAGGCTCAAAGTTCAGCAACTTGTGAAGTGCCATATTTGCACAGGAGTGTGTCGGGGTTTTGGTGGAATGGCCTCATTAACAAATATGTATCATTGTCATATTAATGGCAAATTAATTAATTATTGGAGATTTACACAATGTTCTACGTCCGGGATTTTTTTCATTGGATGTTTGGATGTTTCACCCTCTCTTTTACAGTGAAACATCCGAAAAGGCTCGAAGTTCAACAATACTAGACGTCGAATAATTTCTGCCAGAATTTTTCATGAATTTTATCACGAATTTTTCAAAAAAATTCTCTAGTTGTTCTTAAAAATCAATCTGAAGTTTCTCCAATCATTTTTCCGAAATTTGTCAGGAATCCCTTTAGGAACCCATATAAGGACTTTATCAAGTGTTCAGCAAACATTCTTTCCATCATTTGATCAATGGTTGCTTCAGGAATTTTGCCAAAGATCTCGTTGGTAAATTTACCAAAGATTGGTTAAGAAACTCTACCGAAGATTTTAATTTAAGGCATTGCTTGAAAGATTCTTCACAGAGTTCCTCTGAGATTAACATAAGAAAATCATTCAAAAATTTCGTATCAATTAAAAAAAAATAAAAGAAAATTTCAAGAATAGTTTTATGCTCAGATTTTTTTCAAAAAAGCTTCATAAATTCTTCCTAGTGAAATTTCCTCAAGGGTTTTCGTAGGAAATCCTTCAATGATTCCATCAAAAATTTCTCCAAAGATGCTTCCCTGATTTTTTTTTCAAACAGATGAGATCAAAAGATTCTTTCAATAACTAGTGCAAGGATTTCTTTGAAAATTTCTGCAAGATTCCCACAGAAATTCTTCCGTTGATTCCTTTCTCAGTTTTACTAGCTATTCCTCCGTACTTTCTCAAAGAAATATTTTAGAAGATCCAGCATGATTCACCTCAGAAATTCGTCCATGAATTCATTTATAAATCGTTCAATTTATCCGAATGTTCTTGTGTAGAATCTTGCATTGATTACTTCTGAATAGCTCCATGGATTCCTCCAGAAATTGCTGCAGGAAAGAAACTTCTTGAAAGTTTAGTTAGGAAATTCTTCCAAGGATTTTTAGAGAATTTTCTTAACGGCAACCTTCAGATACTCTTTTAAGAATTTCTTCAAGTTTTTTTTATGAAGTTTTTCGTGGACTTCTTATGATACTTCATCAGGTATTACTTCAGAAATTTTTCTGGAAACCCTTCGAGGGAATCTTTCAGAAATTATTCCAACTATAATTTCTCATAGTGTTCCTACAGTTATTTTTAAGCAGTACGTTAAGTTTTTTTTTCAATAATTAATCTAAATATATTCTCAGCTATTTCTTCAAGAATATCTCTAGCCTATATAAATTTATCCAAAGGTTGTTGATTTAAACCAGACATTTCTCCAGAAGAATTTCGTAGGAATTTCTACAGGAATTCCTTAAGACATTTCTCGGAAGATTTCTATAGGAATCTTCAGAGAAATTTTTCAAAAATAGATCAACAGTTTCTTCAGAAATAATTTCGGAAAATCAAGTACAAAAAATATGTAAAAAGATTACTCTAGCAATACTTATATATATACCTCATTGAATTCTTCTGGGAAGTTCACCTAAGAAGTTTCTCGAACAATTTCTAAATAAACATCTTCTGGGGTTCTTTCAGGTATTTCCCTGGGATAACTTCAGATTTTCTCCAAGGAAATCTCTCAGGAATTCCCCTACGGATTTCTACCGGGTTTTCTTTAGAAACATCCACAGAAATATGTATCTCTAGCGATTCCTTCTGGATTTCTTTGGAAATTTCAGCGAAGGATTTCTGCATGAATTCTTCCAGGATTTTTTTTTCAAAGAACCTCTTCAAAAAAAGCCTTCACAAAATCCCCCAGTGATTTGCCGGAAATTCCTCCAAGGTTTCTTCTAGAAGCTCCTATAAGGTTTTGTTTAGAAATCGCTCCTGTGATTCTGTCAAAAATATCTTTTAGGATTCTTTCAGAGCAGAGCTACAATTCAAATTCAATTCAATTCGACAGTATCTTATGAATGAGATACTTTGAACTAGAAACGACCGCCATTGAATTTCGTCTGGACAATAGTAACTGAGACTCATAACTTGCAGCACTATTTCAGAGATTCCTTCAGGAGTCCTTTAAAATAATCTTTCCATTTTTTTCAGAATTTCTTCCAATAACTTGTGTAATAATACTTGTGTAATTAACAGGAGGATTTTTTCAAAAAATACTTAGAGGGAAGCAGAAGAATGTCATGAGAATTTCTTTCAAGATTTTCTTTAGCAATTTTCACAAGGATTTGTTTTTAAATTGCTCATCTGTCAGAAATGTCACCTAGATTTTTTTCAGAGATTCCTGCCGAAATTCTTTCAAGCGTTCTTCCAATCACTTCCCTCAGATTTTTTTCCGAAAATTACACAATTATGGAAGGGATTCTTCAAGAAATCTTTGAAGGAATACCTGAAGAAATCTTTGGAGAATTTTCTCAAAACAATCCTGAAAATATTCTTAAAGATACCTCTGGAAATTCACAAAAAGAATTTTTGAAAAAGTTCCAGGGGAATTCTTGGGCAAAATCCCGTTACCAAATTTCCTAAAAAATTCTCCAGGACACCTTGACGCAACTCTGGAAATAATTTTAAACGAATTTCATGAGAAACTGGTGATGAATTGTTTTCCACGGAAAATCCCTATAGATATTCTTTTTTTTTAATGTATGAAGGGACTTCTATCGAACATCCATCATAAATTTCAGGACGAATCACTGGAGTATTTTCTAAAGAAATCCAGGGAAGAAAAATTTCTGAAGGAATAAGTGGACAAAAATCCCTGAAGTAATGCATGGTGTATTTCTGAAGGAAACTCTGCAAAAATTTTAGGAAAAATATGTTTTGAGGGAGTTTTCAAAGGCATCACTGAACAAATAACTGAAAAAATAAATGACTTTTTTATGGATTATCTGAAGGAATACCTGGAAGAACTGGAAAACTTGAAGGAATCACTGAAGAAATTACCAAAGGAATTGATTGTTTTTCTTTTAATAATTCTCCTAATGCAGCGCTGTTGAACGCTCTGCTGGTGTCCTTAAAAGAATTTCTTCAAATATGCAAAGGAATTAATCCTAGAGTATTTTCTGAAGGAATTCCTAAAACGATCGCCGGAAAAGTTCTGAGAAAACATTGAAAAATGTCAGGATAAATCCTACGTAGAATTCATAAAGTATTCCTCGGAGCTTTAAAAACTCCCAAAGCTTGGAGATGAACCTGCCTCGGGCTGAAAATCTCCCCAATAACTCCCGAAGAAATTCTTGAAAAGAACTTTTAAAGAAGTTTCTGCAGGGATCCGTGCAGGAATTCCTATAGATTTCCTTAGAAAAAACTGATGCAGTCATACCTGAAGTCATACCTGGAATTTCAACAAGAGTTTGTGGTAGATTTCCCGAAAAAAATATCAGAAGAAATCCTTGAAGAAGTTTCTGCAAGAATCTCCGAAGGAATCTCCAACGGAACCCCTGTTGAAAACTCGATGGGAATTCTGCTAGAATATCTAGATGAATATGCGAAGAAAAATCTGATGGAATAGCATTTTGAGAAGAAATCTTATCGTGTACAAAGTTCGATACATAAGAGTTTGATTTGGTTTCTATTTTACTGTGAATTTTTATAATTTCGACCAATTCTTGAATAGTTTCCCATCAGAACTTTTCGATCGATTTTGCAGCAGCATCGTTAAAGTTGCACCGAATTCCAGCCTGGCGGAAAGCTCCTTTGATTTGCATCTTTTCGCCCGGGAAAACCGCCACGCCAAGACGTTGTTGGAACAAATGGTCTGGTTCAGTCACCAAACGTAAAATAATGATGTCTCTCGCCAAAATAGACGTTCAATTTATTCTTCAAGCAGCGCGGGCGGCAGCGGGCGGCAACGTTTGTGCGGAAGAAAAATACTGTTTCCTTACCGTCCGTGTGCCACGGTGGATGTATGTTTTTCGAGAAAACCAAAGGAGAACCCTGGAAGAACCATATCATTATCGTGTACACCTCTCTGAACGTCATCGTTGGACCACCGGAGGGAATGGCGGGAAAAGCAGGAAAAGGGTCGGTTATTTCCACCTCATTTAAACCTCACAAATGTGCTGTGCAACTGTGTACCACTCGGGCCAGCTCCGACCGAAGACCATTGACCATTTCTCGTTTTCTTGAGTTTTCTTTCCGCACAGTCGGTGGAAAGGAAAAACTCCGGTCGGAAGTACGGCGGCGTAGAGTTATTGTTTTCACAGGTTGAATCCTGAGGGGAAGGAAACGCAGTAGGTAGGATGTCGTTTTTGCTCATTCAATTCGAGTCTTCAATCAGGATTTTTTGCTGCGCCCATCCTTCCTTGGCTGCCATTACGATGAGCTGATGGAGGAAAAGTTTTGCACAAAAGGAAGGAGGGAGCAAAGTTTTTTCTTCACTTTTAATGAATATTAATGGAGTTGAAGTGTAGCCCCTGTGGAATGGTGGACGGTAGAAATCGTGGTTTTCACCTTGTCTTAGCCCCGAAGAAGTAGTAATGGAAATCGGGTTGGGAGCCTGGGACGACGGTCAACCAACAACCACCAAGGTGCAGCAGGGCTCGAAGGAGACAACTTTTTTGTCCTCTCCTCCTCGGGCTAATATATTCCATTTTGCCCAGTTTGGTACACGTTCATAACTCAGTAGGGCGATGCAGTGTGCTGCAGTTGACGTTTGGACGTGATGTCCTGCTTCCGGGGCCAAAGTTTAGCCCTCACCCGGTGATGATGATGAATGGGCACGTGGTCTGGAGTAGCTTTTACGAGGGACAGTGGGGTCATTCACTTATGAGCACATCAATGAGTAGGGGTTTGCACAATTCCTCTATAAGCCTATTGTTTATTGAAATTGAAGATGATCTAATCGTTACCTCTAAAAAATGTCATTCTTGGAAAAGTGAAGCCTTCAGTAGATTCCTATTCTTCTAAGTGAAGTCGTTTACATCAATTGTTTGTCATATATAAGTGCATTGTTATTCAAAATAAGATCCCACCAACTCAGGGGTGAAACTAACTGTCTTAAATATGTTCATTGCAATATTATACACGTATTGAATCAGAATTTTACAAATGTATTTTGAACATGAAAATTTAAACTTTACAAATGTTCATGTTTGCTACGATTAGGGGGAGTTATCGTCCTAAACCACCTCCTTGGGCACGGGTTTGCTTCCAACAATCTATGACATTTTCTCTATACATATAATGCAAATCATAAATTATAAGTAATGAGAATCTTGAACAATGATTGTTCCCTTTGATCAGATATGTTTAAAATTCATTGTTGCATCACGCTTGGATGCGCTATTACACACTTTAACTGTTCTAACACATTAAGTCACACTGTGCTAGCTAGTTTAACAAAACAATAACGCCAGCCTTTCTTTTTTTCATTACAGGTATGTCCGAGTCAGCTAGAAAACGTGATATTTAAAGTCCGTTGTCCAGTACATTTGTGAAAGAATAAAGCGGTATAGTATGAAATAACCACTTGCACAAATCATGTAAGGAGTTGCAGAGATGAGTGCATACATTGCCATTGAAGATTTCATTACTATCTACACTTACATAGACCCACTCATCTTCACGCACCTGGCCAATCCCTGTCCTGTCATCAACTTAGAAAGCGTCCCGAACCAAAGCAAAAATTAAAAACATATAAGAATTTATAATAATGTAGTTAACAAATAATTATTCGGAACGATCTCACCGAGATCCATCTCGTCGGAAGATCGTACATACGCCTCGATGTCTTTCCATTTCTGTGCCATTTCATTTATTCGTGGCAATAAATCAGCCAACTGCGTTAAACATTTTCAGCACTATTCCCTCAATGTTTACATTCCAAACCGAAAACAGAACTGTCGAGGGGGGCGGACCTTAAGAAACTGCCGAAACAAAAGAACTCACAGTGGACCGGACCTGGTGTGATGGTTAGAACACTTGACTATCACGCCGAGGACCTGGGATCGAATCCCGCTCCCGACAAACTCACAAAATGTGAGTTCTTCCTTCGGAAGGAAAGTGAAGCGTGGGTCGCGAGATGAACTAGCCTAGGGCTAAAAATCTCGTTAATACAGATATAAAAAGGAACTGTCGAACGTACAAGCCGTACACATGCTCACTATAACCTTTTCGCGCCGAACAACAAACTCCCTACAAGCAGCCTCCCGAATCTTGTTGCGTACATGCTCAGTGTTCACATTTTGTGCAAAAAAAAAATGTCGGCTTTGAATCTGCCGAGTTTGGCCACACATGCGATGGCCACAAACTCTCGTCAAGAAATCTTCCGAATCTAGCAACACATATGCTCACCGTTTACTTATTGTGCTGAACAACGAACAATCGGCAAGGAATCGTCCGAATCTAGCCGCGCACACACTCACTATTTACCTACTTGTTTACGCCAAACAACAAACTTCCGGCACGAAACAATCCGAATGTTGACGAGCTTGCGCTCACTGTTTATATTGTGTGGCGAATTACACATTCCCAGTAAGTAATCATCCGAATCTAGCAGCGCACAGGCTCACTGTTTACTTTTTGCGCTGAACAACAGCCTCCTGCAAGAGTAAATATGTATCAAGCCGCGAACGCACTCACTGTTCACATTAAGTTCTGAAGAAGAAGAAGTCTGTCAAGAATAAAGCGGCGAGTCCTTAGGTCTTCCTCAACTACAAGCCATTCTGTGAGTATATCAACACTGTTCGTTTGCCAGAGAGATACGTGCTCGTGTCTTTTGACGTTGTCTCTCTGTTTACATGCATTCCTCAGGAGCTGGTCACGCACACAATAATAGAATGCTGGGGGGAGATCAAACAACATACAGACATAAATCTTGAGTTTTTTATAGAGATTACGATCTTCTGTATCGAGTGTAGTTACTTCTCCTACCGAGGGAAGTACTACAAACAAATTTCGGGTACAGCGATGGGTAACCCATTATCTCCCACCGTCGCAGATATGGTCATGGAAATGTTGATGACAAATGTTATGGCCAAGATCAATTTTCCAACGCCGGTCATAAAGAAGTACGTGGACGACCTAATCTTAGCATTACCGCTAGATAAGGTGCTGGAAGTGCTGAATGTTTTCAACAGCTACAATCCCAACATACAGTTCACTCATGAAGTAGAGCAAAACGGAAGGCTGCCGTTTTTGGATATGGTTCTGGTCAGACTTTCCGATCAGTCAATAAAAACCGAATGGTATTGTAAACCAATGGGGTCCGGTCGCTTTTTAGATTATTTGTCGAGCCATCCACTTCACATGAAGATGAACATGGTCTCGAACTTTATAAAGCGAGTCAGGAAATTGAGCACTAATTTGTCTCAGTCAGAGGTTGATGCGATCATTGACAACCATCTAAAAATAAACCACTATCCCCGACCACTCCGACATCGCCTCATAAATCAGCGCAGAGATGTAGCGGATAGACGTAGCAGTACAAATGAGGAAGTCGTGTACAAATCTATGGTGTTCGTTCCAAACCTAACAAATAGACTGACAAAACATTCAAAACTGACTTCCCTAATATCATGACGGCGATGAGGAACGAACACACCATCAAGAGTTTGTTTACCCAGACCAAGGATCCAATACCAAAAGACCAACGTAACAACGTCATCTACAAGATACCCTGCGGAGATTGTGATGCAAGCTACGTTGGACTAACCACCACCACGCTGAAGAAACGAATAGGACACCACAGAAGCGACATGACCAAATTAGACAGACTAATGAATGACATCGAAAACAACAACAACGACGACAACTACAACAGCTATGAACTCAGCCGACTAAAAGAGAGAACAGCTCTCTTGCTGCATTCGGCCGACAACAAACATCGTTTCGATTTGGACAGAACGGAGATACTCGACTGCCATCGACGTTTCTCTGCTCTCCCCGTTCTAGAAGTGTGCCACATTATTAACACAGACAGGACGGTAAACAAACGAAGCGACTGCGACAGCCTAAGTATGATATATGCAGGAATATTACACACACTAAAGACAAGAACCAAAACAAACCACGTAGATAGGCAAATAACTGACATCACTAACACTAACGACAATGACACCCAATAGGAAACTAAAACCCACAGAACTTGTACGCAACATTCAAACAAATTTCTGACTGGAATCAAATTGACGGTTTAAAATTAGAATAACATAGTGACGATCAGAGTAGTGACCCGCCATACAAAACTTCCCAGTTTTTTCTGACAAAAATAGTTAGTAATGTCTTAAATGTTATGTAAAATTGTTTATTTCTATCATTGTTTGTAAAATTGTAGGAAATTGATGAAGTCCGTCCAAAATTTGACTAAAATTCATGTGCAATTCATACCACCAGACGAAGAACGATATTTCTGTAAGTTGTGTTCACCTTTGTAGTTTTTCTGTTTGTCTTTAATATGTACTACGTCCAATTTGTTTAAATAGAACCCTTGAGAAAGATGGCATAGTCCATCGAAACGTCGGGCATCGAAAAAATATATATCGTTTTGATTGCACCGGAGACTGCAAGGCCGAAAACCCCCCAACTACAAGCCATCGTGTGCGCGGTCTATCACGACACCGATGGCCCCTTTCTGGTTATCTACTGAATATAATTTTAGCTTGTCGTTCAACCGGCATTTGAACTACGTGTGCAGCCCATCGCAGCCTGCCGTGTTTTATTTGCTTCACAATATCCATCTCATTATATACTTGGAACAATTGGAAGCTCGTGAAACGACGCTAGATACCGCCCTCCAGTTCACCGCTGAGTACTGTTCGCAGCACGCTACGTTCAAAGACTCCGAAGAGCCTCCGGTCAAATTCTTTCAACGTCCACGAGTCATGGCATGTACAACGCAAATTTTATCTTACTTTGCAGTCTACGGGACGTCAGCTGGTTTCGTAGACCGGAAAAAGCCTGATTTACAGCCGCAAGCCGTATTCTCACTTCGCGGATAACAGCATTATCGCACGTCACAAGAATACCAATTTAAAAAAAAACTCGTCCACGGCATCGAAAGAGCATCGCCCTGCTTCTGTTTGTCTAACGTTACGATTCGTAAAGCGCCACACGAATCAGTCTAATCAGCTTCACCGGAAAGCCATGTTTGATCATAATCTACCGTTTTTCGTTTCTCTTCACTGAATCATTCACCGCCTTGAAGTCAATAATCAGATGATGGATCTGTAAGATGTATTCCCGAAATTTATCGAGAATCTGCTACAGGGTGAACATCTGATCTAACGTTGATCAGTCCTCACTTAAACCCACTTTAATTTCACCACCGAAGGACTGTTAAATCGGCTTCAGCCTGTCCAATTAACATTTTGATGACCTATTAGAATTGAAGAGGTTTTGAGAATCTAATCAGGTCATAAAACCCAATACCTCCTATTTTAGCTTTATGATGGTTGTTACTTTAATAGGCCGTAATGTAGTTAGTAAGTAAGTTGTCAGAATAAAGAAGATGTCACGCATTTCAATCTACATTACTTGGGTGTTCTGGATAAACTCTTATACGAGTCTTATTCCTCTGTAATTCGCGCGCTCCAGTCGATGCCTTTTCTAGTATATAAGCCATCCAACTAACTAGCAGACTAGCAGGTAGTTCTTCCTCTTCCCATATCTCCAATATAATACAATGTAGGAGATAACACTGTTGCTCTCTGCCGTGCTTGAGAAGCTCGGACGGGATTTCGTCTTTCCCAGCAGCCAGGATGTTCTTCAGTCCGCTAAATGCCGTCTTGACCTAACCTATCATTGGAGGTTCCACAGCTTGTCTGTAGTCATCAATTTGAATTTTGTCTATAGCTCTTTCATGCCCACCGATCAACAATACCACGAAGTGATCTCTCCTCATGGCAGCCACCATTACTTTGTCTGTCAGCAAGTTTTCTTCACGGTCATTGAGAATTTCGTAAAATCTCCGCATATAATTTTGTTCCATACTCTCTTGCGCATGAGCTATTACATTTTCCTCATACTCCATTTTTACGGTAGATCCGTGTTTCGGCTTCCATATTGGATATTGAAACGCATCGATTGTCGATTCTTAGAGTCCGACAGGAATTGGTCTTAATCAGCAGGACCATCCCTTTCAGGCTTCGTAATCGTGTAGCAAAACATTCCTATGACCCTAATGTTCAAGAAGAACTCTTCTCGACGTGGCTAACATGGACTCGTCCATGTCCCATCGAATCCGACATCGAAGGGAACGACATAGACCCCCTGGCTACTTCCTTAGCAATCCGACATTGCCTTTGGCCCAATCAAGTGGCACCGCCGCTATTGAGTTGTGCGAAACTTCTCTCAAATTGTTCAACAAAGAATCGGAGATTCTTTCAGAGATTTCAATAGAGGTTTTTCTTTAGAAGTTTAGCAATTTGTGCAGACATTGCTGCAGAATGCATTCCGTAGAATTTTCCATGGAATTGTTCAAAATTAAATTCTTTGAATACCTGAAAAGGGTTCTCCAGTTCTTTCGGGTATTATTTAAAAGATACTTTCGAAAGTTCATTATTTTAGGGGCTGTCCATTTATTACGTAAGGGGATTTTTGCGATTTTTCGACACCCCCTCCCCCCCTTGTAAGATTTTTTGTATGAGAACCCAAATATTTTTGTATGGCGCGTAAGATTTCTCGAACCCCCCCTCCCCCCATAAACGCTTGCGTAATTAATGGACAGCCCCTTATATTTCTACCGTGGTTTTTCAATGAATTCTTCCAGGATTTTATTTTGTTTTTTTTTTTTTCTGAAGGGTTGCATTTTACAGAATAACGGCAGTTTTGAGGGATTTCTGCAGGAATTTCACCAATACTTTAACAATTTCTGCAGACATGCTTTATACAGATAATATAAGAACTTCCTCTATGTTTTTTTTTTCTTCAGAAATCCCTTCAGAAGCTTCTCGAGCATTTTTCCTTGGGATTACTTGCAGAGTTCGTCCTTAAGTCTCTCATGATTTTTTTTTTCTGGGTAACGAGTAAGGGTTTTTCTTTAGGCATTTTTCTAGGTATTATCCTAGGCATTCGTAAAGAAATTGCTCAAGAGATATCTACAGAAATTGCTTCAGGAATCTTTATGACCCAAAAAATTTAAAAAAAATCTTTTGGGAGTTTCTTACGGTATCGCCAGAAGTTTTTTTTTTTAATTTCATGAGACAATTTCTGAAGGATTTCTACAAAATTCCTTTGAGGATTTCTTAAAGAATTCTTTGATAATGTTAGTGCAATTTCTGAAAGAACTATTGAAAAATCCCTGAAGGAATATCTAAACAAATTCTGCAGGGATCTTCAAAGACTCTCCCAGGAGATATTTTTGATGGAACCACAAGAGTAATTTCTAAAAAAATATCCTTTTTTACAGAAATCTTGAAAGAATTTCTCAAAAAGTTTTTGAAAAAATCTTGAGAAGAATATCCGAAGTGATCCCTGCAGGATTTAAACAAAAACAATTTTAATAATTAATTCTAAATTTTATACTTTTGAATTATTCTCTAGAGGAATATGGTTGTATACCATTTCACCGAAAACCATTTCGCGGAATTTTTTTTCGCAGTGTAACATTTCGCGGAATGCACCATTTCGCCGAATACCACTTCGCGGAACGACTTTTCGCGGAATGTACTGTTTCGCGGAATACCATTTCGCGGAATTTAATACTTTGCAAATAATAATGGAATAACACATTATTTTTACTGCTAAACTTTACTAGCCCTATCACCGATTCATGCGCAATCATAACCACCTCAGCTCTACGATTTCACTAATTGATGTTTAATCTGTTACTTTTCTGAACAACAATTTACCTTCTTTGATTCGCAGGCTGTTCTTGAAGGTTTTGAAAGTCCGGCCAAAAGCCATTCGGCCGAATATCTTTAGGTCGAATGGAAATGAGGCCAAATAGATATTAGGCGCAATGGCCAACAAGCCATCGTTGTCACATAAGTTGTACTTTCAAGCGCTTATATTGCTAACTCTTTCAGAGATTTTGATTTCCTTAAAATAAGTCAGTTTTTCCGGTAACATTGTTGTTTGGCGCCTGAATTATTAAATTTGTCATCATTTGACAATGATTTTATTGCCCTTTTCTGGCTATACCAGTCGGTCAGTAAGTCTGAAATAGACGTAGAAACTTTAAGTTTTTTTTTAGGCAAAGTACATTTAATTGGCAAATTGAGATAAATTTGTGAAAAGAAAATACCACTTGTTTTGGTGGGATTCGAACCCACGACTCCGTTATCGTTAGTCCGGCGCTTTAACCAACTAAGCTAGTTGTTACTTGTTCTGTAGCTTAGTTGGTTACAGCGCCGGACTAGCGATAACGGAGTCGTGGGTTCGAGTCCCATCAAAACAAGTGGTAATTAAACGTACTTTGCCTAAAAATATTCAGTTTTCATTATTTACTTTCTTTTCTTCAAAGGCTGTTCATGTGGTGTGTAGTTTTCAATGACCAAATTGATAACTCTATAGGAGATTTGACCTTCTTTTGATAATAGGCTGTTCTTCAAAGTTTACTGTTAAAATTTTTGGCTAGTGACCAAACTGCTAACTTATCTGAGATTTCTCATTCTGTCAAAAACGGCCTGTTCTTTTGAGTAACACTGTTGACGAGTTTTTTGGTGACCAGGGTGCTGACGTTAAATATTTATCCTTCTTTAAAACAAGGGCTGATCATTCAAGTTGCACTGGAGTTATATATTGGCGGTTTTATTGCTTACTCTGTGGGAGATAAGTTCTTTAGATCTTTCGAGGCCTATTATCTTATTGATCTAACATATATTTAGCCCAATTATTGTTCGGTCCAACGTCCATTCAGTGTAATCTTCTTCGGCCTAAAGACCCGGAATCATAATTCAGGAACTTAATCTGCTTATCAGCTTCCACACTTTCACTTTTATCGATTGAAAGCATTGTAATTATGCTACATATTTGTAAACAGTGTGACCGCGTAACCCTTAAGTCAAGTAACACTCCTTAGTGATAACTTTACCAGATTTCTCTTTTTTTTTGTATGTTCTAACTAACTCAAACTGTTGTAATAGATATTAGGGAAAATCTCATTTTTGTATCACAGGTTTTTCCATCTTTCAAACAAACGCTGTTTGTTCAAAACTTTTCCTTCTTCTGGTCAAAACTATTCTTTCATAATTGTATGCATTATACTTATTTTGGTATAATTGCTGAATTAATATTAACAGAGAATTTCCCTACTTTCATACATACCCGGGTAGACGAGAATAGCTAAATCATATCTCAAATCGAACACTTTTTGCTGTCATAGCACGAAGTGATTTTGATGAGTTATTCAAAAATCTAATGAATATCGCACGAATAGCTCAAAGTGATATGATATCAGTTTTTGTTCTTGTCGAAATAGCTGAAAATTTCTACATAAGAACAAGTTTAGCTCTTCTGCACGAAATGGAACACATACACCCATAGAGATGGCACAATGTTAGTGAAATACCATGTGCCTTTTTCTGAGCTGTGAAAACGAAGAACCGCATGCTCTTATTCCCATGTTATTTACAACAGTGAGCCACAGTTGAGTGGTAAGCATCGCCGCCTGTGAATTCTAAGGTCTTAGGTTCGATGCTGCATGCTGACATTTTTTTATTTTTTTTTTCAAGAAAAAAGTGTCAAACCTTGTCTGCTATTATTTTGATCTTGTAATATCTTAACGAGCTATTATTCAGTAGTTCACCATATTAGATTTTGCTATTATTTCTGTTCTTTTACCTCTTATATCAATCAAACCAATATCAGTTTTTGCTCTTCAGTAATTCAATCAATCATAACTGAATATGCTATTCATCAGATTTTTCCACCTACTCGGGTAGGCTGTTCTTTCAAAGAATACTGCAACAAAAATTAATTTTTGATATGAAGTATTCCATTTTTCATGTGCTGATTTGAATTTTGATTCACACCATGATGTTGTCTCTCGAAAGGCTAAATTGTTTGCTCTTATCAACGATTTTCCGCGAAACGGTACATTCCGCCAAACGGTTTTCGGCGAAAAGGTGCATTCCGCGAAATGGTTCATTCCGCCAAATGTCATTCCGCGAAATGTCACACCGCGAAAAGGAATTCCGCGAAATGGTTTTCGGCGAAATGTTATACAATCGAGGAATATCCAAAGAAATCCAAGGGGAATTCTGGAAGGATTCTCAGGAGGAATTGATTAAGGACTTCCTGGACAAATACTCGCAGATACTCCTCGAAAAATCTTTGGCTTAAGTCCTGTTTTTAGAAATTTATAGGGAAATTCCTGGAGAAATCCTTTAATAAATTCCTGAAGATTTTTTAAAGCATTCTTCAAGAAATCTCGAATAAGTGATCCCTAGAAAAAACTCTTTTCATATATTTCTAAAATAACTTTGAAAAATTCCTAGGGAACATTTTGAACAAATTCCTTAAAGAATCCGTGCAGAAACTATTGCAATTAAACGCCGGATAAAGTTCTGGGGCAAAACATGGAAGAATTATAGGAGGAACTTCTTAAGAAAACTCTGTATGAACTTTGTATGATCTCTGCAGAAATTCTTACCTGAATCGCTGAAAGCAATAATGAAGGAATCTCTGGAGGATTTTGTGGATGAATCCCTAAAGAAATTTCTGGCCACATTAATGTGGGGATTTTCAATGAAATCTCTTGAGTCGTTTCAGAACAAATCTCTGGTGAACTTCCTAAAGGAACACCTGGACGATTTCCTGAAGAAATTACTTTCAATTTTTCTGGACCAAATTCTTTAACCCGGGAGCGGTCGCGTCGTGTACTGAGTAAACGCACCATGAAAAATGCTCGATTGTGGTACACAGCGAGTGTGCGGTGTTACTGAGGGTGGCTGAAGACGCGACTGCTCGAGGGTTAAGAATTTTTCCATAGAGTTTCTAAAGAAATTCATACAGAAAATTCTGTAAGAATTATTTCAGAAAAATTCGACGAGTTTTTCAAACGAATCCCTGGGACAATTTCCAGGGTTGTGGAACTTCAGAAGAAACCCATAGAAATACACGCAAAAGAATTCTTGGAAAAATTCATGAGGGCATATCTGAAGAAACCCCTTTGGAAATTTCTAACCGAATTTCTGAAAAAAACTTCGCCGGAAATCTTGGTAGATTTTAAAATTTATTGCAGGCCTATTTATTGCACCCATAAGAAGCTAAAATGCTCCATAGAAAATCGAAATGCGCTCCATAAAGAATGAACATATGTTCCATGAAAATGTACAATACGTTCCATACTTTATAGAAAACGTACAGGTAATACTTGGTATGGGGTCTCCAGTTAGCCTAGTGGTTAAGGCTATGGATCGCCAATCCGGAGACGGTGGGTTCGATTCCCGTTCCGGTCGGGAAAATTTTCTCGACTCCCTGGGCAAAGTGTATCATTGTACTTGCCTTACAATATACAAATTCATGCAATAGCAGGCGAAGAAAGCCCTTCAATTAATAACTGTGGAAGAACACTAAGTTGGTGCGAGGCAGTCCAAGTCCCAGTGGGGACGTAGAGCCATAAAGAAGAAGAAGAAGAAGAACCGGTAAAACATAACATTTTCTCATTAGAAGTGCAACTTTGCAGGCATAAATAAATCAGAAATGCACCAGAATAAAAAAAAACAAGTGCTCCATAATGAATAAGAAAGGCTCCATAAAAATTGTACCCATACAAAATTGAAGATTGCCCCATATATAAATCAAATACCACCATAAAAAATAAAATTGCACTATAGAAAATAGAGAAATGCTCCGTAAATATCACAAAACTGCACCATATAAAATATAAATTGCTCCATAAAAAAATGAAAGTTGTCCATAGAATCCATATTGTAATAATTTAAATTCGGTCATTCAATACTACTTCACATTGCTCTACTTCGGTGGTGCAGAAGCTCAAAGTTGTGGAGAATTTTCAATTGTTTATGGAGCAGTTCATATTTCTTATGGATTAGTTTGATAATTTTACGGTGCATTTATCTATTTTCTATGGTGCAATTTTGATTTTTTATTATGCAATTTTTTTTCTTTGTATGGAACACTATTTAATTTTCTATGGGTACAATTTTATTTTTTATGGAGCCTTTAAAATATTTTATGGAGCATTTGTATTTTATTATGGAGCATATCAGTATTATTTATTAATGCAAATTTTCTTTCAATGAGAAAATTTCATGTTTTACTGGTACATTTTCTAAAAAGTATGGAACGTTTTCTATTATTTATGGGCATCATTGCACATTTTTATGGTACATTTATTCATTCTTTATGGAACACTTTTGAAGCAATGTTTCAATTTAATTCCCAATCAATTTCATGCACGGTCCCATCGATCTGTCGTCGTTTCCCATATTTATCGCCACACCATTTCCAATGATTTTTTTGCTTCTCTATCTCTAAATACCCATGTTGCTAATTTTCTCCTCCTTTGGGGCAGCGGTCATGGCAAAAAAGAAAAAGAACCGTTCAAATTCAATTAATTTAAACTTAGCTTTCATGTGCAGTCACCATTGGCAATCATGGCATGCTGCACAGCCATGCTCGTCCTCTTCGTCATCGTCGTCGTCTCAAAGTCCGGGGTTGCATGGCTGACTTGACAACCAATAGCAGCATCAGCAGCAGCTCAGCAGTAGCGAATCCTTGCCGTCATCCTAGTCTCGTCGTATGTGAAATTGTCTCCGGTTCTTTTTTTTTCCCATCTGCACAAAGTTTGCGATGGTTCAATCTTACGTTTCTTTTTATATTAGTTGGTTAGTGGTAGATAAATAAAAATTATCCTCTGGCCGCCACCGTTTGTGCAACATTGAGCGACCATGGACCACAATCCCAGGGGCGATACCGAAAGGACGACACACATCATTTGACATGGTCTGGTCAGGGGCGGAGAATGAGGTCACTCTGGATCACCGCCGCGCCGTCATTGTCGTCGTCAGGGGAAGAATGTCAGCTGAAGCTGTGCTCGCGGGAGAAGGATTGTTTGATAGACGACAAAGATTAACACTAATTTCAAATAAAGTTTATGACTCTGGCAATGTATGTTTCAATTGAAATTGTCACTTGTTGGGATTTGATAGTGGGTCCTGATGTTCTAGCGCTTTCATGTTTTATTTATAGGCTTCAGGTTTGATAGTCAATTTTAGTTAGACTAAAAAATTGCGAAAAGAAAGCCACGTTCTCTGATGAGAATCGAACCCACGACCAGGGTTGTAAAATGTCATAAAAATGTCATTTCGTTATTTGCACATTTCACTGTCTCTAGTAAAAAATGTGTATCGACGATATCGTTATTTTACAATTTCTAACTAGCAGTATTGAAGGTTTGTATTCACGGGCAAAAATATGCACTGAAAATGGTAGAACTGGAAAATGTCATGACGTTTTTTCCATGACATTTCCGTGACATTTCACAACCCTGCCCACGACTACCGAAGGTTTTCTCCCTTAGTTTTTGTGCGGCTCCATGGTCGTGCGGCTAGTGTCACCAAGCTCTTAGTCGCATCGTGCTAAGGAGCACGGGTTCGATTCCCGCCGCAGCTGTCAGGAAATGTTTTCGGCTGTGCCACTGGGCTTTGCAGACAACAAGTCCGTTGTCTAGTGTCGTGCTTCCTTCAAAGAGCGAAAAAGCTCACTGGAAGCATTGAACGTTTCCGTGTCTTTTTATTCCGTTTCCCCTCCTTCCAACTTTCACAGCACGGTGTCAATCTATCAGACGAACCCTGCGAGTTATGCAATCAAGAGAACTGTGCCGATCATCAGAGTAATAAACACACTAATCCTTCACCTGACGCCTGGCATCCACGTTCCAATGTGCCAACCATATCCCATCAACACTCCGACATCCGCATGAATTTATGCAGACGCAGAGGTATTTTCGGTCTGCCGTGGATACAAATGATTGCAAACATCACTCTTTTTTGGCGCTATTGTCGCCTAAAAATAGAAGATCACCAATACTTACACACTGAAGATGCCTGTCAGTCCCCGATCCGGATATTGTATTACATATTTGAGTGTAGCTGGTTTGGCGATACTGGAGAAGCATCTACGGGCGGTTAATCAAGCTCAAGCCAGCAAGCTCACATTGATTTAAACATCAATATTCACGAGAGTATTGAATACACACATGTAGGGCCCATGTTGCCACAGCTATAAAGGCGTGGGTATTCAGCGTGATCATGCTAATGATGACTGGTCAAAATGTAGATTTTTGAAATTTGGTTTCTGTTATTTTAATTTCCATCTATTGTTGCTAATGGGCCAACAACCTTCTGTTCCAGAAACCCTGAAACCGAAAATGAAAGATTACGAACTGATTCGACGTCAACGACTTTTAGCGCGAAACAACGGACAAGAATTGGAACTTGGAATGTATTAACCTTAACCCAGCAGGGTAAACAGGCACAACTAGCCAATGAGGCATGCCGTATGAAGCTTGAGATCCTAGGACTGAGCGAAGTTCGTTGGCCGAACTTTGGAGAACACAGGCGTCGGGTGAAATTCTGTTATACTCAGGCATACAAGGTAAACACGCTCCTCGCCACCGTGGAGTTAGTTTCCTGCTCAGCGCTCACGCCCACGCTGCGCTCATGAATTGGGAACCTATTAATGAGAGGATAATTGTAGCCAGATTCAGAACACGAGTCCGAAACTTTACCATGATCCCAATGTTATGCGCCAACCGATGCTGCCGAATTGCTAGACAAAGAGAACTTTTACAGTCAACTGAATGCTGTCGTGGACAAGATTCCGAAAGGTGAAATCAAGATCCTCATAGGTAACTTTAACGCGAAGGTTGGTTCTGACAATATGGACTATGAGCACGTCATGGGACGCCATGATATCGGAGAAATGAGCGAAAACGAAGAGCTGTTTGCAGAATTTTGTGGCAACAATGACATGATGACTGGGGGATCGCTCTTTCCCCATCGACCAGAGCACAAAGTGATATGGATTTCCGGTGATGGCGTCACGGAAAATCAAATCGACCACATCTGCATCAACCGAAATTGGAGACGGAGTCTTCTTGATGCACGAAACAAACGTAGCGCCGACATTGCGTCCGACCATCATCTCCTAATCGGCGAGATCCGACTGCGCATTGCTAGGATCCATCGACAGGGCGAGAAAATCGGGCGCCGGTTCAACACACGCCGACAGGAAGACGCTGCGGTAAAAAGGTCCTTCTTCGAGGAGCTAGAGAACCGTGCGGTCGCGGTGGATATTCTAGCAGATGGAAGCGAAGAAGGTCAATGGAGCGCCATAAAGAACGCCTTCATTGCCACCGGCGAGAATAATTTGGGTGAGCTACGCACCCGGAGAAACCAGTGGATTACAGATGATGCCTGGAGGAAGATAGAGGAGCGAAGGAACGCCAAAGGCGCCATAGAGCGAGCGAAAGCATGCGGAGCCAAAGCCGTAGCCCATGTACTGGAACAACAACCATAACGTCTCGCTCACCTCACTTTACCTAGGTATAACTTTTCCAACAGGCGTCGTATCACTTTGTGGTTTTCGACAAAGTTGCTTGACATATAGGCACCTACAATAATACTTAAGGGTTTTATCATAAAACGCTTACAGCATCACCTAGCGGCAAAAATCGAAAATTTAAGATTTGTGCTTACATTTGGCCACGTTATCCCATACAAACTTCAAGCACTTTGAGCGCCCCCTTAGACGTAATCGATTTTGCTCAAATTTTGAACGTAGCTTCTGGGAGTCAAAACCAACCGATTCAGGAGGTAAGACTTGACATTTTTCAAAACTTTTGTTTTTCATATAAGTGTGGGCCATCCTACTCTGCAGCTATAATATTTGTATAGCAAACAAGGGAATGGAAGCCTTAAATCATACAGACATTTTATACATTTTAATCACATAACTCTGCTGTCAGAGGTCACTACCTCATTCTATTTTAATCCCAACCAGAAATCATCAATCTTCCGTATGCAAAGTTGTGTGCCAATTTGAGAAAGGCTGTGAGCTGTGAGGTGTTGCTTTTCTTTCTAAGGAAGGTGTTGCTTATTGTTGCGATGTTGCAGCTAGATTGTTTGAAAAGCTCTAGTTTTTGTGTGCAAAGTATGGAAATGCTAGTGCACTATGTGGATGGATGGATATCGCTCGATATTTGAGACGAAAGTTGATGTATATTCCGATCAAAATATTTTCTTTGCAATGAAAAACAAAGAGTTACATGTACGATCGCCCCCATAAACGGCAGATACGGAAATGAGGCAACCCTGGGTGAAACAAAGTAGAAACGCCCCCCCACACTGGAGAAACAGTAGCGACCAGCAGAAGTAAAGGCAGAAGCATCGCCCATTGACTATTGTAAATGGCGAGGAAAAGACGTTTTCCGTCGTTATTCCGGCTACTGCTTCCCATGCTCCGGCGCGGCATACTCAGCGGATATTTTAGAACTGAATGGGGGGAAAAGTAGCTCGCTTAAAAAGCAGCCAGCACCCGTCCCCCTATGTCTCGGGGGATTCATTTCAGCGGGAAAACAAGCATCTTACTACACATAGTTTCGCTCGTTTTTCGCTGCTGCTTTGTAGTCCGAAGAAAGAAATCGTCCTGACGCTGGCTGGCTGGTCGGTCACAGTCTTCTGGAGGAGAGTGAAAGCATCCTTTTCAGGCTCCGACTCCGTAGTATTCTTTTTATTTTATTATTCTTTTGTGTGTATTTTATCATCGTTTTATCTCCCGACTGCATAATCACGCTCCACTGGATCTACGGGTGATGCAGACGTTTCTGCTGTCTTGGACTCTCGGAAGCGATGGGAAGCATCAAAGGAATACGGAATACATGTTTGGGCAAATGGGGGAAACCGAGAAGGCTGCACTGGGCTGGGTGTATTCAATAAAGCATCAGCAGAAGAAGTGTGGCAGCAGCCAGCGTCCTCTTGGCGATGATTTGAATAATTTTTATGGATTATGATAATAGCGACCGGCGTGCACTCGGGTATTCGGAAACGATGTAAAAGTCAAATTGAAATTGGGAATAAATCTTGCCGGAAGGGCAATCGATAGGGTTAGTTGCTCCGCCGAGGATAGACAGACTGGAAGGGAAGGATATCTTTGCGTCGTAATCGATCGATTTTGCTTGTTATGAGGGAACCGTTGGGGATGTGTTCTTGTGGAAGTCATTCGTGACCAACATTTCACTCATAACTGGTAACGTATACGATGGGACGGAATCCTAGAATTGGAATATAATGTCAATAGTAACTTGATCATTTTGAAGAATTGTATGGAAACTTGCGATTTTCGAAACGTTGGAACCAAGAAAATTAATTTGTAGGCCAATTTATTAAGACTGCAAGCCAGACCAAAGTTCGTTCATTGTATGGAAACAGGAGAAAAAGCATTCACTATCTTTTTCATCATCTTCTGTTTCTTCATTTTCAGAACTCTACGATCCTATTTGAGCTTAGTCAGTCTCCCTTCAATTTGTATATGCGTACTTCCACATATATCAAATGCCCGTGTAGCTGCCGGCTTAGAATAGCACTACAGATTACCTGTTCCGGGGGTAAGAGTTCCCAATCCAAGCTGACAGGCGACCCGTGCTAAGGGATGAATGGTTGAGGGGGTTTTAAATATGCACGATCTTTAACGGAGCCGGTAGCGTGGGTAGATCGCCTTTGCGTTGCGTTGCGTTGCGGTGAAAGATCTACCAAACCGAAGTCTAGTGTCGTCCTATTTTTCAATTTTGGAATATGTGTTCTGGTAATTACAGGCATTATAGAATTTAGTCCTTGCTACTGGTGTTGTGATGACTTCCAGTCTTTGAATAGAACTAAGTTTACCAACTTTACTTTGCATGTACTTGAAAACCTCACAATCTGAGGCTTAACTCAATGCAAAGGAATTTTCGAAGATTGGAAAGTGCTAGTACGCAAGGAACACACTAGAATCCTTATAACTGAACAAGTGTTCCAGTATTGGAATGGTATTGCTGCTTATGTTAAAACCCGGGTCTTCTTACTGGGGAGAATTTAGCAGTAAACAAGTGCTCTTTTGTTTTCTATAAGAAATACATTTCTAAGAAAACAAAACAAAAACTGTATCAAAATCGATACTTTATTGTCCTTCAATGGTAATTGAGTAATGCAACATGCAATACACTAAGGATACAAGTAATGCCACAAAAGATCTAAAAACTAGTCGCCGTGACAGACCCGAACAGGAATAAAAAAAATCAAATGAAGGAATTGAGAAAAACAATGCCCAAGAAGTCGAGGCCAACAGCTTCATTCAATTCCAATTGCGAAGCCTCTTAAAACTAATGAAATTCTAATAAAATCGACACTGCTGATTTTAGGCATATTCACGTGGAGTCTATTATTGTTGAGAATAAACACCGTATCTGGCCGGCGCGACGACAGCGATGAACTTTGGACGAATGGGGTTTTAGACCTGAGCGAACTGGCGCTAACAGAGGGACTCTTTCGGACGAGCTTAAGGAGTAGAGTTCTGAACGATTTGGTAGTTCTACATTAACTGATTTAATACAATTCAGAGATGGTATGATGAAACATGTAAGTGGTATACTGTTCAGGTTGTAGTAGCGTAGTGTGGGGGTATAATAGATAGGGAGGAATTGTGTAAAGATAAACTCATACAGTCTGCCGACACAATTATACTAGGCTGGAAAAAGTTGTCGTTTGAGAGCTTCTTTAAAATATTCACTTGCTGTTCCTTGGAAATTTCTCAAAGGACTTTTTTCTAGAAAAACATAGAATGCTTGAGAAATTCTTTATGGATTTCTTAAGAAATTCTTTATGGATTTCTTAAGAAATATTTTGATTATTCCTCCTGAAATTCTTTGAGAGTTACCCTTCATAAATTTATCGATGGATTTATTTAGAAAACCATCCATGGACATCATCAGAAATTCCACCATCAGTTCATTTAAATAATCCAAGCAATTATTAAAAAAAATCATCCACCGACACTATTCAAAGTGTTCAATTTTCGAGCAGTCGCGTCTTCGGCCACCCTCAACGACACCATGCACACGGTGTGTACCACAAGCGATTTTTTTCTCATGGTGCGTGTACTGAGTACACGACGCGACCGCTCCCTGGTTAAAGGAATTTTTGAGAAATTCTCCAAGAAATCCTTCAGAGGTATATCTGACAGTATCTTCAGGAATTATTCCAGGGATTTCTTTGGAAAATGCAAAGTTTCCATTAGATTTGTAAAGACTTCGCCAGAAATTTATTTAAAAAATAACTTTATGAAATCTTCGCTACATTCCTTCCGAATGTGTTCCATGGATTCCTTTTGAAAAACCTCCAGGAATGCCATTCAGAAAATCTTCAAATAATTCCTTTTAAAACCAACTAACCCAAGAATTCTTTTCAAATATTTGTCACAGATCACTTCAGAAATTCCGCTAGGAGTTATTCCAAAAATTCTTTCAGAGAACCCTTCATAAATTTCTCTAAGAATTTCTCTAGTTACTCTTCCGTGGGTCTCCTCAGAAATTTGTTCACATTTTTTTTAGAATTCCTCCTCCGAGAATCCTTCCAGCGATTCCTCCAAAATATTAAAAGTACAGAAATACTCTAGATTTTTTTTCCAGAATTTCTCGAGAAAATTTTTCAAATTATTCTAAAATTTCTCTGAAAATTTAAGGTAGATTTCTATTTTGGTAACTCTCGCTGAGACCGGACAAATGTTTAAGGTGGCAATTTTCTGAAAGTCCTAGCTAAATAAATAAGGAAAATGCATTTGGTTACTCAAATTAATGGACCCCCCGTTAGTTAGAGCCACAACAATTTTTGCATACCCCTCGATTTTGGTCAAATGGTGGCTCATTTAAACCATTATAACTCGAAAGTTTCGCCTTAAACCACCTCAAAACGAAATGTTGTTGAAAAGAGGAAGATGGAGCTACTATATACAATTATAAAAAGTAGGGTCGGCCATATTGATTTTGGCCGCCATCTTAGATTTATATACCAAAACATATTTTCACCACCGATTTTCAAAATGTTGCATCAACTGAAAGCTGAGACATTTATATATAACATATCAAAAAATTAAAGATTTCTTTTTTTCCTATCAAAAGTTATCTGCAGTTTTGTAAATTAAGCCACGTTTTCTCCATACATTTCCATATGCACCGGCAACGACATGCAACAGCATCCGAGTTTACGCCTGCATGTATACACAAGGGCAAATGCCGCAAAATTTGGGTAAATCAGAGGTTCGTTTCCGTTTTTGACTGTTTTTCAATGATGCGGGCATTTCTCTTATAACTTTTTTAGTGTTTTGAAAAGCTTAAACCTTCAGCTTTCCATTAGTGGGTTCAGATTTTTATTTCGTGTTCGTAAACACTGCGAAAAAAAACGCTGCATTCATGTAAACGGCCGGCACCGGGCCCAGTGCGCAAAAGTGGCGTGGTTTACAAAACGGCAGATAACTTTTGAAGGAAGAAAAACACATCTCTAATTTTTTGATATGTTATGTATAAATTTCTCAGCTTTCAAATGATGCAAAAATTTTGATATTCGGTGGTTGCCATCATGGTGAAAAATATGTTTTGGTATATAAATCCAAAATGGCGGCCAAAACCAATATGGCCGGCCCAACTTTTTATAATTGTAAAAAGTAGCCCTACTTTCCTCTTTTCAACAACAATTCGTTTTGAGGTGGTTTTTGGAGAAACTTTCGAGTTGAAACGGTTTAATTGAGCCACCATTTGACCAAAATCGAGGGGTTTGCAAAAATTGTTGTGGCTCTAACTAACGGGGGTTCATCAATTTGCGTAACCAAATGGATTTTCCTTATTTTTTTTTAGCTAGGACTTTCAGAAAATCGCCACCTTAAACATGTTTGAAGACAAGGTGTAAATAGTGGGCCGGTCTCAGCGAGAATTACCCATCCCGGGAAGAGGTGAATAACAAACCAATAACTAAAGAATAACATATTTTGTCATCATATCTAAATTTGCAATTCTTTAGTTTTTTTTGTGAATAGCTCAGGATGACACAAAAATAACAAAATATGCTATCATTGTAAAACATATAATTGGCCAGTTATTATAAAATAGTATAATAACATAATAACAACAAATGTTACTATCATACTATCCTGCCACAATATCAAAACAATAACATAACTTACCATCATATTAAAATATGTTATTATTTTGACATTCATTTTGCTATTATTTTGTTATTACAATGGCAAAATCAATTATTTTTTAGTTGTTATGCTATAGAAATTTAGTTATAATTTTTGTTATTTTAACTCTTATTTCAAATAAACTAATAGCAAAATTTGCCATTGCACATTCTATTTTAATGGTAAAATTTGCCCTTCATTTGCCATTTCTCTGTACCCGGGATATACAACTTCTGAAACTCTGTCAGGGATTGCTTTGCAAAGTAGTTTTTCAGCGTTTCCTCTGAGGGTGATTTCTACACGGGTTCTCTAAGAAATTAATTCATAAATATTCCCTTGGAATTTCAACAGGATTTTTTTTAAATTATACAGTCACTCTTTATTCGAAACTTTACAGAAGCTTATAAAGATACACTACAGCAATTCCTTCAAAAATATGTCTACAGTTTGCTTTCGATTACTATTAGAAAAATTTCCTCATGGGATTCTTTCAAGAATTTTCCAGAGACTCATTCAAAAATATCTTTTTCAGAAATTCTTTCTAAAATTTATTCAGAGATGCTCTTATACATTTCTCCAGAGGCTTCTCCGTTTTTTTTTTTGAATTTCTTCATAAACTTTGATGGGCTTGTACAGTCCCAATTTTTAGCCAAATTATGAGGCAAAGAATCCGATCAAATCGAGCAAGCGGTGTTGAGTATAAACAAGCCATGCTCATATGCATAGTCAATCCATTATCGCAAAAAAAAAAACTTTACGTTCCTCCTTGTGATTTCGTAAGCTGAGATTTGTGTTTTTAGCTAGCTTTGTATGCGTAGGACCTAAATCCATTACGCGATTCTGTTAATCCAATATACACGTTCAACGTTCTACGAAAAATGATAACGGCAGATTCGGAAGAATTCTCATTGACAATCATGCTTCACTGTTTTTTTTTTTCTTTTTTCTTACCGTAACACCCCAACTGAGACAGCGCTTGGTTCTCAGATTTTTGATCTATGATCGTTTTTTCAGTTATAACCTAGAACTTTCTCTGACCATTTTTGCTAACGTATATTCATAGATCATGTGACAGGAATGAATATACTTTTTTTTGTTAAGGGTAGTTAAAGGAACTCTTATTACGGAAAAGTCCTAATTCATATCGGGACTCGCCTCCAGGCACAATTGTAATGATCTTGCAGTGTGCTCACTGCTTATGCTGAGTAGGTTTTTTCTATGCTCTTTATTTTCGTCAAACAGTTATTTCACCATTCTTCCATGCTTTGCCAAATCGCTTAAGCGATGAGTTATTAAAACTCTGAAGATTAAAAAACAACTAAGATAAGAATTGTTTCAGGTCGAACATTTTTAGTAAGCTTTATAATCTCAATATGGCAAGCACCTTATTAGTCAAGTCACATAACTCGGAATCATCAGTTCCTCAACAAACGACCATCGATGGGCTTTTGGCGCAAATCGAAAACTTACAGCAACGTATGGAGGAAATGAAACAGCTGATGCCACCGGCCGGACGAGCCGTTCCCAAAGGATTACGGGAAAGGATGATTCAAGATATTGCGGAGGTGATTCGCAGGAATTTAGTCGAAATTGAAGATTGAGGCTTGGAAGCGGTATGATAAGTATTTCCAATATTTATTTGGAGAACAAATTATATTGAAAGCTGGAAATACGTAGTGTTTGACATTCTTCACTTCTGAAATCCTAACGATTATGTGAAACTGATGAAGAACATTTCAAACAGATCTTCGTCTAAGTCGCGCAAGTTTGAAACTTTTTGCAAGAATATCCGAGATTCGTCAGGATCGGTAGTCTGCCATAACTTACCTTTTTCACGAAACAGCTGCACAAAAATTAGATTGATATTATTTTTCGCCTCCTCTAGTGTCGAAGCTTCACAGTTCGTCCATCATCACTCATGTTTAATCCGATCTTCCGTAGCATAGTTTTTTTCCTATTTGTAAGTTGCTTTCGCGGTCATTGTGCATGACTGTGTTTTTCCGCACGCCATTGACAGTTTCGTGAAGTTTCCGCATGCCATTTTGTTCCAAATTTGCAAATCAATATTAGAGACGGTCGAAAATCAACCATCATCTGGACACGAAATTGAACATAATTCAGGAACGGAGAAAACCCACATCGTGAAAATTTTACTGGAAACAGCTTATAAAATTTCCTTTTTTGTAGCTTTCCGGACTTCCTCAATAGTTTTTCCAACTTTTCCAACTGATTTTCCTCAATTGTGAAAAATTTCTGTTGGCATAACGTAGTTGGAATGTTTTGTTTTCTTGAACGGAAAAACTACACTATACCAAATATTATAAATTACCTACTGAAAATCTTTGACTATAGGTAAAAGTTAAAACGTTTTAACTGCATCTTATTTCATTCGACATCATGTGTGGGATTATCTTATAAATGACTAGAATCAAGTTAACATGACATCCTTTCCACATTGTTTTTATCTGTGAACCCAGACATCTTCTTCATAGTTTGATGGAATAGCTGCGTATTTACCACTTCGGCAAAGTGGACCCTCCTTATGCAATATACTCTCGAAAGCAGTTATTTATTATTCATCTCATTTTTCTCACTACATACATCGAAGGGGTCATACGAGGAGTCGGAAGCTTCAAAAAGAATGAAGATAAGATTTGTTCTTGTCAAACATTTATAAACATTGTAATCTTATTCTGGAAAAGAAAACATTGTAATCTTAATCTGAATTCAATAAGTCAAGCCGCACAACTGGGATTCATCAGTGCCTCTCTAGCAGCGAGAATGGAAAGAACTGGACAAAAGCTGATCTGCATTGCCATTGTTATGCTTTGGTAAGTGGTAATTCTGATTTTCGTATATCGAACTACACGATAATTCTTATTTTCAGTGCTTTTTCACCGGCGCACCCAGCATCATCATCATTACAATGTGGCAACTATTACTATTCCCAGCAATGCATAATCAATGGTGTAACAATCGACTCGGAAGAGTCAGACTTTCCTAAATTTCCTGTTCATGCTGATATTAATCTTCAAGACGCACACATTGACTATCTTTCTCCAGAGGTTTTGCAGGGAATGAAGTGGGTTAGCCAACTAACCATCACGAATGGAGAGGTTTCTAAGATATTCCTGAAGAACGATCTGCAGGAGTTGGTAGCCACAGGCAGTCGGACAGATGAATTAATTATCGATGATGTTGTAAATGAAGATTTGGAGCGATTAACAATCACCCAAAACCGACTGAAAAAAATTCCTGAAAACGTTGGAAATCTAAAAGCTTTAACCGTTCTTACTTTGAACAACAACAATATCGAAGTGTTGGATCTTTACGAGCTTCATGGATTGAAAAAGCTTACAACAATCGATTTATCGCAAAATAGGATTTACTATCTTATCCCTGTTGATTTATTCGAGTTGTCTCGCCTTGAGACGTTCAAACTGGACAACAATTTTTTGACGGAAATTGATTTTAATGCATGGAACGTGCCGCGCCTGGCAACATTGAGCATCATGTCAAACAGTTTGAAGTACATTAAAGATTTCGAAGAAGAGCGTTTTCCATCCCTTAACACGTACCAAGATCAGGACAATTTATTCGATTGTCGCTGGCGAGCTGGTTTTATCTCAACGTTAAAAACATGGACCAATCTTCACAACCGAGAATACTTTCAAACTGACTGCCACAAAAGCGTCCAGCTAAGCTCAGCCGTCTACCGCATGCTCAACCTCAACGACATCCGCAACAATACCATCGACTTCGATGACAAAGAAGAGCTGCAAAACCAACTCAACAGTATGCTGGACACCGAGAAAAAACACTCGCGGCTTATTGAATCGCTGACCCAGCTGGTGAAGAAACAAACCGAACAGTTCGAAACGATGTCCGGAAAGCTTCAGGCTCAACAGACGACCATCGATGGGCTTTTGGCGCAAATCGAAAACTTACAGCAACGTATGGCGGAAATGAAACAGCTGATGCCACCGGCCGGACGAGCCGTTCCCAAAGGATTACGGGAAAGGATGATTCAAGATATTGCGGAGGTGATTCGCAGGAATTTAGTCGAAATTGAAGATTGAGGCTTGGAAGCGGTATGATAAGTATTTCTAATAAAAGCGATGCAAGTTTAGCCGAATGTTTTATTGAAAGAAAACTATAAGGTTGTCGACTGTCTGATGCTCGGACACGAAAGATCAGGAGGGGAGATTTCTGTCACACCGTTGACCAGCGCTGTCGGCGTCGTCAAGATGCAGTGTGGCCAATTCGAATGGCAGCGCACCGCATCACTCCCCCGCTCTGGAAAAAGCATAATGAATCCTGAACCGCACGTAATGTCCACTTTTGGTTATCCTGTTAGGGGAGCAAACACGATCTTTGATGAAGTAAGCTGGCTTCACTCGGTCGATCGAAACTGTTACCGATCTTTTTCTGATTTTGATTTGATGGTGAAGGTTTTTGCAGATCTTGATAAGACCTCATAAGGACCCGAGAAAGGAGGTTCCAGTGCCGCTGTAACTTTGTCGGTTTTGAGAAACACATGTGTACAATCTTCAATGTCTTTAGGAATGAACACTAGTCGATGCGAATCTAGGTTCGAAGCTGAACGTAGGTGGTACTAGCGTGTTCATATTTTCTCGCAAATTGGTCACAAACGCGTCTGATGGTCCTTGAATCGATTGTTTTTCAATAAATGCTCCGGGTATTCGAACGGTTGTTCCATAGAGCATTTCTGATGCTGACGTGCCTTCGCGAATCGCAGTTATTAGTCCTAGTAGCATAAAGTGACCAGATGATCAGAGCTCCAACGCGGGACATTAATTTGAAACGATCATTAAGGTGAAATCATAAACTCGCCCACATAGTTTTAATTATTTTATTTATTTTTGTTAACGATAAAGGTGGTAAATAGAATACGAAACACTTGTTTCTACTACCAATCATATTTTTCTGCATTGTGAACTTTCGCAGAAGTGGGACATAGGGAATCGCGCTACTTGGGCGGTGGCTTCTATATTCGTCTGTTTTCCACTATAACTCAGTCAATCTTGAACCAATTGACACAATTCTTGGAATGCGGTGAGATAGGTATAGTATCTACCCGTGTACAAAATTTCAAGTCAATCGGTTCAAAATTGACCGAGTTACAGTGGAAAACAGAAGAAAATAACAGACGAAGAAAACCACCGCCCAAGTAGCGCGATACCCTACTCATAAAAATTGTTTCTACAGTCATTAAAAGAATTCTGATAACACAGCGTAACAAAAAATAACTTTTGGTATGTCTCAAGAGCAAACTTATGTGTCTCCGAAGGATTTTGGGCCGCTGAATCCGAATCCGGGCTCAGATTTGCTCCAGCACGTCACAATTTTGAGCTATCCCTCAATTTATAGGACAAAATATGCGATTTTGGGCTTTTTTGACTGCAAGCCATTAAGCAAGAAAATATTTTTTTAAGCAATCAAAAGGTAAATTGGTCAATTAACATCTAAATTAACGACTCATGCAAAATATTTCGTTTTACCAAATCGAATTTGATAGTTTTAAGGGATTTATGTTAGGTTCGATATCTCCCATACAAGTCACCTTCCAAAAGTTGCATGCAAGTTTTCATAGAAACATAAAATGCTTAACCTCCTAATACCCAAATTTTTGATTTTGATCTAAATATCATTTTTCGTCATCTAAAATCGATTTAAACATGTTTTGGAAGATGATTCTTTTTAATTCTCGATTTCGTGAATTTCAGTTTTTGATTTTATTTCGTGAATTTCAGTTTTTGATTTTTATTTTTGAACATCCCCACACTTTTATATTTTCCCTGGAAGCCAATTTGGGGAACGAATTTTTTGAGATGAAAACATTTTGAGATTTTATGATTATTGTTGAAATATTATTATTTTTATTTTTTTCACAGAAAATTTTATTTTGCGTGTAATTTTAAGGAAAATAATTTTAGAGTGTATTCGATTCCCTTTATCAAATAAGGATAGAATGATTTGGGAAAAAATTAAAATATATTAATTGTAGCGATTCAATACAAAATAAACAATGACTTATAAAAGGTGACTAAAACGTCAATTTTCAATGATTGAAAAAAAATGTAAATACGCTTTAAAATACACCAAAAACCATTTTGAGATATACAGAACAGTCCTAAATATCAGCCAAAAATATAAAAAATTCGATTTTCCACGAAACAAAAAATACAAAAATGCTCAAACTATACCCGTCTAAAGGCGGGATTGGGTATTAGAGGGTTAAATCTATCAAATTTGATTGAGTAAAGCGAAATATTTTTCATGAGTCGTTAATTTAGATGTTAATTGACCAATTAACCTTTTGATTGCTTAAACAAATACATATTTCCTTGCTTAATGGCTTGCAGTCAAAAAAGCCCAAAATCACATATTTTGCCCTATAAATTGAGGTATAGCTCAAAATTGTGACGTGTTAGAGCAAATCTGAGCCCGGATTCGGATTCAGCGGCCCAAAATCCTTCGGAGACACATAAGTTTGCTCTTGAGACAAAAAAATGTTGCGCTGTGTAATTAAAGCTAGCACGCAAAATGCTTTCAATATTTCAACACTCAATTGCTTTAAAAATTCAAAATAAGATGATTCAAACTTCGTTCACAACTGAAACAAAACTCGCATTGGTGCCTGTGTCTGACAAGCATGACGTAAAATCTACAATTTTTTTAGGTTAATATTATCCTCGAAGTGCCTGAAAATGTTTACCAATCTATCTAAATATTGCTTGTCCAAGTTTGTCCTTATTTGCGTGTTACTTCATTGAGTAGCTCTGATTTTTGCTTCTCTGTCAATATCGACTAACTTTTAGGATGAATACGCGCGTATTCGTTTGAACCGCCCGTCAGTCAATGAAGGTTTTGAGTTTCACTCATTTGAAACAATTAACATAGTCAAAATACCTTTTCGATAAATGTTTACCATACTGGGCTTCATACGCGCCAACTTGTGACGTAGTTGGGGGGGCAAGGCCTCTCAAAATCAATGAAATTCGGATAATATCGACGCAGTTCATCTAGTTTAGGCATATTCACGTGAAAACTAGTGCATTGAGCTGGAAAAAGTTGAATATTGTCTAATTTTGGAGAGCTTCGCCCCCCCAACTACGTCACAAGTTGGCGCCTATGCTGGGCTTGGAGAGATTTTAACTTCGGACAACGATTTTTCTCCAGATTTTTCATCTGACTGTGCTTATTTAGTAATAAAAGTAGTTTTCTACCGTTTCATGAAGTCCAAACTTGAGACAGTTTTGTCTACTACTGTTGTAATTGTACTCTTGTCACACTCTATTTTCTTCGTCGAACTGTAAAATACTGCCGCAAAGAGACTGTGTATAAAAATCATCCACATTTTCGAAATTACTTCTTCTTGAAAACTGCCGGGACTGCTCGATAAAAAAAAACATTTCAAAAGTCGACAGTTCAAACATTTCAAAAGTCGTTGTATAGCAGGCATAGACATAGAGCAAGCAAAACAGTCACCTCATGCATGACTTCGATGCAAAAAACTGTCGTTTATGTGAATTCTTAAGCAAAAGATTTGAAAATCTGATATTTTGCGATTTCTTCTTAAGGCGAAACTGAATCCATTTCCTCACTTTTTTGGTTTTTGATTTTTCATAAAATAACGAAGCAATATTTTTAAAATCGGTTTTCGTGCACATGTAGAGTATGGATAAAGGTATCTTCTGATTTTTTTTTGTGGTGGAAAAAGTTTTCCATTTTGGCAGAAACCATTTTTAAACAAAATTTCACAAAAAAATGGTTTCTGCAAAAACGGAAAACATTTTCACCACCAAAAAAATTCAGGAGATACCTTGATCCATACTCTACATGTGCACGAAAACAGATTTTGAAAATATTGCTTTGTTATCGAATGAAAAATCAAAAACCAAAAAAATGAGGAAACGCTTCCAGTTTCGCCTTAAGAGAAGGTCTTGCATGTATGTTTTACGCAGAGAGTTTTATTCGGAATTGTAGTTGTCTAACGCATTTCTGTGTTTTTCCATGACAAAAATAGCTGTACGATTTACGTTGCGTCTGTTGTTCTGTCGAGATGAATATAATAGAAATTTGTTTTAGGATAAAAGATTGCAAACATGACTGTGCGATTGAACACGACCAAAAAAAAACAAATTAAATCTATTTATGGGAGTTATTGTAGTACCACCAACTTTGGGAGATTTACTGTTTATTTAATATTTACTGCAGCGCTAGCGATTCGGTGTATGAGTTTAAAAAAGAGGTTTCATTCAGATACGTATCTTTATTTGATATTTTAGGTGAGCATAGTGCAGTAGCTGCAATAGTTTGCTTTTTCTAAATATGAGTAAATAGCTGAAAATCAGTATAAAAAATTTGGATATATTTTCGGCGATTTGACTGCCCCTATAATGTTCATGCTGTCGAAGTGGATTTTCAAAACCCACTAAATAACTAGAATCTGGTTGACATTCATACAGTACTGGAAAAGGTTCATCATGACCACGATCATGACGCATCTTGCGTGTAAGTAAAAAAATCCTACACATCGAAACACTATGGTCCGAAAGTCAGCTGAGTGTTTGGCTGAGTGTTATTTAACTCGTATCGCGCTACTCTTCAGTTGTTCACGAGTATGAATGGTTTCCTCATGCATTTGTTTTATATTACTTCTGAACAATGTCCGGTAAGTTGGAAGTTGAAATGTTTGTAGTTTGGTAGAGGCAACTGCCATGTACATAGTGTACATCAGTATATCGCGATGTATTTATTCTAACGTAAGAAGCGTAGTGTTTTTTCAGCTCATTTTCAAAATTGAACTGTTAATGGCAGTCTTAGTTGCGTGACCACGTTTAGTACACTCTGTCTCATGGCGACAGTAAAAACAGTACACAGCATGTCCGGATGACCACACCCTTACTTTTGTAATAAACTCTGTCTCAAGGCGACATTAAAATCAGTCCACAGCGCGTCCGGATGACCGCATACTTACTTTTGTAAGATACTCTTGTTGTATTACGTAGTATTTGATCGCCATACGAACATGTAGTTTGTGTGCGACCCTTTGAATTGTCATTGAATTATGTGCACATCTTCATTCACCATCTCCCTTTCATTCATTCGTTATCCGAGTGCGTACGAGTACGGAAGCATCAATAAACGTTACTTTGTAAAATCTACACCGAAATATTTTATTTGATGACCGAATAAAACATGGTGTCAGAAGTAGTCGTGGACTAAAAAGTATTTTCCGTCGTCATTCGTATATCGTGGAAGTGTTTTTGAGGAATTGTTCGGTCCGAGCGGCGGGAAAATCATCAGCAGAAAGTGTGTAAGTCGGATCGGAAGAAGAAGCTAAAGAAGAAGCTCCGAGTGAAGCAAGTGCGCGAAGAAAGCAGCTCCGAAAGTAATTCAGCGGAGAGCAGTGATAGCGACAACGATGAGTCGTCCTGCGGTGAGAGTGTGTCAATCGGAAAAATCATTGATAAATCCGGTAGTGGTGGACATGTTACCGCGGACCTGGACTTGCGAATCGGTGGGAAATGGCAGCCCGTGAAATGTGAGTTGGACACTGGTGCGAACACAAGTCTTGTGGGGAAAAATTGGTTGGAGAACATAATTGGCAAAGACAAAATCGAGCTGCAGCCATCCGCGTACCATCTCCAAGCATTCGGCGGGAACAGCATTCCGGTGATCGGGCAGGTAAAAATTCCATGTCGGAGGAAAGACCGTAAGTACAACCTTGTTTTTCAAGTAGTCGACGTTACCCATGGACCGCTCCTCTCAGCAAATGTGTGTCGTATTCTGGGCTTTGTAAAATTCTGCAACACGGTGAATTTCACTGCACCGAAAACGGAACAAGAACTTCTAAATGTATACCGTATAAAAGCTCAGAATATCGTCAAACGACACGAGGAGGTTTTTCACGGTATCGGTAAATTCGCCGGAGCCGTGTCTTTGGAAGTTTCTGCCGACGTCTCACCTTCGATCCAGCCACCTCGGAGAGTTCCAATCGCATTGAGAGAGAAGCTGAAGGAAGAATTGAAGAATCTGGAGCGCGATGGGTTGATCGTGAAGGAGAATCGCCACACCGAATGGGTTAGCAATATTGTGTTGGTCAAACGCAAGGAGCAGAAATCGGAATCAGTTCGTGTCTGTCTCGATCCGATACCGTTGAACGCAGCGCTCAAACGTCCCCATGTGCAATTCACCACTATCGACGAAATTTTGCCCGAATTAGGAAAGGCGAAAGTATTTTCAACAGCGGACGTTCGCAAGGGTTTCTGGCATGTGCTATTGGATGAGAAGAGTAGCCGATTAACAACGTTTTGGACACCGTTTGGGCGGTACCGATGGATTCGTCTACCATTCGGGATCGCTCCCGCTCCGGATATCTTTCAGATGAAGCTACAGGAGGTGATTCAAGGATTATTGGGGGTGGAGTGTGTTGCTGACGATTTGCTGATTTACGGCTCAGGAGACACGTTGGAGGAAGCTCTGGAGAACCACAATATCTGCTTGGAGAAGTTGTTGGTTCGCTTGAAGGAATGCAACGTTAAACTGAACTTCAGCAAACTCAAACTGTGTGAAACGTCGGTCAAGTTCTACGGACACGTGTTGACGAACAAAGGACTTCAGCCGGACGAAAGCAAAGTCGCATCAATCAAGAATTTTCCGCGTCCGTCAGATCGAAAGCAGCTTCAGAGGTTCATTGGAATGGTGAACTACCTCAGCCGTTTCATACCAAATCTCAGCGCTAATTTCACCGTCCTTCGGCGATTGATTTCGGAGAAAGAGAATTGGGTTTGGTCAGAAAAGGAAGAAGAGGAGTTCGATCGTGTCAAGCGTTTGGTAGCAGATGCTAACACACTGCGATACTACAATGTAAACGAGCCAATAGTGATCGAGTGTGATGCTAGTTCTTACGGTCTAGGGGCAGCTGTTTTCCAAAGCCATGGGGTAATTGGATACCACGGTGTGTTGTGTAGAACAACTTTATAATAAAAAAATAAGTAAGTCTGAAATTTTACCCAGTGATACTTTGGGCCATTCCCTTCAATTTGCTGGGTCGGTTGAAAACATCCATCGGGGGGTCTAGAACAAAAATTTTTTTTTGATGGTTTTTCATGCAAAAACTGTTAAAAGCGCATATTGTAAATTATTGCATCTCCTACAAATATTCACAACTTTTTTGTCTTTGAGAATAGAACCATAAAATTTTCAGGCGTTTCGAAGTAGTATGCGTAGATGACTGTGTGAAAATTTCATTAAAATATGTTGAATGGTTTTCAAATAATAGCAAAACTATCAAACGCATTCTAAAATACTAAGCTTAGTAACAAAAGTCCAACAAAATATCTATATTTTTTTATATAATAATACATGACAAATTTTTAATTCTAAGGACCTTGAGTCATTATGATGGTGGTATGTACTGTGAAAACTTGTTTTTCAAATAATGAACAATTACATAGTCAAATACATGAAAGGAAAACACACACATTGCCATTATGTAGCTTTTGACTCAAGTTTTAATTATTTATCTCAAGAACGCGGTTTTGCGTATACATGTTCATTTTTTTCCATTTTTTTAAATGATTAACCCTCGAGCGATAGCGCTGTTGTATTTTGTACAACACGTTGAAAAAATCTCGCTTTTTGTACTCAGCATTAGCGTGGTGCTGACGCAGGTAGTCAACCGCGCGAGTTACGGAAGGTTAAGGTCTTATCTAAGTATCAGATTGCAAGCGAAAGGCTTTAGGAGAGCGTGGCGCAATAATTTGGATTACAAAAAAAAAACTGTTTTTCATTTTTTCGAAAGATATAGATTTATGTTGAAAATATTCTACTAGTCAACGACGCCCTAACAATGATCAATCACTCTTCCTCATGCTTGGAGGAAACCACAGAAAATATTTTGGAGACATCATATGCAAATCGATAAGACTATTTAAACCATTGTTATCAAATTGTTTTTCCTTGGCTTTATGCTGAACAGCCTAATTTTCATGCCTAATGTAGAAACATTTTCAATAAGTACTCCGTTCTTTTAACTCTTCTTTCAGAACTTATTATCAGTTATTTGTTAATAAATGGTGGCATAAGTAATAAGCATCATATTGCTATTAAATTTAAAGACAAACCTAAGTTTAGGTCCAACAGCTATGTCAAATATCGTGGAATAATCCGGAAACTATGTTTAGTACCGTAAAGTTGCCCTTGATCGAATATTGCCCAACTGAATTCTGTTTTGATTTCAGTTCTCGTTATTGTGTCCTGTCTTGGTTTAATGTGAACTCATACCCACAACTTCAATGTTATTATGAGGACTTTAACAGAGTTAACTTGTTTTTATTCATTGACTAAGGTGAAATACTATCTAATTTTGAGCTTGTAAACATTAATTCCAAAATAATTTAGTTTCTACACTTTTTCTTCGAAACAGAAATGTTTCCCAGTCCTCGAGTGCTTTTCATGGCTTACCAAATAACATTCAAATATTTTCTATAGGGAAGGCCGACATGCTCAGCAATCATGATAATTGTGTTTATTATAGGATTGGTAATAGAGGCATACTTGTACTTGTGAACATGTATACGCAAAACCACGTTCTTGAAATAAATAATTAATACTTTAGTGAAAAGCTACATAATGATAGTGTGTGTGTTTTCCTTTCATGTATTTGACTATGTATCTGTTCATCATTTGAAAAACAAGTTTTCACAGTACCGCCATCATAATGACTCAAGGTGCTTAGAATACAATATTTTTCATGTATTATTGTATTTAAAAATGTAGATATTTTGTTGATCGTTTGCTACTAAGCTTAGTATTTTAGAATGCGTTTGATAGTTTTGCTATTACTTGAAAACTATTCAACATATTTCAATGAAATTTTTACACAGTCATCTACGCATACTACTTCGAAACGTCTAAAAATTGTATGGTTCTATCTTCAAAGTTGTGACTATTTGTAGGAGATGCAATAATTAACAATATGCGCTTTTAACAGTTTTTGCATGAAAAACCTTCAAAAAAAAATTTTTGTTCTAGACCCCCCGATGGATGTTTTCAACCGACCCAGCAAATTGAAGGGAATGGCCCAAAGTATCACTGGGCAAAATTTCAGACTTACTTATTTTTTTGTTTTAAAGTTGCTCTATAAACACACCGTGATACGCTTCACGTACCCTCACGCCTACCGAAAAGAACTATGCGCAAATCGAAAAGGAATTGCTCGCTATCCTCTTCGCTTGTGTACGGTTCGATCAACTAATTGTCGGAAACCCTAAAATCACCGTAAAAACTGATCACAAACCGTTGGTTACCGTGTTTCGGAAGCCGCTACTTTCTGCACCGCGACGTCTACAGCACATGTTGCTAAATCTGCAGCGCTACCGACTGACGATCGAGTTTGTGACGGGGAAGGACAACGTGGTGGCTGACGCGATATCCAGGGCACCGTTCGACGAAAACCTTGCTGATGATAGGTTTAATAAGCGGAACATCTTTCGAGTATTCCGTGAAATCGAGGAAGTCAATCTCTCCAGTTTCCTGAAAGTGAAGGATGAGCAGTTGAACGAGATCATTGCAGCGACAGAAGCGGACACGTCATTGCAGCAGGTTGTGCAGTTTATTCGTGATGGTTGGCCGACATCAGTTGATAGAGTTTCGGATAGTGCCAAAATGTTCTTCAAGTACAGGAACGAGCTTAGCACACAAGAAGGGATCATCTACCGTAATGACAGAATTGTGGTTCCATATACGTTACGTCGGAAGTTAACAGCTAAGGTGCATGTAAGCCACAACGGTATGGAGGCGACTCTTAAGTTGGCACGCGCCAACCTTTTCTGGCCTGGAATGAGTGCCCAGATTAAGGAAGCTGTTGCACAGTGCGGTGTGTGCGCTAAATACCAACCATCTCAAACCCCAGCACCAATGCAGAGTCACCCAATTCCGGTATACCCATTTCAGTTGGTATCAATGGATGTCTTCTTCGCAGACTACCAGGGAAGGAGTAGCAAATTCCTAGTTACCGTTGACCATTTTTCGGATTTTTTCGAAGTTGATCTCCTGAAAGATTTGACACCGAGAGCGACTATTGTTGTCTGTAAATCCAACTTTTCTCGACATGGAACGCCGCAACAGGTTATTTCAGACAACGGAACAAATTTTGTCAATCGAGAGTGGAAGCAGTTTGCAAGAGAATGGGACTTCTATCATTCAACATCAGCACCTCACCATCAGCAGGCTAACGGAAAAGCTGAAGCTGCCGTAATGATAGCTAAACGATTGTTGAAGAAAGCGGAAGAAGCTGGCAACGATTTTTGGTATGCATTGTTGCATTGGAGAAATGTACCGAACAAAGTGGGTTCCAGTCCGGCAGCACGGTTGTTTTCTCGAAATACTCGCTGCGGGGTACCGATGTCTACAAGCAATCTGAAGCCAAAACTTGTGTCGGGTGTTCCTGAAGCGATTGAAGAAAGAAGGCGAAAAGCAAAGTTCCAGTATGACAGGAAAACAAGAAATCTGCCAAATTTGGAGACAGGATCTGCAGTCTACGTGCAACTTCAACCAGAAACATCTAAAAAGTGGACACCTGCCAGAGTTAGCAACAAGTTGAATGAGCGGTCTTACGTAGTAGACGTGGATGGTATGCAGTATCGGCGTGATTTGGTGCACTTGAAACCACGTAATGAACCCCAGACGCCTGAAGTGAATCCAGATCAAGTCGCCATGCCCAACGTTGAACCGGTTGCCACGGAGCAGATGGCGCTGCCGGTCTCTGATGGAGCTGTGTCTAATCAGGAAGCGACCATCAGTGTTCCTGATACCATTAATCCAGAGGCGACGTCAGCAGTGCAGCTACCGAAGACCTCGAGAACTACCAGACCATCCAAGGATTCGTTTGTTGAGGAAGGTCAAAGCAATAGACCTAAGAGAAATGTCAAACTACCAATGCGATTGAAAGATTATTGTCTTGAATAATTTTTTTTTATAAAACAGGGAAGATGTTGTATTACGTAGTATTTGATCGCCATACGAACATGTAGTTTGTGTGCGACCCTTTGAATTGTCATTGAATTATGTGCACATCTTCATTCACCATCTCCCTTTCATTCATTCGTTATCCGAGTGCGTACGAGTACGGAAGCATCAATAAACGTTACTTTGTAAAATCTACACCGAAATATTTTATTTGATGACCGAATAAAACAACTCTGTCTCATGGCGACAGTCAAATCAGTCCACAGCGCGTTCGGATAACCGCATCCTTGCTTTTGTAAGAAATTATGTCTCATGGGGACAGTAAAAACTCCACAGCGTGTCCGGATGACCGCACCCTTACTTTCGTAAGAAACTCTGTCTCATGGTGACATTAAAATCAGTTCACAGCGCGTCCGGATGACCGCACCCTTACTTTTGTAAGGAATTCTGTCTCATGGCGACAGTAAAAACAGTCCACAGCATGTCCGGATGACCGCATACTTACTTTTGTAAGAAACTCTGTCTCATGGCGACAGTCAAATCAGTCCAAAGCGCGTCCGGATGACCGCACCCTTACTTTTGTTATAAATTACGTCTCATGGGGACAGTAAAAATTCCACAGCGTGTCCGGATTACCGCACCCTTACTTTCGTAAGAAACTCTGTCTCATGGCATGAGAGCATGAGCATAGATGACCGCACAATTCGTAGTTGCTACTCCGTGATTGACCAGAGCAATCGAAATTGCACAAGGAATCAATGAATAGGGCTTGGGACTAGCTTACTATTCTCAATGTACATAGGTCGAGAGCTCTCAACTTTAATAAGGTCAATAACGGCGCCGGCCACGTCCTTACGGTCATCGAGGATGGAAGGGAATGTTAGTAAGACAAACGTTGTTATAAAGACCGCGACTCGCTGCATCTCCACGTTTGTCTCAGGAAGGAATTTTTTGTTAGTAGGGTAAGGTACATTGTCAGTCCGGGAGTCACCTATGGTTGGTGATATGATTTGACAATGGATCAATATACACAAACCGCCGTTAACAACCGACCACTTTTCGACGCAAGAACTAGTCAAAATAGAAAATTCTATCGCGCGTCTCCACTCCACTAGGGAGCAGAAACCTTTAGTCTATTCCACACAGAAATACACTGAACGCGACTCACTTGTCGGCGCCCGGATTTTCTCTCGACCGGCGAACCCGAACTAACATTTTTCACTCTTTTGTGTAAATGCAAAAAAATGGAAGAAAATATGTATTATCAACTAAAAGTGTATTGGAAACTAGCGCCGATGGGAAGCGAAAAATTTGGAACCGACTCGAACCACGGCGCGCGCACACTCGTCCCGTCGTCGGAGCCCCGCAGAGAGAAGAAAAAAAAATCGCAAAAATCTAGCAAAGCCAGCGCGCGAAACTTTGCTTCTGCCGAACTACCGCACACTACTGACTGCTTGGCGCCCGTCGTCGGAGCCGCGCAGAGAGAAGAGACAAAAAAATCGCAAAAATCGTTTCTCCGCTTTGCAATGTTTTCGTTGCAAGATGAACTGGGCTGGAATATGGACGCTTGGAAGGTTGAATGTACCCAAGTTCCAATAATAACTACAGCTCCTTCCTTAAAACTTCGAGCTTATGCGGAGGAAGCCTACGGAACTTCCTGCTTGGGTAGACGTGGCCTAGTGACGTCAGAAAATTCGCTGAGTGAACCACCGTAGTCGCTGTTACAAGGGAATGTTTTAAGGCCAAATAATTCCTATTCCACCAAACCCATTTGCCCGGGTGCTTGAATGTTGCTCGTTTTGTCTATCAAGCACTCACTTCGCAAGTCCACCATTAAGTCATATTTAGTACTTTAGGAAGTCCGCACCCAGGATAGGAGCTGTTACATCAGCCAGTATGAACCACCAAGGAATGTGCCTGCGCAGGCCGAAAGTAGGCTTGCAAATTTCGGTGCCATTGGTGGCGATGCGGGAGCCGTTCGCTGCGTACAAACTCGTTCCTTGTGTTGGCTTCTGGTTTTGCCTTGAAGAGCAGGGTAGAACCGACAAATCTACTCCGGTGTCGATAAGAAAGTTGTAGTTGGTTGCCGGATCGTAGATTATTAGATGGGATTGGCCAATTCTTCTACATTCGCCCGTCGTCGATTGCAGCTGAATCAGTTTTCTTTTGGTTTGAACTGCCAGGGTTTTCGGCAATTCTTGGCGGTGGTGCCAAATCGTCGATGGTAATAGCAATACGGATGTTGGTCACGAGAGGCGCTTCGGGTACCTTGTTGCCTGCTGAAGCTTCGGTTACGGGATCGACCTCGAGTTTGACGAAAAACGGCGATCTCACTGGAGAGTTTGGCAATTTCAACACGCAGTTCTGCCAAATCGAAAACCATTTTGTCGTATGGTACAGCAACTGCAGACGATGCTATTCGACTTCTAGTAACATCAGCGAGCTTGTCGGCTTGCTCAGCTAAAATTTACAATTTTATCGCTAGTACCTACACTACATAATACACCATAAATAAACGCATTAAGACTTTTTGGCCATGAAATGGACCCCGTTACTCCAGTGTGCAACACCACGGTTCAAGACCGCTTTCTTTGAGAATTCTACCCTGCGACGAATACCCAGACAACCAGTAATCGTATACGATGTTGCATAAGATGAGAAAGTGGAGGACATATGCGTGCATGCCTCCATTTAGGCGAAGGGTAAAAACACTAGACTTCGCCCCCTGAAATTCTGCTTCAATCTTCGCCAATTCATACATAAGAAATGGAATTTGTATGGAGGGGGCGAAGACTAGAGCAGTGGTGAAGTCTAGTGCCTTTACCCTATATAAAATGTACGCATATCGTCCCACTTTAACATCTTATGCAACATTTTTTACGTTCGCTGGTTGACTGGGATAGCTACTAAATAAAGTACTCAGATGACAAAAGCTTTGCGTTTGGCGATTAGAAGAGGCTGCTAACTAACAACTGCTACACCGAAGATTTCTAACGGCGTTGTCATCTATGAGAGTGCGCCAAGTTATGTGTTACAGCGAAAACGTGCTGTTCACGATGGGTTTTCTGTTAGTAAACATATTTCGAGCGAAACTGTTATCAGCTGTGGGATTAAATTGATTTTGCAAAAACGCAAATACTTGCTAAAGCCATGGCTCATGACTCATATTTCGAAACAAAACGCAAATCAATACTTGGTTCGACGTTCGTCGATGGGGTTAAGCACGTTTACTCTTATCAAGGTACCGTGGTTACACAGTTATGGATTACACACGGTTACGGATCAATTTGATGTTTACGGTCAAATGTCGCCTCAGTGCACAGCATGACATAACATAGCATAGTCTTCATAGCATAAACACTATACTATGCCACGCCATACCATGCTAAGCTGCAACATACGACCGTGAACATCGAATTGATACGTAACCGTGTGTGATCCATAACTGTGTCTCCACGGTATATTTGAGATTACTCATCACGAGATGATAACGGCAGAATCGGCAAACACTGCATTAAAGGCAGCCGAGATGAACTTTCAACTGTTGCTCGGCCATTTGTTCGGATGGGTTCTTCTTCCTTTTCTTTCTGGTTCTGTGTTCCCACATGGAGCTTGGTTTTCCAATCTTGAACTTCAAAGTGTTCTTCGAGTACTCCCACAATTATTAATTGAAGGGTTTTTTTGCTTTCCATTGTATGCATTTGTATATTGAGTGGCAAGCACAATAATATACTTCACCCAGGAAATCTAGAGAAGTGTCCCGCCACCGTCTCCGGGTTGATGATCCAATACTTTATCGACTTGGCATTGGAGTTAAATCGTCGAGCATGTTTAGTTTGCACATTTTCAGCTCAAAACGGTGATGAAAACATAAACTAAACTAAAGTTTAAATACTTTCGATCACATGTTGCATGTATAACTCGATGGTCCCTTGGTGTTGTGGAGAAGTGACTGTAACTGCGTGTGGTATTTCAGATTCATCATTTAACACATAGTTTCACGTGAATCGTATGTCATCATGAATCATTACTTTTATTTGTGTGGTTGATGAGCTGCAATTTTACCGCTTCGGTTAAGTGAGTCCTCCCAATGTAATGTTATCTCGACAAAACAGTAATTAAATCTTCATTTCGCTTTCACACTTCTTCAAATGAATCATTTGCGATCAGAAGATTCAAAACTATTGATGATAAGATTTGCTTCTTGTTGAACGACTATAAATACTGTAAGCTGAACCTAAAAAGTAACCAATAAGTACAAGCACACAACTTGGAATCATCAGTGCCTCTTCATCAGCGAAAATGAAAAGAACTGAACAAAAGCTGATCCACATTGCCATCGTTGTGCTTTGGTACGTAGTAATTCGAATTTCGTTGCACCCAATCACACAATTATTTTCATTTTCAGTGCTCTTTCACCTACGCAACCAGCTTCATCAATACAGTTATATTGTAATAACTACTCCGAATATTGTACCATTAATGGCGTAACAATTAATTCGGAAACGTCCGACTTCCCTAAATTTCCTGTTCGTGCAAAAATCAATCTAGTCAACGCAAACATTGACTATATTTCTCCAGAGATTTTACAAGGAATGAAGTGGGTTAGCCAGCTAACCATCGCGAATGGAAAGGTGAAAAAAATCTTTCTGAAGCACGACCTTCAGGAGTTAGTTGCCACTGGCAGCGAGACATACGACGTAATCATCGATGATGTTGCAAATGAAGACTTGGAGCAATTGTCAATCACCCAAAATCGACTCGACAAAATTCCGGAAAACGTTGGAAATCTGAAAGCTTTAACCGTCCTAACGTTGAACAACAACAATATCGAAGTGCTGGATCTCGGCGAGTTGCAAGGCTTGGACAAGCTCAAAACAGTTGATTTATCGAATAACAAGATTTACTATATGATTCCCATCGATTCATTTGAGCTGTCTCGCCTTGAGATATTCAAACTAAATAACAATTTTCTGACAGAAATTGATTTTGATGCATGGAACGTGCCACGCTTGACAACATTATTCATCTCATCGAACAGTTTGAAGTATATTAAAGATTTCAACGAAGAGAGTTTTCCTTCTCTCAAATCGTATCAAGATGACAGTAACTTGTTCGATTGTCGCTGGCGAGCTGGTTTTATCTCAATGTTAAAAACATGGACCAGTCTTAAAAATCAATATCACTACTCAACTACCTGCCAAAAGAGTGTCCAGCTTAGCTCAGCCGTCTACCGCATGCTCAACATCAACGACATCCGCAATGATACCATTGACTTCGATGACAAACAAGAGCTGCAAAACCAACTCAACAGCATGCTGGACACCGAGAAAAAACATTCGCGGCATATCGAGTCGCTGACCAAGTTGTTGAGGGAACAAACCGAGCAGTTCAAAGTCGTATCCGGAAAGCTTCAGGCTCAACAGACGACCATCGATGGGCTTCTGGCGCAAATCGATGACCTACAACAGCGTGTAGAGGAAATGAAACAAATGATGCCACCTGCAGGACGAGCCGTTCCCAAAGGATTACGGGAAAGGATGATTCAAGATATTGCAGAGGTGATTCGCAGGAATTTGGTCGAAATTGAAGATTGAGGTTAGGGAGTGTCATCATCGAAATTGTGAACATGTTTTTGGGGAGTAAACTGAATTGGACTCTATATATAAAATATTTTTGTCATTCCTTTTCGGTCGTATTGAAATATTTATTGAAAATCTTTCCTAAATATATAAAAATCGCTTTCAGTTTTATTTTCTTGCGTTTTTCGAAAAAAAAATCCAGTGATTTCTTTAGTTTCTTACAGCTACAGGATATAACTCAGATATTTTACTAGCTATTCCTCCGGAATTTCAGAAGATATTATTTTAGAAAATCTTACTAAACTTACTACTTACATGCAATACTTCATTCATTCCGCTATGAACTTCTTCAAACATCCTTAAGTGAATCCTTCAGAAACTATTTAAGGAATTCCAGAAATTTTTCGTAGGATTCATTAAGAAAACCATCCAGGTATTTCTTCAGAACATTCCTTTAAAACTGCTGTTTTAAACCTAGATTCCTTTCAAAATTGCTCCATGGATTCCTTAAGAAAATCCTCCATGAATTCCTTGTTGTTTAAGAAAATCATTCATTATTTACTTCAAAAACACAGTTCCTCTAGAATTTATTTTATCATTTTTTCTAGATGATCCTTTAGATATTTATCCAGAAAAAAAAGAGATTCCTTTTTTTCAAACATTTTTGCTGAATACTTCCGGAAATCCGTACGAGAATTCTTTCAGGAGAGTATCCACGGATTTCAGCGGTTCTGTCGAAAAGATTCCTGCATAAATTTCTCTAAGGCTAACAAAATTTTCCACAGACTTCTTCAGAAACTCTTGCAAAGTTTTCCGGAATTCCTTCAGAAATTCCTTTAGAAATTTCCCTGAGGATTCAATAAAAAATTGTCCCTTTTTTCATTTTCTCTGACTTTTTTTTCTTATTTTCCAAAACTTTTTCCAACGATTTCTTAAAAAATCTTTCAAGGGCTTCTTTGAAACAAATTCCAAGGACTTCTTTTAATAGTTTTTCAAGAAACTTCGCCAGCTTTTTTCGATAGTTTTTATTGGGCTCCTTATGAAAAAAAAAATGGAATCCGTTTAGTAAGTCCTTCTGTTTTTTTTAATTCTTCAACCACTTAACCTAATTTACAGCTTTGTCAACCAGAGCAATGCGTGAGCTATTCCAATAGGAAGTAAGCAGCTGCGCTTATGCTAAAGTGCCGGTAGTGGCGCTTTTCTGATAAATGCGGTAAACGTGATAACAGTGTAAACAAGCAGAAAAGTTTGCGCTACGGAATCATAGATGGCGCTCGTGTTCCATGTGTTTTTCACATATACAGCGGCGCCGCCTGGCACCTATCCACTCGAAACATCATGCGCAACACGGGTGGAAAATGCCAGTCAGAAAAAAGGAAGTAAACAACTTGAAATTTGTATGGTGATGTAATCAATTCTCTGTTACTGCAATGAATCCAGAAGAAACGCGTAGGGATAATGATTTTGTTTCTAATTTGCAACTTTTTGCCCCAAGGCACAAATCGCTGCGATGCGGAACGAGTGCAAGCCAACGATTTGTCCATACAAGAAAAATGATTTTACTTTTAATGTGGTGGCGCCATCTCTGAGAAAAATAAGATTTGATTTCTTACTATTGGCAGCTGCACTTACACTTTGTACAGCGCCTAAATGTATTCTATTCTAAATTACTATATCGAACTAGTTGCCTTTACGCTGCTGTCATTTTTTTACCCTGTCCATGGTAGACTGATGAACACGAGGATGTTAATGTTATTCGTTTTCCAGTCAGAATTGGAGTCCATTATGAGTTGCCGTTAGCCGATATCCAAGTCCGTTCGAGCCATGGACTCAGAAGAGGGTCAGTATCAGCTGTTCTCAAGGGGAAGAGTAACTGACGAAAGTGCCGGGACTGAGAACGTTTTAACGTATGACCACTTGTGCCACGGGGAATCCCTCAGACTTTCGTATAGGGATTTTTTCCGAAATGTTTTTTTTTTTTAATTCTTCAAGTGATTTAAAAAAAAATCTTCCAGATATTGCATCGAAAACATGTACGAATATTTCTTGTAAAAGTTTTCTAAAAACTTTATAAGGAATTGCTCTAGAGATTCCATTGGAATTTCCGTGAAAATGTATCCAGGAATGTCTTCAGAGATCCATCCCAAGAAATCTGCGGGATTTCTGCATTATTACTTTCAAGAGATTATAACTTTCGGATCTTCAGGCACAAATTCCTCCTGAGATTCATTCAGAAGTATATACAGAGATTCATCACGATATTCCTTGATGTGTTTCTCCAAATATTTATTTGGCATTGGATTAAAAGATAACTCAAGGAATTTCTCCACGGATTGTTCAATTTATTCGTTGAGGAATTCATTCATAAATATAACCCTGGAATTTCCACAAGATTCCAACAGGAATTCCTTCAGAAATTTGTCAACAGTTTGTGATCACTTCTAGAAAATTCTCAAAGGATGTTATTAAAGGTTTTCTAAAGAAATTATAACAAAATCTCAATAAACTATTGCAGGATTTACCAAAAGGGGTTTCCTGCGGAGTTCCTCAGGTATTTCTTCAGGAAGTTCTCAAGAAAATGTTCCTGGGATTCCTTCAAGAACTTCTGAAGGAATTTTTAAGGATGTTCCTCTGAAGTTTTGTACAAGAGTATTTCCTAATCCTGGAATCTTTCATAAATTCCGCGGAATCCTTCTAACATTCACTCCTTTAAAAATACCTCCCGAACGCTTCTTCAGAAAATTAGGGGTTCCTTAAGGATTTTCAACACGGGATTTTAAAATGGAGTTGATCGGAAATTCCTTAAAACTTATTTAACCTTTTAAAACGCGCGCCTATTTGAACCTAATACTCTCATTGGCGTAGCTAGGATTTTTTTCTGGAGGGGGCCCAGAGGGGGGCCTGACTTGTAATGACTTTTAAGCGGGATGGGCGCCCGATATGTGAATATCCAAATCGGCATTGCAGTTTTGAGGAATCAAAATAACTGTTTTAGATTTGTTCATAGTTTCGTTAATTATATGAGTGTCAATAATTCCTCCAGATTTTTTTCCATAGCTAGTTGCAGCGATTCCATCATGGATTCCTCAAGAGATTCCTTCAAGAACTCATCCAGACATATCTTCGAGGATTTGTCCTGGGATATCTTTAGTAATTCCTCCTCACTTCAGGAATTTCTTCAGAGATCCTTCAAGGTATTTCTTCAGAGATATCTACAGGGATTTCTCCATGTATTCCTTCCTGAGTTCCGCTAGAGATTGCTTCAATAATTCCATCTGAAATGATTCGAAGTATTTTTGCAGGAGTTTATTGAAAAAAAAATCAGAAAATCATACCAGCGATTATTTAAAAATAATCCAGGATTTGCTTAAAAAAATTGTACAAAAAATTCTTTAGAGGTCCATACAAGTATTCTTTTAATAATTCGTCCAGAAATTACTACAGACACGGATTTCTTCAGATGCTTCCAGGAATTCGCTAAGAAAGCTTTCCTGTGATTCCCTAAGGAATTCCTCGTGGGGTTTCTTCAGAAATTTCTCCAAGAATTCCTGCAGGGAATCACCCGCGAATTCCTTCTCTAATTCTTTCAGGCACAACTTCCGGGATTATTTTCAAAATGTCTGCAATAACTCTTCTTGGGATTTCTTCAGAAACTCCTCCAGGAATTAATCCAGGATTTCCTCAGAAATTTCAGCAATTTCTTCAGTGTTGAGATTTCCTCGGAAACTGCTTCTGGAATTCCCTCAGAAATTGAACTTTGTATTTCTTCTGGAATTCTTCCTGGGATTCCTCCGGGAACTCCTGAAGGGACTCCTCCGGGATCTGCTCAAGAGATTTCTCCAAATATGCCTCTAGGAATTCTTCCAGGATTCCACTGAGAGTTCCTGCATGGGTTCCTCTCAAAATTTCTACAGGGATTCGTCCAGGAATTCCTCTAGAGATTCCTCTAGGGATTCCTCCAGGAATTCCACTAGGGATTCCTTCTGCAATTGTTCCAGTGAGCCTTTAAGAAAACTTCCAGGAATTCCTCCAGGAATTTATCCAGGAAATCCTCCAGGGATTCCTTAAGAAACTCCCCCAGGAATTTTATACAGAGTTAGTTCAGAAATTACTCTAAGAATTCATCCAGGGATTCCTGCATAAATTCTTCTAGAAATTTCTTCAGGAGTTATTCCAGGTATTCCTCCAGGCATTCCTTAAGGATTTCATCCAAGCATTTCTGCGTGAACTCCTCCAGGAATTTCACCGAGAATTTCTCCAGGAATTACCCCAGGGAAGTTCAGAAATTTCTTCAGGAAATTTTCCAGGGATTCATCAGGAAATTTTACCAGGAATTTCTTCGCCAGGGATTCCTCTAGAGATTCCGCCAGGAATTTTTTCATGGATCCTCCAAAAATTGGCCCAGGAATACACTAGGAATTCTTCAGGGATTCCCCTGAGGAGTCTTCCAGAGATTCCTCCAGAAATTCCTCCTGGAATTCTTCCAGATATTCATCTGGATATTCCTCTAGGAATTTCTTCACAGATTTCTCCACGGATCCCTTCCAAAACTCCTTTAGAGATTCCTCCAGGAATTAATTTAAGGATTCCTCCAGGAATTCTCCCACGGATAGATCCACGGAATTGCCCCGCAAATTCCTCTAGGGATTTCTCCAGGAATTCCTCCTAAGATTCCGCCATGATTTTGTCCAGAAGTTCCTCCAGGAATTCCTCCAGAGGTTTCTCCAAAAATTGCTTAAGGGACTCCTCAAGGGTTTTTTCCAAGAATTCCTACAAGGATTCTTCAACAATTTCTTTAGAAATTTCTCTAAGGATTTCTCCAGGAACTCATCAAATGGTTTCTTCAGCATTACCCCAGGAATTCTTTAAAAATTCCTCCAGACATTGATCCTGGAGTTCCTCCTGGTATTTCTACAGAAATTACTACCGCAATTTCCTTCAGAAATTTCCCCAAAAACTCCTCCCGCATTCCTCCAGGGATTCCTGCATGAACTCCTCCTGAGATTCCTCTAGGAATTCCTTCAAGGATTTCTTTAAGAATCCTCCAGGAAATCCTCCTGAGGTCCCTTCAGGAATTACCCTAGACATTTTTCTTGGAATTCATCCTGGAATTATTTCAGATATTCCTCCAGGCATTTCTCAAGGAACAAATATTTGCCATTGAAGACCGACATTCGTCCAAGGTTGCTATGATTCACGTTGTGTTGGTCAATTGTTGGGCTTGTTTGGCCAAATATTTGCCATGTCTAATGCGACCTTAAATGACTAATGCGACCTTAAACTAGGATAAAGCCTGAATCGCATAGAGTTTTATGAAAACGTTTGAAAAATGTTAAAACTTCTTCAATGAACATTTGAATTTGTGCATTGTTTGATAGACACGCAAATACTCGATGCCCAAGAAAGTTAATCAAATTTATAATAACTGACTAGAAATCACCTTCAGCATGGTTTTAATGAATACACTCGCGTTTACTCAGATTCGATCACACAGGGCAACTGAGCAAAACACACGGCGGCACAACAAACTCGAACGGTTCCTCCGATCTGGACTTGGTTCAGGTTCATTGGCAGAGTTTCAAAGGGCTGCTGCTTCTGTTGATTTCACCCTTGGAAGAGAAACCAGGTTGGTTGATGGTATAGTCATGGTTTGTGGCTGCGTTCTTCATGTTTCCACACATGTGGGCACGTAGCCGGGAGAAAGTGGGAGCTTTTAAATTAAATATTTGCAAACTGATGAGAGCCCAACAACAGTATCCTACCGGTCTGAACTAGTGAGGGTAAGGTAATGTGGTTCGCTTCATCAGCCATCAAGCGTTATTTTCCATCGCAAATGATAGGGGTAGACTCCAGGGGAAAACCACTTTCAATGTTTGGCATCTGGTTTTTCTCGCTCTGGTATCAGATTCAATAAACCACATATTCTCGGCACTGCTATAAAACTTTACACGGACCCAACTGAAGAATTTCAATGTGACATCGTTGGGATCAGCTCGGAGCTTTTGTATTGATGGATTCATGGCATCCCTGAAAACCGCACTCGCCACAACTAGTGGTTAAAAGTTCGAAGTCAGTTCAAAAACTAATAAAAGCTCCAAACTAATCAATGAAATATTTTTATAAGTTTAAATATAAATTTCCCGGAACGATAAGAAGAACATCAACAATTATGCATTCGACTATAAAGTCTCAAGCAGCAGAGTACATTCCGCCGGCTTCCTAACTCTACCGCAGTTTCCCACTTCCACATGGGTTCACCCCACCCAGAAGCCTCCTATCGGCGGTAAAGCTCCAAGAATATCTTCCATAATTATCGTTATTGGGAAGATGATGAAATTTGATAGCTAAATATAACATGTGCGGTTGCGGTGGACTGCGGTTGGAAATTAAATTTTCCGAATTTTCCCTGCTCGCTCGCTGGAGCAACATCATCACCATCGGCAGCAAAAACTAGAAACTAGTCGTCTCACTGGTAGTCGGTCGGGTGTAACCTCTGGAAGGGGGGGGGGGCTCTGGAAAAGAAGCCCGAAGAATCTTGCGGCTTAGAAAACACGAAAGGCCAGAGAGTTACACTTCCTCCGATGGTAGTAAGAAAAGTGTAGACACACTTCCAACATGTGAAGATTAGAACGACGACGACTATCTATGGCGAAAACTACTCACTCTGAGAGACTGGGCTGGTACACTGCCACCTCAACCCACACGGATCGTCATGAATTTACATAAGAGAAATATTTATTATTTATTTAAGCCCGTGCGTTGCGTGTTCGTCGGAGTGGGAGTACAACAAGGCTTCTTTTGTAGCTGGGCATGACTTCCTTTAGCGTAGAAGAATACCGTGTGGTAATGCGCTGGTGGATCGGAACCACAATCTCGCAATGGGACTTGTAAATACACTCTGTTGCTTTCTTGTATGGTGAGATACTTTTTGTCAAACTTCCTGTAGGAATGAATAATTACGAGACACGGGGACCATAGTATGTGGTGGCAGTGTGTAACGGTTCTGAGAGCCAAGAAGCGGTGAGAAAATGGGATTCGTAGGAATTTGATATAGATGTTTGTTACGAAAATGACCTTACTTGGAAGACGATGTTATTTACAATTTGAGATTAAACAAGTGCATGTGCAAGTGAATATTATAGAATTTCAAATTTGATGTACAAAATTTCCCAAAAGAATTCCTAAAGAAATTGCAAAAAAATTCGGAGGAATTGGCAAAATAAATGATAATTCAAAAATCCAAAAAAGTTTCCTTATAGGTGTTTGAAGGAATGTAATAAAATTGTCGGAGCAGTTTTTGAAGGCATTTTCAAGAAATTTAGAAGAGAAAAACTTTAATAAAATATACAAAAAAAAAACTAATTATGCCCGAACGAAATTCCACAAAGAATAGCATGAGGAATTTTCAAAAGAATTTCCTATCGAATCCCTTATGAAATAACATACTCATTAGCAAGACGTATTACCGAAGAATTGTTCAAGGTAATTACTAAAAAAAGTTGTGTGAATTTCGGAAAACAGGAGCTTTGATTCTTAAAAGAAACTGCAGAAGGAATTCTCAATGGACATTTTCTAAGGAAATTCTTTGAGAAATTCACAAAAAAATTGCCCAACGAATTGCATAAGAATTTCAAAGAATGTGCTAAAAAAAATTCCTCAAAAAATATCTGGCTGAATTTTCCAAGGAATTTATAGATTTTCTCATCGATTTTTATTGTTTTAAATTTTGTAAAATGCGATATATTGTCATAACGCCTGGATAAGCAAAAACTTTAAGTCCAATGTTGAGAACAGCTTGGACTAGATTTTTCACTTTTGATGTAACCGGCAGATTTTTTCACGAATTGTTAAATCATTTTTAGGTCCAGTCTAATGCATTTTTTTTGCATAATTTAAGTCAGGACTTCAATAAGGAAACTTAGTTAGCGAGACCAGTCTTCGATCCTGGTAGTTTGAGGTTTCCAGGAAGTCCTTAGGGGCTTCAGCAGCATTTCAGGGGGATTCAGGAGCCTATAAAGGCGTTCCGAAAGATACTCCATGCAGCGCCTCTGAGACCTCCAGGCACACATTGGAAATCACCTGGGGCCTACTGGAACGCCCCTGGGACCCCCTAAAACGTTCCCAAGACCCCCTGGAATTCCATGAGACATACTGGAATCCCTCGGAACCTCCCAGAACCTCCTGAAACGTACCTGAGACATGATAGAAGCCCCCAGAAACCACCGGACCACTTAAAACATCCCCTGAAACGCCCATAATACAACACCCTCCCTCCCAATCCACGTGAACCCTTTGAGGCCTCATTAAACGTCCCTGAAACCCCCTGAAGTGCCACTGAGACCCTCTGCATCCCTTTGAAATCTCGTAATATTTCCCTGAAACACCCCTGAATACCCCTGAAACTCCCCCATTCAGATCCCCTCTGAAACATCCCTGCAATTCCCTTAAACCTCCGAAATTCCCTGGAACACCGCTTACACCTCATGAAACGTCCCTGAGACTTTATAAACCCCATAGAAACCTCCTGGAATACCCATGAAATGCCCATTACATCCTCTGGAACCCTCCCGCAAACCTCTGGGTCCCCTGAAATGTCCCTGATACTCCCTGAAACGCCTCTGATATCCCCTTAAACGGCCCTGAGACCATATGGAAATCACCTGGAACCCCGTGAGTCCCCTTGAAGCGTTCTTGTGACCCACTTGAAACTGCCGGAGACCTCATGAAACTAGGGACCCCCTGAACACCCCTGAGACCTCCTAGTACCCCCTAAAACTTCCTGATACACCCTGAGCCACTCTGGAACGCTCCTGAAACGCCCCTGAGTTCCCTTAAAATGACCCTGAGATCTTCTGTCACTCTCTCAAATCCTTTGGGATCCCCAGAATAGTCCCTGCAACTTCATTTGCTCTCCCAAAATAAAAGCCATCTGGCCGCGCACCGTTGCCAGGGTAACATTTTCTTATGCATAACGTTGTGCTTCTAAATAAACCAAATGCGCCAGTTGGTCGTCACGCGTGCGACCGTGCTAAGTTCTCTACGCATACTAAGTTAGACACCAGCAAACAGAATGCTTGATGGCTAGGTATGCGGAGTGCGAGACACGGCTTCATAAAAACAATTCGGTCTCGCTTAAAGTTAGTGGGCACAAACGCGAGTGTGTTGTGGATTGACACCTAAGCCAAAGGAGAGATGCAATTTTGGAAAAGGAATGTTCATGGTTTGAGTTCCGAGTCAGTTTAGTTTTCTATTCCACAGGATCGTCTCTTGTTGTGTGGCATGGTGTAAGCGCTGGTCTAGCGAATATGAAGTCGTGGGAGCGAATCCCACCAGAACGCATTTTTGTTTTCACAAATTTCATCTCTCAATTGTCAATCAGCAACATTATGTGCCATTTAATTACAATTTCTTCCAGTACATATGTATCTGGGAGTTTCAGGTTGTCACAGGGGAGCTTTTAGGGAGCATTTCAAGGGGTAACAGGACGTTCCAGGAAGGTTTCAGATGCGTTTCAGGGGGTTTTAGGTGGTTTCAGATGGTCGTTACAGGACGTTTCAGTGTGGTTTCAAAGGCATTTGAGTAGATTTCAGAGGGTTTCAGTGGTTCCCAGATGCTTCAAGTGGATTTTGAGGGGCGTTTCAAGGCGAAACCTAGTGAAAATAACCCAACACTTTCTGAAACCTCCTCGGACCCCATGTAATGCAAATGAAAACCCTCAAAATCCCCAAAAACGCCTTTGTAACTTCTCTGAAATCCGCCGAAAATCCTCTGAAGCTTCCTGAAATGCCCCCAAAACCCCCTCCGACCCTATATGACGTACTTGAAACCCGCCGAAACCCCCGAAAAACTCCTTGAAACGCCTTTAAATGCCCCTAAAAGCCCATCTTGAACATCCTGAAGCCCTCTGAAACCTCTTAAATGCCTCTCAAACCTCTAAAAGCCCTGTAACCCCTTGAATTTCTCCTCAAACGCCCCTAAGAATCCCCTCTGGAATTTCCTGGAACTTCCTGAAACCTCTATTTATACACATCTTTCGTAACTTGATTCTTTACGCGGCTTACGATGTTTTTTTTCTTCAAGTAGCACGTTTTTTTTAATAGGGCGTTTTATTTTACGTGTACATACCACGTAAGAAGCTTCAGTATATTCCAGATAGCTTCTGAAGGCTCTACCCCATTTGGCATAATGCCATTTGGCATAACGCCGTTTGGCATAATGTCATTTGGTATGAAGGCCATTTGGCATAATGGCCATTTGGCATAATGCCGTTTGGCATAATACAAAGAACAGCCTTCTTGGTAAGAATGTGCATAATCCTCGTTATGCCAAATGGCCATTATGCCAAATGGCCGATATGCCAAAAGGCTTTTATGCCAAACAGCATTATGCCAAACGGCATTATGCCAAACGGCATTATGCCAAATGGCATTATGCCAAACGGCATTATGCCAAACGGTATTATGCCAAATGGGGTAGAGCCCTGCTGTACAATTTTTTAACAATAATAGAATATTTTTGGTGAGTTCTAAATATTTTCGGAACATTCTATATTGCTATTAATCTGAAGTAAGAAGCTTGTTATGTAGTTTGGCAGTGCTGGCAACTAGTAAAGGCATATGTAATAATAAATGTATAGACATTTCCTAGATTCCCTCAGGCATAGGATATCTTCGTGTCTGCCACACGATCTACACATACAAAATGATCATTGGCATAGGAAGCTCTTAGTTAATAACTGACTGTGGAAGTGCTCATACAACACCAAGCAGAGATGTGAGCTTTGTCCCAGTTGCGACGTTACCCCAAGAAGGAAAAGAAGAAGAAAACAAATCAGGACCTAGACTTTTTATGTTTGAAGTTAAAAGAACAATCAGTTATGTAAGAACAATAAAAAATATGAAAAATAGAATTTCCTATTGAGATTCATTATATCACTCAAGCAGTGATGCCAGATGTAAAAAAAATAATCGCTTTATAAAATTCTGAATAACCCTTTCGTCTCAATTAAACCTTGTTCAGTATTTTCAATATTGCAATACATCCTGAATATTAAAAATGCTGTAGCGTATTCTAACAGTGTTGCCAGCTTTCAAAAAAATAACAGTAATGAAATCCGTCCGAAGATGTAAACTCCCTCGTCTTGTTTGCGAAACATTAAAAATCAAAATCGTAATATGGAGTTTGTTTATTTCTCTGATCAAGCTGTGCTGCCAGCTTTGAAAATTCTAGACCAACAAGTGAAAAGGGTGGGACCATCTTTGCACGCCTTTGTTGCTTCCATCTCTCCTAGGCGTATTTCGATTTAGCTATACAAACTTATCCCGTTATCAGATCGTGGGGAGTCTGTTCTACCTGTTACTGGTCACACATATAACTCAATTTAAGACCAACAACTGAAAAGGCCTCATCAACATTGCGTAAACAAAAACGTTTCTGTAGACTTGGGGCCTTCGTGGATTCACCCACACATCTCATCACCATTAACAGAAAGCTTGATATTTATGCTTCTGTTAGTGATGGAGGAATGTCTGGAAGAATCCCTGAAAAATTCCTGAAAGTATTCCTGGAGAATTTCCTGGAAGGATCTCTGAAGAAATCCCTAGAGGATTTCCTAAAGAAATTTCTGGAGGAATTGCTGACGTAATTTCTGAGAGATGTCCTGGAGCAATTCCTGGAGAAATTCCTTGAGCAAATCCATTAAGAAATTCCTAGAGGAATTTCTTGCGGAATTTCTGGAGTTATTTTTTGCGGAATTTCTGAAGGAATTTCTGGAGAAATCTTCGAAGGTATTTCTGAAGAAAACCCCGGGGGAATACTTGAATAAATTTGTGGAGAAATCATTGGAGAAATTCCTGGGGGAATACTTGGGGGAATCCTTGAAAATAACTGAAGGTATTCCTGGTAGAATTTCTTAAGAAATCCCTAGAGTATTTCCTGGAAGTATCCTTGGTGGAACTTCTGAAGGATTTCCTGGAGAAAACTTTGAAAAATTTCCTGGAGGAATCCATGGAGAAATTCGTGGAGAAATATCTGGAGAAATTCCTGAAGCAATTGCTGATGGAATCTCAGGAGAAATTCATGGAGAAAGGCATGGAGGACTCCCTAGAGAAATTGTTCATAATTTCTGAAGGATGTCCAGGAGCAATTCCTAATAAAAAAAACCTGAAGTAATTCCTGGAGGAATCTCTGGAAGAGTTCCTGGATGAAATCCTGGAGGAATGCCTGGAAGAATTCCTAGGGGGATTACTGTGGGACTGTTGGAGGAATCAATGATAAAATTCTAAAATCTCTAGACGAATTTATGAAAGAATTACTGGATAAGTTTCTATAGGAATCTCAAGAGTAATTGTATTATTGTTCTATTTCTGATAAAATTTTTGATTAAAATCTTGGAGGAATTACTAGTGGAATTTCTGGAAGTATTCCTGGAGGAAACCTTGAAAAAATTTGTGAAGAAATCCCTGGGAGAATCTCCATAGGAATTCCTGGAGGAACCCGAGCAGAGAAGAATATCAAATTTATATCAAAAGAAACACATAGCCTGTTTTCATATCATAATTTGTTATTATTAACTAATCAAAGTATTACTTCTTTATAACATGTTTTGCTGAACAATCTTATTTTGTTATGATCAAATTATTGAAATTCATCCACTACATACCATTTAAATAATATTCTTTGTTGTAGACCAAGGTTTGTTATTATTCGATTATTGAAAATGTACAAATATATGATGTACTATAACACAACAATAACAAGTTCTCAAATTCACTGCAAAATTCATTGTTATTAATATGTTATTGATCTAATAAAACTTGTTATTAAATTGGTCTTCCAGGAACATTTTTTTGTTATGATTTTTGTTATTTTGCCGCTTATGACAGACAAGTTTATAACATGATAAGATATGTTAATAACATATGAATTACTGGTTCTATTATACAGTTATTATGACAAAATATCATATTTTATTATGCTGTTGATATTTTTTTCTGCTCGGGAATACCTGGAGGAATCCATGAAAATTCCTGTAGGTATTCCTGGAGAATTTCATTGAAGAGTTTTAGAAGAAATTCTTAGAGGACTTGCTGGAAGAATCATTAGAGGATCTCCTGGAGGAATCCATGGGAAAATCCATGGAGAAATTCGTGAAGAATTTCCTGGAATAATTTCTAAAAAAAATTCTTCATAGGATTTTCTGGAAAAATTCCAGTGAAATTGCTGACATAATTTCTGAAGGGCTTCCAGGAGCGATTCCTGGATTAATTCCTAGATAAACTGCTGTTAAAATTCCTGAAGAAATTCTTGGGGAGTTTCCTGGAGCATTCCTGAAATCCTGAAGGAATGCCTGGCAAAATTATTGGAGGTTTTCCTTTGGTAATTGCTGGTGGAATCTTTAGAATTCTTGTAACAATTGCTGAATGAATTTCTGGAAGAATCTCTAGAGGAACTCTGGGCAAAATTTCTGAAAAAAGTCTCCTAGAAAAAAAAAAAAACCTGGAGAAATTCCTGGAAAAATCCTCGAAGGAATTTCTGAAGGAATCCCTGGGGGAATCCTTGGAGAAATTCGTGGAGAAAGCTCAGGAAAAATCCCTGAAGAAGTTCCTGCAGGAATTTTAGCGAAATTCCTGGAGGAAAACCTAGAAGAACTATTGGAGGAATTCCTGAAAAAAAAAGTCTAGAAGAAATTCTTAGAGAAAATCTTGTAAGAATTTCCGAAGGATTTCCTCAAGAAATTACTGGATGATTTGCTGGCATAATTTATGATGGAATTCCTTGATTAATTCCTGATGAAATTCTTGGAGGATTCCCTGAAGAAATTCCTGGAGTAATTCCTCGAAGAGACCCTGGATAAATTCCTGGATGCAATCCTGGAGGAATGCCTGCATGGATTTCTGAAGCAATCCCAGGCAAAACTCCTGGAAGAACTCCTGGGGAATTCCTGGAGGAATTTTTTGAGGGGTCCCTGAAGCAATTCCTGGAGAAATCTCTGCAAGAATCCAAGAAGGAATTCCTGAAAGAATGCCTGGAAAATGTCCTGGAAGAATACCTAGAAGAATTCCTGGTGGAACTCTTGGAGGAATCCCTTGATGTAATTCCTGGCGAAATCTTTGAAGTCTCCGGAAAAAATCCTTGGAGGAAGCCCTTGAAGATTTCCGGGAAAAGTTTCTGTAGAAATTCCTGAAGTAATTCTTGGAAGAATCCCGGAAGCAATTACAGGAGGAAGCCCTGAAGGAATGCTTTGAGGAACCCTGGAGGGTTTCTTGGAGGAATCTCTGAAAAAAATAATCTTTTTTGAAGTCTTGGAGGGATCCCTGGACGATATCCTGGAGGAATGCCTGTAGGAATTCCTGAAGGAATTAACAGAAGAACTCCAGGAGAAATGTTTAGAGGAATTACAGGCGAAATTTCTGGTAGAATTTCTGGAGGAATTTTTAGAGAAATTCCTGCAGGAACTCCCAGAAGAATCCCTGGAGAAATTCCTAGAGGAATTCCTGAAGAAATTGAATCTCTTAAGGAATTCGTAGAGGAATGTCAGGAATATATTCTGAAGAACTCGGAGATGGAACTCTTGGAGAAATTCTTCAGGAATTCTTAGAAGAGTTCCTGAAAAAAAATCCAGAAGGAATCCCGGAAGTCATTTCAAGAAGAATTCCTAAATGAATCCCTGAACAGTTCCTGCATTAAGTACTGAATTAATTCCTCGAGGAGTTGCATAAAGAATACAAGGATGAATTTTTGAAGGAATCCTAAGAATAGTTCCTGGGAGAATCATTGAAGGAATTTTTAAAATAATTAAGTTCCTGAAGAAACCCCAGGAGAAATCCTAAGGGAATCCCTAAACAGTTCCTGGAGGAAGTACTGGATTAATTCCTGGAGGAGTTCAAACTCCTTAAAAAGTGTTCCTGGGGAAATCCTTGGAGGAATTTATGAAATCATCCCTGGAGTTGTTCCTGAAAGAAACGCAGAAGACATTCCCGGGTGAATCATTGAAGGAATTTTTGAAGGAAAACCTGGAGGAATTCCTGAAGGAAGCATAGAAGCATTTCCATGAGGAATTCCTTATGGAATCCCATGAGGAATTCCTTAGTAAATCCCAGGAAAACTTTCTTAGGAAATTCCCAGAAAAATTCTGTAGGAAAAAAATACGGAGGCATCCATGACCATGACGAATTATTGTTGGAATCTTTGGATGGACTCCCAAAAGAATGTTTTGTACAATGAATTTTTAGGAAATCTCTGGTAAAATTTCCTGTGCGGGTTTCTGGAAGATGTTTCTGCTGAAATACTTCAAATTATTTCAGATTGAATTATTGGAGCAATCTCTAGTGAAATTCTTAAAGTAATTATGGAGAAATCCCTGAAGAAATCTCTGAAGGAATACTTGCAGAAATGCCTAAAGGAATTTCGGTTGGCATTCCTTTGGGAATTCCTGGAGAAAATCTTGAAGGAATCCTCGAGAAAATCACTGGAACATTCACTGGAGGAACCTCTATAGATATCCCAGGATAAATTCCCGGAGGAATGTCTGGTGAAACCCATTGAGGAATTCTTGAAAATATCTCTGGAGCAATCCATGATGGAATCACTGAAGCCAGCTCGATGCTTGCTTGCAGAAGCAACTGTAAAAAAAATCTGGAAGAATTGCTGAAGGAATTCTTGATGCATTTCTTAGAACAAACCCTGAAACAATCTACCGCAACCGGTTCCAGCATATCTGGGAAATTTGGCATGATGTTTTTGTATTCCATGAATAAACATCACAAAATTTAGCCATTCAACCAAGCGAAAGTGAAGTGGTTCTCTTGGAGCAATATTTCGCGAAATTTTCTGTAATTGTAAAAAAGGTTTGATAATTGTGAAAAAAAACCTTAAATTTTAAAATATTTGATTTGAGATATTTTTCTACTCTGAATTATTGGTAATCTTTGAATTGACTCAATTAAAAAAAAATCTAGTGGCCAGGGGGGGGGGGCACGGCCCACCCCTGCCCCCCCTAGCTACGCCCAATTGCTGAATTCAATTTTCAATTTCTATCAGGCTCATAGTTTCACGAGGCAGTTCGGCACCATCCAAAAAATTTCAAACTTACCTACCTCGTTTTATAGTGCATCACAATTTCACGTGCTGCACTATGAAGTTCCTCTTCCGACAAGGCCGCCACAGACCACTGCGCTCGCTGACTGTCGGATCCTGAATCCGAACACGAAGCGAGAGAATTTCGAAACGGAATCGCGTCCCAAACAACCAACAACAGTTTTGTCCCGGAACATATTTTCCGTTTCCCACATTGAAAATTTATGATACACTTGAAAGTGGTCGCCTCGGCGGAAAACTGGTACCTATACCGACTAACCAACCGTTCGTTGTGCTGCGTTGCGTTGCGTTGTTGCCGTGCACTTTGATGCCGCCGTTTTTTTGGTCATTTGGGGTGAGTCCTGTGACAAGGGATGCTTGTCCAGTAGGTGATGCTGGAAAAGGTGAAACTTTTGACGACAGTATAGGAGAAACGAAAGCTTCCAGAGAACTTCTGAAAGTTCAGGCTTAACGGATTGCCACCTGAGAAGGAAACCGATCTAAGCAAAAATGAAACAGTTCATTGAAAGTTCAGTCCATAAATCGACTGATTTTCCCATTTCCATTCCATCGCGCTTTCCTAATGGCCGTGTAGTGTGTAGTGATTAAGCGTTCTTGGTGCTACCACTGGTGTTACTAGGATTTTGGTTGGGACGAAGTTAACATCAAACATGACCTGGGCATCACTAGCTGTTCCCAAGCCTATGATTATCATGAATTTCCACGATTAAAACATTTTGGCGGTGTCGAATCTGATGACACCCTAGACCAGGCTTGATAGAAACTCCCTCACGAGAAAATGAGGAAGCGATTTCGGCGATTTTCTGAGGAGGTGAAATAAAACTCAAAAATCATAACGCAAATCCTCAACAGCACCGAGTGCGAGCTTGCCGCGCAGCGAGGAGTTCGTCCAACACTCATAATTGTTTGTTGCGTTTCTCACCTCCACTCACACTCAAAAAGCACTCGGGAGTTCCACTCCCATACAAAGAAAGACTCTCGAGGCGAAAATCGCACTCAAAAACCCGAAATAATCATCGGCTCTTTTTTCGTTCCCCTCTTCCTCGCTCAGTTTTTATTGCCTCTCTGTTTGGGGTTTGTTCGCTCCCTCGCGACGAGGCAGAAGCAAAACACCGCTCTAGAGCATGTTGCAAAACTCTTTTAATTTCGAGGAGGATTATCAAGCCTGCCCTAGACCAACCCCTAGCTCTCCCAATGGTTTTTGCATCGGAATAGAGCCACTTCCGGCAGTAAGCAACGCACTGACTCTATAATAAGAGTCAGTAGGCTGCCAACCGGTATACCCGATCCGGAGTGAAATACAGAAAGGCCACCGGCCTTGCACGACGAGCATTGGAATTCGTTGATAACCCGAAGGGTCCGGGAGAAGGGCGGAGAATCCGAGCCTCCAGCCGGATCGCTTTTGCATCGCATGCCGAAAGTATTGATATTAATGGAGCAGAAATTATTAGAATAAATGTCGGAGCGCGCTAATGAAAATGGATGGATGCAATTTGAATATTCGCTCATTTTTACATCGAACTGTGTGTGTGTGTGGACTGTGGAGGATGGAAGAAAAGAGTAATGTTTTATGACCCTGCGATGGACTTCGGTGAAGAATGGGAACGATGGAAAAGGTGTGCGTGAAAGCGGCCGAAAAACAGAGGCAAGTCGTTGTCGTCGTCGTCGTCTTCGACGTCGTTTACGGAAGTGCGATGGAATTTCGAGGGAAATCGTTTAGCTGCACTTTTCCAGCGATTCAATGCGGGAGGAGGGGTGGATTTATTAGGATGGTAAGCAGCAAGCAATGGCCAATCCGAGGTCGTGATAACGAGAAAACGAATAAACGTAGGGCTTTGCGGTGATGTATGAGATGGAAGGGCTAGTTGCTGTTATTGGTACGAATTGATCGTTAATCTGATTACAAGTTGGGTGTCTATTAGAGAAAGAATATCCTTGAGTTTAATGGTATGGATTATTTCCTCTAATACACATATCTTGCTCTTCTTTTGGTACAAGTTTCTCGGATTCCCTAATATTTACAATGCCATCACACTGATAATGATATAAACACATTACCGTACGTGACTGCCAAACAAAAGAAAAGAACAAATTTCTTCTGCCTACCAGAAAGCTTCCGATGCTGAACGAAAAGAAAAGCACAGAATGAATTTGGCCAAACAACGGTGTAGTTTCACTTCGATAACTCAATAAAAGCGATAAATTGCACCTGTGCTTCTCCTTTTGGCTCCGATGCTCCGATGGTGCTCATGTAACTTTATCCTAAATCATGCAAGTAGGTCGCAACCTACGATGTGATGGTTTGTTGGTAGTAACGAACAAGGTTTCGAACTGGAAATAGATCTTCGTGTGAATTTTATGGCTTCTTTCAGTTTTTCAACGTTGTGCTAGACAAAAAAAAAATATAGGTATTGCAAATTCTCAGTTTTCACTTCAGCATTATTTTTTTCAAAGATCACCAGCTAAGAAATATGTGCTTAGCTGGCAGTGCATCCTGGGCACTGTTGGCCTTTTGATTTCAGCTAGATTCAGAACTCCGATAATGAGCACAGCATGGGACACCTGGGTCACAGGAAAATGAGCGAGAACGGAAAGCTGTTTGCAGCGTTTTGCACCATTAAGAACTGTAGCAAACAATACATTGGAACCTTATAAATGCACAACGCCCCACGTTGGGCGCCAATATAACAAATAAAATATTTCGGAACACTACAAATGCATCGTGTCCCACGTCGGACGACACATTACTGACAACTATTAACGGAGCCCCACAAATGCTCATTTTATTTTCCATATCGGGCCCCACGTTTGGGAACTTGGATACGAAAAACAAAATGGAGCATTACAAATGCATACAATACAAACATGCAACACATAACATTAAGTGTGCCCAGTAATCTAAGCAGATAACGTAGTCCAATCCCAGGATGACGAGGTTTCATTATTGTTCTTGGTTCATCAGTCAACCCTGGTAATCGTATTTTTTCTGGCTAGTTGCCTTTAGTTCGCAGCGATAGTTGCTTTCATAACTTGTGTTTTGTCTAGGAATTTCTAATCCTAAAAGGGCATCCTGATTCGGGTTTTGATACGAGACGTTAACATTTTGATGTCCCTGTTAGAAAACGATTCACTTATGTGATTATTATTTTTGCCCGAAATTTCCTGAACGTAGGCTATCAAAAGTAGGATTGCTGAGATCTCATGGTGCTATTTGTTACTTCAGAGCACTTTAAATGTGCATTAAATCTCGGAAAACGCTTTCAAGTTAAAATAGTACATTTAACACAAAAATGAATCTTGTAATAGAACGCCATCATCGTCACCGGCGAGAATACTTTGGGTGAGCTACGCACCCAGAGAAAGCAGTGGATCACAGATGGCACCTGGAGGAAGATATAGGAGCGACGGAACACCAAAGCCGTGATAAAGCGTGCGAAAACACGAGGAGCCAAAGCCGTAACCCGTTAGCTCTAGAAAGAAGTGAAGGAATTCCTAGATTCCTTTATCATCCAGGAATTTCTTCAAAGATTTTCCTAGAATTTTATTTTGAAATGTCTTCAGTTTTTTTTTTTTTGACTTCCAGAAGGTATTCCTGGGACGAGCTTGATGGTCTAGCGGCAACCGATTCTGATTCATAAGCAGAAGATCCTGGGATCAACCCCTGGCCCGTTCCTTTCCTCCTACTTTGCATCTTTCTTCCTACCTTTCTTTCTCTCTTTCTCTCTTCGCTACATATAAAACTCATTTATATTCATATGTTCGCTAGAACCAGAAATGAATTTGAAAAAGTCGTTTCCCTACCTTCCAATTTCCACAGCACAGTGTATATACGCCTACAAGTTACGCAACTAAAACGAACTGTGCCGCTTCACCTTCATAGTAATCACCACACAATCTATCACCTTACAAACACTATACATATCACCAATCCATTAATTGAATCACCGACTCAACGGTAACTCCCAGTTCTACCATACTTTCCATCTAATAAAACCCCCTAATCCGTGCTGGTTGTGGGGACGCAGAGTGCTCTCGGTCTAGCAACAACCAGCACACTCTAACATTCCTTTCCCTTCCCAGTTGGCTGTAAGGACTTGGCCGGCGCCGTCATTGATCTAAACTGTATGAGCTGCTTAAATTGTGCTTTGAAAATTAGTGGATTGTCCTAGCTCTTATTCATCTGGAACGCAGTGCACAGCTCAGATTAATCACGAAGCCCATTGACATGTAAATATAAGTCAGATTTGGTCGTTGTTAGCGGGGAAAGGGTCACGAAATCCAGAGGGTCACCGGGTTGTTAGCAGCACAACAAAGTCGCTGCCAAGTTTGCGGTTAGGTGCAGCTTTAAACTGCAAATTGATATTTATTATTAGCAATTCAGAATACAATATTTCATTTACTTACACTTTCGGTGCTTTAACGTATTTCACTGAGATTTCACCTTCCCAAGTAGCTAACATGTCGGGGCCCGTGGCGCAGTGGTCCACACGTTCGCTTCATAAGCGGATGGTCATGGGTTCGAACCCAGCCCCGGCACTTGCAATTTTTCGTCAGTTGCTCTTCCCCCCGAGAGCAGCTGGCACCTGACTCTCTTCGGAGCATATAGCTCTAACGGACCCGGAATTTGGATATCGGCGAACCGCAACTCGTAATGGACCCCCAATCGCACTGGAAGAGGAACAGCAGCCACACATCAGCATCATCGTGCTCATCATTCTACCATGGACAGGGTAGAAAAGTTGAAGCAGAACAAGACACCAGTTCGATATAGTTGAATTACAATAGAATACATGTAGGCGTTGTACAAAATGTAAGTGCAGCGTCCAATTGGAATCGCTCACGTAGTGCCCTAGTGGACAAAAGAGCTGTAAAAACTAGGTTAAGTGAGTAAGAATAAAAAAAAAAGTAGCTAACATTTCATGTTCTAGATAGGTTTAACATTTTATGAATGTAGATTATAGGAAATTCACATCTTTTAGACACTGTAAGTAATTCATAATAATTAGCACTATAGTTTCTCGAGTATTGAATAATTGCACTGTTAACTAGAATAAACAAATAAACTAGTTTTAAGTAGAATAATCAATTTGATAGATAGAATCACTATGTGTTCCCTTCTTCCATCCTTCTTTTCTTATATATCTACAATTTAGCCCCTGCCAAGTGCAAAGCGCTGTCAGCTCTTGTCATCGCTAGAAGCTCTGTACCGCCCAATGCACTTGCAGTGTTCCCAGCGGTAACAGTCGTTTTTTAGAAGTTTTATTTTGACTTCCACAAGGTATTTCTGGGAATTCCAGCAATTCCACCCGGGATTTCTCAAGGAGTTCTCTCGGGTATTGCTTCAGAAATTCGTTCCGAGATTCCTTCAGAAACTCCTTCCAAAATTCTGTCAGGAATTCCTTCCAGGAATTCTTTCTGAGATCCTTCCAGGCATCCTACAAGAAGTTCTTTCAGTATTCTTCCAAAAAATCCTTGGGGATTCTTCCTGGAGCTCCTTCTGGGATTCTTTCAGGAACCTCTTCTGGGATTGCTTCAACAATTCCTTCCGTCCGAGATTCCTACGGTAATTCCACCGGGAGCTTCTTCCGGGATTCCTCCAGGAACTACTTCAAGGATTCTTTCGGGAGCTCCATCAGGGATTCCTACGGTTTTTTTCGGACTTCTGTCAGAAATTGCTTCCGGAATTTCGTAGGGAATTCCTTCGTAGATTTCTTCGGAAACTTCGCCCTGGATTATTTTTTGACCTCTTTCTGGTACATATTCCTTTCGAAACTTATTCCGGGAAGTTATTCTGGAATTCTTTCAGAAACTGCTTCCAGGATTTCTTCAGGAACTCTTTCCAGCATTCATCGACGAACTCTATTTTGGTTTCCTGCAAGAGTTCCATTTGAAATTCCTGCAGATCTTTCTCAAATTCCTCTGGAAGTTCTCAAATTCCTCTGGGATTCTTTCAGATGTTTCTAATGGAAATCCTTCAGGAGTTTATAAGGGATCATTTTTAGAAATTTTTCCTGCAGTTTTCGTTTATGGAATTCCTCGTGAAGTTTCTGCAGTTCCTTGAGGAAATCCTTCTGGTTTTCCCCAGAAGCAATTAAGAGAATCTCGTATGGAAATCCTGGAGGATTCCCGCAACTTCATGATAAATCTTTGACGAAATACCTTGAAGTTCCAGAAGGAAACTCCTGGAAAGACCTCAGAGAGAACTTCAAATGGAACACCTCAATGAATTTCAGATATAGTTTCCTGTGGAATCAAAGATGGAAATCCGTAGAGCGATCCTAGAAAAAATTGTGGAGAATCTACGGAAAGAATTCCTGGAAGAATATCAGGAATAAATGCTGGGGTAATCTTGGCAGGACTAATCCTAGAGGGATCTCGGAATTGATTTCTAGAGAAAATTCGAAAGAAGTTCTATAAAAATCCAGTAACTCCTGAAATAATGTCAGAGGTTAATAATCAAGCAAATCAGAAAAGAATCTCCGGAAGAATCCCGTTAGTACTTCCTGGAGGAATCCTGGCAAGATCTATTGAAGAAATCCCAGACTAATCCTCTTTAGAGATCTCAGAAGAAAAAACCTCAGAGAGAACTTCTGAAAGAATCCTTAATAAATCCCCGGAAAAATCTCATCAGGAAGTGTCTGGGAATCCAGTGAGAAACTTATAGAGAAGTCGTAGAACAATTTTGTCGAGAAACTGCTAAAGATTCCTAGATTCCTGTGGAATCCCAAAAGGAAGGGTGCCACTGTGACGTCATCAAGTCATAAATCAGCACATTTTCCTATGCTCGCGGATGCGAATCCCATATTTTGAATAAAATCAATCCACCCATGGTTGCTCAAATTCTTCTAAGTCCGAAAACTGATGAAATTTTTCCTAGTCCAAATTGTGAACAACAATGCTACAAAACGTCAAATACTTTGAAAAATTTATCTTAGCAACCGTGGCTTGCAGTGCCTTATCTTCTTCTTCTTCTTCATCGTTGTTCGTCTCCACTGGGACTTGACCTGCCTCGCTTCAACTTAGTAATCTTTAGGCACTCCCACAGTTATTAATAGAAGGGCTTTCTTTCCAGGGGGCTTCAGGAACGATCCAGATGTCTTCAAGGGGCTCCAGGGCTGTTCCTGTTGGTTTTATAGGCGTAACAGTGGATTCAGGGGGTTTTCGAGGCATTCCAAGGGTACTCCAGTGGGTTTCAAGGGTGTTACTAGGGGTTCTAGTTTCAAGTTTCGGAGGTGTTTCAGAGGGTTACAGAAACATTCCAGGGGGCTTTAAAGGGTCCTGTTGAAAACAGGACATGTACCTATGGGGCACCGCTCTTTCAGCAGGACAAGTAAAACGCTGAGTTCCTTGCTCCATGCTATAAAGCTGTAAAACAATTTTATTTAAATAAATTTTACTAAAATATAAAATAAAACTTACATCTACGATGATTCTCCCGTTCGGTCCTTGTTTTCACTTACATCTAATCAGTGACATTGTTGACACAAACGGGAATGACAAAGAACATGAAAGATAAAACAATACACATGTATGCACGATTGCGCACAGTCAACTCCGACACTACACAGGGGTTCACAAACTACATTCTCACGTAACAGGTCCCGAGGGCGTTCTGGTGGTATTCCAAGGCGTATCATTGGATTCAAGGAGAGTTCTAGAGGGTTTCATTAGCATACCAAAGGTGTTTCGAAGAAGCCACTATTTATTGTGCCACATACATGCGTTTGGTTCCCTTTTACATTTGACCATTTACAGTGGGACACCCGGAAGACCATACTAATGAGCCTATTATCTTGCTAAGAATTCATCGGGTTATCAAAAAAGCCGTGATTTGATGTATCGCAAACGCGAGATTGGTTCACATTTATTTTTGACCACTTCCGGTGCGACATCAGGAACACTATCGGTTCAAATATTGTCTGAGAATATTTTTCTGCTAACTGTTCATCAGGTTATCAAAAAAGCCACTGTTTGATGTGTCGCATGCATGGGTTTGGTTCACTTTTATAATTGGCCACCTCCGGCTCCGTATCACAACCGATTCAGAAATGGTCTGAGACTATTTTATTGCTTATCGTTCATTAGAGTTTCGAAAATGCCGCGGTTTGATGGGTCGCATGCATGCGTTTGGTTCACTTTTATATTTGCCCACTTCCGGCGGGACACCTGGATCCGGTTCCGAATCACAACCGGTTCAGATATGGTCTGAGAATATTATCCTGTTTATCGTTCATCAGATTTTCGAACACTTTTATATTTCACCACTTACGGCGGGACACCCGGAACTGGTTCCGGATCACAACCGTTTCGAATAATATCTGAGACTATTTTCCGGCTTATCGTTTATTAGGCTTTATAAAATGCCGCGGTTCAATGTGTCGCATGCATGGGTTTGGTTCACTTTTATATTTGGCCATCTTCGGTGGGACACCCGGAACCGGTTCCGGAAAAACCACCGGTTCAGATATGGTCTAAGACTATTCTGCTTACCGTTCATCAGGTTTTCCAAAATACCGTGGTTTGATGTGTCGCATGTATGGGTTTCTTACATTTTCGTACACACAGACATCACCTCAATACGTCAAGCTGAGTCGGACCTTAAATCAAAAAGTCATTTTTGGAGTAAACATATAACCAATCCAGTACACTTGGTGTACGAGAATGGCAAAAAATGACAGTTTTCAAAAATTCATAACACGGTGAGTTTGAAAGAAAATCACCGCACCACATACCACACAGGCATTTGGATAGGTCAATTTAAAAAATCTTCTAATGTTATAAACACTACTGGACATCTATTTTGGTCTATTTTGGCACTTGAAGATTTTCCCATCTCTTACCGTAACTTTCTGAGTCAGTTTGCAACAGCATCTACCAGTCTAATGGATGACGTTATCCGTGAATGTATGCTTCTGAAAGATTGTGTTCCCTGTTCTATATTTAGGTCTTTTTAGCTGTTTTGACACTCTCAGCTTTCTCAGCTTAGTGTTCTATGAGCACTTCCACAGTTATTAACTGAGAGCTTCCTCTGCCAATGACCATTTTGCATGTGTATATCGTGTGGCAGGCACGAAGATACTCTATGCCCAAGGAAGTCAAGGAAATTTCCTTTACGAAAAGATCCTGGACCGACCGGGAATCGAACCCGTCACCCTCAGCATGGTCATGCTGAATACCCGTGCGTTAACCGCCTCGGCTATATGGGCCCTGTTTTGACACTATGTACTTTATTTAAGTGGAGCTTAAAACCTAGTATTTTTTTTTCTTTCTATTGTAACACGTTTTCTTTTCTTTTTCAGGTACGTTCAAGATACAACACCCTCTTTCTTCAACAATTAAAATTGTAAGTATGGATAGATGGATAAAACTCCATTAAATGGTTGTGGTTTCATCAACTTTGATATGTAGAAGATTTGCATAGAAACCCAAAAAATGAGACTTACTGCCAGCTTACCATTCTTCGAAAAGACTGACCGAACTGGGATCAAACCCTGCCACTCTCAGTGTGCTGAAAAATCTTGTAATTAGAAGGCAGGAAATGTTGCTAATTGGTAAATTGAGAGATGAAATTTGTGAAAAAAAAAATCGCGTTCTGGTGGCATTCGAACCCACGACTCCGTATTCGCTAGACCGACGCTTTAATCAACTAAGCCACAGAACAAGTAATGATTCTGCAGAATAGAAAGCCAAACTGACCCCGAAGCCACACCGTGAACACTCGTTTTTTCACAAACCCATCTCTCTTTCGGCTTAGATACATCATTGAACCCTAGCATGCATCGCAACGGCGCATTTGATCATCGAGCGTGCGACTGTGTCGAGCTCTCGACGTATACTAAATTAGACATCAGCAAACAAACTGCTTGGTGGCCAGGTATGTGGGTTGCGAGAGTAAGTCTCGGCTTCATAAAATAATCTGCTTTAACTTGAAGTTATTGGGCAAAAACGCTTGTGTGTTGTGGATTGGCATCCAAGCCGAAAGAGAGATGACTTTATGAAAAAGGAGTGTTCATGGTGTGGCTTCGGAGTCAGTTTGGCTTTCTATTCTGCAGAATCATTACTTGTTCTGTGGCTTAGTTGATTGAAGCGTCGGTCTAGCGAATACGTAGTCGTGGGTTCGAATCCCACCAGATCGCGATTTTTTTTTTTCACAAATTTCATTATTTGATTGTATAACATTTCGCCGAAAACCATTTCGCGGAATTCCTTTTCGCGGTATAACATTTCGCGGAATGACATTTCGCGGAATGTACCATTTCGCGGAATGCACCGTTTCGCCGAAAACCATTTGGCAGAATGTACCGTTTCGCGGAAAATCGTTAATAAGAGAGAAAATTTTAACTGATCGAGATACATACCTTACTTACCGGTCAGGCTAAGGCCGGGATGGCCTCTGCTGTACATAGTAGCCGCCTCCATTCCACTCGGTCCATGGCTGTTTGTCTCCAGTTCCGCACTCTGCGTAGGGTCCGCAGATACAACATCATGATAATATTGGAAATACTAATCAACAAGTGTAAAATGAAATGTTTCCCATCAACACAGACACAAACGTTACACTTTCATCACTTTTGAGTCGCGGACACATAATCGCTCAGTACTGAAACTACAGTAGACGTTCGATAACTGCAACATGTTTACGTTTCACTTAGCGAACAAAATTCGATAACTGCAACGTCAGACAGGCATCAACAACCCATCAATTGACGTTAAATGAACGCAAAATTCATTCGACCGTTCATTTGGGCTAACTTGACGCACCGTTTCGATGGATAGCGGTGCGATAACTGCAAATTTGTTGCACTTATCAGACTTGCAGTTAAAAAGCATTGCAGTTAAACCGTTTGCACCGACCGAACGTTTCCTGTACTGAGTTTGGCCAACCATGAACTAGGTTGCGGTAGGGTGTGAACGTCTAACCCAAACAAAACTGATATGAGTGTCACGAGTGGTCAGTTAGCCAACTATCAAAGTTTCAAATTGGCAGTTAAATTGGGATTATTAGAGTGTAACGTCTGCTTATCTGTGATATCAATATTTCAATTTTTGTTGTAGTAAACTTTGAAAGAACAGCCTATTTATTAAAGAAGGGAAATTCTCTGATAATATAAAATTTAGAACTTCTTATACCAACAAAAAGTTCAATCAATAAGGGTGAAAGTGTGGAGGCTGAGTAGCAGGTTCAGATCCAGAATTATGATGCTGGTTCATTAGGCCGGAGGACATTAGACTGAATGGACATAAGATCGAATAATCATTGGGGTGTTAGACCAAATGGATAATAGGCCATGAAAGATCTGCTTATAGTTATAAGAAAAAAAAAACCTTAGAAGAATTAGTTAGGTACTGGGTCACCAAACAATTGATTGATTGATTGATTTGTCTTTATTGAAGAGACTTTCAGCCCTTGGCTCACTAAACAACACTGTAGTACTGAAGCTTATAAATAAACAACCTATTCTTAAAAAGAAGGAAGAATCTCAGATATAGATATCAGTTTGCTCACCAGCAAGTGTTATGTGAAATGACAGCCTATTTAAAGAAGAATAACAAATCTCATACGGAGTTAGCAGTGAGACCGCCAGTAAATAAAATAACAATACAACTCGAAAGAACAGCTCCTGGTTTAAAGAAGGGTAACGACAGTAGGATCAAGCCTAGCCTAGCTTCTAAAAAACTCACTCAGATGAAGTTAGACGTATGATTGCCAGCCAAAAAGTTCAACAATGTAACTTGAAAGAACAGCCTATTATCGAAAGAAGGTAAAATATTCTATGAAGTTATCAATTTGTTCGCCGAAAACTGCACAATACTTGAACAGCCTTTGACAGGACGAATTGAAAGTTAGCCGTTGTTTTTACCTTTTCCAACAATTTTTGCCAAAAACTAGTTTAACAATGAAACTAGAAAGAATAGTCTATGTTTTAAAGATGGTAAAATTTATGATTTTTTTGCTTTTATTAATGTGTATTTTAACTTGAATGCTAATTCTACACTCATTTATGAATTGAATATCAGCAGTTTCAGCGCCAAAAACCATTTTAGCAATGATACTAGAAAGAACAGCCTATATTTAAAAGAAGGAAAAATTGATGGGTAAAATATCAGTAGATTCAGCAGCAATAAAGTATCTTCGTGCCTGTCACATGATACACACATGCAGAATGGTCATTTGCAGAAGAAGCTCTCAGATAATAACTGTGGAAGTGTTCATAGAACAGCTGAGAAGCAGGCTTTGCCTCAGTGGGGACGTAACGGCAAGAAGAAGACCCAATGACCATTCGGCCTAGTGCCCAAGTAACACAGAAAACATCTTTTGAAAGCAAAAATCGAAAAGATGTTATAGTATAGTATTATTCACGATACTGCAAACATCTTCAGTTGAGATCATGTTTTAACTATGTATAGCGATAACAAAGAACTGAAAAGCTCTTCAGTAGTATCGCAGGTTTTTATTATGTATTTTGGACGTTGGAAAGACAAATTATTTACATAATCGTCTTCCTCAAAATAGAGATGCTGTAGGAAAATTCAACAGCACAAAGTCAACACCAACATGTTGAAAAATGTTTAAAACATGTTATTTTCAAGTATGAAATACATTTATGCACAAGCTAGTCAGTGTGCAGCATCCTTCCAAAAAACTATTTTATTTGTGTTGCTCTTGGTGGCTCGGGTACAATACTCACCTGAAATTGTTTTCCCAAAAATCAGTTCCTATGCTAACTGTAGCCTAACTCTTATATTTCCCAGAAGCAATCCTTTATTTTCACTACCAACACCACCATCACTAACAACAAGAGAAATTAGGTTTTGAACTTGAAAAGTAATGCGAATCACATTTTTATCTGTTGCTTTTTGCAATTTTACCACAAGTTTGTTATTGTTATACTGATGTTGAAATCAGGTATTGAAAAACAAAATAAAGGATCCAGCTGGTTGGAAAATAAAGGTTCTGCCGGTTGTTTGTATCAGGTTGGTGTGATGTTTTTTCAAGGTATTTTTACGTGTACACCTAAACCTTATTTTACGTCCACTATTGGCTTAGCGAAATAAAATTCTACTGCCAAAATAATAATAAAAACAGACATTGTTATATTTTTCTACACTTCTCCTAATCACGGAGATGTTTTAAAAAATATAAAAATGTTGAGTTTGCTCATTGTCTTGGCGGTAGAATTTTTTGTCGCTTAGCCAAGCATGGACGTAAAACGAGGACGAGGTGTATGTCATTATGTTCCACAAACATGTTATTGAGATGCACAAAATATGTATTTTAACATATATTTGAACATTTAGTTTAGTTCTTCCTTACGGTTCATGAAATTACAGTGTTTGGCAAAATTGTGCATACATTTCAATATTTTATGCGTTAGATCTAAAAAAAACTGAATTTCCAGTCATTTATAGTGAAAACAATATATTTTGGATCATTTCAGCATCAACCCTATATATGTTGGATACACTCATTTGATTATGCCGTACAGTTCCCTAAAAGATTTTCTTTATGCTGTGCTCAAACTGCGTTAGTTTGGATACATGAAAATACAGAATGTTGAATAAAAATTGGGCTCATTTTTCTATTTAGTAAAATTTCTTCTACGCCAGCTGTATTTCAATTAGAATTATATTCAATTAAAAAAAAGTTCCTATTTTTTTGGGCGGCACTGTAATAGGCACCTTCCATGTTGAATTTTGGAAAACTAGGTATGAAATTCAACAGAAAATATGGAAAAATGTGCCAACTTCCATACCCATTTTCAATTGGAGGAGGAGCGCATGAATTTATGAAGAGTAATTGTGCTTATTTCACCATGAATTTAGGATGACACAAGAAATTTAGCCATACTACTGAACACCAATAATCGTGGAAACATTTAATTTTTATGCTCATTCAATCCTTGAAAATAATTATAAGTCATCACTTGTTTGAAAAAAAAAATGACTAGAAATATGTAAAAGTTTTTGTTAGCTGGGCTTCAACGGATTAGTATTTATTAGTATTTGGAATGTTAGAAAAAACATCCAACATGTTCTATTAATGTATTGGAAAACATCTATTATAACATCGAAGATGTTTTATAAGCCGCCATTTTTTGCGCTTTTTCGGTGATATAAGTGTACAAATTAATTTTTTGCGAAGAAGCAACATTACAAAGGTATTTGTATGAAACTTGTAATTTGTACACTAATATAACAACTTGTGTTACTTGGGTGACCATTCGGCTTAATGACCTTCGGCCGAATGGCCTGACACCTTTGATAAAAAGAAGGTATATGATGAAACATTTAGTAATTCGTTCGCCAAACAACAACGTGGATAGAACAGTCATATTTTAAAGAAGGAAAAAAACTCTGATGTTGCTAGCATCATAAACGCTTGAAAGTTCAATCTATTTATGTGACAACGATGGCTTGTTGATCATTACGCCTAATGTCCATTCGCTCTTATTTCCACTTATTTTGATCTAATGACAGTCGGCCTAGTGTCCTTTGGCCTGACATTCAGAATTCTTAAGAACAGCTTAGCTTAAAGAAGGCAAATATTTTTTCCAGAAAAGTATCATATTTACAACAATAATCACAGAGCTATGGTGATTATGATTGCGTATGATTCGGTGTAGGGGCGAGTAAAGTTTAGCAGAGAAAATAATGATATGCAAAATATTAAATTCCGCGAAATGGTATTCCGCGAAACAGTACATTCCGCGAAAAGTCATTCCGCGAAATGGTATTCGGCGGAATGGTTCATTCCGCGAAATGTTACACCGCGAAAAAAAATTCCGCGAAATGGTTTTCGGTGAAATGGTATACAACCTCATTATTTAATTTGTCAATTAGCAACATTTCCTGCTTTCTAATTACAAGTTTTTTTTAGTATGTTTGAGACATACCAGCATCATACACCAATATACTCTGAGTGTGATCTTGATCTTACTGAATACTTAGCTGTGCGTTCATCACATCCGCTCGCTATGAAAACCCGTCACAACACTCATCGCTTCTTAACAGAATAAAAGCAAAAAACGCGGCAAAATGTTCCGAACTCTTGCCGAAAGATAAATGTTTATTTTCGTTTCATTTTTATGCAAACACCTCCCCCAGTCAGAGTCGGTTCGGCTTTGATGGTGCCCATCGGGGAGCAGAGGATTGCGACTGTTGTTAGTGGGTAGTTGAGTGAAGGAGGAGCCATGCATGTGGACTGCTCCCGAAGGGGGCGGCGCGGAGGATCTTTTTCTTATAAATTTTAATGCACTACACTCTTTCGCTTGCTACCGTCCGTGGTACAATTCGCATTAGCATAGTTTTGTGTTCTCCCTTAAAATCGGGGTGCGGTGAGTCGGTGGGGCTTGAGGCGTCTGGCATTTTATTATTCCCCCGCGCGCTGTGCTGCTCTGCGAAGGAGAAACTTCACCGTATGTTGCAGAAAATTTCCTTCAGTCTGCGGAGTGGTGAAAGCTTAGGTCTGCGTCTATCAAAAGTACCTCTCGCTTGGATGAGAGAAGAAGTTGCAACTGCAGCGTGTTTTCGTGTTAAATAACCGTAGTGTGTACGAGTTTTCCAGAAGAATTATCCTCCCGAAGGGGGCCAGCAGCTGTCAGTCGGGGCACAAAGCGCGTCGAAAGCACTGCTCCGGTGTTAGTTTTGGGCGGGTTTTAGTGTATTTCGATTAGAGTATCAATTGAAACCGTCCAAAACTGAGGCCGGCGCACGGTGGCTAGAATCATCAAAGCGACCCGAGTGATCAAAGTGAACAAATGGAGAAGCATCCAGCGCACCATCTGTGAGTGATTGGGGACAGCCTACTGCGAACCGGTGGCGTCAATCAAAGTGTCAGCAGGGGCAATCGCTCTGACCTCAATAAAAGGCGGAAACAGTAGAGGGGCACATGTAGAAAAAGTCGCATCATCATCAGCGTCGTCTATTATGTTGACCGGGAAACGATAACGACATGGGGAGGCGAGGAAAATCTCAATCTGTCATAAACGACGACGGGCCGCTTCCGGAAATGGACCTAAGATCCCCATCGCTCAACGCCCACCAGCTAGGAAGGAAAGAAAGAGTGAGAGAGAGACCAGGAGACTCCTCATTTCCTGTCCATTTAATGAAATGGGACAGAATTTTTCTTCCTCTCACTGCATGGGTTTAGGCCATTGGCGTAGCTAAGAGGGGTCCGTGTCAAGAAAGATTCAAGGATGTTGGATATGCTTTTGTCCTGAAGCTGCCTCACGTGCTAATATAAATTTCTATTGCATTAAGAGATTTAAGTTACATCGAGTTCAAAAGATCCAAGAGTAAGAATACTCTTCGTAATTTATCGCTACATTGATGTGTGGTTATTAGACTGGGTCAACAAAGCCGTTTTTTTTTTGGAACAAAGCTTTTTCGATGCCTTTTAGCGTCCAAAACAACCGTGAAAAGTTTGGGAGCGATTGGATTTCAGAAATGCATCTTGGAATTCCTTCAGGACTTTCTCCAGGGATTGCAACAGGAATCCCGTCAGGAATTGCTTAAGGAATTCCTACTGAGATTCATTTAGATTTTTTTTCCCGAAATACCTTAAGAAATTCCTCCCGGGATTCACTTAGGAACTATTCTTTCATGGTTTAACTTAAGCTTTTGTCTGGATTACTTTAGCAGTTCCTCCCAGATTTTTTGAAGGAACACCGACCAGATTCCACCAGGAATTATTTCTGAAAATTTTCTGTGTTCCTTCAGGTTTTTTAAGATTCCTTCAGATTTTTATCTTAGGAATACTTCTTTTTTTTCAGAATGACCCCCGAGATTTCAATATCAATTTCAATTCAAAGAAATTTCCAAATTTTTCCTCATTAATTTTATGTGATTTTCTTAAAAAATCCATACAGCTTTTTTTTTTCATGGTTCAAGAGTTTATCACGGTATTCCGTGAGAAGGTCATACAAGAATTCTTCCAGGAATTCTTTTAGACATTCCTCTAGAAAGTCCTTCAGGAATTCACCTAGAGAAGAATTCATTCATGGATCAGGTATCAGGTATCAGAAGGCCGGCTCCAGAGGCACGTTATCCTCCATTTGGGACATTTGTGCCATCGCCAAAATATCAGCCTATTTCATCATCTACCTGAGGGAAAAGGAAGGAAAAAGGATTTGGACGGGGATAGGGACAGGCAGGGAAATAGGAAAAATACCCTGGAAGAGAGTACTAACGCACAAGCGTACCACAATGGGTTCAAACAGCGCCCTGAAAAGGGCACTGTAATAACGCATAAAGCGAAAGAGAGCCTATAGCTCTTTACCACAGCGGGTTAAAAACAACAGAATATCCTGAAGATTCAGGTTTCTGAAGTCAGTTTCACTTAATAAGTGTTTACCGAATACTCGGAAACGCAGTTGCGCGAAAACTGGACAGTTACATATCAAATGATACGAAGTTCCATAATCGGATTCACAGCTATCACAGGCAAATGAATCAGCTTGCTGAATATTCGCCATGTGATAGCTGAGTCGGCAGTGGCCAGTCAATGCTTTGACCAGCATGCTGCAATTCTGCTTAGACAGATTAGTTAGATACTTCGCCACCCGTAGAGATGGCTCAGCACTATACAATTTGGTTTGACGACATGACTCCAAACTATTCCAATATTGTCTGTGTTGAGTGACAGCCCAGGTGTGAATCTGAAGCTTAATCCAACACTTCGATATCGGAATAGCTGGCTCAGGGCCAATGAAGTCATGTGATGCTCCAGAGCGAGCTAACTCATCAGCCAATTCATTTCCAGCGATGGAAGAATGACCAGGTACCCATAGAAGGTGAACAGCGTTTGCTGAATTCAGCTCCTCGATTTGAGTTCGACAAGCGATAACTATCTTCGACCTGGAGTTGGCCGAAGCAAGTGCTTCAATAGCAGCGTGGCTATCTGAACAGAAGTATATTACTTTGCCCATTACGTGCTGCTGAAGTGCTGATTGCACTCCGCACATAAGAGCAAAGATTTCGGCCTGAAAAACGGTACAGTGTCTACCAAGTGAATAAGACTGATACAGCCTTAGCTCACGAGAATAAACACCAGCACCTGCTCGACCTTCGAGAAGGGAGCCATCAGTGTAACATACGATGCCGTCTGAAATACTTCTTTCCAGATAACCAGATGTCCACTCTTCCCGGGAAGGGAATTTCGTGGAAAATGTCCTATATGGAAAATTACAAGCAATTGTAAGATCACTTGGAGCAAGGACAATTTTGTCCCAATTCACCAAAAGTGGAAACAACGAGGTGTGTGTTGAACTGCGGTTCACAGGAGTTTCCTCTAGTAGACCAGGTACCCGTAACCGGTAAGTGCAAGAAAGGGCTTCTTGTTTGAGATGAATGTTTAGTGGGGCAACGTCAAAGAGAACTTCTAGCGCTGCCGTAGGAGTTGAAGAGAACGCTCCAGACATCGCCATTAAGCACATCCTTTGGAGATGGCCTAATTTTGATTGGACCGTTCTCACTTCACCCTTTTGCCACCACACAAGACATCCATAAGCCAATATTGGCCGAACCACAGTTGTGTAAATCCATTTGATATACTTGGGTTTTAAACCCCAAGTTGTACCAAAAGTACGCCGGCATTGCCCGAAGGCCATACAAGCTTTCTTGATTCTGAACTCAATGTGAGGTGTCCAGGAAAGCTTGGAATCAAGAATGACTCCAACGTACTTTACCTGTTCAGTCACATCGATTTCAGAATCAAAGAGACGCAAAGGTCGAACGCCATTACGGTTTCGCCTTTCCGTGAAAAGAACAATAGATGTTTTACTCGGATTAACCGAAAGGCCATATTGGCGACACCAACCCTCAACTACCTGAAGGGCGTTTTGCATCAGGTCGAAAAGGGTGCTGATGCACATACCAACTAACAATGTTAGGTAGTCGTCGGCAAAACCATAAGTAGGAAAACCGCTATTATTGAGTTGCCTCAATAGCGTATCTGCTACGAGATTCCACAAAAGCGGTGATAAGACTCCCCCTTGGGGGCATCCACAAACACTCAATTTCCTAATCCCTGCTAGACGCAATGTCGAGAAGAGATATCGGTTTTTGAGCATTTGGTGAATCCAATTGGAAATCATTGGAGATATACCATGACTCCGTGCGGCTTCCAATATGGCATCGAAAGGCACGTTGTCAAAGGCACCCTCGATATCTAAGAAAACACCTAAACAAGATTGCTTTTGAGCGAATGCTTTCTCGATATCGTAAACAACCTTGTGTAAAAGAGTCACAGTGGACTTACCAGATTGGTAGGCATGTTGGTTCACATGAAGAGGCACGTTGGCCAGATGAACATCACGGATATGATGATCCACAATGCGTTCTAAGCATTTCAGAAGAAAAGAGGTCAAACTGATAGGTCTGAAACTCTTTGCTTCTTCATACGACGCACGACCCACTTTCGGAATAAACTTTACAGTAATATCCCTCCAGGATTTGGGAATATACCCTGTAGCAAAACTGCAAACAAGTAGTTTTTTCAAAACATGTTTGAAATAATCAAATCCCTTCTGAAGCAAAATAGGATAAATCCCATCTGCCCCAGGAGATTTGAAAGGAGCAAAGCTATTAAGAGCCCACTCAATCGATTCCATAGTTACAATACTCCGAGCCGAAGCTAAAGAATCATAACTACAAGAAAAGACATCAGGTTCATCCGAAGATGTAATATCCACACATCCAGGGAAGTGTGTGCTGAATAAGCATTCCAGAACTTCCTCATCAGCGGAAGTCAGATCGCCATTTGGCAAACGAAGTTCGTTCACCCGGAAATCCTTAGATTTCGCAAGGATTTTGTTTAACCGACTGACTTCACTCAAGCTGGAAACATTTGTACAAAGGTTTTTCCAGCCGGATCGTTCAGCAGACCGGAGAGTTTTCCTGTAGGCCTTGCGAGCCGACTTGAAAGCCTCCGAACCAGCCGAACGTCGTCTGTTCCAACTCTTTCTACATTGTTTCCTGAGTTTCGCCAGATCAGAGTTCCACCAAGGGGTTCCTCTTGTGATCTTCACAGACCGTAGAGGGCATACTTCTTCAAAAGCTTTGAAAATTTTCTGTGTTCCTTCAGGTTTTTTAAGATTCCTTCAGATTTTTATCTTAAGAATACTTCTTTTTTTCAGAATGACCCCCGAGATTTCAATATCAATTTCAATTCAAAGAAATTTCCAAATTTTTCCTCATTAATTTTATGTGATTTTCTTAAAAAATCCATTCAGCGTTTTTTTTTCATGGTTCAAGAGTTTATCACGGTATTCCGTGAGAAGGTCATACAAGAATTCTTCCAGGAATTCTTTTAGACATTCCTCTAGAAAGTCCTTCAGGAATTCACCTAGAGAAGAATTCATTCATGGATTCTTCCAGGAGTCTCTCTCAGGAATTCATCTAGGGCCTCCTTCTGTAATCCATTCAAAAATTTATTTGTAAACACTAGAATCGACGAAATTCCTTAAGAAACCTAGTGAAATCCCGAATAATTCTAGAATAAATTCTCAAAGAAACTTTTAAAGTCAATATAAGAGGAATCCATTAGCAAATTCTATGAAGAAACTAATTGAGCATTTATTATTTTTTCTATGAGAAACTATTCTAAAGAGAATCCATGGAAAACAAACTGATACCTGGAAGGAATTTCCTCACATTCCTGGAAATAGTCTCCACAGATGACTGAGCGAAATGTTCTGTCATAAATCTCATTTGATTACTGAAATGGATCACTTCACATTTGTAGAACAATTTTTTTCAGATTCTCTTCAGATTCATTTCCTCTCAATACTACTAGAAAATATCTTTTCTGGTTCATAAAAAAAAAACAACTTTCGGATTCCTGGAAGGAATCTCTTCCAACTCTACATATTCCTGGAGATTTTTTTTTTTAATATCTGGATACAATCGCTGCAATTTTTTTGTTGGAAATAGCTCTCAGATTTCTGGAAGCATTTATTTGAGATCTCCAAAAAATTTCTCTACAGATTTTCAACAATAATCGCTCCATTAAGGACTTTCCATGTGGTTATAGAGTATCAAAGATTATCTCTTCGTATTTCTAATGGAAGTCTTCCTAAGTTCCAGAATGGAATCTTCCCAGATACTAAGATGGAATATCTCTACACATTCCATGATGAAATTTCTCCTAATTCATGGTAAAATCATTTCAATTTCCTATTTTTTTTCAGGATCCAGGAAGAAGTCTCTCCAGGTATCAAGAAGAAACTTCTCCAGATCCTTAGAATAAATATCCACTGATTCTTCGAGAGGTTTTCTCCAATTTACAGCGGGGAATCTCTCCAGATTCCAAGAAAAGATCTACCTTTGCAGCTAGATCTAAATTCCTAAATCCTTAAGGAAAACTCTTCAGATACCTGGGAAGAATCTTTTTACATTCCAGGATGGGATCTTTGCAGATTTCCTAGAGAAGTTCTTACAGCTATCTGGGAGAAATCGTTCCATATTCCTGAAATTATCCTTTTCAGATATTTGTATGCAATACCTCCCAAATGGCGGAACTGGAGAAGATCCAGGAGAAGTGCCTGTATGTTTCTTGAAATGCAACCCGGGAGAAATTTTAGGAGAACCCTAAAGGAATCCTAAAAAGACTTCGTGGTGTGAATTCCAGGATAAATCCCTTGACGGACTTCTTGAAAACTCCTTGAAGAAATCACTAGATGAAGCATTGAGGGCTTCCTTCAATCACTTTCGGGTGGAATCCTTGTAGAAATCCTGGAAAGAATCCAACAAATCCTTGAAGAACTACTTAAATGAAGCTCTCAAATAATCTCTGGTTGAATTCCAAGGAGAATCCCGGGATGTGTCCTTGTTTGTTTCTCAGGAGAATTTTCTGGAAAAAATCCTTATAGATAAAGAATCCTAGGAAGACTCTCAAAGAAGTCCCGACAGGGATTCCGGGAGGAAACCCTGTAAGTTTCGTGAGCCAGAAAAAAAATCCCAGAGGAAATCTCTGGAGAAATCCATGAGAAAACCTGAAGGAATTCCAAGAAGAATTCCTGCAGGAATCCCAGGTGGAAAAATGTCAGGAAAAAAACCTGAAGGACTCCTTACAGAAAGATATCATTGAAGAAATCCGGAGTAAAACTAAACCTAAACTAAACCCAGCAAGAATCTAGGAGGAAATTCTGGAAAGGATTCTAAGGATTCATCCGTGAAGGAATTCAGGGAGCAATCGATGGAAAAATCCCGGAATCCCTGGAGGATTCTCAAGACGAAAACTAGGAAGAATCTTGAGAAAACCGCTAGAAGAAATTCCGTAAGAATTCATGAAGGAATTCTAAGAGTCACCTCGAGGACAATAATGGCGGGGAAAAGCTCTGCGGAAATCGCAGAAGAAAGCTTTAAGGTAATCCCAGAAAGAATTTCAAAATTAATTTTGAAAAAAAATCCCTGTGGGTTCCTTGGAACGAAATTCAGAAGATATTTTAGAAAAAAAAAACCTGAAAACTCTGTAGAGATCTGTGTAGAAATCCCCTTCAACTACGCCACGCGCCCTGGCAGAAGGAACCCATGGTGGGATCCTTCAAGAAAGCCCGGAATGATTCGAATCCAGGAACCCTGGAGGAATCCCGGAGGAAATCTTTCGGAGAATCCCGGGTTGAACCCCGGAGTGATCCTGGGATGAGTCTCTTGCCTGGAATCTCTGTAGGTTTCTTGGGACTAAATCAGGAATAATCCCAGGAGAAATCCCTGAAAAAAACTGAAGGAATCCCAAAAAGAATCTTTGAAGGAATCATGGAATCCTGGAATCTCGAAAGAAATCCTTGTAGGAGTCCGGCGCTCCAGTAGATAATTCTGAAGAAATACCGTTAGAAGCTCCTTAGACATCTTGATGCAAACCACGAGAGAAATCTTGAATTCTTATGGCAGAATACCTGTGGCAATCTTTGCTGTAATGCCGAGTGAAATTGCTGGACGAAATTCGGAAGAAATTCTGAAAAACAATCCCTAAGTCAATCTAGAAATAAAATTCTAGAATGGGGTCTAGGGAGACAATCCTGAAGGAATCCCGTTATAAATTCCTGGAAGAATCCTGTTAGGAAAACTTGGAGAATTTTCATTGGGATGCTAAGAATCCCATCTTCAAAAATCTCAGAACTAAATTCTGAAGCAATGCCCAACAAAATATCCTTAAAGCATACTCTGACATAATTGTTGAAGAAATGTTCGAGAGAAAGTTTTCAATTTATGAAGAAATTTCCAAAGAAATCCCGGTAGGATTACGGGGAGAAATTTTGGGACGAATCCCTAGTGGAGCTTTTGTAAGGAAGCTCTGGAAGCATATTTAGAAAAATAATCCATGAGGAAACACCGGAGAGAATTCTAGAAGGAGGATTCGTTGAAGAGTAAGCTTAAGGAATCCCTAGAAAATATTCATAAAAATATCCCTCAAGAAATTCTTGGAATAATTACAACAGTTGGAATGTCTTGAAAGTATCCTTGTGAAAATCCTTGAAGTAAGGACTGTTTATTTTATAAAGAGGACACCTTATTTGTGTGATATCTTTTTTATTTTTCAATAAAATCATTATCGGTTTTTTGCATAAATTTCCATAGCTATTCTACAGTGTAGGAAAAATATAACATTATACAAATTGTACGTAGTTATGGAACTGAAGCGGTTTTCGTTAAAACTCAATAAAACTCCATTTCTTAAAATTCTACACAACTTTCCACATACATAACTTTAAAATTTTCATGAACTTTTCAATGTGTTGGGATCTAATACTATTCTTCTAAAGGTAGAGTGTAATAGTTGGTCAGTAATAATGCACCAAGCATTATACAGCTTCATAGAGTGAGTTCCCTTGTTATCAATGAACTTGATAAAAAAAATACTTATTTAAGTCCAGTGATGCAATAACATTACGGAATCAGTTCAAAATTTGTCCAGTATAGAAGAGAATCGCATTCTAAATGATACCGAAGAAAAATATGCTTTAAAGAACATTCTTCATCATCAATTGAATACTATATAATGGCCATAATGAAAAATTGCATACTTTTTGCTCCATAAATGCAAGTTTTTGATTCTAGAGAAGCGTATTATTATTTATTTTCAGCAAGGTCTGGCCCTATGTGATTATATACCTTATTTGAAAATAACTACATGTCAATTTTTATTTTCGACATTATTGTTAAGTTGTATTTGCTATAGAGTACATCGTTATTTAGAAGAACCTTCAAAGAACGAAGCGGTTTTATCTCCGGTAACTGCCATGAAGCACAGTAACCAAGCCAACAATGCTATCAAGAAGCGGTTTTCTGCATTTGAAATTGCATTATTAGTACTTTCGACTAGATCCATTGAAAACATTCAAAATTTAATATGTTTATACATTTTTGTTTAACAAATAAATTTTATTCTGAAAATCGAGTCCAACTTGTAACTTTAATATCTCAACAACCATTATTCCGATTAGGTTTATATTTTGCCAGAATATGTATCACTCAAACTGCTGCAGCATTGCAAACACTTTTATGCAATTGAAAACGATACACCGATGTTTTACAGAAATTTTGTGTTTATCTTATTTTTTTGGGAATTGAAAAATGGATCTCTCGAAACACTTTGCCACATTTCTATGAAGTTCAATAATTTTAACCCAATTTATTTATGGTTATTACCTGCTAATATAATGTACTGAACAACTAACCAAGGCTGCTCAAATTTGAACTACGTGTTTTCTTTTTATAGCCTTGCAAAGTTGTCCTTTTATAAAATGAACAGTCCTTAGACATGTCGATTGAAATGTTACTACAGGTCGGACTCGATTATCCGGGTGACTCCAAAATGATTTCACCCCGGATAATCGAATCACCCGGATAATCGAATCATGCTTTTTTTCTTTTATTTTTGATGTTTTTCAATCAAAAACTGTTCGTTAAACATAGAAGCTAACAAACATGACATTGTAGTGCCTAAACTGAACGTCTGGTATTATAATAACCATGTTTTTTGAAAATGAAATTTTGACTGAAAAATGTGAAAAACTAAAACAATTTTCAAATAGGCTAAATCCTATTTACATGTGTTGTATTTGATGTTCATCACATTTTTAGACATATTGTAATCTAAAAATTTGTAAACAAATTAAAAACAAAGTTTTCCCCGGATAATCGAGCCATTTTTGCCGGATAATCGAGCCCCGGATAATCGGGCCCCCGGTTAATTGAATCCCCGGATAATCGAGTCCGACCTGTATTGCAATAGCATTTGTGCCACCTTATGAGTCGATTTTGAGGCAAACTGTCTACCAAGTAAAACGTATTGATATTGTTACCAAATTCTTTGACGATGATGTTCCATTTAGTTTATTAGCTAATTCCCGTCATCTCTCTCTCTCTCTCTCTCTTCTTGACGTAACGTCCTCATTGGGACAAAGCCTGCTTCTCAGCTTAGTGTTCTATGAGCACTTCCACAGTTATTAACTGAGAGCTTCCTCTGCCAATGACCATTTTGCATGCGTATATCGTGTGGCAGGCACGAAGATACTCTATGCCCAAGGAAGTCAAGGAAATTTCCTTTACGAAAAGATCCTGGACCGACCGGGAATCGAACCCGTCACCCTCAGCATGGTCATGCTGAATACCCGTGCGTTTACCGCCTCGGCTATATGGGCCCTAATTCCCGTCATATCAGATGCAAAAGAGCGAATAATTTAGGATTTTCCAATTTACCTTTGCCAATGACTAATGAGATTGAATCAAAAAATGTATACTTTCAACAATCAACCTCCTTAGCACAGGAATTTCACTCCACCTACGACTTCAACATTTCTTTTCGTTTTGCGTATGCCGAAGGCAACCACACCAAAGCAGCAGCTGGCCGAATTGTTCATCACCATAGTTTAATTTTTACTTCGCCAGATTCACTTGTTGAACCAAACATCAATTCACACCCCACCAGGCCCGCGTACACAGAAAAGGCGGCAAAGGAGGGGTTTTCCCTAAGTTTGGCAAAAGGCGGAGGGGAGCCTAGTATTTGGAACATTGATAATGGGAGGAGTTCAACCCTCAAAACCCCTCCCTTGTGCACGGCCTTGCTACCCACTGAAGCTCTATGGCACTTCATAGTTAAATTTCACTGCTGTAGAATGCCGCGAAAGCTGTTGAATCAATAAAATTAATCACTTTTTTCCCGTCGGTAAAAACAACAAGCAGTCTTCGCTCAGGTAGAATGCAAGAAAATGTGTGCGTGGATTTTTCGCATACGAAACATCGTATTTTTAAAACACAGAGAAAGGTTTCTTCGTTACACTTTGATGGTGTATTATGGGCATTTGATGATTTATTATTTTGCAAAAATAATAATTGAAATATTTTGGTTATTATTTAAAAGCTACAACTATTTCAAATTAACAGTCTTCTGCTCAATCTTACTTCGAACACATGATTTGATTTGGATTGCGAAGAATTTGATCGGCTTTTAGAATAATCCCCTACGGTCAAAGCATTCTGTTTGACCATCATATGTACCATAGTTTCACGTAGAAGGCATGCCAAGAATTGAATTCAGATTGTGCCCGAAATAGACGTGGACTAGACGGAAACAGAATTTGAGAAATAATTATTCAATATCATTGCAAGATTATTTATAAATTTATATTGATATCAAATTAGACATGAGACATTAGGCGAGGTGCAGGAATAAACTCGATTATTGATCGATGCATAGTTAGACGGGAATTTGATAAAAACCCTATAGTCAATAGAGTAATTGGTAATTATTATTACACCCGAAAAAAGCTGATAGTAAACCCCATTTTCAAATATAGTTATTTATGTAACAAGTTGCAAAAAGTTGATTTTTTCAGCACAAGTCGTACATTTATAAATACGAAGAGTGCTGAAAAAATCGAGTTTTGCAACGAGTTCCATACAACATTTTATGCAATGATTTTTCCATAATGCAACCCATTTGAGTTGCATAATGTTCATAATGCAACTCAAATGAGTTGCATTATGAACATTATACAACTATTATTCATTATGCAACTCATTTCAGTTGCATAATGAACAAGTTCGGAAAAAGTGGTCATTATGATACCAAAATGAGTTATATAAAATATAAATTATGATACTGAATTGCATAAAAATTGTTATGTGCAAAGGTCGCAACGTACCTACTTCGATGCCAACTCTGTCCTGGTCTGAACCTTCTCGCTACACCAATGCCAAAACCCTCCCCCCGGGATCGGGATTGAGGTGTGTCAATTAATGCGTCGTCGTCTACGGGGTTTGTCTTATCGAAGCAGCGATTTTTATTGCCGGGGCCGTCGTCGTAATGACTTTCCTTTTTTTTCGGGGTTGTCTACGCCCAGGATATTTGCTGCTGTGTAAGGGTGGCGATGCGAAGGCTTCCCTAAGACAGTCTCCTTCTGTTTCCACTTGGCCGCCACCGTCGCCGGCTTCTTCGTCATTAAAGATAACAATACCCGTGGTGGTGGCGATAATGAGCGAGGTGGAGCACCACCGAAACCCGAAAGGTGAAGTGAATGTACAGTACAGTCGTCGTCGGTCGGTGGGGAAAGTGCGTAAAAAGGTGCAAATCATCAAAGGGGCAAAACAAAAGGTCCTGGGCGCCTGGGATGGGTAAAGGATATTTTTGTTCCGACCGACACGACGCGACGGTTTGGAAGCAACGGACGTAATCGGGCTTTCCCTTCTTGGCCACCGCGAACCATTTTTGTGATCGTTATGATTATTGCGTACGGGAATAGGGAAGTAATCATCATAATCGTAACTGGAATGGAAGTAAAATGGAACGTAATGGGGGGAGCTGGTACTACCTGCTGTTTACGGTGTTTGTGTATCAGTGCAGACGAATTTCCTGTCGTTGTTTCAAGATCTTGACAAACTTTGCTTGAAAGTAAAAGATAATTGACATGAAAGTTAGGCAAAAGTAGTGTTATAATTGAAATATCAATAAAAATAACAGTTGAAAATCCTAAAGCGATCAATCAAATGAAATTCGAAATAACTACTGAACCAAATTGAACTTGAATATGTGTACGGAATCTTCAAAATCTAACTGAAACACTTTCGCTGTTTAGTTTTTACAACAACAAACTCTCGGTAAGAATTCTTCCGAATTCAGCCGTAACCACACTCACTGTTTAAATAATATCAAATAATATCACAAGATTTGGAATCAAAATCTCTAAAAATAGAGAAATCCTCACCACGAACACAATCAAAATAATCTGATCCAAAAAGTGAATCAAGATGAGAGTTTAACTACTTTCGTCACACATATTCACTTGTATTCAATTTCCCCATCAAGCACATTCACACGTTCCGAGTCCGAAGCAAACCAACGCCAAAGAACAAGGAATCGCTGTTTCCGGTGCCAGCCTTTTCCACCACCATGGATGGTATACGTCTTGACAAGTCTCGGTTGCAACTTTCTGCAACTGCAACTGCAAGGGAAAACTTTCTCTTCCATTACACACTGTTAAAACTGTCAGATAACAACGGGAAGATTTATATGCTCCTCACCGTGCCAGCTGGTTCCTTCTCTGGACACTCTTCTCTGTAGATATGTACTCGGGGTTGAGCACTGGGGAAGATTGCGACAGAGATGACTTCAGCTGCCCCCATGCGGAAGACGACGCGACGCGTCGTCCCATTCAAGTAAAATTGAGAAATTATGGAATGTCTCCGCTCGTCGTACGTCGTCCACACACAATTGCAGCCCTGGCGTAAACGAGTTTCTGGATGGTGCACGCGAAATGCGAAATATAAAGGTGACAAAACAGAACCGGAGTCTTTGTCCTGGGGTTCTGGCTGACTGGGGTGCAGAAGAGTGATTACAGCTTAATTAGAGGACAAATTGAAGTAAGACGTCCTGGCTACAATGCGACAATAGAAAAAAAGGCTGTCAGTCGCAGTGTTTATTAGTGCCCAGCACTGACTGTAGCTAGCAGCAAGTCTGGCTGCCATTGACAAGTGAAAGGAAAAAAGGAACTTATTTTGAGGACGAAATACGGAAGCCTTCATTTGCTCAAATTTACTTAAACAGCTTGCCTTTTCAATGAAATGTAAGAGATTTAATTTGCCTACTCGTACGCTTTTTCCGCGGGGGTTCCTCAGATGGTTTATGGATTCTTCATGGATTAATGTTTCGGGTGTTAATATTTTTACGCGTTTCGATGGCTGACTCGTATGGGATGGAAATGGGGTGGTTTGTCATACGCGTGTGGGATAATTAAATTTGATTGCGTCTTCAATCCATTTTACGGTTCATTTTCCATATGGAATAGGGGTGTGGAAAACATGGATCATAAATTGGATTTCTACATTACATTTAGGATGTTTATCCTTCTTACTCTATGGCAATCTCTCTTTTTCCCATCTAGCTCTTCCGCCAGATTTTTTCCAGATTTCAAACTCCGTTCTTCATCAGGAGAAGTCTTCACTTCAATTACCTAAAATGGCACCCATTTCAAAACAGGTATCCCATCCCTACAATGGGAAGGCAGTTGCATTCGTTGGAGTCTGGTTCCGGTCTGGAGAGTTTCACCTTTGCTACCGTTCAAGTGTGAATGACTGCTGGTGCGGTGGTAGCATACAGCTGTAGAATCTTTCAAATGGATTTCCGCTAGCTCGTATGCTTGCCAGGGATGGAGAACGTACGGAATGGTTTATTACTTTGTTTTCAAATCCATAGGTGTTCTGAGTAGCATGGATTTTTTTCTTATCAATGATCATGTTGTATGTAGAGTGTAGAATAAGCTTAAGTTAAAATACACATAAATATAAAAATTAAAAATATAAAGTTGTCAGCTAAAGAAGTAGCTGTGCAATATTATCATAAGCTATAGACAAGTGGACAAAGTAACCCACAGATCTGGAGAAATGAACAGATTATAAAAGTTTATCCATGTATCAGTGAAAACAACTGTGCTCCACAACGCTAATAAGATTCAACAAGTGATTGTAACTAGTAGCCGTCTCAACAGAGTGACAAGAGTAAAAAACGAAACAAACTTCAAAGAAAGGTGGCACGAAAAGAGTGTGATGGCTGAGATGCAAAAACGAACTGGGTCGGAACGATATGTGAAGTTTTTACGACTAACCTGGGTTATGGTGATCATGCAATGGAATCACTTACACTGAATGAGAGTAAAATAATCTTAACAAGCTGAGGGTCTCCAGTTAGCCTAGTGGTTAAGGCTATGGATCGCCAACTCGGAGACGGCGGATTCGATTCCCGTTCCGGTCGCGAAAATTTTTTCGACTCCCTGGGCATAACGTAGAATTGCAGGCAAAGAACGCCCTTCAATCAATAACTGTGGAAGTGCTCAAAGAACACTTAGTTGAAGCGAGGCAGGCCAAGTCTCAATGGGGACGTAGAGTCATAAAGAAGAAGAATAAGAAGCTGAAAAATAGTTAGACTTGCAGGGAAAGACAAAACTACGTTTGAACTCCTTAGGTGTGTAAGTGAGCACTGATACGATAGTTTCGTATTCACAAGGTCACTAATTACAAAGGGATTAGCCTTTAGCATTCAACGTTCAAGATACTGTAGCGTGTATTATACAATACATTGAGAACAATTGCAACGTTTCCGGAGAGATACAGTAAATTTCATGTGGAGGTGGATGAACCTTGAAGATGCATTATAGATCTATAAATTTTTTCCAAATTTCTTCAGAAATTCTGTCAGAGTTTCTTTCTGAAACTTCTTTAGAGAAACCTCTTCTAATCCTTAACGTACTCATTTTACCACTATTTGAACAATTATTTCCAACATTCCTCTATCGAAATCTTCCATGATTCTCCCTGACTTAATCTGAAGTTTTTCACAAGGATCCTGTAAAATTTGTTCAAGCATTTCTACACATTTTTCCAGTATTACTCCCAGAGTCCCTCGCGGTATGGATCTTGCAGTTCTCCTGTGTTTTAACCCAAAAACCCATGATTTTTTTTTTTCAGAATTTACTCAATAATCTTTACCGGAGTTTCTATCAATATATTGCTTAGAAGTTGTCGTGGAATTTCTGTTTTGTGATATTGGAAGAGCGGAGAAGTATCTTGTAAAAAAAAATGATTACAAGATTTTCTATGAAATTTAAGAAAAGTTATCTGTGTCAATTTTGAAAATGTTTTGCTTCCCCATATTTGAAATAGGTCAGCCAAAATACATGTGAGTTCAGGACTTCAGGTCTACACTCGTAACAACAGTTATATATGTTATACTGAGCAACATTGCATATTTATCCGTGGTTACTGAACCAATCTGAAGTCTATTTTTTATTATAACCCTTTGGGAAATTCAGATTCGTTCAAACTGTTCTATAATGAAGTCCTGTAAATCTACAAGAATAACTTTATGCGTTTTGTAATAAACAATAATATTGCATAACCTACTGGGATTCGCGAAACTCTTGAAATCTCAAATGTCATTTAGAGACACTACAGGGATATTCCAGGTCAGCCAAACTACCTTGGAGTTCAGGACTTCAGGTCTACACTCGTAACAGTATCCGTATCTGTTATATTGAGTAACGCTGCATAATCAACCGCAGTTACTGGAGCAATCTGAAGTCTACTTTTTTGTAATAAACCTTTTGGACATTCACAGTCGTCCAAACTGTTCTATAATGAAGTCCTTCAAATCTTCAAGAAAAACTTCATTTGTTTTCACCATAACAAATAGCATAGCATAATCTGCTGAGATCCATGAAGCTCTTGAAATTTCAAATGTCATTCAGATACACTATGGGTATGTTCCTTCCAAGTCAGCCAAACTATCAGAAGACTTACTGGACATGATAGATTACAAATCGTAGTTTTGTAAAATGAAAGAAGTTACCGTTACACCCACAGACTTTAGGATCTAAACTCAAGAACACTGCATATATTCACATAGTTGACGTAAGCGCCATTGAAGTTTTCAACACACTTTTGGAATTTTAGCAATAATAAATGTGAAGTTTAGGTTTTTTTTTCACTTTGACAAATAGCTGATGAATAGATGTTGTGCTCTATTGAATAAAACTGGTAACAATTATGAACATGTGATAGATATTAGCTTGTGAATACTGACATTGTCAATGGTGGTTACGTCGACTATGCGATCATGGGAAGAACAGTTTGGTTGACCTAGGATACCCCGACTAATCTGATATTATCTATTGAATTTTCAGAAGACTTACTGGACATGATAGATTACAAATCGTAGCTTTGTATAATGAAAGAAGTTACCGTTACACACGCAGACTTTAGGATCTAAACTCAAGAACAGTTTGGATGACCTAGGATATCCCTACTGATCTGATATTGTCTATTTACCTTTCAGAAGACTTGCTGGACATGATGGATTACAAATCGTAGCTTTGTATAATGAAAGCTGTTATCGTTACACCCGTAGACTTTAGGATCTAAACTCAAGAACAGTTTGGATGACCTAGGATACCCCGACTGATCTGATACTGTCTATTGAATTTTCAGAAAACTTACTGGACATGATAGATTACAAATCGTAGCTCTGTATAATGAAAGCAGTTACCGTTACACCCATAGACTTAAGAATCTAAATTCAAGAATAGTTTGGATGACCTAGGATGTCCAGAAACAATATTCCGCATAATATTCTTCCGTTTTTATACTATTGAATACCAAAACTACAGAAAAACGTAGGAAAAAATCCAAAATAACGCTTGGAAAAAATCCGGCTTCAAAGGGTTAAGAAATTCTTTAGGGATTTTTTTGGTAATGCCTTCATTGATCCCTTCTAGATTTTTTTCAGGAATTTAAATGTGTTTAAAGAATTTCTTTGGGAATTTCTGCAAGCGATTTCTCCCATAGTTCTTCTATGATTATTTATTGTTCATAAAATTCTACTACCCAAATTATGTGGAAATTATTTCAAGATTCCCTTCAAGAATTCCTTAAGAAATAGCCTCAGGGATTTCTGTAAAGGTTCTTTTTTGAATTTGCTTTTGCGAATCCGTTAGAAATATCTCTTGGGATTACTTCAAATACCCTTGCAGATTATTTTCAACATTTCTTCCAGAAATTACACACAAATAATAATGGAAGATTTTTTTTAATTTCAAAAGGAATGAATATCATTTTTCTGAATGTATTCTTAAAAGAACTCCAGAAGATACCTATGGAGATTCCTAGAAGAAATTCTTGAAATTTCAGGCAGAATTCTTGGACTTAAATCTATGAAGTAATTCTGAAGTAATCTCTGGAGAATTTTGAGAATAATTCCAAGGGAAAATTCCAATAGCTATATCCGATTAATTCTCTTGACAAAGGATTTTTTGGTGGAGTTTCCGGGGAAGTATCTGAATAGATTTCTTATAGACAGCTTTGAGGAGTTTCTGAAAGAATCGCTGTTTCAAGCATTCCTGAAATAACTTCAGTAGATATCTCAGGAAAAATGCTTCGAAGAGTTGATTGTACAAGAAAATCCTGCTGAAATGTTTGAAAACCAAACTCTTGAAGGTATTCTTCATAGAATCATTGAGGTTATTTCTGAAGAAAAGAAAACCTTTGGAGCAGTCTCCAAAAGAAATGCCTAGAAGAACTGGATAATCATCTTCGAGAACTCCTGGGATTATATCTTGAAAACTCCCTTGAGAAGAGCCAAGGAATAACTTGTGATGGATCACCATTGGAATGTCTGAAAGAATTCAATCCCAAAAAGAATTCATAAAGCACTCTTAGGAGGAATACCTGGAGGAACTTTGGGAGAAATTCTTGGAGAAACCTCCACAATAATCTCTTGAGAGTTTTCTAGAGCTATTTTTGGGTAAAGTCAAGGAATAATGCCTGAGGAAATCTCTGGAGTATTTCCTGGTGCTATCTCAAGAGAATATATACACAGCAATGCATAAGAGGATCCCTGGAGGATTTGTAGCAAGAATTTCTAAAATAATTCGGGGAAAAAATAAAGTAAAGTTATCCATAGAGGAGTTCTTGTGAAAATCTCTGAAGAAACTCTTGCAGAAATCTATGGAGGAATTCCTGCTAGAGTTTCTGGATGTAATCCTACAAGAAGCTTGAGAAAAATGCATGGACAAGTTTCAAGAAGAATATATTCGGAAATATCTTGAGAAACTCCATGAAAATTCCCAAAGAAAATTCCTGGAGTAGTTGCTGAACGAATACTTGAATTCTTCGACAATTTTACAGAGCTACATGATTCTGGGGTCAGCAGCCTGAAGGCACTGGTTAAAATGTCAATTGCCAAATCCGTTAAATTTAAGAAGTGCATCCAAAGCTACCTAAAGCCTATTTGACTCAAAAGTGTAACGTCGTCAAATTCGTCTTTTTTAATTCATTTTTTTTTTAATTTTATCTCATTTGAAATCATTCAACAAGTTTTGGTCGGACATTCTTTTATTTGCGATCGTTTTTAAGTTTTATTTTTGCACATCCCTACAATTAAATATTTCACTAGAGCTAACGAACGATACTTATTTTAGAATATATCATATTCCACCAAACTTTTTGACTACAATATAATTATGATTGGGAAAAATGCATATGTAAATTATGTAAACTGTAGTATTTAATGCAAAAAAAAAAAACTGAAAAATCCGAATGGTATGAACTGCAAATCAACCAAAAATTAGGAAAAAAAACATGCAAATCTTACTCCACTTTATGGCAAGATTGGGTATTACAGAGATAAGAAACAGGCATACGAACAAAAGGGAAATAAGGCGGATACAAATTTAATTTTGGCTTTTTGTCTCCCCCCCCCTTCAAAAAATTTTGGCAAAATTTGGCATTTTGAGGGGGCAGAAAAAAATTTTTTTTTCCAAAATATCGGAATTTGCTAAAAATTCTCTAACAAATCTGATCAGTTTTTAATATTTTTTAGATTAAATGCTTTATTAGGGGGATTCACTAAACAGCGTAAACTGATTAAACTGATTAAACGTCGTGATCACCAAGGCAATCTTTGATTATTTCACTCGCAAAATCATGAAACATTTCAAATAAGCAAAAAATCATGGCTTACGCAGCAATTTAATCTGTTTAGTGAGTACCCCTATTATTTTTATCCCCCCCCCCCTCGACCAGCTAAAGAGTGGTGGGACAAAAAATGAAATAAATATTTGTAACGGCCTAAGTATACATTCGAGAAGCAGAGACTCAGAGAAACAGAATAGTGGACAGGTTAGAACGCAAAGACACAGCTGTGCAGAGAATCAAAAATGAAATGCAAAATGACAATGCAAAAAAGCAAAGAAGGAGAGAAGCAGAGGTGCGAAGATGAATAGGGTAAAAGGGTATAATGCGCCCCACCGGGGCAAAACGCCCCCCTTCATTTTCTAGCGATTCAAGCGCTTTTCGCATGCGTGATGGATCAGAAATCTTGAATATTGAAGAATAATTGCCATCAAGCTGATCCATTAGTTAATTGGTACAGAAAAGCAAGAAAAATATCAAAAAGTCTGAAATCGATGCTTTTGGCGTAATATTTTACCTCTTGTAAACTGACTTCATTGTGAACGAAGCTAGCTCTGTTCGCTTGTGTTATTTTGCAACTTTTATGCAGTTAAACACTTGTTAAAAGACCCTCCTAGGATAAGCATGTAGTGGAATTATTCCCTGAGACAGTTTTATCACGGGGCTGGACGTTTTTCTTTTGGTGGGGCGTATTGCCCCGTTTGTTTTGATAAGGCAAATTTTGGAACGTTTTCGAAAAACGTTTCAAAGCTTCCATAGCCGCTCCTCCAAAGGCATAGTTTGCATGCAACACTTCACTGACTTTAGGAACAACGATTTGCAGTGGACAATAGATGGAATAAGGCGCCAGTTTGAGATATATTGCCATTTCTGCTTAGGGGGGGCATATTATACCTGTTTACCCTATGTGCTGGGAAGCCGAGAGACCAAGACAAAGTTGTTGTGAAGTAATAAAAGAAAGATGCTAGTAGAGTTAGGTAATAAAAAGGCTGAGAAGCAGAGCAGTGGAAGAGCAGAAACATAGAGGAACTGAAGGTGTAGAAGATACTCTTAAGTCGAAGAACAGAGAAGCAGAAATGCAGGATTAACAAAGAAATAGATAAGCTAAGTCGTGAAAAATCAGATATATCATAATGCCAAAAAAAGAAGAGCACACTTGCAGAAAATCAAACGCACAGTGAAAATGAAATACAGATTTCCTTTTCCTGTATTACGAGGCAGTTCATCTCTGGACCCACGCAGAACTCACCATTCACGAGTTTTTCGGGAGTGGAATTTGATCCAGATCCTCGGCATTATACTCAGTCACATGCTTCACATCACCACACCCGCTCTACAAGAACTACAGATGAATAACAGATAAAGATATGCGTCAATGAAAGGAAGCATAGAAGCGGAGATGCAACCAACCGCGAAGCAAATGCGCAGAGATTCGGAGTACACTGGAACCCCCATTTAGGAAATGATTTTTACATAAATGAATTCAGTTTACTATTTAAACGGATTTCGATTTTACAAAGAAGTTATTTAGAGGGCGAGTGGCTAGGAGATTTAAAGGAGGAGTCAAGCTGGGCTTCACAAAACTTTGAAGGGGATTTCAGGAAAGGGGAAGTGGGTTCTGCAGCATTCTAAGGCATTTCAGGTCCCACTATGTGGTTTAAGGTGCGTTTTCAGCGGGTATTTGGAGCGTCTCAGGAGCAAGGTTGTTAAACGATGAATTATCGTCGATAATTTATCGCCAACTACGACCTCGATGACAGTTTTTCGATAAACCGTCGTTAACGATAAAGAGTGCGTTACATTATCGTTATCGCTATCGTATCTTCGATAACTTATCGAAAATTATCGAGTTAACTGTTGAATGTCATGTAAAAAAACGTTTGCGTAGATTTTTTAATTTAGTCAATTAATGTTCCCATTCGTCTCTATGACTAAAGAATGAACCTTGCCAAGCCCGTGCACAAGGGTAGAAGGGATTAACCACCCTCCCCCCCTTACCGGTGTTACATACACTAGGCGCCCCTTCACCTTTTGCAGAAATTAGGAAAAAACCCTTCTTGGCGCCATTTCTGTGCACGGGCCTGAACCTTGCCTGTGCTACTGCTACATTGTGGGTCAATTAAAACTTCATAATCTAAAGGAAATTAGGGAATGCCCATAAACTGCCCATTTTCAACTCCCATCCCCACTATGTCACACTTTTTGTATGAGACCTCTGAAAGTTTTGTATGGGTTGTCACACTTTGCTCTACCCCCTCCTCCCTAAAAGCGTGACGTAATTTATGGACATTCCTTTATACGTATTGCTGCTACCTGCTGCTATGTATTAACATGTAACCATCCGGAAGATACATCTTTTGATTAATCCTGTGATGGGTTGCAGCCGAAGGAATCCTCGAAAATATTTCCCATCCTTGGAGGGATTCCAGATGAAACCTCTACAGTAATTCCCAATTAAATTTCCGAAGGAATGCTCGGAATTGAATCGCTAGAGGACTATCCAAAGATGTCCCTAGCGGAGCTTTCCATGGCATGGGAATTTGCATGCCAGGAGTTATCGATGGTATCCGTTGCGGATTTCGCGATGGAATCTAGTGCAATACTTCCAGGTGGGTTTCCCGAAGGAATCACTGGAGAAATCCCCGCAGCACTCTCTGTGGAATTTCTGATGGAATGACGACAAATTCCCGATTAATTATCCTGCCAGGAATATGGAGTAGCACGGAATTCCTTCTGGAATCGTTGGTGGATGCTCGGTGAAATGTCCGATGAAGTCCTTTTCCAATGTTGATGTCAAACATATTCGACGGTGATTGCTATGATCGAACTTACAAAGATAACTTCAGTTAACTAGCGTTGAATTATCGAACGTCGATAAATCTTGCGATAATTTATCATCATCGCAGTGTGCGATAACGTTAACCACAGTTATCGTTATCGGCGATAACGATAATTTATCGATTAACAACCTTGCTCAGGAGCGTTTCAAGGAGTTTTAACGGGGCTTCAGGGGGCCTAAAATTGATCACTGCTCTCAGCTTCGAGGAGATTTCAGAGGTGTTTTGTAGCATTTCCGTCGATTCCAGTAGGGATTCAAGACGTTCCTGTCTGATGACGTTTGTAAATCCAAGATCCTCTACTTAAGGGAGTACTTGGAGACTATTAACAAATATTGAGCTCACCGCATGAGGCTGCACAAGCAAGAATTTAATTCAAACACACAAGTCATGCATGTAGCTGCAATGACTTACGATCAAGAAAAGCTTTACCGGAGCATATATAGTACACGCAGAAAAATAAATTGTAAACACAATTAAATTCTAGTTCAAATCAACCGATTTTTCAGTTTATTATAGCGACAAACTGATTCCTAGTTCAAACTGAACTGTTCTATTGTTTGATAATACAAATATTTTCACTTGTCGAAATTTTTGACAGTTTGTTAAAACAAACAGAGATATGGTATTTTTAACATGAAATAATGGATTGATTCAAACGACTGCACTTTTGCCACTAACAAACCCGGAATGTGATTGTGTTGGTGACGGCAGCAACTGCGGCAGCAACTGTGGCAGCTCGGAAATCTGTTTTTAGACCGTCGGTAAGCGGATGGGGTATCAGAAGGCCGGCTCCAGAGGCACGTTATCCTCCATTTGGGACATTTGTGCCTGCACGTTATCCATCACGGCCAAAGCTGCACTTGGAAGTTGGCGTGATGGATTTGCTACACCTTCTTCGTTGTCACGATGTTGGGGTAAGCACTCTATAGATGTGTGAGTGCTTTCGGACCATGTTTATGGTTTTTATTTTGTTGAAAAAATGGAATTTTTGACATTATATGAAATGATGGTAATCGATTGTTTTTATCGATAAACTCTAAATGAAAACAATTAAATATAACTTTGTAATAAGTTAATTCTCAGTTTGACAATCAACCATGCGTTTTATTGTTTTAAGCAAACGCCATTTTTCTGCGTGTACCTTGGGCATACTGTATGTACCATCGCGTTTGTCCTGCAATTATCAGTTAATAGCTAAGGAAGAGTGTGATGAAAATTGAGATCAGTAGCAAGCTTTTGCCAAGTTGGGAATCCAAGTGAATTAAAAAATAATAACAAATAAAACATCGCTTGAACACTTGAACCATTGAAAAGTCAATATTTGCTTTTCTAATTCTTTTGCAATTTTCCTAAGGTCTAGTGGATAAATGCAAACAACTTGTTCTGCAAAACAAGCAAAAAACCCACACCCTTTGCATTTCATGCTCCTTTTTTCAGCACTCATTTATTAGTAGTTTTATGACCACCGCGCGCGTCCGACCAAAGTTGGGCCCCATAAACACACTTGGTTTTTTTTTTTCCAGCAGGCAGCAGCGGGGGCAACCATATCGTCCAGAGAGTAAACCAACAAACCAATCTTTTTCTTATCCTTTTCATCACGCTTATGGACAGAGCGACGACGGTCAAGGCTCTGTTTGAAACGTTGGAGAAAGTATAGGTACAAAGTTGCTGCATTTTCACGGAATTAGTGATAGGCTGGTTCAACTGCTTCACATTTTCAATCATATGTTTTCTATTTTTAAAAGGACTCATTGCACACGACCACAACACTGTTATTTCTCCAAGTTGTTCGAATCGGTTGATATTAAAGGACAATTTACTTATTGTTTGCCAAATTTAGTCAATTGAAATGTTGTCTGAAAATCGCGGGGTGTTGATAATAAAATTGTTTTAAATGAAGATTTTAGATTGATCAGGTTTAAATAACTACACGTGTTCTGATACATTATTTTTGTTCTATTACAAATATGCAAGGAAACACTTGTCAATTTTCAGGCAGAATTCACTACAACCAGGAAATTTCCCGAAAAACACCAAACCAGTCCAATTCGCATAGTCAGCCCAACCAAGAGTAGTGCTCTGCTTCGCGCTTGGCTTCCGTTTTCATTACAGTTGCTCGATGAGTTTAACAGTAATATGATTTTTATTACGAGTTCGTAGTGTTGTAGGGGTGAGAGGGATGTGGAAAGCGAAATCACGATGCAAGCTCGGCCTTAGCCCATTTCGCTTTGGTGGCCCCAAGAGTACCAGGGTCGCTGGGGTTAATGAGTACGCAGAGGGAGACCACTGTGCTCTGCTGATTGCAGTAGTGTTGGTATGGTTTCAAGAGGAGAAGTTGTGTACGAAGCAGCGAGAGTTGCTCGATGAGTTTTGACGAGAGGTGAAAAAAAAACTGTAACCGGGAAACCGTTGCACATGGCAGTTAGGAAATTTGATTATTACAAGCTTGTGCAGTTTGACTTTTATGAGATTTGTTTTGCTATTTGATGAGCTTGGAGGCAACTGAACACATGCGTAATCGATAATGTCAACTGAATATCAAATTAAGTAATTTGTGTAATATACCATCAATTGAATCTACTGTACTCGCTAGTTAATCGATCATGGTATTTTCTCCCTCTGCTAAACTTTAAAATAAATTTCGTCATTACTTACCCATGAAGAGCTCTCAAGAAACATTGTTCTGCAGCTTCAAGCAGATCGCACAGATCCATCCAAACAACGTTTCCAAAACTGGAAAATCAATAGAAGCCAATAAAAATACACGCAAAATGACAATGTCCACCGATCGTTTCGCATATAGATTGCTCTCAATTTATTGACTTTTGCATCGAAATTGCTTTCTTCCCAGTGCGATGAAGATTGCGAAGCGAACCCAAATTCAATCCACTCACAGCAGCAGCAGTTCGATCAAGCAGAAAAGCGAAGACGTGGTGGTGCACTTCGCCCACCAGACAGACCAACAAACATCAAAACCAATGATGCAAAAATGGCGGCCCTGTGGTGGTGGGTTTTCCTCGGGAGGAAAAATCTGTTTTGTCTTCTGCTGTCATAGTGGTGCTGGGTACCAATTCAGGTACATATCTACCAATACCAGTTTGTCTGCACTTGAGCTGTGCGTTGTTTGTTACCTTGAAAGCACTATACCCACTTTTCGGGAATGGAATTGAGACAATATAAATTCGAACGTCGTCGGTTGACGGGGATGGGTGAAAGGCACTCCTTTTATTCCCGTAAGAAAAAAGATTCTTGACAGGGGAAAGTTGTTTGACGTGAGCCGTATAATCAGGGTTATCGTCATTCTCTAAAGAATTCTTTTCTGCTCTACTATGCTCTGCTTTAAGGATTCTTATCAGAATCCTATAAGGGTTCTCATCAAAATTCTCTTAGGATTCTCATCAGAATCCTCCGAGGATTCTCATCAACATCCTCCGAGGATTCTCATCAGAATCATCTGAGGATTCTCATCAGAATCCTCTGAGGATTCTCATCAGAATCCTCTGAGGATTCTCATCAGAATCCTCTGAGGATTCTCATCAGAATCCTCTGAGGATTCCCATCAGAATCCTCTGAGGATTCTCATCAGAATCCTCTGCTCTACTATGCTCTGCTTTAAGGATTCTCATCAGAATCCTATAAGGGTTCTCATCAAAATTCTCTTAGGATTCTCATCAGAATCCTCCGAGGATTCTCATCAACATCCTCCGAGGATTCTCATCAGAATCCTCTGAGGATTCTCATCAGAATCCTATGAGGATTCTCATCAGAATCCTCTGAGGATTCTCATCAGAATCATCTGAGGATTCTCATCAGAATCCTCTGAAGATTCTCATCAGAATCCTTTGAGGATTCTCATCAGAATCCTTTGAGGATTCTCATCAGAATCCTTTGAGGATTCTCATCAGAATCCTCCAAGGATTCTCATCAAAAACCTTCAAGGATTCTCATCAAAAACCTCCAAGTATTCTCATCAGAATCCTCTGAGGATTCTTATCAGACCCTCTGAAGATTCTCATCAGAATCCTCTGAGGATTCTCATCAGAATCCTCCAAGGATTCTCATCGAAAACCTTCAAGGATTCTCATCAAAAACCTCCAAGTATTCTCATCAGAATCCTCCAAGGATTCTCATCAGAATCCTCCAAGGATTCTCGTCAGAATCCTCCAAGGATTCTCGTCAGAATCCTCCAAGGATTCTCATCAGAATCCTCCAAGGATTCTCATCAGAATCCTCCAAGGATTCTCATCAGAATCCTCCAAGGATTCTCATCAGAATCCTCCAAGGATTCTCATCAGAATCCTCCAAGGATTCTCATCAGAATCCTCCAAGGATTCTCATCAGAATCCTCCAAGGATTCTCATCAGAATCCTCCAAGGATTCTCATCAGAATCCTCCAAGGATTCTCATCAGAATCCTCCAAGGATTCTCATCAGAATCCTCCAAGGATTCTCATCAGAATCCTCCAAGGATTCTCATCAGAATCCTCCAAGGATTCTCATCAGAATCCTCCAAGGATTCTCATCAGAATCCTCCAAGGATTCTCATCAGAATCCTCCAAGGATTCTCATCAGAATCCTCCAAGGATTCTCATCAGAATCCTGTAAGGATTCTCATCAGAATCCTGTAAGGATTCTCATCAGAATCCTGTAAGGATTCTCATCAGAATCCTCCCAGGATTCTCATCAGAATCCTCCAAGGATTCTCATCAGAATCCTCCAAGGATTCTCATCAGAATCCTCCAAGGATTCTTATCAGAATCCTCCTAGGATTCTCATAAGAATCCTCAAAGGATTCTCATCAGAATCCTCCAAGGATTCTCATCAGAATCCTCCAAGGATTCTCATCAGAATCCTCCAAGGATTCTCATCAGAATCCTCCAAGGATTCTCATAAGAATCCTCAAAGGATTCTCATCAGAATCCTCCAAGGATTCTCATCAGAATCCTCCAAGGATTCTCATCAGAATCCTCCAAGGATTCTCATCAGAATCCTCCAAGGATTCTCATCAGAATCCTCCAAGGATTCTCATCAGAATCCTCCAAGGATTCTCATCAGAATCCTCCAAGGATTCTCATCAGAATCCTCCAAGGATTCTCATCAGAATCCTCCAAGGATTCTCATCAGAATCCTCCAAGGATTCTCATCAGAATCCTGTAAGGATTCTCATCAGAATCCTCCCAGGATTCTCATCAGAATCCTCCAAGGATTCTCATCTGAATCCTCCAAGGATTCTTATCAGAATCCTCCAAGGATTCTCATAAGAATCCTCAAAGGATTCTCATCAGAATCCTCCAAGGATTCTCATCAGAATCCTCCAAGGATTCTCATCAGAATCCTCCAAGGATTCTCATCAGAATCCTCCAAGGATTCTCATCAGAATCCTCCAAGGATTCTCATCAGAATCCTCCAAGGATTCTCATCAGAATCCTCCAAGGATTCTCATCAGAATCCTCCAAGGATTCTCATCAGAATCCTCCAAGGATTCTCATAAGAATCCTCAAAGGATTCTCATCAGAATCCTCCAAGGATTCTCATCAGAATCCTCCAAGGATTCTCATCAGAATCCTCCAAGGATTCTCATCAGAATCCTCCAAGGATTCTCATCAGAATCCTCCAAGGATTCTCATCAGAATCCTCCAAGGATTCTCATAAGAATCCTCAAAGGATTCTCATCAGAATCCTCCAAGGATTCTCACCAGAATCCTCCAAGGATTCTCATCAGAATCCTCCAAGGATTCTCACCAGAATCCTCCAAGGATTCTCACCAGAATCCTCCAAGGATTCTCACCAGAATCCTCCAAGGATTCTCACCAGAATCCTCCAAGGATTCTCACCAGAATCCTCCAAGGATTCTCACCAGAATCCTCCAAGGATTCTCACCAGAATCCTCCAAGGATTCTCACCAGAATCCTCCAAGGATTCTCACCAGAATCCTCCAAGGATTCTCACCAGAATCCTCCAAGGATTCTCACCAGAATCCTCCAAGGATTCTCACCAGAATCCTCCACGGATTCTCACCAGAATCCTCCAAGGATTCTCACCAGAATCCTCCAAGGATTCTCACCAGAATCCTCCAAGGATTCTCACCAGAATCCTCCAAGGATTCTCACCAGAATCCTCCAAGGATTCTCACCAGAATCCTCCAAGGATTCTCACCAGAATCCTCCAAGGATTCTCACCAGAATCCTCCAAGGATTCTCACCAGAATCCTCCAAGGATTCTCACCAGAATCCTCCAAGGATTCTCACCAGAATCCTCCAAGGATTCTCACCAGAATCCTTGGAGGATTCTCACCAGAATCCTCCAAGGATTCTCACCAGAATCCTCCAAGGATTCTCACCAGAATCCTCCAAGGATTCTCACCAGAATCCTCCAAGGATTCTCACCAGAATCCTCCAAGGATTCTCACCAGAATCCTCCAAGGATTCTCACCAGAATCCTCCAAGGATTCTCACCAGAATCCTCCAAGGATTCTCACCAGAATCCTCCAAGGATTCTCACCAGAATCCTCCAAGGATTCTCACCAGAATCCTCCAAGGATTCTCACCAGAATCCTCCAAGGATTCTCACCAGAATCCTCCAAGGATTCTCACCAGAATCCTCCAAGGATTCACACCAGAATCCTCCAAGGTTTCTCACCAGAATCCTCCAAGGATTCTCACCAGAATCCTCCAAGGATTCTCACCAGAATCCTCCAAGGATTCTCACCAGAATCCTCCAAGGATTCTCACCAGAATACTCCAAGGATTCTCACCAGAATCCTCCAAGGATTCTCACCAGAATCCTCCAAGGATTCTCACCAGAATCCTCCAAGGATTCTCACCAGAATCCTCCAAGGATTCTCACCAGAATCCTCCAAGGATTCTCACCAGAATCCTCCAAGGATTCTCACCAGAATCCTCCAAGGATTCTCACCAGAATCCTCCAAGGATTCTCACCAGAATCCTCCAAGGATTCTCACCAGAATCCTCCAAGGATTCTCACCAGAATCCTCCAAGGATTCTCACCAGAATCCTCCAAGGATTCTCACCAGAATCCTCCAAGGATTCTCACCAGAATCCTCCAAGGATTCTCACCAGAATCCTCCAAGGATTCTCACCAGAATCCTCCAAGGATTCTCACCAGAATCCTCCAAGGATTCTCACCAGAATCCTCCAAGGATTCTCACCAGAATCCTCCAAGGATTCTCACCAGAATCCTCCAAGGATTCTCACCAGAATCCTCCAAGGATTCTCACCAGAATTCTCCAAGGATTCTCACCAGAATCCTCCAAGGATTCTCACCAGAATCCTCCAAGGATTCTCAGCAGAATCCTCTAAGGATTCTCAGCAGAATCCTCCAAAGATTCTCAGCAGAATCCTCCAAGGATTCTCAGCAGAATCCTTCAAGGATTCTCAGCAGAATCCTCCAAGGATTCTCAGCAGAATCCTCCAAGGATTCTCAGCAGAATCCTCCAAGGATTCTCAGCAGAATCCTCCAAGGATTCTCAGCAGAATCCTCCAAGGATTCTCAGCAGAATCCTCCAAGGATTCTCAGCAGAATCCTCCAAGGATTCTCACCAGAATCCTCCAAGGATTCTCACCCGAATCCTCCAAGGATTCTCACCAGAATCCTCCAAGGATTCTCACCAGAATCCTCCAAGGATTCTCACCAGAATCCTCCAAGGATTCTCACCAGAATGCTCCTAGGATTCTCACCAGAATCCTTCAAGGATTCTCACCAGAATCCTCCAAGGATTCTCACCAGAATCCTCCAAGGATTTTCACCAGAATCCTCCAAGGATTCTCACCAGAATCCTCCAAGGATTCTCACCAGAATCCTCCAAGGATTTTCACCAGAATCCTCTTAGGATTTTCATTAGAATCACATAAGAATTCTCATCAAAACCCTCTAAGGATTTTCATCAGAAGCCTCTTAGGATTTTCTTCAGAATCCTTAGAGAAATTATGAACCTTAGAGCATTCTTATAAGAATCCGTAAATGCTACTGATCAGTATTTGTGGAGGATGCTGATAAGAATCCGTGGAAGATTCTTGTCTGCATCATGTTAGGATTTACATCAGAATCCTTTTGGGATTCTCATCAGAATCCTCTAAGGATTCTCATCAGAATCCTCGGAGGATCCTCATTAGATTCGTTAGAGAAATCATAAACCTTAGAGTATTCTTATAAGAATCCGTAGATAATACTGATCAGTATCTATGGAGGATATTGATAAGAATTCGTGGAGGATTCTTGTCGGCAACATGTAAGGATTTCCATCAGAATCCTCTAAGGATTCTCATCAGAATCCTTTATAGATTTTCATCAGAATCCTCTATCTGATCTAGTCTAATCTGATCTGATCGATATTGCAGAAACAACTACGAAAAGCCAATCGTTTCCAAGAAAGCTCAAATTTTAACGCAACGATATGACGGTTCATAAACGTGGTATATTTAGCAAAACCTTGACGATCCATCGCAGAATCCCGAAAAAAAATCAGAAAACGTTTCAAAAGTGTATTTTGCATCACATCTTCCTAACCAATCTCCCGTCAACCCGTCAGTTCCGCAAATCGGGAGGGCGGTTGTCGTTTGTCATTGACGACGACGACGACGGCAGGGATTCATTCCACAAAAGCTGAAAAATTTCCTCGGAACGCTGCTGCGGATGAAGCACTCTAACTGCTGCGCTGGCTGACTGCCTGGCAAGGTGTGTCAACTGGGTCGCGCAGTCAGTGCTTTGTGCTTTGTTCACCGAGGTCTCCCATTCCACCTGGCAACCTGGCGGCCACTTTAGGTTATTTTTTCCCTCTTCTCCGTCCAACGTCGAAAGCTTCAATTTAACGATTCCTCCCGCCTTTTACGAGCTGTCGAATCGAGATGCATCCTTAGTTCTCGGTTCCCCCATCGCCGTGGCGCAAAGCTGATTCTCATGAGCCCCACCATCGCTTCGTTGGGGATCGTCGGAAATGGGAGGTGAAAATGCTTTCACTCGAGCTGTCGATTTTCGGAAGCAGCTGCTTTGGCAAGGCGAGGGCGAAAACGGAAATATAAAACTCATAAAATAATGGCAGGCTAAACGGGGCGGATGGATGGATTCCGATGACGACGACGACGACGACTACCGAAGGGAAAGTGCAAGTGGGGCAACCGCTCGCTCGCTCGTTTGGAGCTTTTTTCGCTGCTCTTTGGGGCAGGTTTTCTGTTCTTGTGTGCTTTTTAATTATATGCTTCAGCAGTGCGATGGAAAAATACCATTAGTTGGGTAAACAATGAGGAAAGTGCTTTCATTTGGCTGATTTGGATTTCTTATTTCGCTTTGGCAGCACCGCCGGGGAGGCTCGTCGTAACCCACCCTCCGTGGTTGACCTGAATCGTATAAGTGCGGGAAACATTAGACGAATTTGCAATGCAAAGTACATTACATTATTGCTTGCTCGCGTTGGGGAATGCTGAATTTGTCCCGGGAGCACTCTTTTATGACAAAAACTGTGAGTTTGAATGCTGAAACAGAAAGAAATAACTGCATGTTTATTGGTCGACATGAATAGTTCTGATGGTCATTAGTCCACAAGCACGACTTTAATCAAAATGTTCGAGAATTCCTAATTTTGAGAACACTAGCCGGCGTTATCGGCCTGCAAGGATTCATCCAGAAGTCGCTGATGAAATTCCTTTAAAAATGGTCTCTGAGATTTCTGCAGTGATTTTTACAAGTATTTTTTATACATCCAGATATTTCTATTGGATTTCTACCAGTCCTTTGTGCAAGGATTTCTCTATGAATGCTGTCTCCAGCAGATTCTGAAGAGATTCCTCCAAAAAGTCTTACTAGGATTCCTCCAGAAATGCCTGCTAAAAATACTTCAGGTATTCAAGAGATGAACCAGCCTAGGGCTGAAAATCTCTATAATAAAGAAATAATAATAATAATAATAATTCAGGTATTCTTTTTGGGATTAACCTAGGTATTCCTGTATACACAGTAACTTGTGATCCTCCCGAAACTCCAATGAATTCTAAAGGGGATTCCTCCGAATCTTCCTGAGGGAATTTCCCTAGTTTTTTTTTCAACGGTTTTTTTTAAGGATTTCCTCCGGTCATGTCTGCAAGGATTTCTCCAGCAATATCTGATAGTATTCATTTATAAATTTCAATATGAGTTCATCCAGAATGCTAACTTGAATACCACCTGCATTTTTTCCAGGATGCCAAGAATTCTTTCAGGAATTCCTCCTGGCATTTTTTCGAGTATTCTACCTGTGATTCTTTTTGAAGTTTTGACTGGGATTCCTTTAGTTATTCTTTCTATAATTCTTTCAGGAATTTGTACTGGACTCTCCTTCTAGGGTTCATACAGAAATTTCTCCGGATATTTTATCTGTTTTTGATTTCTAGAAACTCCTCAGCAAGTTCCCCCAGGAATTGCTGAGGAGACTATTTGTGGTATTTTTTTAAGAAATCCTTTTCGGAATTTCAAAAACCAAATCCATTGAAGAATTTCTGAAAAAAATACTGAAATTCTGGATGGAATAAACAATCTCTGTAGATATGTATGTCTTAAGAAGTTTCTAGAAAAATTTCAAAATATAGGTCGGAAAATTCTAGAAAGAATCCTTGGAAATTTCTGGAAAGCCTATGAAATTTCAGAAGAATTCCAAGGAGGGTTTTGAAAATAAATTCTTGGAAGCATAATCAACTAAATTTATTGGGAAACAACTGAAAGCACTCTTCAAAAAATCTGTTGAGATATTCTCAGACGGTTTCCTAGGAGAAGTTCCTAAAGGAATTCTTGTTAAAGTTCTTGGACCTATTACTGATGGATATCCTGGAGGAAAATATTCTTAGATTAGTCACCTGAGAAATTTCAAAAGCAGTTTCTATGGAAATTCTTAGAACATATTGTTGGAGGCATTTCCTAATGAGTTCCTGAAAGGGTCCGAAGATAGATTTCGGAAGATATCCTTGGAAGAAATTCTAGAAAACCTTCTATTATTTTCTGCAAGAGTTCATGAAAAAACTGACTTAATAAACTGATAAACTAGAATAACTAAAATTAATTATGAAAAAATCTCTGACGAAATACATAGGAACATTTCTTCGTGAACTTCCCATGGAATCTTTGAATCCTGACGAAATTCCTGTGATTTTTTTCCGTAAGCATTCTTGGAATAATCCACGAAGGAATGCTTGAAAGATATACTGAAAGGATTCCTGAACAACTTTCTGAAAAATTCTCTCGAAAGTTTCAACAAAGAATGCCTGGAGAAAACTCTAAAGGAATCCGTGAAATTTTCTTCGGAAAAATCCATCGAAAAATTTACGTAAGAATCCGAAAAGGAATGTCTAGAAAAATCGATTTTGCAGAAAAATCCTTGAAGGAATCTCAAAATAACTTAAGAGAAAATTTTAAACATCAGTTTAATTCAGGAATCTCTGGCGAATTTCTGGAAAAATATTCAGAGGGATAAAGCAGTCCAACGGCGAAGCCAGCTTTTTGGTCGGGGGAAGGGGATATGTGTCGAGCACCCTTAGCAAAAATTGAATATAAAAAAAACATGATAAAAACGCTACATTCTTTAAGCATCATTTAAACCTTCAGCAGTCACGTTATAGAAACTCTGAAATATTGGAATCGTTGGAAAACCCCTTGAACTCACCTGAAGGAATTACTTAACGAGTTGCTGGAATGTATTAAAAAGAAATTCCTGGGGGCATCGATAAAGAAATCCCTAAGGGAAAGTGCCAGTACATTCCCTAAATAAATTCCGGGAGGAATACCTGGGTGAATTTCTGAAGGATCCTTTTGAGAAATATCTGAAAGAATCCCTGGAGGAATTATTGATACAATTCTTGATGAAATCCCTGAGAAAACTACTGCGGAACATCTGGAGGTATTCTCTAAGAAATCCCTCGAAAATTTTTGGGCATATTTTTGGAGAAATTCCATGAGATTTTTTTTTTTTTTGAAACACAAACTTCGGAAGGAAATCCCTGGTTGAATTCCTAAAGAAATCGTAGAAAAAGTCCCACAAAAACCGTTGGAGGGTTCCCGGGGGAAATTTTCAAGGAATCCCTTGACCAATTTTCGAAAAAAAACCCTGAAGAACACACCCTGAGGAACACACCCCTAGAAAAACTCCTAGAAAAACCTCCGGAGGTGTTCCTGAAGAAATCTATGGATAACTTCTTGAAGGATTTCTAGGAGAAAAAAGAATCTCTGGATATATTACTGGACGATGAAAGAATTTCTTTGCAGGAGCTGCATGGGCTATTCTAAAAAGAATTCATTAATTGATTTCTTAACCAATCCTTGGATAAACTCCTTGAAGATTTCTTGGAAAAAAAAATGTGAAAGAGTTCCTGGATCACATCTTAGAGAATTTCCTGGCTCCAGTGTACATCCCTGATTTTTTTTCGAAGAATTCAAATACAATTCACTGGGGGAATTCCCCTGGAAATCTTTGAAGTAATTCTACAAAATCAGCTGGTATTCCCTGTAAAATGCATCCCTAAAAATATTATTGTTGTTGAAGTTGTTTGCATTTGTTTGCTGTATCTTTTCCAAAAATGTTTGATAAGGGTGGTCCTCGTCTTAACTCAAATTTGGAATGGAACTTTTTAATTTTAGGTCATATGTGATCGAGTTCTTCAGCAAAGTTGTAGGCAATGCTATTTCGAGCAACTTTGCCGAAGACACCTTTTATCTAGCTCATAATTTGAAAATAGTAGATCAATTTTAAGTTTTGACTTAGGTGGATCCCCCGAAAAACGTTTTTTTTTTCACAGTAACTCTTATATTTGCTTTTTTTTTTGAAGATGTGAGCATATTTGTTCTGAACATTGCATGTTGGTAGGTCAAGGTCTTGTCATTTAAATGTTATGAGAAATTTTGGCTTAAAAACAACAATGTCTTGAAATGCTTATATTTCATGGAGTTGATACAATAAAAAAGTTCTTTAAACGACATTTAAAAGGTCACATATAAAGCCAAATTTGGAGCAAAACTTACGAGAACGCTATTTTTTTTTTCAATTAGAATAAATCGAAACAAAAATCCCCTAAAAAATTGAAAAACTATATATAACTCATACATTTTTAAAGATAGAGTCAAACTGTCTGGGGAAAAAAGGAGGTTTTTTTCGTACCTACAAGTTTCCCATACACGAGTTTTTTGTAAAACGTGAAACAAAAGCTCGAAATTTGTAATTTGTTTCTAAAGAATATAATCGTTCTAATTTGCTAGAAATCTGGACGAATTTCTGTAGGAACCCCTTGAAGACTTTCTAGAGGAAGCCCTGGAGAAATTCCCGGGGAAACTCCTGAAGAAATTCCAGTAGAAACTTATGATACAGTTTCAAGAGAAATTACTGGAGGAATTCCTGAAGAAATTCCTGGAATGTTTTCGAAGGCATTTCTGGAAAAATTCATTCGGAAAATCCTGGAGAAGTTCCCGAATGAATTTCTGGATGAAATGGTATAGGAAGGCCTGGAGGAGAACGTGCCTCTGGAGACAACCTACTGATACCTGATAGGAAGGCCTTGAGGAATTCCTGAAGAAATACCTTACGGGGTTCCTGGAAGAATGCCTGGAAGACTACCTAGAGGAAATCATAGAAAAATCCCTGAAGGAGAAGTTTATGGATGAATTCCTGAACAAATCCCTGGAGCAATCCTTGGAGGAATTCCTATAGAAATTTATAGAAGAATCTCTGGAGGATTTCTTGGAGAAAGTTCTGGAGGAATTTCTGGAGAAATCTTGAAAGAATTTCAGGAGTGGAATTGCTGGAGGAATTTCTGAGGGAATCCAGGAGGAATTCCTGGAAGAATTTTTCGAGGAAATTTTGAAAGAATTTCTGGAGGAGCCTTTGGAGAGATTCTTGGATAAAATACTAGAGGAATGCCTGGGGATTAATCCCTAAAGAAATCTCTACAGGAATTCCTGAAGCAATTTCTGGAGGAATCTATAAATGAGTGTCTGGAGGAATTCCTGGATGAATACTTGAAGAAAGTCCTTGAGGAATATCTGGGAAAAAATCCTCGAGAAATTTCTGAAGGAATGCCTGGCGGAATTTCTAGTGGAATCCATGGAGGAAATCCAGGAGAAATTCCTAGAGAAATACCCAGAGGAGTCGCTGGAAAAATTCCTTGAAAAATCATCAGGAGCGATTCCAGGAGCAATCCCTTGAAGAATTACTGATGAATTCCCCGGAGTGATTCCCCGGAGTTAATCCCTGGAGCAATTGCTGGAGGAATCTCAAGAGAAATTCCTGGAAAAATTTCCAAACGAATCCGTGCAGAAATTGCTGGATTCCCCGAAGGAATTCCTGAGAAATCCCAGGAGAAAGTGCTGAAGAAATCGCAGTAAGAAAGTTTCAAAGGAATCCCAAGAAGAATTCGTGAAGCAACTCCTGGAGGAAAGCTGAAAGAACCCCTGGAGGAATTCCTGAAGAAATTTCAGAAGGAATCACGGATTCAATCTCGAGAGGAATTCCTTAGGGAATCCCGAAACAATTCCTGGGAATTCATGAATGAATTCCTGGAGGAGTTCCCGAACGAACTCCGGGACGAACTTTGAAGGAATCCCAAGAAAAGTTTCTGGAGAAATACCTGGAAGAATTCCTAGAGAAGCCCTAGTAGGAATCCCGGAAGCAATCCTATGAGAGGAACTAAGCCCAGTTTCGAGTTTAAAAGGAATCGCTTAAGAAAATTATTGACCGATTCCTGGCAGGAATTTTCTACAGTGATTGCCATTTGATATGTCATTTCTTCGCAACTGCGTACTGCGATCGAAGAAAAACGGTTTCTCGGGCGATTCAGGCAAGGAATTTCCTATGCATCAAGATAGGCCGAGAAATTTCTTCCGATCTGCAAACAGCCCTTTAGTAAGGAAAAAAATCTGTGAGAATTTCTGGAAACAGTTTTAAAGGAATCCATATCTGCAAATAGTTTTTGACAAATGATTGAAGGAATTCTTGGATAAGCTCCCATTTTTTTTATTGTACATAGAAAATTTAGAAGGAATTCCTGGATTATTTTTGATTAACCACTGGTACAGTTTTCTGCTCAAATACTTCGAATGATTCATGATGGAATAATTGGAGCAATCTCTACCGGAAACCTTGAAGGAATAAATAAAAAAAAACTGAATAAATCTCTGAATGAATACCAGCAGAGATACCTTAGCGAATATCTGGTGAAATATCTATGGGAATCTCTGGAGAAATTCCTGAAGGAATCCTCGAAAAAAAGCACTAGAACAATCACTAAAGAACCTCCACAGATATCCCAGAAGAAATTTTCGGAGGCATGTCTGGTTAAATTCCTGGAGAAGTCCCTTGAAGAATTCCTGAATGAAAAAAATCCTAATGAAATACTTGCAGTAATTACAGAAATTCATGAAGGAATCTCAGGTTTACTCTTAGCATGATACTTGTTTGAATTAAATACTAGTTCTTCCGGCACCTTTTTCCTTGTGATTTTTTTAATTTCATTTTTACTAAGAAAACTTTTTTTCGATATTTCCTTCGAAAATGGGTTCTGCAAAAACGAAGAACCTTTTTCCACCAGTAAAAAAAAATCATGCAATACATTGATCCTATTTAATAAAAAATCGAAAAACAAAAATGAGGAATGCATCCAGTTTCACCTTAATACGTGAATTCGATTATGGAACTTCGTATCCTGTAACTTTCCAGTTATACACAACTGCTTTCCAATTACTGAAATTCCAAATTGTTCTTTACATGCTGTAATAAGGAGCTACTAACAATGAGAACCAGCTTAGTCTTCAGGCAATCGATTCCAAATTTAAGCAACGAATGCAGCGTTAATGATTGCTCTTTATTTATCGCCAGAACTAGAATCAACTGAGAAAATTTATCCTTATTTTCTTATCACACTTGAAGTCAAACCGAATAGATTCCAGGAGGATCATATCGGCCGACAACAAACCAAACCCAGAGGCTGTGAAGACTGAGCACACTCACCAAAACGATGGAAGGTGTTACTTTCGAGCTCGTAAAAATCATCTTCAGGGACTGCCACCACCCACTCGGTCGTCGAAAAACACCGGTGGAGCTGCGCCTTCGAAAACTGTAAAAAGTGTTTCGCCAAATTTTATGGCTTCCGATAAATTGCTCGGATAAAGGTGGAAATCCGTGTACTGCGAGAGGGTAATAAAAGCTCGTATTAGGAATTTCGCCAGCCTTTCGCCGAAGGTTCTTGACGGATTTAGATTTTTATCGCCATCGCTTCAAACGGTGTTGACTATCGATTGGGATCGGGAGAACCTTTTGTGTGTGTTTTTTTTATGACAAATCGATACACTCGTTCTAATTGACTGGTTACGCCGTTCAGAGAAATGGAACCTTACTTGTGAGATGTATTCATCCCTGGTTGGGGTAAAATCACACTCCCTCGGAATTAGCGTCCCCTTCCTTTAGTGATCCAATTGAATCATCGATCTTTCGCCTAACAAATTAGATGGAACGAACGACACTATCCGGTAAGTAAGACAGGGTGCAAGATTTGAAAAATGATAACCCATTTCAGCTAGTCTACCGTTTAATTGCTTTAAATGGCAATCCCTCCTGGTCCGAAACGATCAGGGCTCAACCCACCGTCACGCCGGCCGTATTGCCCTCATGTGGCTGGGGCTCCGTAGTTCACCACCGCCAGCCAGCCAGCCAGACCAACCGAGGCTTAGGCAGGAGAAAAAAGAGTGGCAATATATCACTCCTTAACCCCTCTTCAGACACGTGTAATGAAAATGTCACATGTAGAAATTAAAAAAGTAGAAGAGAGCCACGAGAACGGGTCGGAGGTCACATGGATGACTTGTTGGAGTGTCTCACTTGAACGATTTTCCATTTATGGTTGGTAATAAATATTCCCCTGGAGTAGGTTCCCGAACATATAGAGTCGGTGAATCGATAGAAAACTTTCCACCAACGCAGAGTCCACAATCACTTTTCGGTGTTTCATTTAGAATTGGATTTGAATTCATTTGCCTCTCAAGTACTTCCTTATTTTGCATTCATTCCTCCAGCTCCCCGAGAAAACAGTTAATTTGCCTATCGTACACCTTGTTTCGCGCGAGTCGATTAAACACAGATAGTGACACTTCGGAGCACACTTTGGCGAGGGAGTATTTGATAAAAACCGGAATTCGATTACCCGGTAAAGTCCCTCGGCGGAAGCGACTGGTGCGGTGCCATAAATCACCTTGCAGTGGGATTCGTTTCGTGCTCTTATCTAGCTTTCTCCGGAAGAGGGTAATCGACTTTCTTGGAGCGGTAAATTCGTTTCACTTGAATGGAGAGATAGATAAAACTTACTTTTGGTTGAGCAAATTTGATGAATTATTCAAATTCGAACTTTGATAAAACAATGCTTCAAGTTTAATATGAGAGTTACTCAAGGCAAAACTGGATGCATTTCCTCAATTTTTGGATTATGAATTTTCATTAAATAAGCACTATTTTCAATATCTTCTGATTTTTTTCCTGGTGAATTTTTTTTTTCGTTTTTGCAGAAATCATTTTTAAACGAAACTAGAAACATAAAAAAATGGCGCATCACACTGGTCATTTGCATAGTTTGTTCAGGATAACTTGTTTGTAGAGCCGTAGTGTAGCTTCACTGCGCTCTTGGTGAACACTTATATTGACGTCCCACAATACTTTGCTAAAGTTTTTATTTTCAAATATTCTTTCGGTATTTCACTAAAAATTTCTTCGAATTTTTCTTCCTTTTTAAAAGTTTTTTGGAGAGTCTTTCAATTTTATTTCAAAAGATCTACATTAGTTTGTCTGTTTTCTGGTCTGAGAAATTTTGAAAAATTTTCATTTCATCTGAGAATATCTTCAAAAATTACTTGGAAAATTTCTTTAGATATCCAGCCAAACTTTAAAAAAAATCTTTAGAAACTCGCTTCGGATTTCCTTTGATTATTTATTTTAGGAATGTTTATGCTTTTGAAGATGCCTTCATCAATTTATTTCTAATTTATTTTAAATTTATTTTATTAAAAAAAATTAACAATGAAACCTTTAAGGGAAATCCCAACTAACAATCGCCAGCCGCAAACAAGCATGCATGCTGAATTGTTGCTTTATAATAGTAATTATAGCTGAGCTAAAATTATGCTGTACACCTTACTGTACAAATGCTATTACAATTGAAAACAGTAGGCAATGTTCAACTTTTCGTATTGGTATTAACAATGATAATTCAAAACACTTTTCAAGCGTTTAATAAGATTTTTATTCGACTCGCAGTAACATAGTTTAACAAAACTTTTTTCTGCTTCTTGTAAAGTTTATTTAAAAATTAGCACACTTATCTGTATAATGTGTTTTTCACATGACAAATAAGTGCTTTCGTTTCATCATACTTCGACTCAGAGTACATGATTGAAAAAACACGTGCTTTTTACTGAACAACAGCTGAATTAATCTGTTGTTCAGTCGTTAACCATAATGTCTGTGCTAATTCACCACTGCTGAATAGGAGTCGAAATATGATCATTATTAAACCACGGGAAGTTTATGTTTTGATTTGAGCGCTGCAATAGACCATTCCCGTCTGACCTAACCCCCCTTTTTTATATTTTTCTTCGAAAGACACCTGTTTTTGATGACTTTTACCGTTTTCAGATTTTTTTTATATGCACTCCTGATTTTCATACAATTTTTTAAAAACTGGGAAATTCACCACATTTTGAAATAAAAATCACCATGCGAAGTAATTTTTGGCTGTTTTTGGCAACTCTGTAATGGTGATCTTTATTTTTCACCTCAGAAAATTAGCAACGTCTGGGACCCCTTTTTTTGTTTACACTCAGAAATGTCAAACTGCGCTGCTCCGCGACTCCATCGGTTTCATCAGGACAGAAACGACAGCAACGAACGGATCGGATCGGATTTGAACCGGACTTCGCTGACCGGATGGGGGTTCAGTGTGCCGCCTCACGTGATTTTAGTGAACATACACTAATCGGGGCAGAAATCGCTGCTTAATGCTGTGGAATTGGTGGTTGTGGACAAGGCGAAAGACCGCTACGCGTATACGGATGTACGGCTAGCGAGTCTTTTGTTCAACGACGGAAACCACCGCAGAAAAGGTGAGAATTCTTCATGAAATAATCAAAAAAGGTTTGTAAAGTGAACTGTTTTACGCCATGATAATCGATTTATTTTCAGGAAGCATTCGACAGGGAAATGGTGGTTCTCAATCCGGTGCACATGGACACGGAGGCGGTCAAGCAGACGTTCATGCAGCTAGTCGAAGAGGCGCTCCTTGAAGCGCAGATGGGTCTTGGATTCATGTACGCCACGGGCATCTGGTTCAACGAGACGCATGTCAAGGTGCTGGTCTACTACACGATAGCAGCTTTGGGGAACAACCAAGGAATTGGCATCCCTATCCCACCAATGCAATGTTTTCGTAGCCAGCATAACAGCGGCTCAAGCGTAGGGCTCAAGCTGACAACCTATCTTTCAACACAGCAGCATAATTTTAATGCGGGGTAAGAAAACAAGAAGACCATAACAGTCCCCTGGGAACAACTCGTGGACTCATAAGGCGCTTGGGTACCGGTCCTGGCCCGGAGTTGGGTATCGATTAGTTGCGAAACTACGCTGGATTTCTACAGGAAGGTGGCCAATGGCCAATCAAGTGAAGTTTTCCGGCGGAGTAGCCGTCCATCGGATAAGGCTTCTGGATTAAAAAGACACTACACCGTCTTCAGCCAGAGGCTGTACAGACTGAACATTACCAACCCGAGACAACGGACAACACACATAACACCCAGTGGCCCAATGAAGAATTTTCCGTTTGACGAAAAGTTTTCCCCGACTGGAGCGGGAATCGAACCCGCACTCCGAGGCTTACGAAACGCCTAGACCAGAGAAAATAGGTAGAGAAGCGAATAGTGTGAAGCCAAAAATACCTTATCGAACCGTCAAACTGGTATCCTATCGAACAAAATCAACAAATCTTGACGATTGCCGCAAAAGTGAAGATAAGTATTGCACTCATTTCAAACAAAATTTCACCAAAGTTTCCAAATATTATGGATAACAGTGCAAACAACATTGATTCCATGAATTAATGAAAATTGTTCCATTTTGAAACATCAGTTTGATAATGTCTAGTTAATAAAACAACAGTATAAATAGTTTTCAAATGCGGTATGCGAGATAGGCACTACCTTCGATGGGTGGATTAATCTGCTTTGCCGCAGTTGCCAGCATCCGAGCGATGAAATCAAAACAGAAAAAGTGTTGCCGTTCTGGCGGCTGTTCACTCTTCGCTTCTCTACCTATTTTCTCTGGCCTAGACGACTGACGCCGCTAACCGCACGGCCACGAAGCCCACATTAGATCAACTGCTTGCGGATAAGGGCGACATACAGACTTGGCTGGATTGGGTCACCTCTACTATCAGGGCGGTCGCGAAATCCCGATGGACCATCAGAAAGCATTGCATCAGTACTGTAGTCTAGCGGCCAATGCAGCAAAAGTCGTTTCCATCACTACCTGGAGGGAAGCGACAACATCAAAGCGAACAATTGTGCTCATTCTGCGAATGGAGTGACGTGAGGGAAGTCGGAGTCGTATATCGAGATTAGGAATCCACTCTCGAATGAAGTGACTCGCCGTGTAAATCAAATGGAGAGTCACCTCATTCGAGTCGAGATTTCTCACCTCACGTCACTCCATTCGCAGAATGAGCACAAATGACACAGCGTTGAAGAATTTCAAAAAGGCGGCGGATTTAGGCAATCCCGTTGGGCTGTTCGATTTGGGTGTGACGTGTCTGCACGGAAAGTAGGTTCCCAAGGACACAGTAAAAGCGCTGAAGTATTTCATGGATGCGGCCGATAAGGGATGGGTCGATAGCCAGTTGCAGCTGGGAAACACGCCTGGAAATATGTATTTTAGCGGAATTGGGGTCAAGCGGGACGTCAAGTTGGCCAACAAGTACATACTTCAACCTGGCATCGTAGTCCGGCCAAGTGATGGCTTTTTACAACCTGGACCAGATGCATGCAGTTGAACTCGGAATGATGTGTTCCTATTCGCGGTGGAGCTGTTCACGTCAGGCTCGTTGAATCTGATCGAATGGCCGCTTTTTGTCAAAACCAACACGGACGACCCGGAGGGTTTCTTTGACAACGGTAGCTGGACGTTCTTGGGTGCAGAATCGGAAGGAAATACGATACCGAGGGCGAAGAGGATGACGCGTATGAACCGACCGACAACGACGACGGGGATGAATCCGACTCGAAGGGAGGACTACTCGGAAGCGTCTGAGGTGGCAGAGATGGAGGTAGGCTACTTTGTTGTCGTGAGAAATAATAGGGCACTGCACTGTTTTGATTTTGTATGGGATTTTGACGTTTCTTGGCCTTGTTGTTTACAAAATTTCTGTAAGAGTGAAAGAGAAGGAGAGAATTTCATGCAGTGCCCTATAGAGTTATTAAAACTGCTGTTTGTTTTGTAGATTTCCGATGCGATTAAGAACCTGGCATGAATTGGTGAGATGTGGAACGAAAGCCCGCCGAGGAGGATCGCTACCGCGACAAGGATGATGACGTGGACGGCCGAAAATGTTCAAAGAAACGATCCCATCATAGGTGAGTAACATATGATGAAAATTCAGCCGGGTACTATGACGTAATATTTTCGATTCCCGCATGTTGTACCCTGGTTGTACCAATGTTTAGGGAACAATGCATTGTTAATGGGGCTCAACGTTTGATGTTGGCTGCCTACAATTCTCTTAGGGCAGAATAATAGGGATGCCACCTACGTGTGTATTTTTTGTTCGACAGGCTAAGACCATTGGAGATACGTGTATAAATTTCTATATGCTATATTCTTTTTGCTTGCTAACACTGCATAATTCATTGAACGCATGCCGTTCTTAGACAAGATCGAGGTATGCAGGAATCATCCTCAGTCAAAACGAAGCGGCCGGGTGGGTACAGGTAAATAATTGCTTTGCTTCTGTCACATTGCTTTATGTGCTGTTTTTGCCTCTTGTTTTGCAACCTCTGAATAAATTTAATTTGTTGTCCATCGTTTCGGTCATTGTGAGAACTTCTTCAGGAACTCATTTACCGTTACACCTAAATTTCCAAATCAAAGATCCTAAATCGAACCTTCTATTTCTTTTACTCAGTTCGTCCAAGAGCAGCACGACAAGTACAGCAAGGATAGGCACCCCAGCAGCAATCACAGCAACAAACACAAGAGCAGTAGCAGATGTATGTAGTAGTCAAAGAAGGTCATAGCTATGACGTCTAGACGATCGAGCGACGAAAGCAGGGACAGCTCGCACCATCACGCATGGCATGGCCTCCAGACGCGGGTCCGTTCCTGAATGTCAGTTATGTTTAAATATTCAATAAATAAAAATGGTTCATGTGTGTGGGGAGGGGGGGGGGTGTTCAGCGAGTGGTTTCGCCGGAAACTGTAGAATACCCGAATGAACCCAAGCGAATTACACTTTTGAAACAGTCCACTTCTGGAGGCACAATTTGCAGTAATACTTCCTATTGAACAGATCTTGTCGAATAGGAGGTTCACCAAGTCCTCTGAAGTTGTGTGGTGACGCACAGTACATCTGGTTATGAAATAGATCAATTCTCTTTGTGGGTATTCCTCCTATTGAACAGATTTTGCCGAATAGAAGGTTCACCAAGTCCTCTGAAGTCGTTAGGTGACGCACAATTTGCTGTAGTACTTCCTATTGAACAGATCTTGTCGAATAGAAGGTTCACCAAGTCCTCTGAAGTTGTGTGGTGACGCACAGTACATCTGGTTTTGAAATAGATCAATTTTCTTTGTAGGTATTCACTCTGTCGAACAGATCTTGCCGAATAAAAGGTTCACCAAGTCCTCTGAAGTCGTTAGGTGACGCACAATTTGCTGTAACACTTCCTATTGAACAGATCTTGTCGAATAGAAGGTTCACCAAGTCCTCTGAAGTTGTGTGGTGACGCACAGTACAACTGGTTTTGAAATAGATCAATTCTCTTTGTAGGTATTCACTCTGTCGAACAGATCTTGCCGAATAAAAGGTTCACCAAGTCCTCTGAAGTCGTTAGGTGACGCACAATTTGCTGTAACACTTCCTATTAAACAGATCTTGTCGAATAGAAGGTTCACCAAGTCCTCTGAAGTTGTGTGGTGACGCACAGTACATCTGGTTTTGAAATAGATCAATTCTCTTTGTAGGTATTCTGCCTATTGAACAGATTTTGCCGAATAGAAGGTTCACCAAGTCCTCTGAAGTTGTGTGGTGACGCACAGTACATCTGGTTTTGAAATAGATCCATTCTCTTTGTAGGTATTCTTCCTATTGAACAGATCTTGCCGAATAGAAGGTTCACCAAGTCCTCTGAAGTCGTTAGGTGACGCACAATTTGCTGTAGCACTTCCTATTGATTAGATCTTGTCGAATAGAAGGTTCACCAAGTCCTCTGAAGTTGTGTGGTGACGCACAATTTGCTGTAACACTTTCTATTGAACAGATCTTGTCGAATAGAAGGTTCACCAAGTCCTCTGAAGTTGTGTGGTGACGCACAGTACAACTGGTTTTGAAATAGATCAATTCTCTTTGTAGGTATTCACTCTGTCGAACAGATCTTGCCGAATAAAAGGTTCACCAAGTCCTCTGAAGTCGTTAGGTGACGCACAATTTGCTGTAACACTTCCTATTAAACAGATCATGTCGAATAGAAGGTTCACCAAGTCCTCTGAAGTTGTGTGGTGACGCACAGTACATCTGGTTTTGAAATAGATCAATTCTCTTTGTAGGTATTCTGCCTATTGAACAGATTTTGCCGAATAGAAGGTTCACCAAGTCCTCTGAAGTTGTGTGGTGACGCACAGTACATCTGGTTTTGAAATAGATCCATTCTCTTTGTAGGTATTCTTCCTATTGAACAGATCTTGCCTAATAGAAGGTTCACCAAGTCCTCTGAAGTCGTTAGGTGACGCACAATTTGCTGTAGCACTTCCTATTGAACAGATCTTGTCGAATAGAAGGTTCACCAAGTCCTCTGAAGTTGTGTGGTGACGCACAATTTGCTGTAACACTTCCTATTGAACAGATCTTGTCGAATAGAAGGTTCACCAAGTCCTCTGAAGTTGTGTGGTGACGCACAGTACAACTGGTTTTGAAATAGATCAATTCTCTTTGTAGGTATTCACTCTGTCGAACAGATCTTGCCGAATAAAAGGTTCACCAAGTCCTCTGAAGTCGTTAGGTGACGCACAATTTGCTGTAACACTTCCTATTAAACAGATCTTGTCGAATAGAAGGTTCACCAAGTCCTCTGAAGTTGTGTGGTGACGCACAGTACATCTGGTTTTGAAATAGATCAATTCTCTTTGTAGGTATTCTGCCTATTGAACAGATTTTGCCGAATAGAAGGTTCACCAAGTCCTCTGAAGTTGTGTGGTGACGCACAGTACATCTGGTTTAGAAATAGATACATTCTCTTTGTAGGTATTCTTCCTATTGAACAGATCTTGCCGAATAGAAGGTTCACCAAGTCCTCTGAAGTCGTTAGGTGACGCACAATTTGCTGTAGCACTTCCTATTGAACAGATCTTGTCGAATAGAAGGTTCACCAAGTCCTCTGAAGTTGTGTGGTGACGCACAATTTGCTGTAACACTTCCTATTGAACAGATCTTGTAGAATAGAAGGTTCACCAAGCCCTCTGAAGTTGTGTGGTGACGCACAGAACATCTGATTTTGAAATAGATTAATTCTCTTTGAAGGTATTCTCCCTGTCGAACAGATCTTGCCGAATAAAAGGTTCACCAAGTCCTCTGAAGTCGTTAGGTGACGCACAATTTGCTGTAGCACTTCCTATTGAACAGATCTTGTCGAATAGAAGGTTCACCAAGTCCTCTGAAGTTGTGTGGTGACGCACAGAACATCTGATTTTGAAATAGATTAATTCTCTTTGAAGGTATTCTCCCTGTCGAACAGATCTTGCCGAATAAAAGGTTCACCAAGTCCTCTGAAGTCGTTAGGTGACGCACAATTTGCTGTAATACTTCCTATTGAACAGATCTTGTCGAATAGAAGGTTCACCAAGTCCTCTGAAGTCAGCACAGTAGATCTGTGTGCTCATTCTGCGAATGGAGTGACGTGAGAAAAGTCGGAGTCGCATATCGAGGTGAGAAATCTCGACTCGAATGAGGTGACTCTCCATTTGATTTACACGGCGAGTCACTTCATTCGAGACGGTATTCCTCATCTCGATATACGACTCCGACTTTTCTCACGTCACTCCATTCGCAGAATGAGCACATTTGAAATAGATCAATTATCTTTGTAGGTATTCTCCCCATTGGACAGATCTTGCCGAATAAAAGGTTCGCCAAGTTTTCTGGAGTCGTTAAGCTATGCACAATACATCTGCTTTTAAAATAGTAATTGCAATTCTGTAGTTAGTTATACTTTCTATTGTAATTTTGTAGTTATACTTTCTATTGAACAGATCTTGTCGAGGCTTTAGATGTCCATAAGGATTTATGTTTTCATAAGGTACATCACGTCACGTCAATTTGCATGGTGATGCAAGAAATCATTCTTCTAAAATGGTCTGATAATTGTTCCAGAAGTTCATATTTGCTGTGTACCAGGTCGATAATCAAACGAGCAGCACTTGGCAGACAGGCGCCAAGGATGGACTTTTGGAATGAATGATTCAAAACTACGCTTGTTTACTTGATAAGAAGAGGGGTAAAAAGTCAGAAGTAGTTCATGCTTTGGATATAGCAGCCTTTATTTCAGTCAAGTAGAGAACCTAACAATTCTGGGGTTGTTAACTTCCGGAAGCGGCAGCGTCACACTTTCGAACATGTCGCATCTGACCACGGATTTTTATCAGCATACCTGACCTGACTGCTTCGCCTCGGAACGGATGGGGAACCTGGATCTGTTTTCGGTCTGCCCAGATCCACACCCTCCCGGAGCACACCCACAGAGATCGGCACGATCCAGATGGTCATTTGTCCAGTTTCGGCTTATGTTTGTGGCCAGAATCGACTTCGGCTTACTCGGTCGTCCGGAGAGCTTGGAAATGATCGTTGACGGTGTTCCGGCGCATCAGTGACCCCTCCAGCGTGTCACGTTCGTGGATACGTCGTACTTGATATTGCAAAACTCCGACAGCTTGGCACTGGACGGCCTGGCATCATGACCTTCAGTTCTTCTTCTTCCAGGGCGTCCGACAGACAGCCGATCATCTTCGGTTTGGTTACCTCCTCCGTTCAACGACCGGATAACTGCTCCCGGAGAATACGGATCTCGGCGCAACGTCGGATGCGATCCATTGACCAACGTTTTCACGTCCTTGGTGTTGTCCAACTGACAACGGACAAGTCGCCAAGGCCTGGAACAGCGTATTTAGGAAGCAGGTCTTCCCGAAGTTGTGCAATCCGGCGATCTGACTTTGCCTCTGCCGTATTAATCTTGAGTTACCTTGAAGTAAAAAAAATCACGTTAGTTTTCGCCTTATCAAATCAATCAGATAGATAATCGATGTTTTTCTCACATTACTCACCGGAAGGTCCCCAAAACACGACAGCACCGACAACGACGGCAGTGGTCACTCTCGCTGGAATGTAATGCCGATGAAAAATTAGAAAATTTCGCTGGTAGAAAAAAAAAACATACAAAAAAAAGGAATGAAAAAGTCGCAAAAAGATTTTGAAAATCGAGCGACTTTTTTTGGCTTTTCAGGTTGTATAAGGATAAAAGGTTTTAATTAACAAAAAAACTGATGTCTTCCGCCGCTACTACAACCTTCTATACACTGAACGGGCCAGACCATACAACGAAACTCGATTTAGGAAAAGCCACCTGTGCTAGGTCCTGCTGGTGCAGAATGCCGTTTTCTGTTTCGCGAAACATAACCACCTCGGCAATCAAGCCCGAACAAAAACACCAGCACCACCGATGTGTTTTGGGACAACGCCGCGTGTACTCCAGGGCTCAGAAGCTCCATGCTGTCTTTCAGTAGCGTACTGATCACGTAGAGGAAACCGCGGGATGAGATAGTCACCGATTCCTTGGCACGGAACCGATTTGCACGGACCGAAGCAAATCAAAACGTTCTGGATCAAAACAAAAACAGTAGTCAAGCAAAATCGAGTGGCGATGTCGACGTTATTGCAGAACTACGGTTACTGACCAAATCTGTGCAAGACATCAAACAGGAGACGATGATATCTCGATCTGCTTTTGAAGAAACTAGGTTTCAAATGGCTGCATCTATGAGAACTCTAATGCAAACCAACAAGCAAATAGAAGAATCTCAAGCATTTTTGGCTAACCAGTTCGACAATCTTCAGTCAGGATTTACTGCGTTCAAAGAGGAAGTGTGTGGTTTGAAGCGAGACAACACTAAGCTGTGGAAGGATATCAATGTGCTACGGGACCGGAATGATCAACTGGCATCGACTGTGAATCACCTAGAACTCGAACTGGATAGAGTCAATCGCTCTCTGCTGACAAAAACACTGTTATTCTAGGAGTTCCTACGTTGGCGAACGAGAATACCAAGGAGTTGGTGCATAACATTATGAACGTTGTAGGTGCACCATGCAGTGTCGAAGGCATCACTGAAGCTAGGCGAATTCCGAGCAAAAATGTCGGTAGAATTACAGCTCCGATCATCGTGTGTTTCAGGGACGAAAACATTAAGGAGGCATTTTTCGAGAAAAAACGTTCCTATGGAGTTTTGCTGGCGTCAGCGGTCTGTGAGGCATTTGTTGGATCAGCGAATCGGATTACTATTCGTGATGAAATCACATCTTATGGGAAAGATCTTTTGAAGAAAACCAAGGACCTACAAGCTTCATTGGATCTCAAATATGTTTGGATGGGCAGAGATGGAAAAGTCTTGGTCAAACGTCATGATGGAGCGAAAGTGGAACAAATATCTTCTAGCAAGGACCTGGAAGGACTCTCGAAAGTATCTCAGAAGCGTCTACTGAATACATCCGGCACCAGCTCAACCCCGTCACCACAAGGGCCAGCAGCAAAACGTGTATTGGGTTGATTGTTTTTCTTAGTTTGTCGTCACTGATATTTTTCCATATTCGATAACAAAAATCATTATTTCAATTCTGTATTTGATCTGAATAAAAACCTAGCAAATGTATCGAACCGTGTATCAATTAGAATCCTTCAACTCAACATTCGAAGTATGAAATCGCTTGAGAGACTAGACTATGTCAAAGAGTTCTTGTCAGTTTATGCTGGAGTGGTAGATATTGTAGTTATCGGAGAGACTTGGCTAGAGGAGAACTGTTGCCAACTGTACAACATCGACGGTTATAATGCGGTCTTTTCATGCCGAACTGAATCTGGTGGTGGAGGTCTAGCTGTCTACGTTCGCCAATCTCTGTTGTATCAAGAAGTTTCAAACGAACAGTTTTGTGGATTCCATCGCATCCACCTACGCATTATGCTAAAGGGCAGCCATTTCGATGTTCACGCTATGTATAGACCACCAGCTTTCAACACATCTCAATTTCTTGAGCTTTTGGATGCAATCCTGTCATCAAGTAAACAGGGTTCCTCGTGCGTCGTTGTCGGTGATGTCAATCTACCCGTTAATCAAACCAATAACGGAGAAGTAGATGATTACCTTAACATACTGAACTGTTACAACTTTAAAGTTACAAACACGTACACAACGAGACCTAGTAGCGATAATATCCTCGATCATGTTTCTTGTTCCGAGTCACTACTTCAACATGTAATAAATGAAACAATATTCTCGGACATTAGTGACCACTGTTGGGTGCTTTCAACGTTTCAGAACTCTAGAGTCGTTAGCAACCGCACCTTGGAAAAAATAATAGTTGATCACACAAAACTCAATGAAGATTTTGCTTCAGCAGTACGTAGCTTTCCTCCCGGATTGTCTGCAACTCAAAAATTGGAATTCGTCATAAATCTATACCAGAACTTGAGAGATAAATGTTCGAAGAAAGTAATTATACAAGCAAAGATCAAAGGCTCGTGTCCCTGGATGACTTTTGATCTCTGGAAACAAATGCAGATAAAAGATAAGATTTTGAGCAGAAGTAAAAGATATCCCCAGGATAGCCGTATACGTGAACAACTTGCCCATGTTTCGAAATTGCTGAAACGAACAAAAGAATTTGCTAAGCGATCATACTACAGTAATCTTATCCGTGACCCAAATCCGAGGAATATGTGGAGAATTTTGGATCAAGTCTTGGGCCGCAATACAGATGCGAATCAGGAGTTTGAACTTGAATACAGCGGACGTAGGATAAAAGATTCCCTAGAAGTTGCCGAAATTTTCAACGAGTTCTTCAGCAGCATAGGACCCCAGCTAGCCTCTAGTATCCCGAGCCAACGTGAAATCAACAAGTTTGGAAGTCTACGGCCTGACAGCAACTCCATTTTCTTGAAGCCCGCAACGAAACAGGAAGTGATTCTGCTGATCAAAGAACTAGACAACAAGAAGAGCGCTGGACCAGATGGGATTCCTGCAATATTTTTGAAAAATCATTTCGATTTTTTCGCCGATCTTCTTACGGGTGTATTCAACGAAAGCGTTGACTCTGGTTCCTATCCAGACTATCTGAAGGCTGCTCGAGTGATTCCAATTTATAAATCTGGTTCTAAGAAGGACCCGTCAAACTACAGACCCGTTTCTGTTCTTTCCATTTTCAACAAAGTGCTCGAACGGCTTCTCGTTGAGAGGTTTACCGACTTTTTTGGAATGCACGATGTCCTTTATCATCATCAATATGGATTTCGTGCTGGCTCGAATACGTTGACTGCAACCAGTGAAGTAGTCGATGATATCTACGATGCAATGGATAACCGAAAAATAGTTGGAGTTCTATTTCTTGACCTCAAAAAAGCTTTCGATACGATCGACCATCAAGTCTTGCTACACAAACTCGATAATTATGGTATACGGGGATCTGCAAATAGGTTGATACATAGCTACTTATCTGGAAGGACGCAATACGTGACGGTGCAACAAAAGACCAGCGGCCACAGGAATCTAACAGTAGGAGTGCCCCAAGGCAGTAATCTGGGCCCACTTCTGTTTCTACTCTACATAAACGACTTACCACGGCTTCCGCTGCATGGGAAACCTCGTTTATTTGCCGACGACACTTCTATATCGTACATATCTAACGACGTAAACGAAATCATACATTTTATGAAGCAAGATTTGGAAAAACTTGAGGAGTTCTTTTCTGAAAACCTACTTTCACTGAATTTGAACAAAACTAAATACATCTTGTTCCACTCGCCCCGTCTTACCGTTACCAGGACCCTTGACCTCACGGTAAACTCTACTGTGATCGAAGAGGTCGAAAGCTACAAGCACTTGGGACTAACACTTGACTCTACGTTGTCCTGGAGTGAGCACATTGGAAAACTTCGTAACACTATCAGTACAACATGCGGACTATTATGGAGAATATCCAAATTCGTACCACAGAAACAGTTGCTGCTACTATATCATGCCTTCGTCCAATCGAAAATCAGCTACCTTGTATCAGTGTGGGGTGCAGCTAGCAAAGCGAAACTTAAGTTGATTCAAACGATTCAAAATCGTTGTCTGAAGGTGATCTACAAGAAACCAAGGCTGTATTCAACCATTGATTTGTATTCAGAGGTTGATCAATCAGTATTACCAGTTGCTGCTTTACGAGATCTGCAGACATTAGTTCAAATTCAGAACCTGTTAAACAATCCATCCGCACTTCATAACCAAGAGTTCCCACGCACTTCACATCGCTACGAAACAAGGAATCCGCCAGCCCTAATTATTAGCCGTCCAAATACCGAATACGGGAAGAAGTCTTATAGATACTATGGCAAAACAACATATAATACCTTGCCAATGCAGATAAGAACCGAACAAAATCCCCGTCGATTCAAACATCGTGTAATTTTATGGATTAAAAATCAACTCTCGAGATATATACTATAAATATGTGAATCCAGTGTAATCTTTGCAAACCGTCGTTAAAAGCTCCCTTCAAAGAGATTCGTCTCACTGGGAGCTGCACGCGAATACGCATATGCTCAAACAAGTTCAATCAATTCTAATGCAACACACGCGTTTTTTTTTTTTGTATTTCATCCGCCTCCTCCTGCCTAGTAACGCCAACCGCCACCACCTACCGCCACCACCTACCGCCACCACCTACCGCCACCCACCGCCACCCATCGCTACTCAACGAACCAAGCATCGCCACCCCACTGCGTACCGAAATAATTAAATTGTAAAATTGTAAACATATGATACTATGGAAAGATGAGAGGTTTTGTGCCTTCTGGAGGAAGGAACTTGAAAGGAGTTCACCTCCAGGGGGTTTTCCTACTCCTGTAAAAAAAGTAAATAAATAAAAATAAAAATAAAAAAAATAAAAATAAAAAACAAGCGTCTGACAGTTTGCTGGCTGATCAAAAACTCACCACATCGCTGCGGTTGAGCCATAGGGGAGAAAGGGGTTTGACGGAAATTGGGGTGAATTAATATATAGGAGACGGTAGGGTTAAGTGCTACTTCGCAGGTTTTTCATTGTTTTTCAATAGTTAGAGGCTTTAAAACGTATAGGTTCCTTGGGAAAGAATGCTCAATAAATTGTCGGAAAGCCGTAGGGCACATAAAAAATTTTCACGGGAATGGTCTATTCATCATCTCTAGGATGGCGCAGATAGGAAGACATGCAGCTGGCAATCGACGGGTCTCGAGTTCGAATCTGGATTTAGGTAAATTTATGTATAGTTATTATTCCACAATATTCGTTCACAGCATTAAGTTCCAATCATAAACTCTCGTGGAAATTGAACAATTTAGCATTTTAATTATTTTCAATCATTTTTGCTGAAGCTGAATAACAGCTTTACTACATTGTTGTAAAACGATTTAACAACATACAGTTCAGTTAGTACACAACACTATGCTTTTTAGTTTCTCCAAATTTGTGTGAACAAAACCCAAACAAAGGTTGTGCCTGAAAATCATCCAAATGTTATTCAGCATCATGCTGAATCAATTCGTCGTAAAGGTGCTTGGAAAAAGAGTGATTGTTAGTTGGGATTGCTGGAAGAAATAGTAGGGGAAATCTCGTTTGTGTTCTGATGAATTTCCAAAGCAATTGTATAAGGAGTTCCTAAAGAAATGCCGTAGGAACGTTTTTTTTTTTTTAAAAAAGGAATTCAAATAATTCCTAAAGTAGAATGAAGTTTTCCGCAGGGTTGCCGAACAAAATTTTGAAGTAACAGTTAAAGTAGTTTTCAAAAAATCTCAAGAAAACACCAAAAGATAATCTTAAATGTTGGATTAAATCCTATGTGAATTTCTTAAAGCTTTTCCAAATAATTTTCTAAAGGAATTCCGCAAAAGGTAATGTCAGAGACTACCAGAAGAAAAAACATAGAGAATTTCCAAATCATTTTCTAAAGAAAATTGCGAAAGAATTTTCAAGAAAAGTGTCGAAAAAAATCGTTAAATAATTACCAAAGAAATGTCAAAGGAAGTTGGAATCCATTCCCAAAGTTTCAAAAGCTATTGCCTTAACATTTTCCAGAAGAATTACTGAATCAGTTTTGAAAGTAATTTCCAAAGAAACTCCCAAGAAAAACTCTCGGAAATTCTTACCATAGCTATTGTGTCATCAATTCAGAAAAAAATACCAAAGACATTTCCAAAAAATAAACAAATAATACTTAAGTAATTTACAAATCGAAGAGCGCTATTGAATGAAATTCTTCATAACAAGGGAAGTTTTTTGGCTTCGCAGTCTCTAAACGCAATCAAACGACTATATATTGCTCTATATCGCTCTATATCCGACGTTTCGGTGTTTATTTAACCTTCCGTAACTCGCGCGGTTGACTACCTGCGTCAGCACCACGCTAATGCTGAGTACAAAAAGCGAGGTTTCTTCATCGTGTTGTACAAAATACAACAGCGCGATCGCTCGATGGTTAAAAAAAAACCCTAAAGATGGTGTAATAAGCACCGAAACGTCGAATATAGAGAGCGATATATAGTCGTTTGATTGCGTTTAGTGACTGTGAATCCGAAAAGCTTCCCCGGTAATTAAAGTATCTTTAATAAAGACAAATCAATCAATCAATTCCCCGGTAATTTACGAATGAATGTTCGGAGGAATTTTGAGAATAATTTCCGGAAGGATTATGAAATCAAAATGCCCTATGTAGTGACAGTTCATATGAATATTATATTTTTAACGAATTTAATGCGCTTTTATGTATGTTGTATTTAAAAAACCCGAATTAATCCACCTAGTGGTGATAGTGCCTTTCTCGTCGTATATGTTCTCACGACCTTTCCGTCGAGGTAAGTCAAAGTGTTCCTGAATCCTGATATTTTTTAAGAAAAGTAAGCATTTTATCAAAGTCATCATTGAAATGACTTAAAACGTATTGATGGCACATAGTCCGACGTTATGTTCAACGTATTAGCAGAGCTGAATAATATCAGATTTCTCAGCTGACTGCTTGAGCACCTTCACTAACACTGGGGGCTGATCAATATCAACACGATACTAACAAGCTAAGATATAACTTTTTACACAATCACAGATCACTTTGCGGTTTTCGATAAAGTTTTTTTCTGCACATTCTAGGTTATATTTGATTGAACGTTGAAAACAAGAACGTAGTGAGTATAGTGAGACGTCTGTTTGTATGTGGGATTAATTTGTCAAGATTTTGTTCTCTTACACATATTTATCGCTTGCATTGATTTTATTTATTTTCGTAGTTCCGGCGAAGCATCAAACGCTGGTTGTGCAACCCTACCAGTAGTCTCTAATGTGGTATGAGCCTATTTTCTAGTTAACCGTTCCTCAGGTTATTGAAAAGCCGTGATGTGATGTGTCGCATGGTACATTTGGTTACGTTCGATGCGGTACTAGAACAGGTTCCGGAGCATCACCGGGTCTACCAAATATAGTCTGAGACTAGTTCATTTGCTAACGTTCATTAGGTTACGTAAAAAAACACGATTTGATTTATCTTATGCATGGGTACAGATCACTTTTACATTTGACAACTTCCAGTGGGACACCCAAAACTGGTTTCGGGACACTACCGGTTATGTAAAATATGGTCTGAAGCTTATTAATCGATCATCGTGCTATAAAAAAAGGGGCTCCAGTTGGCCTAGTGGTTAAGGCTATGGATCGCCAATCCGGAAACGGCGGGTTCGATTCCCGTTCCGGTCAGGAAAATTTTCTGGACTTCCTGGGCATAGTGTATCATTGTACTTGCCTCACAATATACAAATTCATGCAATGGCAGGCAAAGAAACTCCTTCAATTAATAACTGTGGAAGTGCTCTAAAGAACACTAAGTTGCAGAGAGGCAGGCCAAGTTTCAATGCGAACGTTAAGCCATAAAGAAGAAGAAATGATCACAAAAGCTGCTATTTGATGTACTGTCAAACCCCGCGTATTCATTACTCTTTAATACGACACTTTTTAATTTGTATCCCGCTCATTCGAAATTTGTTGAATTAAAAATGATCAAATGTCACAGTGTAATACACTGTAAATAGGAATGATCCGTTATTGTGGTGTTACTCAATTCCGCAGCGGCTCCTCGTGCAGCTGCTACTTCAGAAAGTTCAAATTTTGTGCTTTCCGACACCTGATCCGTTTGGTGATCAACCGCAGTGAACCTCGGAAGCCAACAATCGTAAAATGAACAAGCTATCAATTCGTACCACCACAATATCTGTAAGATTTGTGTTCAAAAACAAATCATAGAATCTAAACATAACTAAAAGAGAGTTAGTTTATCGAATTAAAAGTTTACACAGGTAATTTGACAGCAATCATTGTCGAATTTCACATTTTACCACTTACCGATTGTCCCTGATGTGGTCTTAGACTAGTTTCATGCAAATTGTTAATCAGTTTTCCTAAAAAGTCGCAAATTGATGGAATGCATGTATGGGTTTGGTTCATTTGTGCATTTCGCCAGTTCCGGCGAGGCACTCGAATCTGGTTCCGTAACACTACCGGTAAATGTGGTCTCAGACTATTTTCTTGCTGATCGTTCTTCGCGTTATCGAAGAAGCCGTTATTTAATGTGCTGCGTGTATGCGTTTGGTTCCGTTCTACATTTGACCACTTCCGTCGGGGCACCTGGAACCTGTTTTAGCACACTATTGGTTTTCCAAAGCATGGTCTATGATTTTTTCTTGTTAACCGTTCATCAGGTTACCTAAAAAGTCATTTAATGTGTCGAATTTATGGGTTTGGTTCTCTTTTACATTTGACCACTTCCGATGGGGCAACCGTAATCGGTTGCGGAACATTACCGGTTGTCCCCAATATGGCCGGAGACTTTTTTTTGCCAAATCAAAATACCTAAAAATCCGCGATTTGATGTGTCGCTTGCATGGGTTTCGTTCACTTTTATATTTGGTCATTTACAGCGGGACACCCGCAACCAGTTCCGGATCACTACCAATTCAGATATGTTCTGAAAATATTTCCCTGCTTACTGTTCATCAGGATAACAAAAAAGCCACTATTTGATATGTCGCATGGATGACATTGGTTGAATTTTATACTTTGCCACCTCCGGCGAGACATCTGTAACCGGTTCCGATATGGTCTGAGAATGTTTTCCTGCTTACTGTTCATCAGGTTACCTAAAAAGCTGTGGTTTGGTATGTCGCATGCATGGTTTTAGTTCAATTTGATATTGGCCACTTCCAACGAGACACCCGAAACCGGTTCCGGAACACAACCGGTTCAGATATGGTCTGAGAATATTATCCTGCTTACTGTTCATCAGGATATCAAAAAAAGCCACTATTTGATATGTCGCATGCATGGGTTTGGTTAACTTTTATACTTGGCCAGCTCCGGTGGGACATTTGCGACCGGTTCCGAAACACTACCGGTTCCGATATGGTCTGAGAAAGTTTTCCTGATTACTGTTCATCGCGTTATCGAAAAAGCCGCGGTTTGATATGTCGCATGCATGGGTTTAGTTCACTTTTATATTTGGCCACTTCCGGCAGGACACCTGGAACCGGTTCCGGGACACTACCGGTTCAAATATGGTCTGAGACTATTTTTCTGCTTACCATTCATTAAGTTATCGAAAATGCCGTAGTTTGATGTGCCGCATGGATGGGTTTGTAGCGTTTTCATATCTGACCCCTTCCTGGGGTACCGGTCCGGAACACCTAAATGGCCATAACTCCGGAACGGCTGGACCGATCTGAACCATTTTCAATAGGAAACAATGGGACCAGATTCCGCGTCGAATGAACCGTCGGTCATTAAAATCGGTTGATGTTTACTGCCAAAAAGTGATGTGAGTTTTTTTGTACACATACACACATACACACACACAGACATCACCTCAATTCGTCGAGCTGAGTCGATTGGTATATAAGACTTGACCCCTCCGGAGCCTCTATCAAATTTTCGTTTTTGGAGTGAACATATAGCCTTTCGGTACACCTTGGTGCACGAGAAAGGCAAAAACGTTGTCTTGGAAATTTATTTATTTTTGGTGCCCACACAAATGCAAGAAAGAATTCTATGATACTGAGACTTTTTTCAGGATTTTTTTTACAAGGCCTTTCAAATAATAGAACTGATTCAGGAACTCTTTCAGATACTCGTCCCGGAAATTCTTCACAAAAATATTCAAGGAAGTTCTCTGCAGACTATTCGAAAAAATCTATCAATAACTCATTCGGAAGTTTCCTCAACGTCTCTCTTGGTTAACGGCTACGCAGTCTTGGGATTTAAAAAAAAACGAGTTGTTTAAATTCACCCGACGTTTCGACACGGGGATAGTGTCTTCCTCAGGGGGAAAATAATTACTATCGTTTTTTGTGAATTGTTTTGTCTAACTGTAACTGTCACTTTTTGTGTCGTGTTTTATACATGACTTCGAAATCACTTCTAGTTTAACGGTTTTTGGCAATGGGGAAAATTTACTTTAGAAAATCCTCCAGGAATTGCGTTCACAAAGTCTTTTACAGATTTCCTTTGAAAATTCTTCTAGAACATCCTCCAGGGACTACTACAGAAATTTCTTTCAAGGGATCGTCCAGAAATTCGTCCAACAATATTCCAATAGAACATTTCATGGATTTCCTCAGAAAATCTTCCATAGATTGTTTTAGAAAACCACACTAAAATCATCCATGGATTCGTTTATAAATGCTTTCAGTGCACAATGGGTCCAGAGCCGTATTTATCAAGACAAACATGTTTGTACCTAAGTCTTAAGTTTTGGATACATGATGTCTTTGGGAAAGTTTCTTCAAATTTTTCGACATTTTTTCTCATCATTGTGAGAATATGGTGTTCCCTTTAGTTTAGTGTATCCAAACATCAGCTTTTTAACAGTTTTATTTACGGTTACAAAATGTTTGCCGAAGAACCATTATTTTATCTCTTATGGTTACTAAATTATAGTTTTTTTTAAGAATCATGTTAGGGTGATCCATGGAATTCAGATTGCTTGCAATAGCATTTAATCCATTCGTTTCTCGTTCAAACTTAGTTTCGAGCACTTTTAGAACTATCAATGACGCATATGTTCTCCAAAGAGCTCAATGTTCTATCTCTTATAGTTAAGGACAGACTTGTTAGAATCCCAACATGGCCGCCACAATGGCCGACTTTGGCACCTACTCACTATTTCGAGGGCACAAATCTCAACGTAAACAAAACCAACGCATCTGATCTTCTTATTTTAAGCTTATTGCAAGTGAGCAACAACAGAATAATAAAATGCACTGTTATGTGAAGCTTGCTTCTTGAGATTTGTGCGTTTGAAGTTTTGATGCACTGTTGAAGCGGGATGTCAAGACGTTTGTCCTTAAAGAGATATTGGCTTTTTTCTTCGAATAATCACTCGAATAATCACTTTTTTTTTTCAAAAAATCATATCTCAAAGAGGAGCAAATGGATTTTCAATCGCCAAGTTGCATTGAAAAGATCATATGTACTCTGTTCTTTTTATTGAATTTAAAACAATACTTTTTACATAGAAAATCAACAATATTGTGAGTTTTAGATGCTCTGAAAGTGCTCTGAACGAAGTATAGCGAAAAAATCAACGCACAAAATTATATTGAATAAAAACGAATTTCATATGGAAAACGAAACAATTCAAGCAAATTTAACTAGTCTTTGCTAGATAGATCAAAGTAGCTTGATAAATGGCCATCCATTTCGTTTTGAATCAATGTTTATTTATACTGTCATCACCATTGAGGCACAATGTTGGTAAGATATTGTAAATTATGTAACTTCGATAGGCTTTTAATTTTACATCAACATTTACAAGTGATTCACATTTTCGCTATCCATGAAATTTTAAATGTAATTGATGGAAATAAGCTCAAAATCCCTTTTTAAGTTGAGTCCATTGACGGGATCTAGAAAATAATAAATAATAAATAAGTTTAAACTTTTTTGACATGGTTACCAAGGATGTTTACGATCACTTGGCAACCGTTTGACTCATTTGTCCATAACTCAGTTCAGAAGCATAAAGTTGAAATGTGGTGGCAAACTTGTAGATTAGTGTTTTTCTTACTCTTATGTATACGCTGTGAAAGCGCTAGTACCACCTACTCATACTGAACGATCGAATTTTTCAGTTTTTTTTTCAGGTATCAAATCTATAAGATCATCTAAGCAGTATCCCCAGGCAATCACACAACAATTCATTCAAAAATACATCTACAGAATTCATCTACAGAAAAATTCTCCAAGAATTTTATTAGAAAATTTCTCCACGACTTTTTTTTTTCGAAACTCAATAATAATATTTCCGAAGAATTCTTCCAAAGGTTTTCCGAGGTTTCCTTGAAGTTCTTAAGATATTCCTTCAAAAAATCCTGCAAAAATTTCCCTGGATTTTTTTTTTAGATAATCCTCTAATAATTCGTTCTAGAATACTTTCTGCATTTCCTACAGGGATTCTACTGAAGATTTCACCAGAAGTTCCTTCAGAGACGTTCTTGATACATTTTTGGAGGGATCCCCGGAAAAGTCCATATGGAAAAAAATACTGCAAAATTTGCAGACAGTACTGGTGGAATTACTAAAGAAATCCTTCAACAAATTGCTTAGGGATCCCTAGTGCATTACCCAAAAGAATCCTTGGAAGTACTCCTGTCTTGGATATCCTAGAGATACCTCTTGGAAAATCCTTAGAAGAATTTTCTGTAGAATATCTGATTCCGATGGGATTGATACACAACAATATCTGGTGAAATTAGAAAAATGTGTAGAAGCAAAAAAAAATATCTACAGAATTTTTTTTATTAGAACCTTCCTTAAAAATTTCAAGCAATAGATTCTGGAGTATTTTTTACTGGAATTGCTGAGAAAGTCTTTAGAATTTTTTTAAGCATCACCGAAAATTTTCGGAAAGAATCCCTGAGGCTTCCTTCAAAAGATCTGAATCCAGAACAATTCCGGAGCAATCCCTTTAGAAACCTCTGGCTGAACTTCCAGAAAAATCTCTTGAGAATTTTCAAGAAAAACTTAATTTCAATAATAATTTCTAAAAAGTTCTAGGTAAATTTTCCAGGTTCTAAAAAAGAGGAATTTCTGAATGAATCTCCGAATTCCTGTGATTGATTTTTCCTGGAATGGCTTCTTTTGAAGAAATGTTTGCAGGATTGTTTGGAGAAACCTGCGGAAAAATACCTGAAAGATATTCCTGATAAATTTCTAGACGAATTCGTGTAGAAATCTCAACGAAAAATACCTGGATGAATTCTTGAACAAAATCTTGAAATAGTAAATTATTGAGGAGTTCCCACGGAACAATTCTAAATTAGGTATTTTCATGCAGGCTTACCCCATATTGCTGAAATTGGTTTACCTTGAGTAACCAGCTCTGATTTTTCCTTAACAGCACTGTTTAAAATCCCATGGACAAATCAGCTCGACTGTTAGCGACACAACTGATACTTTGCAATGGACGTTTAGTGGGTGGTAGCGGCTTATAGAAAATTTGGCTGTATTATAACGAAATTCATGGATAACCCAGCGAAGTTCCACGAGACATCTTCATCTTCATGACTCTACATTCCCATCTGGAACTTGGCCTGCCTCTCTTCAATTACGTGTTCAGTGAACATTTCCATAGTACAGCATTGAAAACTTTCTTTTCCTGCCATTGCAAGTGTATGTATATTGTGAGGCAAGCACGATGACACACTATGCCCAGGGAGTCGAGAAAAATTTCCCGACTGGAACGGGAATCGAACCCACCGTCTCCGGATTTGCGATCCATAGCCTTAACTACTTGGTTAAATGGAGACCCTACACAAGATATATGACAAAGATTATTGTGATGTTTTAAGATTGTCTTTGATGAAATTTGTGCACACAATTCAAGTTCGAATTTGTAAAATGAGTTTTAATGTTAAAAACAGAAATTTCCTGAATGAGATCAGGACAGTATTCACAGAAAAAAATATGTAATTAAAATTCAGCGAGAAATCATGCACATAAAGGGAATGCTAGAATTATGTGATTATTGCATTTTTACATGAGATATAATGTAAAATTACAGTACCATCGTGTAAATTTCCGTACACCATCATGGACTCCAACCGGTTACGCGACTATTAGCGGAAATTTACGCGAACGTAACGTAATTTTACATGATATCTCATGTAAATATGCACTAACTCTAGCATTCCCTTTATCTGCATGACTTTCCGCTGAATTTTACATGAATATTTTTTTCTATGTTGCTATGCATTGGAAAAAAATAATTTAAATTTAGATCATCTAGTCAGACACCTATATTTGGCTGAAACTTATAGTGAGCTGAAGCCTGAGTAACTGAGTATTAAAAACGTTATCTAATTATTCGTGTTTTCCGTTTTTTTTTTCAAATAAAACTCAAAGATGTATTGGGGTGTTGTAAGATCAACTATCATGTATAACGTAATATGTTACTAATGTGATATTACCAATATTATTTATTTACTAAATTTGTTTTTAAATGCGAAGTTTCAATACCTTATGTAATGTTTTCCAGCAAAATTTTGAAAGTTGACTAATAGTTTTTCCTTTTCTCTTTTCAGGTAAAACATAAATAAACTTAAGGTATTTACATCAACCAAAGGTCAATAAATGCAAAGGAAATCCAATTGGGTGAAGGATTAAGGACAATCGTCTTAAAATCCCGTTTCAGTAGTGTATCAGAACTTCAGATGCACAAATCCCAAGAAGCAAGCTTCATACAACAGTGCATTTTATAATTATGCTCTTGCTCAGTTGTAATAAAGCCTAAAATAAAAAGATCAGGTGCGCTGGTTTTGTTTACGAAGAGATTTGTGCACTCAAAATCGTGAGTAGGTGTCGAAATTGGCCATTGCGGCGGCCATTTTGGGATTCTAACAAGTCTGTTCTTAATGAATGTACCAACTTTTCAATGACTGGTAAGTGCTGGTGTGCCAGTAACATACTAGACTTCTTATTACTGATCATTCTTTACTTTATAGAAATTATATTACTGCTAACGTTAAAACCCAGTTTCTAAACTTTCTAACTAGGGAGAATTTTGTAGTCTAACAAAGGTGATGCTATGTTTCCGATGCAAGACCAATTTTCAGTGCTCTTGTTTTGTTCTCTTTAAGGACAGACTTGCTAGTATTCCGAAATGGCCACCACAATGGCTGACTTTCGCACCTACTCACGATTTCAAGCGCACAAATTTCTTCGTAAACAAAATAAGGGCACCTGATCTTCTTATTTTAAGTTTATTACAAGTGAGCAAGACCAGAATATTAAAATGCATTATTTTTTGAAGTTTGCTTTTTGAGATTTATCATTTGAAGTTTTACTGCACTGATGAAGTGGGATTTCAAGACGTTTGTCCTTACAACAGAACCAAGTTTTTAAGAAAACAAAACAAAAACTGTCTCAAAATCGATGCCTTATTGCCCTTTAATGGCAACTGAGTTATGTGACATGCACGACACTAAGAAAACGGGTAATGCCACAATACATCTAAAAACTGGTTGCAGTGACGGACCCGAACACTTCTCATGTCTCTAACAAGTTACAGTAAACTTTTCAATTTCAACGCCTATTTTTTTTTTTTGATTTTCTTGAAGCAAGTTGTAACAACATTTGTAAATAATTCTCAACTTCATTTGATTTGCTCTAGTGCCTGGAAGACATCGTTCGATATATTAACCGATTTTCCTGTACGCCCATTAGAACCCGTAAAATCGCACAATCTGTCATGCAGCATTTCAATCATACAACCAGTTGAAAACACCCAATCTGTCACTCGGGGATGTCTATCCCTTAGCACCCATTATTGGTACTTCACAAATCCCAAACATACACACATCGCACATCCAGTTATAAGCCAACGCCTGCCTGGCATTGCCTTCGGGCATCATCAAACCCGTACACCATTCATAGAACCCCCAACTAACCAGTCAGTGTGGCAGCGTTTGCTGTAGAAATTTGCAAATTCTTCCCGACGAAAGTTCACATGTTATCGGGGGATAAAACTAAAACTTCGCCACAAAACATCAGTCAGAGTTTATGATTTGTTTTTGAAGCGTTGGCGTTGCGTTAGTTGTGTTAGGCTTCCCGTTTTCCTGCTTCGGAGTGATGGACACATGCAACGCCATTGCCATCACTCCCAAGGGAAAGGGTTTCCCGGTTCTGTTGTAGGTTTAAGTACTAGGCCCTAGGCAGGCATCGAACGCACCGTATTTGCGTAGCGTAGCTATATACGACAAGTGCATGTACTTTGTGCTTCACCCCGCTCGGTCGGGCCTACTCATATTCAACTCATTCGATAGAACTTGCACCGGAAGTATCGTTCGCATTTTCAATTTCGCATTTCTATACATTTTGTCTACATTTGCGTATAGAGAGAGAGAGAGAGAGAGAGAGAGAAACGAAGGGAGCCTAGTTTCTATATTTCCCGGCCGGCTGTTCGTTTGAAACGATGACGCTGATGATGACGTTCACCCACTTGTGAATTCGAACAGGCGGGAAGTTCGAGATATGCAATTGAATTTAATAATTTCGCTTTTTGATTGATTACTCGAACTGGGCTGTAAATAATTCATGCTAGCGCATCTACAGCAACCCCGGCTGGTAGAGTCGACGAGGAATTTGAAGCATTCTAGCGTCATTCGTCATTTGGCGGGGGCTTGTTTGTTCGGATTGGATTTGACACATTGATGAGAGAATTCGAGGTTTTTGAATGAATTCAACTGGTTTAAAGTTTCTGGCCCAATTTAGAGTTTGAAACGAGTGGAATCTTTCAATTCAGGACACAATTAGCTTAAACGTTAGATCTTGGACAAAATGAACATCATTTTTAAAACCGAATGCGTTCAAAGGTCGAGTATCCTTCTCTACATATGATAAACAATATTTAATTTAATTTTAACAACAAACGATGTAATTCAACAAATCATAATGCAGTTAACAGTTAAACAACTCGCTTTTTCCTGCACCCTCAAACCATAGAACCCATAAGCTTCGCTCCTTGTTCCCACTGGTAGGTACATAGTCACGTGTTTCGAATTACACCAGAATCCCGTAAAGTGATAGCAATAAAAATCGTACATTAAATTTATAACTCCGCACTCAGCAGCGACAGCGACGACAACAACCCCATCGTTTATGTTTATAACACTGACTGGCGTTGCGTCGCGCGCGCTGCTTGTTGAAACCCAACTCCTTACCGGATGATGACGATGAGGACAACAACGACGATGACGACGACGACTAGTACCGTTAGGAGGAAAATTGTACTACATCCAGCCGACAACGACGATGTCGACGTTGGTGGCGCTAGAAAAAGCCGGGGGTTGAAAATGAATACATGCAACAATTTATGAGCCCATATATGCGTCTGGATGGTGTTTGCCCAGTCTACCGAGTAGCTGCATCTCGGTGCTGCACATCTTCCTCGCGCGAACACGGCTAGACAACCAGCCCAGCCCAGCCAGCCAGCGTAGCGCCTTCTGCGATCTATTGTTTCATCTGGCTTTCACTTTCTTCGCACAATGGGAAAAATCTTTAGAAGGGGGACAAAATCAGTAAATACATAAAACCTTCCAGGGCAATGTTGAATAGTAGGCAGGAAAGTCCATCACCTTGTCGTAGTCCCCGTCGAGATTCGAATAAACTGGATAGTTCACCTGAAATCCTTACGCTGTTCTGCACACCGTCCATCGTTGCTCTTATCAGTCTGGTAAGCTTCCCGGGAAAGCTGTTCTCGTTTTAATTTTCCATAGCTCTGTGTGGTCGATACTGTCGTATGCCGCCTTGTAGTCGATGAACAGGTGGTGCGTTGGGACCTGGTATTCACGGCATTTCTGGAGGATTTGCCGTACGGTGAAGATCTGGTCCGTTGTCGACCGGCCGTCGATGAAACCGGCTTGGTAACTTCCCACGAACTCATTTACTTTTGGTGAAAGATGACGGAAGATGATCTGATCGCTCGAAAGTTTTCACACATTAACTTGTCGCCTTTCTTGTGGATGGGACAGATTATCTCTTCATTCCACTCCTCCGGTAGCTGTTCGGTTCCCCAGATCTTGACTACTATCTGGTGCAGACAGGTGGCCAACTTTTCCGGGCCCATCTTGATGAGTTCTGCTGCGATACCGTCCTTACCAGCCGCTTTGTTGTTTTTGAGCTGGTGGATGGTATCCTTAACTTCCCTCAGCGTGGGAGTTGGTTCGTTCCCGTCCTCTGCTGCACCAAAATAGTCATTTCCTCCGCTGCTTTGGTTCCCCGTGCCTACATTCTCTTCGCCATTCAGTTGTTCGTCGAAGTGCTGCGTCCACCTCTCGGTCACGACACGTTTGTCCGTCAGGAGACTCCCGTCCTTATCCCTGCAGATTTCGGCTTGCGGCTCGTAGCCTTTGCGGGTCTGCTACTTCCGCTTTTGTCTGTATCGTTCCACATTCTGTCGGGTTCCATGCTGCAGCATTGCCGCCCGCGCTGCATCCTTCTCCTCCAGAACCGCTCTGCACTCCTCGTCGAACCAATCGTTTCGTCGACTCCGTTCTACGTACCCGATAGTGCTCTCGGCTGCGTTGTTGATGGCTGCTTTGACTGTACTCCAGCAGTCCTCTAGAGGAGCCGCATCGAGCACACCCTCGTCCGGCAACATTGGCTCGAGATTCTGCACGTATGCGGTGGCGACATTCGGTTGCTTCAGTCGCTCTAGATCGTACCGGGGCGGCCGCCGGTACTGTACATTGTTAGGAACGGAGAGTTTAGGGCGCAGTTTAACCATCACCAGGTAGTGATCAGAGTCGATATTAGCGCCACGATAGGTCCTGACGTCGATAATGTCGGAGAAAAGCCGTCCATCAATCAGAACGTGGTCGATTTGCGATTCCGTTTGTTGTAGTGATCTGCAGGTGTAACTATACGGGAGGCTGTGCTGGAAGAAGGTGTTACGAATGGCCATGTTCTTGGAGGCGGCGAAATCGATGAGGCGAAGGCCATTTTCGTCCGTCAGCTGGTGGGCGCTGAACTTTCCAATCGTCGGTCTGAATTCCTCTTCCCGGCCTACCTGAGCGTTTAGGTCCCCTATGATGTCAGGGATTCTTTCTTTCAATATTAGTCCATGAATTCCTTCAGAATTTCAGTTATATCGTCATGAAGTTCTCCAATATATTCTCCAAGAATTCTTTCAAGTTGGTTTACCAGGGTTCCTTCTGAGACTCCACCAGGAATTACATGAATTCTTCTGGGGATTTGTTAAAAGAAAATCACCGACAATTTCTCTAGGGATGCTTTTAAAATATTCTACAGGGATTTCTTTAAATCTCCAATCACATTTTCCGTGTTTTCTTCGAGAAAGTTTTTCAAATATTTCTTCAGGAAACTGTTCAGGTATTTTTTCATAAAGCCAACCAGAGATTTTTTCAGAAATTGCTCTAGGGATTACATTGGAAATTCCCACATCAAAGTATCCAAAAGTTTTGTCAAGGATTCATCCAGTTAATCCTGCAGGAATTCCTCCTGAGATTCTCGCATTTTTACTTTCAGTGATACAGGTAGGAACTGCTCCAGAAATTTCTGCAAGAGTTCAAACAGAGATTCCTTCAGGATTTCCTCCAGGTATTCCTCCATGTGATGCCCCAGAAATTTATCCGGCATTTCCTCTTAGTATTTTCTCCACGGGTTCTTTGGGAAATATTCCTTAGATTTTCTTTGGAAGTTGCTGTAAATTCCTCAACATGTTTTTAGGAATTCCACCAAGGATTCTTGGAAGTAACTCCAAGACAAAATACTTTAGTTACTTCTGTAGGGACTTCTTGAAAAATTCGAAGGGTAATTCCTGAAGGAATATTCAAAAACCTCAGAAGAAATCACAAATAAATGGACTGGTGTTATTCATCTTCTTTCTTCTCTCAAAAAATTTCTAAGGGTTCCCTGAAGAATTGTCAAAAGGAATCCTTAAATTAATTCCTTGAGATACCTGAAGGAATTCTCAGAAAAGTAGCTTTTACGATATCTGAAGGGATTTGGACACAAAAATCTCTAGACCATTACCTGGTGAAATTTTTGAAAAAAAAAATCCTGCAAAACCAATAAAAATAAATCTTGAAGGAATTATTAAAAATGAAATTTTGAAGAAATTGTAGGAAAAAAAACAATCCCTTGAAAAATGCTAAGGAATAGATTCTGGAGTAGTTGCTGTAGGAATTGTTGAGAAAATCTTTGGAAAAATAACTCTCAAAGAATCCCTGAAGGAAGGTCCAAATAAATCCAAAGTAATGCCTGAGGAATACCTTTAGGAACTTGCAGAAGTATCTCTGGAGACTTTTACAGCGAAGTTTAAAAATTCCACACTCTTAGAAAAAATCATGTAAATTTAAGTTCTCTTGGATGCACATGAAAGGAGCGGCCCATTTTACACAAATTTACATTTTGCAGTGTCCGATAAAATTCCTGATTAAACTGAGTCATACGTGAATGTAGCTCTGCAGAAATTCAAGCAATAATTAAAAAAAGTTTCTGGAGTAATTTCTGAGAGAAATCGCATTTTTTGAATACACGTTTGGAGGAATTCCTGGAAAAAACCGCTGTAGAAGTCCTAGAAGAATTCCTGCAGAAATTTCTAGAAGAGTATTCGGATAAATTCAAAAAAAGAATACCTGAAAAAAAATTAAAATATTTTGGAATTCCTTCAGAAATGTTTTAAGAAATAAATGAGGGAACTTATGCAGCAATCCTTGAATGAATTTTTAATAGAATCCCTTAAGGAATACCAGCAGGAGTTTCTGAAGAAATTTCTGAGAAAACCCGTGGACCAGTTTTAAGATAAATCTTTTGAGAATTTTCTTGAAAACTGCTGAGGAAGTGCCAAGGGAAATTCCTGAAATTATCTCTGGAGGAATATCTGCAGAAATTTTCAAAGGGATTTTGATGGGCATTTTGGATGGATACTAAGATTAATGGCACAAATTTCCCAAATGGAGGAGAACGTGTCTTCTACCGTCCTTCTGACAACTAAGAATCTTTAGAGGAATTATTTTATAATAATTTGAAAGATTCTAGAAAATTTTTAATGAATTCTCAAAGAATCCATACAAATGTCTTGCGGTGTTCTTGGATAAATTTTAAAAATTCTTGCAAAATTTATGTGTTTTGGAATTCCAGCAAGAATGTCTCTTCCGATTTAATTCTATAAACATTTTGTGAAATAATAATGCACGGAGAGGTTTTTCCAGAATAATTCCTTATTAGACGCAATAGTGAAACCATTTCTTTTGGGGCGTGCTAGTAAAGGGGGCGCTGAAATTTGGAAACCTTCAGTTAGCAGCTCTAATTTTACCATGACAGCACTGATTCAGAGATCTAAGAGTTTTTTTTTTTAATTACTCCAGCAGTTTGTTTTGGTGTTCCTTCAGAAATTAATTTTGGGATTCCACAAGAAGTTTCTTCTTGGGTTTGTCAAGAAGTGTTTTCTTTTTTGAGAATTCTCCAAAAGTTTCTCCTCTGTTTTTTCAAAGAGTTCTTTATTAGAATCCTCAAAGAGTTTCTTAGAGTATTTCTTTAATTACTCCAGAAGCTCCTTCGCCTCAGGAGTTCCTTTGACGAATATCACCTGGAGTTCCTTCTGAGGTTTCGCCTAGATTGTCGCAAATTGACCAGTAGTTGCTTCTGGGAATTATCCAAGAGCCGGATCAAAAACTCCTCCTTCTGGGAATTTTAACCATGATTTCTTCCGGTATTCCTCCAGAAGTTCCTTCCAGTATTCACTCCTTCCTTTAAGAATTTCTTCAAGATTTTTCTGGGAATTTTTCAAGGAGTTTCTTCTGAGGTTGTTCCTTTTGAAAATTTTGGGAATTCTCTAGGATCCCCTTCCGCAATTTTTCCCGGAATTCCTTCCTGGATTTTTGCAGGAGTTGCTTTTGTGATTCCTCAAGGAGCGTCTTCTGGGATTTCTCTAGAAGTTTCTTGTGAGATGTCTGGAAGAGTTCTTTTTCCTAGACTCCGCCAATAATATCTGGCGAATTCTTAATTAACTTTTGTCGGGATTCCTCCAGAAGCTCATTCAAGAATTCCTTCACGAATTTCTCCCATACTTTTGTCTGGGATTCCTTCAAGATTTTCTCCAGAGCCTTCACCAGAAGTTTTTTGTGGTATCTCTTTAGGAATTTCACATGGATATTTTTCCAGGTTTCCTACAGAAGATATTCACGGATTACTTAAGAAATTCCTTCCAGTCATTTCTTCAGAAATTACAGGATTTCTTTCTTGATTTCATCTACGAAAAATTTCTTGGGGGATTGATCCTAAAACTTATTTCGGGATAACTTAAGAGTTCGTCCCTCAAAACAACCTTTGAAGAAATCTTAGAAAGAGCTCTTATATCAATGTACGTATCCGGACCGACACACTGAGAAAACTTCGGACGCGTAGAGATTCGAAACTCGCGGAATTCAGGTTCACTGTTTATTGAAACGCGATTTAAATAAAACGAAACTTTATTGCTCGGTAGCCTTTGGTGCAAAGGGTCTATTCGATGCTCATTCGCGCACTGTTAGATTGCAACTAACTACTGCCCCGATATCTACAGTGCTACCGAGGGTCAGTGGTGAATTTGAAACACGATCAGGAGCGATCGTTTCTATCGGCCTACCTGGTAACAGTGATAAAGATGGGAATCTAATTTGCGAATGATAAAGCGAGAACACTAATGATAAGAGATTGTGGAACTTATCTGTGCTGCCACAAGGGCTGATATTACTGGGCCTTAACATGCCGGCCGCCTTGAAATCTGTGCATTTCAACTCAAAAATGTACCAGCAAATCTGGCCTGCACTGTATTACCTACGAACTACCTACTGCGTTCGGCTACGAAAATTCAATTATTCTATTCGGTTGTCTTGGTATCTACTCTACAACTTCTACTGCTTCACAACAGTGCTTCGAGAGCACTTCGATGACCTTGACCTAGTCTTTGTCCTCGGTGGCTGCCGATCGAGTTCATGGTTGGTTTGTTTACTACGCTGGATAGTTGACTACTAGGTGCGACGATGGATGTTGGATGCTTCCGCAAGTGGATGATTGCAGCTTCTTGCACGCCGGCGGGCTGTCGATGAATACTTCGCCGCTGCCGAGTTGTTGGACGGATGTTGAACGCTGGATGGAACCTCACCCTTCGCCGAGGGTGGTTGCTGCGACGGTGGACGGTGGAAACTTCGCTGATGGTTGTAGGATGAACGTGGACTGTATAGAACTGCTGCTGGGCATCTGCTGCTTCGAAAAGGGTCGATTGGAGGAATTTCCTACTCGCTGGGCTGTCGTCTGGAGCTCTTGGTAGTGGTCGCCAGTGTCGTCATCAATTTCGTTGCCGTCGTCGTCGACGGACGTGACGGGAATCTTTCGAATCTGCAGATGAGAGGCTGCTTTTTAAATTGAAAAAATGAACATTAACAAGACTTCCCTGATGCGGAGGCCTCCTGGCCTCCGCGGGTGCCCAAAGCACCGATGAGGACGACTGGAATGTCGTTCGAACTACGAAAATAGAGGTCACAAGTTGCCTTACTGGAGTTCTTGGGTGCCTTTGCTGCGGTTGACGGGCCATCGATATGGGTTGATCAGTCCCTGATGAAGGCTTGTCGGTGCGACAACAGTGGGTGGAGCTTCGGTACCTGATGCTCTGGTGCTTTACTCCGAGTTGTGATGGCGAACTGTGGTGCTGACGAAGTGGGGAAGTTAATGATGGTACAACTTGGAGAAAGTTCTCCTCGACGACGTGATGATGACGGGCTGAAGATAGATTAATTGGTTCTTGGGACATCACACAACGATCATGCTAGACGACACGGGACGGGACGACCTTCTCCCAGCGATTGACGGAATGGACGAAATGGTGTTGGTGATGACGTCTTCGATGAATGTCCCAATCGTGGGACATGTAGAGCGACTATGGGGGACAAACATTCCTTAAGCTTTTTGCAATTCAAAATAATACATATACTTAACTGGGAAGCGGAGGCCTCCTTTTGGACGACCTCCGCGATGCCGGGGTCCCGGCGACGAAAGAGTATTAGAACTCTTCTGATGTGGACGCGTTGTCCCGAATTGGAAGCACACAAATTTTTGAAATGCCCCTCTTGAAGGACCCATCCTTTGTGCGGACGGTTACTACTCGGACATTGTCGTCCGATCCAGGGAAGATTTCCGCTACTCGTCCTAGCTGCCATCGCTGTGGTGGCAGGTTGTCCTCCTTGACAAGCACCATTGTGCCTATCTTGACGTTATCGCGCTGTTTCGTCCATTTTGTCCGGTTATGGAGATCGGACAGATAGTGGGTTTTCCATGTTTTCCACAGCCTCTGAACGAACTCTTGGGACCTTTGCCACACAGCCAAACGATTCTCCGGTATTCCTTGTAGATCGGGCTCCGGAACAGCGGTTAGAGGCCTTCCGATCAGAAAGTGGCCGGGAGTCAGTGCCGAAAAGTCGTCGGGGTCGTTACTCAGAGGCGTTAGCGGGCGAGAATTCAGTATGGCTGCAACTTGTTGTACGATAGTGTTCAGCTCGTCGTAGCTCAACTGCCTAGTACCAATGGTCCTCCGGAAGTGACCCTTGAACGATTTCACGGCCGCCTCCCACAATCCTCCGAAATTTGGAGAACGTGCAGGAATGAATTCGAACCTAATGCCATCATCTTCTGCTGAACGAGTGATGGTGCGCTGGAATTGCTGATCCAGGAATTGACGACGGAGGTCCTCAAGTTCTCTGTTGGCGCCGACAAAGTTAGTCGCATTGTCGCACATTACCGTGTGTGGTTTTCCACGGCACGCGACGAATCTCCTGAAGGCGGAGAGAAATGCCTGAGTAGACAAATCAGCAACTATCTCCATATGGACCGCCTTTGTCGCTAGGCAAACGAAAATCGCTACGTAAGACTTGACTGCTGGACTTCGACGGATCGGGTACTTGATGTAGAAGGGACCACACAAATCTACTCCTACCTTCCAAAAGACTGCTGAGGGGTTTACTCGGACAGCCGGCAAATCTGCCATTAACTGCTCCTGCACCTTTGGCTTACTGCGGAAGCAGTCCACGCATTGGTGGCAAATCTTGCGTGCCAGATTTCGAGCATTTGTAGGCCAGAATTTTTCTCTGACTGAAGCGATGAGGAGTTGTTGACCAGCATGAAGGAGTTTTAGATGATAATGCCGAGTTACTAGTGCAGCTAACGGATGTTGGTGATGCAAAATCATCGGGTGCTTTCGAAATTCTGAAATCGGTGCATTTGCCAGCCGGCCGCCGACGCGGAGTGTTCCATCTATGACGACGGGATTCAAAAGCGACAACTTGGAGGATGATTTCAGCTGCCGACTCCGCGTCAAATCCGCAAATTCTTCTGGGAAGCTCTCCTTTTGAGAGATTCGGACGAGGTGAGTTAGCGAGTCATCCAACTCTCTCAGGGACAGGCGTCCTTCCTGCCTAGTTGAGCGATTGCGTGGTGAGCTATTGTGCACGAATCTACGAAGCCATGCCACTAGACGAACCAAATCAGTGAGCGATGACCGGAGCGAGAAAAGTTCGTTTGGCGGAGTCACGCGAGAAGGGAGAGATATCGTGCTACGTTCTTCCAGCAGTGCACTATCTATTGGTGGTTGTGTTGACGAGGGTTTCGGCCATGTTGAACGATCTTGACGAAGCCAAATGGGACCTTCGAACCACGACGGCTGTATTTGAGCAGCCGTTGTACCACGAGAGAGAATGTCGGCAGGGTTTTCGACCCCGGCAACGTGGTTCCATTCGCCTTCCTTGGTAATGTGCTGTATTTCAGAAACACGGTTTCCAACAAAAACTTGCCAACGGGAAGGTAATGACGATAACCAGCACTTGACAATCATCGAATCGGTCCAGAAGAATGATTGATGCGGGAGTTGAAGACTGCCAGTAACCTTTTCATAGAGGTGGCTCAGCAACAAAGCTGACGATAATTCGAGGCGCGGTATCGACTGTCTCTTCTTTTTGCGGGTCAGGTCTTCTAATGGCGCAACTCTGGACTTTGACGTAATCAGCCGAACGCTGATTTCTCCGCTATTCGACACACAGCGAAGATACAAACATGCACCATATGCTGCCTCCGATGCATCACAGAATCCATGTATTTCTACACTGAGTAGACCTTGAGTGTAACAGGTCCACCTTGGAATCTTGAGTGATTCGAGCGCGATAGTATTCCGACGAAACTCAAGCCAATAGTTCTGGAATTCTTCCGGAAGCGGATCATCCCAATCGCAGCTTTGCTTCCATAACGACTGGAGGAATATTTTGGCTTGTACCACTACTGGGCCAATAAGACCAAGCGGGTCGAAGATCCGTGCAGCGTCAGAAAGCACGATTCGCTTAGTGATTGGAGTTTGAGGGTTCCATTGTGGCACAGCATATCGAAACATGTCGGTAGCAGGTTCCCAAATGAGGCCGAGAGTTTTGACTGGTGATGACGACGAATCCAATTCCAGAGTAGCTCGTTCATCTCGTAGTTCCTCGGGAATGCTTGAAAGGATCTCGGCACAGTTGGAGCTCCATTTTCGTAGAGTGAAACCAGCGGAATTCATGAGGTCCAAGATCTCAATTACTAGGGCCTTTCCTTCTTCTACGTCGTCTATTCCCGTTAGAAGATCATCAACGTAAAATCCCTTCCGAATTGTGGTAGCTGCCTTTCCGTGCGTTGCTTCGGCATCTGCTGCCTACTGTTGAAGGCACTTTGTTGCAAGGTACGGAGCAGAGCTAGTACCATACGTAACGGTAGTAAGCTGGTAGGCCTTCACAGGGTCGCTGGTCGAGCTTCGCCAAAGAATGCGCTGAAGAGGCTGATCGGCTTGACACACGTTGACCATGCGATACATTTTGGCAATGTCCGCAACAACAACGAATCTGTGGAACCGGAACCGTAGGATAATCGACAACAAATCGTCCTGGACGACGGGTCCGACCATTAATCCATCGTTCAGTGACACTCCAGTAGAGGTGCGGCATGAAGCGTCAAACACGACGCGCAGCTTCGTTGTCGTACTTTCCGGCTTCAAGACGGCGTGATGTGGCAAGTAGTACGATGGACGTTCGCAAATTTCAGCAGAGACTTCGCGCATGTGACCCATGGCCAAGTATTCTTGAATGAAATCGCAATACAAAGCCTTCAGCGTGTTGTTCATCTCGAAACGACGTTCCAGTCCGTAGAAGCGCCTAAGTGCAGTTGTTTTGGAGTCTCCTAGCTGATCGATGACATATTGCTTCTTGGGAAGCGTCACGACAAACCTTCCATCTTCATCTCGCACTGTAGTTCGCTGAAAAATCTCCTCACACGTTGATTCTTCGACGGACAGTGTGCTCTTGTGGTAGCAGGACTCCAATTCCCAGAACTTGGTTAACAATTCTCGAAGATCCACCGTTGAACACAAGTAAGCCACTGCTCTCGAAACCTCCTCCGCTTTGCCAGGAACACGACCAGAGACTACCCATCCAAAGACGGTTTCTTGAAAGGTGGGTCCATCATCCGACATTTTCTTGCGGCCTTCCTTCAGCAGATCGAAATAAAACTCGGCGCCAATGATCAAATCTACTGGCCCGGGCTCGTGAAATCCAGGATCCGCCAAAACAATGTCTTCAGGAACTAATAACGATCCAGCATCAACTCGATCAACTGGTAATGTAGCAGTGAGTTTGGGAAGAACGTGAAGCTGAACGGTTTCGATATACGACGATATGCTGGGGAACCGTGGAGATATATCTGCTTCGACCATCTTCGACGACCGTACAACGGAGCCACCAATTCCAGAAACTGCGAGATGGCTGTCCGCTCCGGCCAACCTCAGACCTTGGCAGAACTTTGAAGTGGCGAAACAGTACTCTGAACAGGAGTCCAAAAGAGCTCTAGCAATTTTCGAGTTGCCATTTCGATCGGTTACTATCACCATAGCGGTAGACAGCAACACTTGCCGAGTGGGCGAGGGTGCGCTGGAGGGTAGTGAGTTTGTTTGCGTAACTAGTGTGCGATCTGTGGCGTGTGATGGGTGTGAATGTGGTTGATGCGAACTTGTACTGGCTATTGGGTGTGAGTTCGTGAGTAATCCAGGGTTTTGAGTGGGTGTGGTCTGATTCTGAGCTTGTGTGTTCTGATTATTCGCTTTTTGTGGTCGGTTCTGTACAAGTGGGACGGAGGAACCAGTCGCTGCCGGCAGGGACGCTGCTCCGCTGTTGGTTGATCCGATGTGCAATAGGGTGTGGTGCCGTTGGTGACAATTCCGGCAAGTTCCGCTCGTACAGTATCGAACCATGTGAGACGACGAAAAACAGTTCAAGCACAATCCGCTCCGTTTCACCTTCTCGTAACGCTCTTGGACCTTCATCTTCAGGAACTTCTGGCATCTGAAAGCTGAATGCTGACTCTCCCCACAAAACGGACAATTTCTCGGAGATTGCGATGTGGCGTGACTAACCGTATATCTAGGCTTCTTAGACTCGATCTGCTGGCTCGGCTTCGACGACGACAAAGACTGCAGAACGGAGGCCTGCTTTCGCAAAAATTCCATCAAATCTTCGTAGCCAGGGACGTCTGTAGAAGAGTGATGCGACTCCCATTGACGAAGCGTGGTGGTGTCAAGCCTGGAGCACACCATGTAAGCCAATATTGTGCTCCACCCGGTCGTGTCTTCGCCGATTTTCGTCAACTGCTGTAGGTTTCTGTCGAATTCGTTGATAACGTGGCTTAACGCTTCATAACTTTCACGTTTCATTGATTCCACGCTGAACAAAGCATCAAGATGTGCCTTGACGATGAGCTTTTTGTTCTCATATCGCTCTTGGAGGCTGTCCCACGCTATAGGGTAGTTGGCAGCAGTCATCTCAATCGACGAAATTCCTTGCAACGCTTCACCGGTTAGGGACGAACGTAGATAGGAGAACTTATCCATTTCTGTCAACTGGTCATTCCGATGGATCAGACTCCTAAACATGTCACGGTATGTGACCCATTCACGGATGCGACCTCCAAAGCTAGGTAAACGGATTTCGGGAAGCTTCACTCTGGAAATCGCACTGGAAGCAGTGGGAGCTGCCTGCTGACCGGTCGCTGCAGGAGGATCTGCAGTAGCTGACAGTTTGCACAGTTTGGCTTTCAGCTCGCAGTAGGTATCCTCAACCATTTCAACCAATTCGAAGCTCTCGGTCTGCCGCTTCTCAATAAGATCTGCTAGAGTCTTGGCCTTCTCGTCTGGATCTTCCTTTGATTCGGACACTTGTTTTTCATCGGCTTCTTCCAAAAGAACATCGATTCTCCGGCGAACTACGTAAAACCGCTTCATAGCAATTTCCAGCATGTCTAGTCGGGCTTCCACTTGGTCAAGATGTTTTTCCGGCTTATATTTGGCAATGAACTTCCGCACTCCATCGACGGTGTTGCGAAGCTGCCGCTCCTGCTTCAGTAGATCCTTCAACTCGCTGGTCATTTTCACCCTTTTCTTCCGCTGCATTCACTAATTTTGCCAAATAAATGGAAACACTTTCACTGATGGGTAGTCGAGCACTATCAAGTCACTGGTACAATGTAATTGTTTGCAGGTGCAATCAACTACTAATTTAACACTGCACAAAACAGCTTTTTGGACCACTGTGCACTAGAAATTCAGCACTATTACTGCACACTCGAACATTCACCCGCGACTCGCGATTCAACTCGACGTCCCACGTATGACAGAAGACAGGCAGAATAGGTTGACTGCAGCGAGGGGAACCGACCAAGCGAACAACAAGCACAAGAAATTCCAGCGGAAATCAAGACCAACCGTCAATCGGAGAACCCAACTCAAGGACCAACTCGTAGTTCGCATGCAAAAGACGAAAACAGCATTGATTTCATTCAACCACTATTCTTTATTACCACATCACAGCAGGGCAGTGACCCTCATGCTTGGCGCCACTACTGACCACATGCACACATGCAACACTACTTCCCTTTATCTTGGAACCGCCTGTCCAGTGGGTCGTCTTGTCCAGCTCAATCTCGATCCTGCCGATTCTCGCCGCCTGGCTGCTCCACTCGAATCCCTATAATCCTGCCTTCCTCTGGACGATGTCGAACGGCGTCGCTGCTCCAATTTTCCTTGATGGCACCCGTTGCACACTTTCACAATGCCCGCTTGCACAAAGCACACACGGATCGCGATGGCGATAACGATATTGTCCGGCACTACTATGCGCACTACTGTCCGCGGTTTTCTCGCGCAGCGCGTTGGTCACCGGTCGACGAATCCGGTTCGAAGGACCAAAATTTAATGTACGTATCCGGACCGACACACTGAGAAAACTTCGGACGCGTAGAGATTCGAAACTCGCGGAATTCAGGTTCACTGTTTATTGAAACGCGATTTAAATAAAACGAAACTTTATTGCTCGGTAGCCTTTGGTGCAAAGGGTCTATTCGATGCTCATTCGCGCACTGTTAGATTGCAACTAACTACTGCCCCGATATCTACAGTGCTACCGAGGGTCAGTGGTGAATTTGAAACACGATCAGGAGCGATCGTTTCTATCGGCCTACCTGGTAACAGTGATAAAGATGGGAATCTAATTTGCGAATGATAAAGCGAGAACACTAATGATAAGAGATTGTGGAACTTATCTGTGCTGCCAGAAGGGCTGATATTACTGGGCCTTAACAATCAATCTCTGAAGGCACTCCCGGAGGAACACCAAAAGGAGTTCCTGATTTTATCTTAGAAAGAACTCTAGGAAACTCAGTTACAGCAGAAAATTTCCCAAAAAAGAAGCCCTGCCCAGATGGTCCCACTTTCCTATTCATTGTTGAAAAAATTCACTCAAATCTAAAAACTATAATCAGACAATTTTTGTTTCAATGGTTCATTTTCTACGCTGGAACCTCCCAGCCCAGGTAATATTTTGATAGATTGGTCTTGTAGAGGTTTTAAGAACCGTCATTAAGGTTTGTTTAGGTTTTATGACGGTTCTTATAATCTCTTCTAGTCTATTAGACTAAAAAATGTTATGTGGGGCTACCTAAATGAAAATTTATAGTGTTCATAACAGGAGTTGGAGTAATTAAGATTACGGATGAAATTAAATGTTATGGTTGTTAAATGTTTGTTTAAGAAAATCAAAGCACCCCCTTGAGTATACATAGGTCTTTGGATCTAAGAGGATAATCAGTCTGAAATGTATTGGATCCCTTCTGAAACCGCCCGAAACATTTATTAAACGCTTCAAAACGCATCTGTAATCCCCTTCAAGCTTACCTCCAAGCAGTGATCCAAAATGTATTCTCGAAAACGAACCTCTCAAAATCCCGGAATCTCCCAATGCGCCTCTGCTGGACCCCGCATAAAATTCTCTGAAACTTCCTGAAACGGCTTCAAAAATACCTGCAACCACCTTGGACCCCCTGTAATGCACATGAGATCCTCTGGAACCTAAGGAGGCTTTTGTACTGCCTCCAAAATCCGTTGAAAATCTTTTGAGCTTCCTAAAGTGCCGTTGGAAACCCCCTTATCATTTTTGGAAACCTTGAGTCCCTCATAAAGCCCTAAAAATGCCACTGTAATGCCTCTGAAACCCTCTGAAAACTCTCTGAAATTTCCTGAAACGTTACAAAAAAAAACTTGGAACCCCTCGGACTCCATATATCATCCTCCAAAACCCTTTCAAACGGTCATGTAACGCCTCCGAAACCCCTGAATATCCTCTGAAACTTCTTGAAGTACCACCCAAAACCCCCTGAAACCCCCTTGGACCTTCTGTAATACCCGAGACCCTCATAAACTCCCATAAGTGCCACAGTAATACCTCTGAATCCCGCTGAAAATCCTCCTAAACTTCCTGAAATGCCTCAGAAACTGCCCTGAAACCCTCTTGGGCTATGAGTGTAGAATTAGTAAACGTTAAAATACACCTAAATAAAAATTAAAAAAAAAAACCTCGAACTCTCTGTTGCGCACATGATACCCTCTGGAACCTCCGGAAACGATCGTGTAACGCCTTTGAAACTCGTAGTAAGTCCTCTCAAACTTCTTGAGATGCCTCCCACTTGGGCCTTCAGTAGATCACTTGAGATCCTCCGAAACCTTTCGAAGCACCCCTGAAGCCCCCTGTAACGCCTCTGAACTCCTTCTTCTCGAACTTTCGACCCTTGCGAAATCTACATGTCCCGTGACCGCAGCATGGGAACTACTGATTTTTGCAACCCTGCTGATGGTAGTACTGAACGAATCCGAAAATGGTCGTCACAATGCAATGGCTACCTGGTAAAGCTTTGAGAGCTGAAATAGCTACACCGTGTTTGTTCACTCGTGGTAAACATTGAGTAGCAATTGTGGATCATGAGATCGGTGGTCTTGAAAACGAAAGTCGAAAAACAAAACCCGGACGCGCACCCATTTCACCTTGAATCACATGTCAGTTATTCCCGAATTCCTCACAGTACGATCAAAACCTGTAAAATTATGACAAATCGATTGTAACAATAGGGCCCCATCATATATTATCATAATAGTTAAATTTGTTATGCGATCTTAAATTACGTTGTATATTATTGTTAGAAAAGACAAAAATATCAAAAACTTCCGAACGAGAATCGAACTCAGATATGTGGGGTGTGACCAGGGATGCCAGATTTTTGAAAAATCTGTATCACACTTTTCAAAATCCTGTATCCCGTACAAAATTTAAGTGTTAAATCTTTATCCCATACAAAAATAAAATGGTCCCATGCTTAAATATCTGTATTTCATATAAAAAGCAATCTGTACGGATGCTCGAAAATCTATATAATACAGATAAATGGCATCCCTGGGTGTAAGTGGTGATATTTGGTGAAGATACAGTCTGATCCACCATGTCTTTTCCCTTTGTTTTTTGTCAGATCTGACCCATTGTGCACCTTTTCGCAACTGATATTCTGCGGAGCAGTTCACAATCGTTTCCCGCACTCCCACAAGATTGTCTACTCTTTTCAGAGAAAAACTGAACGGAAGGAAATTAAAAGCAACCGACTGGCATATGCTCTGACAGCCCCCCAGCCATTGTTGTTGGAGTTGGAGCCTTTCTTCCCAGTAATGTCGTCATAATGCTGCAGGAAGAAGCTCAGCTCTAATATCAAAATATCACCCACCACCGGCGCGGCGCTGGTGTCGTTGCTGGCTCGCGAGCTTTGTATGGCGTGAAACGCCCGGGTTGCGCGGGAAAGGATTTAAAATTGAAAAAATAAATTTACATTTTATATGAGTGGTTGGAGTGATTTATGGCTATCCGTACTCAACTCCTCCGCTCCGTGCTCTTTTCTATGAGCACTTGGCTGGCGTTCGTTGTTGCCACAGTAAAACTCCCTTTTAAAGCAGACCCCATTAGAGGGCAGAACAGGAGCAGGAAATTGTCATTAGTCATGTCTTAACCGCAGTAAAAAGAGATACCACGCAGCGCCGTGACTCACCGAAAAGCGGGTGCAACTGTGAGTGCATTAATGATGTTCACCCCATCACGAGACCCGTTTTTCTCTGTTCTCGATTCGAAAAGATCGGTTTCCAACCAACAGTAATGTGAGTGCACTATTTTCTCCACACTCTTTGGTATCGATTAAACAGTCATCCATCACTTTGGGTGCGATGTATGCTTCGAACACAATTATGATTCGTTCAAAGTCATCGGCATCGTCATCAAACTTGACTCATTGCAGCAAAATCGGTTGGTTACGACGTACAACAAAAAACTAGCATTTCCATTTCATGCAACAGGAAGCACTAAAACAACATGATTGTGCACTTTGAGGATCTCTATGGAATCGAACAAAGTAGGCTTCTGTTCAAACGTTCGAGTGGTGCCTGGTACCATTGACGAGAGCAGCAGCCTGCTTCGATTGGAAATTCAAACCATCCGGACAAGGGGTCAAACCATACTCCCGAGTAAAATAGTGAGCATTTTTACAACAGAGATAAAACTAGTCTGTTCGTTTGATGAAATCCTTCTGCCATGTGACACCCGGCTCTGACGGGACGGGACGAGCACGTTTCCGTTGGTCCTGACGAGGCACTCTTAAATCTCTACAAAATTTAATATTTCGAATCAAATGTGACTCTGCCGACTACTGGAGGACTGTCTCGACGGTCTGAAGTGGATGAAAACAAATCAAGGGCGTCGGAAAAAGTGGTAACTCGTTTTGGTGGCACATGTGTAAGTGGTCCGTATGGTGGTTCCCAAGAATGGTGCGGGTGTTTACATTGGGATGGCTAAAAACGAGGACTAACTGTTTTGATGCGCAGCATATTCTCGAGACTATTTAAAATGGAATCCCTCTGTGGATCTGAGTTTGCGTTACTTTAATGGACAAATTGGTGACTTTTTTCCGAGACGAGCTTGGTGATCTAGTGACTACCGCTTCTGATTCATAAGTCCGGGGTCAATCCCTGGCTCGTCCGTTTCCTCCTCCTTTGTATCTTTCAATCTACTTTTTCTATGCTCTGTCCTCTACACATCTCATGTATAAACGTGTCTAGAACTGGAACTAGAAACGAATTGAAAAAAAAAAATCCATTTCTTTTTCTCCCAACTTTTATATCAACATAACTACAAGTTATGCAACCAAACAAGCTGTACCGCTTGCCTGGCGTCCATGCACCAATGCGTGAACTGCTACGCCAAAAAATAAACATTTCCCAACAACACTCCAACATCCGCATGATCTTGTGCCACTGTTGCCTAAAAATAGAAGATCATTGATACTCACAAACAGAAGATACCTGTTAGTCCTAAGCAGCTATCTCATTAGTCCTTTGTATGAGTGTGGCTGGTCTGGAGAAACCAGCGTCGTAACTACAGGCGGTCAAGCTTAAGCTCAAATTGGTGGCTTTTTCCTTGGCGATCATTACCATGACTTTCTCAAAGTGTAATGTTTCGGAATATGTACCAATATGCAAGGTCAAGGCCAATTATGATGTCTTGTTAAATTCACAAACATATGTACTAGGGTGACCCATAGTTATTAGAAAAATATAAAATTCGAAAATAATAAAGTCTCACCCCCTGAATATGTTGTTTTGAACTTACAGAGCTTTCAGTTGAAATTTGAGCGAAATCGATTAAGTCTAAGGGTGTGCTCAATAAACTTGAAATTTTATGGAAAAACTTGGCCAAATGTGTGCCGAAATCACAAGTTTCCGAATTTTGTCGGTAGGTGGCTCTGTGCGCCGGCAATTTATTAAACCTTCGGTACTCTTGTAGGTAAAAAAACGTGTACCCTAGGCAAAGTGAGGCGAAGCATTGGGGTTTGAATATTGGTATTATTCATTAACATGTGCTGGATAAACAATAATATTCTTATGCCTCAATTTACCAAGGGTTCGAATGTGTTTAAATGGGGGTCCAAAACAACTGATTCAGGAAGTAAGACTTATTACTAGACTTATTAGGCATTATTTGAATTTTTATGTTTACATGTAAGTGTGGGCCACCCTAGTGCTAATGTATTTTAAGATGTAATCTTCTTAAACGAATCAGTCCAGCGTTCGTTGAAAAACATAGAAAATAAAACTCATATTTCAAATGAAAATTTCAGTGAGAGCTTTCTTAAAAATGTCAGAATTTCTTCTCAGGTTTCCTAGCTCAATTACAAGAAGTTCTTAGCTCCAAACTCTAGCTAGCTTTGATTCTAGACGTAATTCCACAAGATTTTGATCAAAACTAATTGCAATAGTTTGGGTGGATTCCTGTCAAGAATTCTCTGAGAAATCCTTCAGGAATTCTTCTACCAATTTTTTAGAAAAATTTTAGGTGCCTTCAGAATTTTCTACAAAGTTTTCTAGTGCTAAATCTAGACATTAATTTGGATTTTTGCATCAAATCGTTTTTTCGATATAGTTAGATTTTTTTTACACAATTTTCTAAGAATTTATTTTGGAAAGTCATCTACAGACTTCTTTTGAAAATACTTGAGAATATATAATATGGAGGATTTTGGAAACTTTTCGAGAAGAATTTTTTGATAAATTTCTAGAGAACCCTTTCTAAATTTTCTAAATTTTTCAAAAAAAAAAATAGAGTTTTGTTTTTTTAAACCTTTATAGAGTTTTTTAGAAATTCGTTCGAGAATTATTTCATGAAATCATCTACGGTTTTTTTCAAAAATGCATTCAACAATTCCTTACGAAGCTTCCTCTACAAATTGAGATTCTTCCAAGCTAAAGGAAAACTTCTTTGTATTTCTTTCAAAACTAATCCATAGATTTCTTCAGAAATTACTCCGGAAATTCGATCCTAAAATCCCCCAAGGTTTCTTGCAGAAACTCCTCCGGAACTCTTAGAAGTTTCTCAAGGGCTTCCTTCAGGTTTAGATAATGCTTCTTCAAACGTTATTTTAGAGAGATTTCCATTAGTTCCTTCTGAAACTCCATCAGGAATAACTTTAGAAATTCCCCTGGGGACTCGTTTAAACAATTCATCGGAAATTTCTCTAGGGATCCCTTCAGAATTTTCTACAGGGGGGGGGGGGGATTCGTTTAAAGATTATTTTATAAATTCTTCTTCAAAAAATATTCCACATGTTTCTGTATAAATGCATGTATTTCTTCAGGAATTCCACCAGAGATTTGTTCAGGGATTGTTCTGAGGATTCCATTGAAAATTTCTTCTAAGGTTCACCCAGAAAATCTTGCAGAAATTCCTCCAGAGATTCTTGCAGCATTTTCACTAAGGATAATTCCAAAGTTTTCCGAATTCTTGAAGCAATTTATTGTAAAACATTTCCTAGGAATTTCTACGGCAATTTTTTCAGAAATATCTCAAGAGCTTTTTTTCTAGGGATCTTTGCAGACACTTATCTATGCGACTCTCCAGGTATTCAGTATTTTCAGAGGTTCTTAAGGAATTCCTCCCTGGATTCCTTCAAGTGTTTCCCTGGGATTTTGTCTAATATTTCTCCAGATATTCAAAAAGTACATCCTAAGATTTCTATAGGGAACATACTCTGAAGATTCCTTCAACTACCAAATATCCTTGCATCCGAATGAGATGTCGCTTAAGTATACTCATACGTCCGTACAATGAGAAATTCAAGCTGACACTTAAGCGTAGAGTCTGCCATTGAGCAGGCTTCTTTCAGATATTTCATTGAGGAGATATTTTCATCTCCAGAGACTACTTCAGAACTTTAGAGATATCTTCAGAAATTCCAGCAAGGGATTTCTTCAAAAGTTTTTCCAAGCTACAAGTAGCATTTACATTTTTGTTTAACTGCTAGATTTGTGCTGTTGAAAATCGACAAAAAAAATGCAAGGCGACCATTGTGGCAGCCAATTTTGGATTCTTTAAACCGTGTCATTGAGGATCCCCGAAAGAATTTAAAACAAATCCCTGAAAGATTGTCTCAAGAAATCTCGTACAATAAAAACTCCTTGGGATAATCTTGTACCGACTTTTCGAACCCTCTAAGCAGAATACCCTCTTCGAATGAGTGTAATCAGTTTCGTACCTTTTCAATCCGCCCTATTTTGCTTATCCTTTGACAGATACGCGTATTCCCAAGTAACAGAACTAGCTGAACAACAGTTATTTAAGCTAAAGTTTGCTTAAGAGTGGTTTGTTCTACTCTTATACAGCAAAAATGTTTATTGGGTTTTGACTACGGTAGTCGAAATACGCTTATCTGTCAAAGGATAATCAAAATAGGGCGGAATTAAAAGGTACGAAGCTGATTACACTCCTTGGGATAACTTCGGAAACTCAAAAAAATATTGGAAAAATTCCTGGACATAAATTTCTGAAGTTATTGCTGTCAGTAATTGTGAGCAATTGCTGGGCGAATTTATAGGATAATGACTTGGAAAATACCTACCTAAAACATCATGAGATACTTTCTTTAATCTCTAAAAAAAAATCATTAGAGAATTATGGAGCAACTCCGCAAGTAATTCCAAGGAAAATTATGCATTTAAAACCACTGGAGGGATTCCTGAAAATTTCCGTAAGGGGATTTCTGAAGGAATCTTGAAAAATAACTGCATAATTCTCAAACAAAGGTATTGATGATATTATTGAAGGATTCCTTTAAAAAATTTCTGAGGTATCCCTGAAGGATTCTCTGAAGGGATCCTTGGAAGCAGGCCTGAAAATACCTCTGAAGGATTTTTAAATACAATTTCTAAAGGGATGTATAGAGAAAATTTGAAAGGAAATGCTACAGAAACAATTAAAAAAATCCATGAGGAATTCTTCAGATAACCACTAAAACATTGAAAACATTTTTTTAAGCTATTCTTGAAATAACATGAAAGAATTGGAGAATTATCTGCAAGTATTCATAAGAAAAAATCTTTTAAAAATTTATGGAAAATGCTAAGGTGTAGATTCTGCTGAAATTTCCGCAAGAATTTTTGAGAAAATCTCTGGAAAAAAAATTCCAAAAGAATACCCGAAGCAAGGAATGAATAAATCCAAAGCATTGCCTGGAGGAATACCTGAAGGAACTTTTCGAGAAACCCTTAGCGAAACTTCCAGAAGAATCTCTTGTTAATTAAATATACGAATTTCTTAACTATTTCTACAAAGTTCCAAATAATTCTGAAATTGAAAAATCTGAATTTGTACAGAAAGCCACTAGAAGAATCTTTGGAAGAATCTGCAAAAATTTGTGACAAAAATCTCCAAGAATTGCATCTTTTAAAGACATTTTTGTAGAAATTTCTGCAGAAATGCCTGGATGAATTCCTACAAGAAGTTTTTGAGAACTTTTAGACAATTCCCAAATAAAAATCTGAGTATATTTCTGTCTCCAGAAATGTTTAAAGGAATACATGAAAGAAAACTACCATGTAGCATTTCTTGATTTTTTTTTTATAGAACAGAAGGAATTTCGGAATTTCGGCCCGCGGATCAGTTTCCAGATTAATCTTTTGAAAAATTTCTAGAGAAACTTCTGAAGAAGTGCAAAGAAAAAATCTTATGGAAAGACCTAACAAAATATCTGAAGGAATTCCTGGAGAAATATTTAAAGAAAACCATGGAAAGAGATGCATTTTGAAAGCGTACAAACAGGAATTTTAAGAAACCTAGTGAGAATCTTCTTTTTGTAAACATTCCAGATTACTTTTGATTAATCCTCAAAGAATACCTAAAAAGCAATTTCTGGTGGTGTCCCTGAAGATAGTCTTCTAGAGCTTTCATGAAGAATTCTTGAAAAACTAATGAAAAGAATTCCAGCCAGAATGCCCCTTCCGCGATAATGCCATGAATAATTCTTAGTTGGGCGCATTAGTGAAGGGCAGACAATTAAACGTTTCATAATAAATACAAAATTTCCCATAAATAATTCGAAAAGTCCCAGTGAAGAAACAGGGGTGTAAGCAGTAATAAATAACAAAAGTTCCATAAACAAATAGAAAAATGCATAAATAAATCAAAAGTTTCCATAAATAATTGATTTTTGAGCAATAAAAAACGTCAAAAATGCAATGAATAAATCAACTGTTGCAATAAAAAAAGCCAATCTTCCCACCAAATAACTTCGAATTTTCCATAAATAAATCCGATTTTTCCATAATAAATTAGAAAATTCACAATAAAAAAATATCGAAAAAGCAATAAAAAATTCAAAAAATGCAATAAAAAATGACTAAATTACCCATGAAAAACAAATGCAGAAAAGTATGAGACAGTGAAATGCTGAATCGCACTTATATGACTGAATCGACTGAAAAGCTTGCGTAACTATGATTGCAATTTACCGAGCAATTGCTTGCTGTCCGAACTCGCTATCGCTCGTCGGACCTAAAAAAAGGGATAACATCTATGTTTGCATTATAACGGGCAAATTCTTGAATCTGTGGTTTGCCTAGAACCGAATCGATGCAGTTGCGGTGCATCGGATATCGGAAACTTCGGCGGCCTTCAGCCGCCTCAGTTCCTCAATCCTCTACGCGGCTTCGCCGCATGGTCTATGTAATTTTTGGCTCAAAATGCATTTACGTTTATTGCTCGTTTTTTGACATTTATTGATAATTTATTTTTTTGTTATTGCACTTTTTGAATTATTTATTGCTTTTTCGATATTTTTTTATTGTGAATTTTCTAATTTATTATGGAAAAATCAGATTTATTTATGGAAAATTCGAAGTTATTTGGTGGGAAAATTGGCTTTTTTTATTGCAACAGTTGATTTATTCATTGCATTTTTAACGTTTTTTATTGCTCAAAAATCAATTATTTATGGAAACTTTTGATTTATTTATGCACTTTTCTATTTGTTTATGGAACTTTTGTTATTTATTACTGCTTACACCCCTGTTTCTTCACTGGGACTTTTGGAATTATTTATAGAGAATGATCACTTTCTTATGAGTCGTTTATATTTTAGCCATTAGTGAAGTAACTTTCTTGGAAGCGTACCAGTACAGAGGGCGTTGAAATTTGGAAACCTGGAGTAACCAGCTCTGATTTTAGGGGCTGTTCATAATTCACGTGGTCATTTTGCTGGATATTCCGAATATTTTTAACTTTTTCAAAATTCTGGCTTTTTTAAGATTTTAACGATTCTGACTATGCTTCCAAAATAAAATGCAATCCCTTCTTCTTCTTCTTCTTTTTGGCGTTATGTCCCCACTGGCGCATAGCCTGCTTTTCTGCTGTTTTATGACCATTTTGCACAAGTTTATTGTGTGGCAGTCACAAAGGTACTCTATGACTAAAGAATTCAAGGAAAAACTGGGAATTGAACCCGTCACCCTCAGCATGATAAAGCTTTAAAAAATCTTTGGGTTCAAAGAGCTTGGCCGGAAGTTTGAAATTAAGTGTTACATCTATTTAAACACTCCTGTGTACCAGTTGGGAAAACACATTTTGCTTGTTTGTCAGGATAAGAAATGCTACATGTCCTGAAAAGTTAAAATATTTCTGGACTGAACCAGAACGCGCAATATATACCTACCAACAGTCACACAGAGACGAAGAGCACCCAGATAGTGCGCATCCCGAACAGATGTTACCACCCGAAACGCGCCAACACGTTCGTACTGTTGTGTCTCTCCTGTGCTGTGTGGTCTCTGTCAGTTGGTACATTACTTTAAATTTAATTTTTCACTTTTTATTTTGTCCTTGTTCTCGCCACTGACTGGCTGCAAGATGCGATAAATCTGTTTTCACTTGACGCAATCATTCCCGTATTTATATTTATGTGTGTGGAGACAATCACACGCAAGCAGTTGGGCATGTGCCTGGTTTAATAGATTTTTTGTATGACAAATTGATTTCCTTCCTTCCGTTGTGGCCCTCCTTCGGACGCACAAACCTCGATCGCAGAAGGCGACGGATGCATTCTTGGATGACTACTATGATCAATCGTTGCTCGAGCTGGAATTTATGTGTGAGAGGAAAACATTTAATAAACTTTCCAACCAAGGAAAAGGGTGTTCCAGTTCCACTCGTAGACGAGACCAGCAGATGTTTACTTACCATACGCGTCACACGGAGATCCATTCGTTTAACGATCCTTTCCGTAATGAGGAAAATGGGTTATAAAACGCCCCTCATCGTCCTCATCGTCCATGGGAACGCAGTTCAAATTTTCCGTGAAGAGAGCATTCCTCTGTTTGGGCAATTAGGCTTTCGGGGTTTTCTCACGAAAAACAAACACGTTCGATGGTTTGGAAAATCCGTCCGGTCTGGTTAATGGTGGCGTGACAAAGTGGAATTGACACCGGATTATTGAAATGGGTTCGAAAGGGTACGGCACGGCGCGGCGGTCTAACGCCTCATCATCATGACGACGCGACGCGCATCGTGGGTGGGAAGATCACGGATGATCGTTTCCCTCCAAAAACAAGCAACGTTATTTATTATCCAGATGCCGTGTTGTCGCTTTTTTCTACTCGGCAGCTGCTGTGGGTTCGAAACAAATAGTAAAATTTTTAATAATAATTTATTTCGACAACATAAAAATCATCGCTAGATTAATTGATATTGATTCCCATTGTCGGGCCTGGGTGGGGAGAGGGGAGAAAAATTGTCATCAACATCGGAGCAACAGCAGGCCATGACAAGGGGTGTTTAAAAAAATGGCCTGCTTCAAATTCTCGCTAATGTTGGAAGCGTTCCAGCAGCTCAGGTCATCAATAAAACGAGACAAGAGGAGAAAAAAATGACGAACGGATCAATCAATCATTGTTTCATTGAACAATTTTCATTCCATTTATGAGTTGATGCCGAGTGGGTTTGTGTGTGTGTGCACCGACCGACCATTTCAGCACGTGGAAAAGTTTTGTCAGTTTAATAGCCACCTTTCAGCAACGGCTGAATTACTGGAATAAAGGTTTATCGTCGATGGTCGGTACTGACGGTTTTATGACCGTTGCAATAAAAAAGAAATTATCATCGTATATTAGTTATTTGTCAATAAAACTGGACCGATTTAATTTTTGTTTGATGTATGAATTCGTGTTTTGTCACTTTATTGAAAAAATCAAACAATCCAACTATTCAATGGGATAGATGGGATAACTTTAATAGATTTTCTATCTGTTCTTTCCTGTAACAGCGTCTCCTTCAATTTTATGAAAGCAAGTAGGATTATCTAAGCTTCCATGTTTTTGTTAATTAATAACTTCTGCAAAGTGACGTAAGCGACATTTTGAATTTTGTACATTTTTGGTTATTGTTCAACAAATGCATGATCGTTCGCAATGTTTTCTTCCATAGATGCTAGATTTCCACTAGATCTAGCATCCTCATATACCAGACAAATCACAGGGTTATCTTCGCCAGATATATACCAAAAGACATCGAAATTTTGAATGGCGTTGGAACGTTGCTTTGCAGAATTGCGGCATCAGCAGTGAAACTTTATTACTTTCTACAAAGTTGTGAAGTTTTGGATAAGAACTTAAAAGAGGACCAAATGCCCTAGGAATTCAAAACGAAAAATCTTTCACATAAGGGAATATTACAAATAGTAACAATATGTTTATTTTTATTTATTTTCAGGTAAGAACAATCTTTCATGGAATCAAAGATTATAAATTGGTAGAACAACTTTTTCACACTTCGTAAGTAACAATTTCCGTGAAATATAAAATAATAATATTAACCTTAATCAAAATCAGACCAAAGTATCTTTGTATTGTATCGAAGAGCGCGAGATGTATATAATTTTATATGAAAAACAATCGACATCTTTACTTTAAAACACTATATTTCGAGAACGCCGCAAATTACTTTCGGGTGTTAAACTTTTTCGATAAGAAAATGAGTAATAAACACGATGGAATCAAAATTTTCAAAAACAACATATAAGTATTTTTAGAACAATCGATTTAAAATTTCAAAATTGAAAAATATCATATCTAGCAACACTGAATTGAAAAAAAAAATTTCTGAAATCCCTGAACAATTTCATTCGAAAAAGCCAAACGTCGAAAATGTGTATGTGCAATAGTTTCAAAGATAAAAATAATCGTTTTTGCTCCACTCCGCTTATTCAATTCGTTACCAGCTTCTAAGCCTTCTCCCAAAAATTGAGCTGATTTCGTTGAAAATTGAGAGTGCACAAGCCCTTCAAAGTTTGTATGGGAATTACTATGGAAAAGAGCAATTACTGGTGAAGTCCCATCTGAAATTGATCAAGAAATCTCAGCAAGAATTCCTGGAGAAATAATACTTGGACTATCTGAAGAAATCCTAAAAGGAATTTCTATTGGTATTCCAAGAGACATTCTTAAAGAAATTTCTTGGAAAGTTTCAGGACAATCACAAGAAAAATTTGTATGGGTATCCTTAGAAGAAGCACCGGGAATACTTGAATAAACCTTTGAAGCACTCTAAGCATCAATTTGTAAAAAACTCCTATCAAACATTTGTGGAGGAATTCCATGAGGATTTTTGAAGATATTGCTCCATAGATTTTTCCAAGAGTTCCTCTAAGCATTTTGTCACGGATATCTCCAAGAGTTCCTTCAGGAATTTCTTTTGGAAATCCTATAATAATGTCCACTGAAATTTCTTCAGAAGATTCTCAGGGTGTCTACTCATAATTCGAAATAAAATTCCCTGAGTTTTCCAGGTTTTTCCAAATGAACTTCTGAGTTTATAATTAAAAAAAATAATCCTAATTTTCTAAAAATTATAAAAGGTGCAGGGATGGGAACACTCATTGCGAAAGAGTTACACTCACTTGCTGTTTTCTCAGCTCAGAAGCGTGCAATCTAAAAATGATGTATGGACGACTTTTGCCTTGTGATTTTGTCTTAAAGTTTGCCGAATACAATAGGGGTCGCACACGCATATCGATGTCGTGAGGAAGTTGTGAAGGCAATTCTCCACGAGGTGAATGTAAATTACACTCACCTCGTGGAGAGTCACTTTCACAGCTCTGTCATGACTTTGGGATTCGTGTGCGACCCCTACTCCATTCGTTAAAATTTTAGACAAAACCACAAGGCAAAAGTCGTCCATACAACGTTTCTTGATTGCATGCTTCTGAGCTGAGAAAATAGCAAGTGAGTGTAACTCTTCCGAAGTGAGTGTTCCCATCCCTGAAAGGGTGACATAGGGTATCATCGGCAGGTTTGTTCTCTTTGTCATGAGGGATTTATGTCGGCCTGAAACTTGATCATATTCAGCTTAGTTGGGAAAGATTTGATGCCAACTCCGAGATCAGCAGGTTTCAAAAAACCCCCCATGACGAAGAGAACAAAACTGCCTAACAAACGTACGTTCCCCTGCTCTTCAAAAATTCTGTCAAGATTTCTAAGCGTAATTTCTGAAATTTCTTCCAAAGTTTCTTCCTGGTTTTCCGCAGGATTCTTTCACGAGATATCTGTTTGAGTACGTCCCGATATTTCTTGCAAAGGTTTTCCGATATACTTCCAGAGATTCTCGTTGGATTCCTCCTGAAGATCCATCCAAAACTATTCAAAGTTTCTTCAAGAATTTCATTGAGCCTCATAGCCATGCGGTTAGTATCCTTATGGATGAGGTTTCGATTCACGCTCCGAGCGATGAAACTTTTCACGAGAATAGCATTTTATCCATGTTAAGTTTCGTTCAATCGGTACAGCTGCCGGCTGAAGCCAGTGTCCGTGTCTTTTTAGTGGATTCCCGCGATAGTTTGTCTGGATTTTTACCGATAGTTTTCCGATATTTCTCATGTTTTGCTCGCGGAACTTCGTCCGTAGCTGCTTTCAGGATTCCATGAGGTTTTCAGAATTCCTCCTTAATATTTCTTCTCTGGATTACTCTTGGGATTACTATTACCTAAAACTTTTTTCGAGATGACTCATTTTTTCTCAGGTTTTTCCTGAAGTTCCTGTCGAGATTTCTTCAATAACACTTTGCGGAGTTTCTCTCAAATTTTTATTTGAATTCCCTCGAATATTTTTCCAAGAGTTTCCCAAAAGGTATTTCGTAAGTCATCGCAGGAGACATTCCGAGGAAAGCCCGTAGAAGAATCCCTGCAATAAATTTGGGAGAAATCTCTGAAGGAGTATCCAGCATCTTGGGACAATTTCTGGTAAAGATTACGAGAAGAATTTTGGGAATAATGCAGAGAATAACTCTGAGAGACATCTCATGACCAACATCGGAAAGAATCTTCTGAAAGAAGTTCCAGGAGATACTCCGAGAGAAATCTCAGGTAATAATTCAAAGTAAACCTCGCTAAAACTTTAAAGAAATTCCTGTAGGAGACCAGGAAAATTATCTTGAAGAAAGCCCCAAGCAATTGTTTGAAGATATTACAGGAAAAAAAAGAAAGAAATCTTTTTAGGAACTCTTGCAGTAAATTCGTGAAAACTCCTTCAGAAACCCTGCCTTGGAGGAGCTTTAGTAGAAACCCCAGGAATAACTCCTTTAGAAATTCCGAAAGAAATTCTGGGGAAGTCCCAAGAGGAACACCGGAAGGAATCGTGTAAAATTTCCATGAGGAATGCCGAAAGAAATTCTACGATTTATCCCGACAGAAATTTTTATAGACTATTCGGGATAAATTTTGGTAGAAACCCTAGGAAGATTTCTTTGAACAAAACACTGGAGGAACTCTGGGAAGAAATAGTATCCCCGTGAAAAACTCCAGGAGAAAACAGTTGGAATTCAGGAATCCTGGAAGGAATCCGGTAGTACACCTTTCCGGAAAAAAATGAAAAAGAAATACCAAGAAAAAATAACGTCAAAAATGCGGAGGGAATTTTATAAGAAATCCTGGTAGACATTCCAGGAGGTATTTCTAAAAAAGTTTAAGAAAGAAGCCCTGACAGAATTTCTTAAAAAAAATCCTTATAGCGAAATTTCTATATAAATTTTTCCTACCAGGTTTTTATTCATACGACCCAATGTTTTTTTTTTATCGGAGTAAAATTTCCCTGAGTACTGAAGATACTCCCTGAGTATTCCAGGTTTTTCCCTGTTAAAAAAATCCCTGAGGATTCCAGGTTTTCCAGGTTTTTCCAGGTAGTAGACACCCTGATTCTGCTGTTATATCTACAGGAATTTTTCAAAAATATTCCTCTAAAAATATCTATTGGAATTTTCCCTAGTGTTCCGGCTGGGTTTCCTTCAGAAATTCCTCTTGGAATTTATCCAAGAATTATTCTGAGAATCCATCTCAAATTTCTGGCTAGATATACTCCAATTATTCTCGATTCACCCCGCAATCCATGCTATGACTTCTGTATGGATTGCTCCAGAAATTCGGTCAAACATTTTTTTTCAGGTACTCCTTTAGGGATCCTCTATTAATTGTAGGAATTCCTCTTTGTATTCATCAGATTCCTTTGACAATTCATGTTGAAATTGCTTCTGGAATGCTGCTGGGATTTGTCCAGGAATTCATGGTGGGAATCATTGAAGAAGTCTTGCTGTAATCCCTTGAGCGATTCCCGCTGGAAGTCGTCCAGAAACTGCTGAAGGACTCCCCAGGGAGCGTACATAAATGACGTAGCATTTTAGAAGGAGTAGGAGTCTGAGTTTGCTACGATTTATGTATCAGGTATGGGAGCCTATTTACGAGTTGTCAGCTGGAACTTTGGTCAGTCTATTTTTTTTTCTTTTGTTTTAGGCAAACTATGCAGAAGTTTCTTATGAAGAACTTCTGATAACATTCAAATGGAATTTCATGGTGTCAATGCAAATACGAAACTCTCATACTCATTTTTCATTAAATTTCGTTCATATTTTTTTATATTTCTTCAAAAACTCGCGTAGAAGGTGTGTGGTATATGTCTGACAATGATCATCTCTCAATGTGTTTAGAGTCTTGTCCCTCAATATGACAGACAATTGATAACGCACACGCATTGCCCACCTGGGGTAATGCCAACGCTATCCACTGACAGCTGCTGACGAGATCATAGCAGGCCACGGCTCTGCCTCTTTCTTCGATCAGCGGTCGACCACGTCGGACGTGCAGCGTGCATAGGGTCGCTGCGTTGGGCGATTCTCATCGAAAACCATAAGCCAAATTCCCACAGAAGGATTCACTGATGCTTCCAGGAGATCCATCAGAGATTCATCCAGAAAATTCTCCAGGGATTAATCCAGGAGTTTCTTCGGAGATTCCCACAGGATTCCTTAAGAGATTCCTCTTGAAATTCAATCAAGGATCAAGCTCCTTTACAGGCATCTTCAGGAGTTCCTTCGGAGATTTCTCCAGTAGTTACTTCAGAGGAAGATTCAGCGATGCCTTCAAGAGTTTCATCCTAGATTTTGTCTTCAGTAGATCTCTCAGGAATTCCAGCAGGAGTACCATCAGGTATAACTCCAGGAATTCCTTCGGAAATTCATTCAGGAGACTTCAGGGAAGCCTCCTAGAGATCTATCAGTGAGCCACCTGGAAGATCCTTCAGGAATTTCTATAAGCGGTCCTTCAGAGATTAGTCTAGGAGATCATTCATGGATTCCTTCTGAGTTTTCTTAAGGAGCTCGTACAAAAGTTCTTTTAGGAAATTGTCCAGTAGTTCCTTCAAAAATTGCTCCGGTAGATCTTTTAGGAATTTCTCAAGAAGTACAATCTGAGATTTCTGGTGGAGTACTGTTAGGAATCGCTCAAAGAAATCCAGCAGGAATCACTCTAGACCAGAAGTTCCACCAAGGGTTCCTACAGGAACTTCTTTTGGGAATTTCTTCGCGATATCTTATGGAAATTTTACAGCGTTCTTTCAGGAGTTCTTTTATAGATTTCTCTAGGAGTTCCTCCAGATATTCCTACAGAAGTTCTTTTAGGGATTAATCCAGTAAATCTTCCGAGGTTGTTCTTTCAAGAATTGCTCCAGAAGTTCCTTTAGGGATTTTCCTAGTAGTTCCAGGAGGATTCTGGGATGCCTCCATGTGTTTAATCAGGAATTCCTCCAGAAGTTCCTTCAGCTATTCCAAAGAGAGTTCGCTCAGGTATTCATACAGAAGTCCTTTCAGAGATTCTTTCAGGAACATTCAGAGATGCCTCCTGGAGATCCATCAGGAATTGCTTCAGAAGTTCATTCAGGAATTACAGGAGGTAGACATAAGTCTTGGGATTTCTTCCGAAGTTCCTTGAGAAATTGCTGCAGAAGTTCCAACTGATAGTAGTCCAGGAGTTCTTTCAGAGATTCCTCCACGAATTTCAAGGATTCATGCAGAAACATCAACTTCAAAAACATCAGGAACTTCAGAAGGAATCCCTAGACTCAGAGATTCTTCCTAAATTCCTTCAGAGGTTCCTTCAGTAATCTCTCCAGTATCATACAGGAGGATTTAAGGAAACCTCCAGAAGAATTCAGGATTTCCTCCAGAAGTTTTTTCAGGTACTCCTACAGAAGTGCATTCAAGGATTACTCTAAAAGTTCCTTAGGAGATTCCTCTAGGGATTCTTCCATAAGTTCTGCCTGGGATCGTTCCTAGGGTTCTTTCGAAGATTTTTCCAGAAGGATTCATGGATACCTGCAGTAGTTACATCAGAGATTTCTCCCGAAGCTCATTCAGGAATTCCTACATCAGGTCCTCATGGGATTCTTGTAGGAGATTCCCCAGGACTATAATTAGGCATGTCTCCAGGATTCCTTGAAGAATCTCTCATACAGTTTTCACATGAATTCGTGCAAGATTTCGTTCTGGAATTCCTCCAGGAATTCTTTTGTGGTTATTCCTGGAAATCCTTCGGAGATTCCTCCTCAATTTCCTTCCCCCTACCTGGAAAGATTCTCCCTGGAAATCATTCAAAGATTTCTCCTGGAATTCCTTTGGGTTTTCGTCTCGAAAACACTTCGTGGATTTCTCCTGGAAATTCTGCGGAAATTCCCTTCTGGAAATCCGTCAGAGATTCCTTTTGGACTCCTGCAAAGTTTTCTCCTGTAATTTCTACGTTGATTTCTTCTAGAATTCTTTCCTGGATTCCTCCTGGAATTTCTTCGGAAACTCTTCCTGTAACTCCACCAGGGATTCCTCATGAAATTCCTTCGAGGAATCCTCCAGGACTTTTCTTCAGGATTCATTCGGAGATTCCTCCTGGAGTCCCTTCAGAGATTTCTCCTACGATTCTTTCGAGGATTCCTGTAGGAGTTCCTTCGTGGATTCCTCCTGGAATTTCTCCGGGGATTTCACCAAGAATTCCTTGGGTAATTTCTGCTGGGATTCCTTCGGGGATTCCTTCGTGGATTCCACCTGGAATTCTTTAAGGGATTCCTCCTAGGATTCTTCATAAATTTCTCCTTCAATTCCTTTTAGAGTTCCTTTAAAATTCCAATTCTGAATGTCTTTGGAAATATCTGCCAAACTATCTCTAAAAGAGATTCTTGAGCCAGATTCCTCCAAAATTCCACCAGAGTTTCATACTGAAGTTTCTGCAGTTTCTTCAGAGATTCCTCTTTTAAGGTTTCCCCTGGAATGGCCATTTACCAAAATCAAGATTCGAATTCGAGACTCATCGATTGCCAGCCGGTATGCCTTCCTATCTGCGCCATTCTAGAGATGATTACGGCCCCTAGGATATTAGGATTTTCGCACCACGATGGCGTAGTGCACATTTAGCGTGCCTGTTTGGGTCATATTGACGTCAACATCCTACTAGGGTTAATTGAAGCACTCTTCCCGTGTCTTCATAATGATCTTACTTTGACTCCTATTCAGCAGTGGTGAATATGCACAGAGCATTATGATTAACAACTGAACAACATATTGGTTCACCTGCTGTTCTGTAAAAAAAAACGAGTGTTTTTCATCCTGTACTCTGAGACGAAGTACATATGATGAAACGAAAGCGGTAACTCGACTTGTGGAAAATGGATTATACAGATACATGTGCTAATTTTATCATAAACTTAACAAGAAGCAAAAGAAGGTCTCGTTAAACTATTTTGAACAGCAATTACTGCTAGTTGAATAAGAATCTTATTAAACTCTTGAAAAGTGTTTTAAATTATCATTGTTAATACATATAAGAAAGGATTGATTGATTGATTTATCTTTATTTGAGAGACTTTCACTATATAAGAAAGGATGAAAATTGGTTAATTTTTCCTTTGATAATGCAATTGGTACGTTAATGTGTACAGCATAATATTATTTCAGCCATTATTACTATTATAAAGCAATAATTGTTTGTAGCTTGCGATTGTTAGTTGAGACATCAGGCATTTGTGGAGGAATTCCAAGAAGATTCTCTAAAGATTTTTCTAGATATGCTTCCAGGAACGCCTGATGGGGTTCTCCAGAAATTCCTGCTGGGATTTCTGAAGAAATACCTTAAGGCAAAACTGGAAGCATTTTCTCATTTTTTCGGTTTTTGATTTTTATTGAATAACGAAGCAATATTTTCAAAATCGGTTTTCGTGCACATGTAGAGTATGGATCAAGTTATCTTCTGATTTTTTTTGAGGTGGAAAATGTTTTCCATTTTTACAGAAACCATTTTTTTGTGAAATTTTGTTCAAAAATGGTTTCTGCAAAAACGAAAAACATTTTGCACTACAAAAAAAAAATCAGAAGATACCTTGATCCATACTCTACATGTGCACGAAAACCGATTTTGAAAATATTGCTTCTTTATTTAATAAAAAATCAAAAACCAAAAAGTGAGGAAATGCTTCCAGTTTCGCCTTAAGTATTCCCTCAGGAAATTCTCCTGAGACTCCTCCAGAGAGTTCTCTTAAAGTTCCTCCTGTTATTCTCCAGAGACACCTTCAAATATAGTTTTCGAAAATCCTCCGGGATTGTTTGCTGGAATTCCTAAAAAAAATGTTGGGATTCAAGGGATTTCTCCGAGGATTGCTTCAAAAATTCCTCCTATGCTTCTTCTTTCAAGGAATTCCTCAACAATTCTTTTGACATTACCACTAGAAATTTTCGCAGGGACTACTTTAAGTAGATTAGTGGGATTCCTCTATTCTTTTCTGGTAGAAATTTGTCATGTTTTTTTTTGGCTTCCCATGCAATATCGGCAGCTTCATTAACGGCAGATAAATAAACAAATTTGGACCATTGATAAATCTCCAGGAATTCGAGCTATATTTTAAGCGCAATAATTAGATATGTTTTACTAAAAATATATGAGAAATCGCAGCAAAAAATCCCGGAAGTAGAAATTTTTGAAGAAATCCCAGCAGTTATTACAGGATGCATAGCTAGATGAATCCCTACGGGAATCATCGAACCAATTGCTGGAGGATTCTTTGGATAAATCACTGGAAAAATAACACCAGAATCCCATTAGACACTCCTTGAGAAATTTCAAGAGGATTTCCCAAAAATTTCTTCAGCAATTATTTTTGAAATTTATTTGAAAATGCCTGCTGGAGTTCTTTAGAAAATTCCTTCTCGAATTATTTCAGGATTTCCTACTGGGGTTCCTCAAGGGAGTCCTGTTAAAGTTCTTCCAGAAAATTCTGTTGAGATTCTTTCTGAATTTTGAATACTTAACGGGTTCAGCCTTGACGAATATGCTGTCACACAGCTCCAACTGAAAATCTAGAAAAAAAAAACATTCCAATCCTTTCCCGTTTTTTGAAGGATGTGAAATGTTAGTTATTATCTAGGTTATTATTTTATTTTTTTTATTTCTTTTTCCAAGTGAATTAATCTGTTCTGGTGATATTGAAGTGGAAAACTTAAGTTCTAGTTCTATGAAGTGGGCAGTCATGATTTCTACCTGTAAAAAGCCACAACACCAATTTGTTCCTACCAATATTTTAAGTGTATGTAGAAAAGCAGGATAACCAAAACAAGTCCTAAAAAAAATGAAATAACAAAAAATAAATACCAACAAAATAAAAGAAAATCACAAACGCATGCGATTAACTTCCATAGAACTTAGATAAACAAAAACAAATAGCTGACTTCCGTATAGCTGAACAGTCCCCACACTCATTGCCCTCTGATTTGACAAAGTGGCTCTCATTTTCGACGCATAGTAAATATGTATTATCATAAATTTCCCCTTGTACTCAATATCCCAAACACCGGCCAATGGTCAACATCAACCACCCCTTCTCGGTATTCTGTCCACGTCCCCACCATTCGACGTATGTAGTGTTTACTTGGCCCGCTCGGGCAGTATTTGATTAAAATTATGAAAGTTTTTCCACCTTTCACCCCCCGACTCTGCCAAAACAGATACGGACGCATTCGTAAGGAAGTGGCAGTTTTCTCACTTTTCCCCTTCGGATTCGGTTCGAACATACACGGGAGCGAACATACGTGTCACCTAAATTGAATAAGTCACGCCTTGGTCAAAATTTACTTGATTGGATTTTTCCACCGAGGTATCGGAGGTGCGGTAGGGGTGAGGATTGGGAAATCGATAAACGGTTCTGATGTTGGTCAAAGTGATTTTCCTTCGAAGTCAAGAAAATCCATTTAACTGAGATTTTTCCTTCCGAATAAAAATGCTTGCTTGGAAACTGGTGCTGCAAAATTCTTTTCCATTGTTATTCAGTCGGTGAGGCTAATGAATGAGTAAATAGGGCCCTGGTTTGGCATGTTCCGAGTTCGGAGTGGACATCTGTTGAAATAAATGGCATTCCTGGGTGAAATTGACTGGCCATTGTTTCCCTCTAACGAAATCAAATCAATCATATATCGTCGTCGTCGTCGTAGGCATGTGAATCTACTCTGTGTCAGGGTATGTCACAAGTGAGATGGCAAAAAAGCAATTACTGTAATCCGCTTATCGACCAGGAATTGTTTCAGACGTCGGAACATACATTGCGCCGCCTCTTGTTCTGTCTCTGGACCTATGCATAAGAAATGATCGACAATGTTTCAATCATCGCAAAACACAACAAACGGAATAACTTGGGAAATCACATTAGGAAGCTACGCAGATTGCCAATGCACCAGAATATTCATGGCTCTCTAAGCCGATTGAGAAGCCTTTATGCTGGCCTGGTCCTGGTCTGGATAACTTTCAAGTGTCCTCGATTAGTCGGTTGCCGCATACCGATGACGATAAATATTGAACTGTTTTGATTTGCCTTTGAACGAACGAGGATTGACTTCAAAGGATTGCATTTCTACGCTCGACCAAATGGCACGGTAGCTGGCCAAACTGTTTAAGTTCAAACAAACAGCTTTACGGAAAGCGAATGCATTGACAAATTAATCAAACACTTCTTCTCAAAGAGGTCGCTGTGACAACGACACTGGTCATTTGTGGCGGACAAAACTTTATGCTTTTTGAGCTGCGACGCGGTTTTGACAAAAAAAAACCCAGATTAATCCACCTAGTGGTGATAGCGCCTTTCTCGTCGAATATGTACTCTAAGATATTTCCGTCGCCATAAGCCGAAGTGTTCCTGAATCCTGAAAATACTCTAGAACGGAACAAATATCATTTTCTTCTTTTGTCACAGTGCTCGTTCGTCAATGAGGGGATGGAGTTGATAAATAATAAATGTATTGAATGATAAAAAAATACTCAAACAATGAGGCAAAACCGCTTAACTCATCGGGTTTGGTAAGAAATTTTCCTTGAAATTTAAAAAATTATTGGTTTATTCATTTGTGCCCTTCCTCAAAATGTTGAATTCCGATCCAAAATTTCCAAGGGGGAGAGAGACAACTCCTTGAATATTGTAGTATTGTTTGGGCTCCATATCATGAAACGCATATATGTAAATCGTATAGAGTCTGTTCAAAGACAGTTTTTGCTTTTTGCGCTTCGTAAGCTTGGCTGGACGACACTACCTTTGCCCTCTTATGAATCGCGATGTTTGCTAATAAATTTGGTTGGTCTCAAAAAAAAAAGAAGAGAATTTGCCATGATAGCCTTCATCAACGATGTTATATCACAGAAAGTCGATAGCGCAGTTGTGCTAGAAAATCTAAATTTTTACGCTCCCACTCGTCAACTAAGAAATAGGAATCTATTTTATATTAAATACCAAAGAACTGACTATGGCATTAATGGGCCTATTAATAGAATGATGTCGTGCTATAATAGTTATTGTGAAGCAATTGATATAACAATGAATAGATTGAAACTTAAACATGTTTTCTTTTCATGATACACAAGGCAATTGGGTGAAAACTAACAGAACAAAACTTAGACGACTCAAATCGGACCATCCGTTCGCAAGTTATGCGCGGTCCCACGTATGCCACTGCATTTTTATATATATATATAGATTTTACTGTAAAATTTGGTCTACGTATTGATTGACGACAAAAAAATAAATAAATATGGACTGAAACTATCTAACTGCTTACCGTTTATCTGGTTATCGAAGAAGCCGCTCTTTGATGTGTCGCATGCCTGGATTTGGTTCACTTTTTTAATTGGCCACTTCCGGCGGGAAACCTGGAACCGGTTCCGGAACACAACCGGTTCAGATATGGGCTGAAACTATTTTACTGCTTACCGTTCATTTGGTTATCGAAAAAGCCGCTCTTTGATGTGTCGTATGCATGGGTTTGGTTACTTTTTTAGTTGGCCGCTTCCGGCGAGATACCTGGAGCCGGTACTGAAACACTACCGGTTCAAATATAGTCTGAAACTACTTTCCTGCTTACCGTTCATCAGGTTATCACAAAAGCCGCAATTCGATGTGTCGCAAGCCTGGGTTTGTTTTCTTTTAATTGGCAACTTCCAGCGGGACACCTGGAACCGGTTCCGGAACACAACCGGTTCAGATATGGTCTAAAACTATTTTCCTGCTTACCGTTCATCTGGTTATCGATACAGCCGCTATTTGATGTGTCGCATGCATGGGTTTGGTTCACTTTTTTAATTGGCCACTTCCGGCGGGACACCTGGAACCGGTTCCGGAACACAACCGGTTCAGATATGGTCTGAAACTATTCTCCTGCTTACCGTTCATCAGGGTCTCGAAAAAGCCGTTGTTTGATGTGTCGCATGCATGGGTTTGGTTCACTTCTTTAGTTGGCCACTTCCGGTGGGACACCTTGAACCGGTTCTGGAACACTACCGGTTCAAATATAGCATGAAACTACTTTCCTGCTCACCATTCAATTGGTTATCGAAAATGCCGCTGTTTGACGTGTCGCATGCATGGGTTATGTTCACTTTTATATTTGGCCACTTCCGGCGGGACACCCGGAACCGGTTCCGAAACACTACCGGTTCAGATATAGTTTTAGACCATTTTCCTACTTCCTGTTCATCAGATAATCGAAAATGCAGTAGTTTGATGGGTCGCATGCATGGGTTTGTTGCATTTTCATATCTGGCCCCTTCCTGGGGTACCGGTCCGGAACACCTAAATGGCCATAACTTCGGAACGGCTGGACCGATCTGAACCATTTTCAATAGGAAACAATGGGGCAATATATAGCGTCGAATGAACCATCGGTCGTTGAAATCGGTTCATATTTACTATCTAAAAATGAGGTGACCTTTTTGTACACATACACACACACATACATACACACACACACACACACATACATACACACAGACATCATCTCAACTCGTCGAGCTGAGTCGATTGGTATATAACACTTGACCCCTCCGGGGGCTCTATCAAATTTTCGTTTTTGGAGTGAACATATAGCCTTTCGGTACACCTTGGTGTACGAGAAAGGCAAAAACTCAAAATCGATGGTTTCGATGGAATCCCTGTTTATTCAAAAATATATTGCAATCTGAACCTAGATATAAATTCTTTATAACTGTGATAAGATATATGTCCCTTGGAATAAAACGTAAAATTTTCAATGAAAAAAAAAAAATAAAAATCTATGTATATAAAAATGCATTTCTGTCTCTCTGTCTCTGTCTGTCTGACCCTTAGGGGCTGTCCATAAACCACGTGGTCATGAGGGGGGGAGGGGGGTGGGTTCGGCTAATGACCATTTTGTATGGACAAATAAAAAAATTTGTATGGACAAATGAACACACGGGGGGGGGGGGGGGGGGTTGAAAAGTCCCAAAAAAATGACCACGTGGTTTATGGACAGCCCCTTATCCATTTGGAAACTACTGGACCGATTGGCGTGAAATTTTATATGTGGGTGCTTTTGAGGCCGGGGATGATTCTTAGCTTGGTGTGAGACCCCTTCCATGTCCGGAAAGGGGGGCTCCCATACAAATCAGTTTGCGGGGACGTCCCTATGGAGCTGTATGACAGAAAAAAACACGGTAGGCAGGCAGTACGACGTTTGCCGGGACAGCTAGTATTTTAATAACCATCGTTAAATATCAAAATGTTTTCATCTTAAAAATCAGTATCTCAAATAAGCTTCAAGAAAGACGCATAAGTATGGGGATTTTCTAAAGAAAAAAATTCGAAAAATCAAAAATCTAAATTACAAAACTTTATGTATAAAACGATTTTAGATGACGAAAAGGTCAAACTCAAAGCTTTGGGTATTATAGGGTAAATGGTTAGCACTTTTAAGCACAAGGCGTGGGAAGAATAAGCCACAGGATTTTTTTTTGTCTTTATTAAAAAGATTTTTAGCCCTAGGCTGGTTCATCTCTGTAGGGAGGGGCCACAGGATTACTTTAAAACTGCAAAATAGGTTCAGAGGGGCTAAGGGAGAAAAATATCAAATAGACTACAGACGGGTTTCCATATAGGCAAATTGAGTCATCAGAAGGCTGCTTGTTAGAATCTCACGGGATTTTATGAGCGTTTCACAAATTTCTGAAGTGCTTGAAGAAGGCTTTAGGAGAGTTTAAAGAAATTTCTGGAAATTATTGATGAGTTACAGGATAACACAGAGATATTCAACAAGGAGTGTGCGAGGTTTTGAGGGATCTCTGTTGTGTTTCAAAGAGCTCCAGGGGAATTATTACATTCATAGCAGTTTCTTTATAATTCATATGAATATTTTAGAAAAGTGCAATACAATTAAAACACTTGAAAACTTCGTGGATTGTCTCTCAAATTCATCTGAAATCACCGAAACTTTCCTGAAATCCTCTGAATCCCTCTTGAAGTACCAAAAAATCCCCCTCAACTCCCTTTTATTGAAAATCGCCCTAAATGCCATCTAAATAATCTTTAAACCCTCAATAAACTTTCTAGAAACTCCCTTGAAACCTTCCTGGAGCTCCTGAAATGCTTAGTGAAACTCTCTTAACCTTCTCTCAAATTCACCTGAAACCCACTGAAATCTCCGAAATTCTCTTGAAAATCCTCATAACCTCCTACTTTAATCTTACCTTCTGAAACCACCCCAAGTCACTCCTGAACCTGCTTGAAACATATGTGAAATATGCATTCACCCCTTTCGGAACTCTTCTAAATACTTGCTGAAGTTTCCCTTAAATTTCAATAAAACGACTTTGAAACTACTCTGAAACTCTCATGAAACCTCTGAAACGCACTTCAAAACTTCATGAATCCATCCAAACCCGATCTAAAAGCTCCTAAAGTCCCCTGCAAATTCTTTGACTACTCTCAAATTCCACTTGTTGAAAGCATCCAGTGTACCAGTTCGGAGGAGACATTGTTATAGTCTTAAGGTGAAACTGGATGCACCTACTCATTTTTTGATTTTGTGTTAAATAACGAAGAAATACTTTTCAAAATACCTAGAAAGGAACAAGATTTTTTCTTGGTGAAAAATGTTTTTCTTTTTTACAAAAACCATTTTAAACAAAATTTCCATTAAAAATTGATATTTTGAGAAAATCTTCGAATGTGTATGAAAGCTATTTGGGTCTCTAGTTAGCCTATGTTAAGGCTTTGGATCGCCAATGCAGAAACAGCGGGATCGATTCCCATTCCAGTTGGGAAAATTTTCTAGACTCCCCGGGTCATAGTGTATCATTGTGTTTGCCACACCATGTACAAATTTAGGCAAAGAACGCCCTTCCATTAATAACTGTGGAAGTGGTCTAAGAATACTAAGTTGAAGAGGGTTCTATAACATTTACCCGAAAACCATTTACCCGAAACACATTTACCCGAATGACATTTACCCGAACGTCATTTACCCGAATGCGACATTTACCCGAATGCGACACTTACCCGAATAGTTTATTACTCTGCATAAATTATGATTTTGTGAGTAAAGTTCATTTGTTTTGTTCAATGCAAGAAGTACAAGTATTATTTTATATTGCGGCTCAGACAAATATTTTTAATGTCGAATTCCTCAAAAACACATTTCAAATAATTTTCTCTGAAATGATCCGCGATAGGAATTCACAGAGTAAACACCTGAATAAAACTAATCACTGCAGCTTGATATTTTTTGTGTTTGTTGTTGGCATTCCCTCTAGAGATTTACCCTTCTTTGATTCATAAGCTGTTCTTTCGATAAGCAAAGGACAGTTTATGATTTAAAGAAGAGAAAAACTCTATTTGTAGGCCGAATGGTCATTAGTGTCGCATTCGGGTAAATGTCGCATTCGGGTAAATGTCGCGTTCGGGTATTTGGCATTCGAATATATGTTACATTCGGGTAAATGGTTTTCGGGTAAATGTCTTTCGGGTAAATGTTATAGAATCGTTGAAGAGAGGCAGGCCAAGTTCCAAAAAGAAGAAAAAAAGGAGGATAAGAAGAAGAGAAGAACAAGAAGAAACGAATTTTGAAAATATTGCTTAGTTATTCAATGAAAAAAATAAAAAAGGGAAATGCGTCCAGTTTCACCTTAAGAAAGGATGCGACGCAGTGCTGTTATTGTAAAATCAGTGCTGGTTACTAACCGTGCGGAGGACCTGGGATCGAATCCCACTCCCGACAAACTCGCAAAATGTGAGTTCTTCCTTCGGAAGGGAAGTAAAGCGTGGGTCCCGAGATGAAGTAGCCTAGGGCTAAAAATCTCGTTAATACAGATAAAAAAACTAACCGTGCGGTACGCCCCAATAGAATTGACTTCAGTATTCCGACTTTCGAACATTATATATTTTGTATTTTTTTTTTCTTTTTCTGGTGATTATTCTTTTGTAAATAAAACAAAAATAAGCACCCTTTGCAACGCATTTCTTTTCCGCGCATCTTCTTGCCTAAATAGCATGCAATTGATAATAAACAATAAAAAAAAAATGCAACTGATTAGGCGTTCGATTTTATTTGTCTTTTTTTGACAAAATAGTAGCAATAGTGTCTGAAAGAGTCAGCACTAAGCTTTATTTTATGGCACCTGTAAATATAACACATTGGATTAAAAATACAACATTGTAGTGCCATGATAATTTTAATATTTCAATTATGAAAATGTGTCAATAAAGTTTGTTGTTCCTTTTACTTTTTGGGAGTGGAATTCCGAAAAAAATCTGATTAGGAATTTTCAGAAGATTTCCTGAAGAAGTCTTAATAAACTTCCTTAAGGATTTCTGAAAGATGTCCTGGAGTCCATGCATAAAGATCTTGAGAAACTCCTGGAAATTTGTGAATATATTTCTGTATAAATATTTTCGAAACAATCCCTAAAACAATCTGTGGAGAAATTCCTTGAGATATCTTTGGTGAAAACCCTGGAGCAATTCCTGAAAGAATTCCTGGAAGAGTTTACGAATAGCTCGAGGAATTTCTGAGAAATTTCTGAAAAAAAAATATGGAAGAATTAGCAAGAAAAGAGAATCGAATTGCATCCTGTAACAGATACGTATTTTGATCTCAACTGTAAGGTCATCGCGTACCTGATTCGAGTCAATTCAAGTATGAAACCGCTGGAGACATTTCTGAAGAAATTCATGAAAGGCTTTCTTGAGGAGACTTTTGAAAACATCCATAGAAATTTTAAGAGAATATCTAAAGGACTGCCTAAAGGAACTTTTTGAAGAATATTTAAAAATCATATTGAAATAACTGCTGACATTTCTAAAAAAAAGGCCTGGAAGATTTTAGGAAGGAATTTCTGAAGTTAGTACCAGAAGTTATCATATTTCTTAAGGAATCCGGGGAGCAATTTCGGAAGAAAATCACGGAAAACTTTCGAAAAAAAAATTGAAGAACTTTTCAACTGCAGTTTTAAGAGTTATTTCTGAAGGATTTCCTGGAGGAATTTCTGAAAAAAACCCTGGAATATTTTTTTATCCGTTTAAAATATGGAGATATTTTTAATGATTCTCTGCAAATTTATTTTCAGGAGTCCCTGGAAGAATTCCTGAAAGGAGCCTTAGAATGATTTCTGAAAATATCACTTAAAGATTTTGGAAAGGAACCTTTAGGTCACTTATTTTATTTTCTGAAGGAATTCCTAGAGGAATTTAGGAAGGGATCTATGGAAGATTCTCCGAATGCATCTAAGGAGAATTTTATAAAACAATTGATAAAGAAATTCTGATGTAATCTATGAAGGTTTTCTAAGGCAATCCTTCAGTAGGTCTGTTCCAGAGGCACGTTCTCCTCCATTTGAGAAATTTGGCTATCCTTAGGGGAATCTTTGAAGAAATTTCTTAAAAGGTTCTAAATTACTAACTTTTTGAAAGAAAAATGTCATGGATTCATCCATACTTCACACCTGCAATTTTTTTCCATAAAATTTCTCAATTAATTTAAAAATAAATTCTTGGAATATTTTCTGAAAGAAACCCCTGCAATTTCGAAAGAATTGAAAGACGGTCTTAAGGATTTCTTGGAAATAATGATTGACGAATCTTTAAACAATTTCCTGAAGAAATCACTGGAGGAGTTTCTGAAGGAGCCTGCAGTAGGTTTTCTTAAAAAATCGCTGAAGATGTTTCTGAAACAAACCATGAAAAATTTTCAGAAAAGGAACATCCATAAATTGATTCACATTTTAAAGGAAGAGATGGAATTCGGCAAGTGTGATGCATCCATAAAAAAATCAGTGGTCTGTGGTGAAAGGATAACAGTTGAGCATTGCATTCATTTCATTTCATTTAATTAGTTCAACATAAAATTCATGATAACACTGAATCAACAATTTGCAGCCATAATACTCGATTTGCAGCTGCAGCTCTCCATCCTCGGTCACGCCCAACGCTCGCCAGATACCGCTCAACCTTGTCCGCCCATCGTGCTCTCTGCGCTCCACGCCTTCTTGTGCCAACCAGACCACTTGCAAATACCAGCTTTGCAGGGTTGTTCTCCAGCATTCTTGCAACATGCCCTGCCCACCGTATCCTTCCGGCTTTGGCCACCTTCAGGATGCTGGGTTCGCCGTAAAGTGCAGCGAGCTCGTGGTTCATCATTCTCCGCCATCGTTCTCCTGCACACCGCCGAAGATCGTCCTTAGCACGCGTCGCTCGAAAACTCCGAGTGCTTGCAGGTCCTCCTCGAGCATGGTCCATGTCTCGTGCCAGTAGAGGATCATCGGTCTTATTAGCGTTTTGTACATGGTGCATTTGGTACGTGGGTGAATCTTTTTCGACCGCAGTTTCTTCTGGAGCCCGTAGTAGGCCCGACTTCTGCTGATGATGTCATATAGGGTAGAAATCTACTTTGTTATATGCGGTAATCCTCGTCATAGCAGGTACAAAATAGCCAAATAATAAAGATATTCCATCAAACCTCTACCAATCGCTAATCAGATGGAAGCCAAAAGATGTAGACTATCGATTACTAGTCCCTGTGGTGCTGGAAATCAAACAATTGTTCTTCATCACCGTTAGAATTTCACTTCGCCAGAACCAACCTTCAATTTACACCCCGAAAGCTCTGCAAAATGCAGCAAAGCTGTTCAATTATTCAAATAAATAACTTTTTCCCGTGAATTTGTCCTAGGATTCCATCAAGAAAAATTCTATGGATTGCTTTCAAAATTGCTCCATGGATTGTCCAGATTTTCTTCAGAAAGTCCCTGAAATTCTTTTGGGAATTTCTGCAGAAAGTCATCCAGGAATTCTTTTATGTATATTTTCTTCTCATGAATTCTTTTATGTAGAAATTCTTCTAAATATTCGTTTTGAAAACCCTACAAACATTTCTCAAGGGATTCCTTTACAAATTTCTACAGGGATCACTTTAGAAATTCTTTCAAAAAATATTTTATAAATTCTTACAGTGTTCTTTTTTTCAGTGTTCTGGAACTTCTAAAGGGATTCAGCTAGAAAATCAGGAGTTCATACAGAGATATTTCCAGGACTTCCACCAGACATTTCTCTATGTATTTTCCCGGAAACTTCTCCGGCATTTAATTTAAGAATTCTCCATGAATTTCTCTACACTTTCTTTGAGAAATTTATTGAGAAATGTCTCCTTGAAATTTCTTTAGAGATTACTTTGGGAATATCTCAATTGTTTTTTTTTTTCAAGTAATTTCCACAGAAGCTAACTAGTATTAGTAACTAGCAGAATAACTAGTATTTTTTTTCAAGTATTCTTACAGGGATTCCTTCAGAAGCATGTACACAAATTGCTTCAGGAATACTTTCAGAAATGCTTTCACCAGCTTTTATATTTTTCATCATGAAATCAAAAGTTCAGAACCCTTCCAGTAATTTCTTCACGGATTTCTTTAGAATATCTTCTTCTCATTCCTTTAGGAATTTTATTAAAGAATTCAGGAAATTTACTTGTAGATTACTTAATAAACTGTTCTAGGCTTTGCCGAGGAATTTGTCTATGTATTTCTGCTACTCAAATCTCATCAAGAATTTACCTTTTTTTAATAGATACTGCTCTAGATAGCTAACAGAGATTTTTTCTGAAATTCTTCTAAGGGTTTCTCCAAGAATTCCATAAGAAATTCCTTCCGGGATTCCTGCAGAAATTCCCACACGATTTTTTTCAGAAATTGCTCCTTTGGCTCCGTCAGAAATATCTCCTGGGATTCATGTAGCAATTATTTCAGAAATTGCTCCTGTGATTTTATCAGAAGTTCTTTCATTAATTGCACAAAAAAATTCAGGGGAGTTCCTGTAAAAATCCCCGAAGGAAATTAGAAAAAAATCCTTGGATGAGTAAAAAGAAAATCGCGTTAAGTACTGTCCCTTTGAATTCCACTAAGAATTTGCATCCTTTGATAGATACGTATTTCGACCGCAACTGTAAGGTTGTCTTCAGTGTCTTGTACTTGACTCGACCTTACAGTTGAGGTCGAAATACGTATCTGTCAAAGCATGCAAATTCTTAGTGGAATTCAAAGGAACAGTACTTAAGGCGAAACTGGAAGCATTTTCTCATTTTTTCGGTTTTTGATTTTTTATTAAATAACGAAGAAATATTTTCAAAATCAGTTTTCGTGCACATGAAGAGTATGGATCAAGGTATCTTCTGAATTTTTTTGAGTTGGAAAATGTTTTTCGTTTTTGCAACAACCATTTTTTTGTGAAATTTTGTTCAAAAATGGTTTCCGCAAAAACGAAAAACATTTTCCACAACAAAAAAAATCAGAAGATACCTTGATCCATACTCTTCATGTGCACGAAAACCGATTTTGAAAATATTTCTTCGTTATTTAATAAGAAATCAAAAACCAAAAAGTGAGGAAATGCTTCCAGTTTCGCCTTAACGCGATTTTCTTTTTACTTACAGATATTCCCCTAACAAGCCCAGGTTAATCATCATCCCTGGATGGTTGTCTGTAGGAATCCTTTCTTTAAAAAATCCTTGTTATACCTTTGGAGATTCCATGAAAACATGATAGAAAATTTTCTGAAGCGATTCCTGAACATTTTTTTTTCGAAAGTTCCTAAATATTTAAAATCTTTAAGATACCTCTTCACTTCCTAGAAAAAAGTTGAGGAACTCTGAAAGTATTTTTTAAGACAAATTATTGTTCATAACATTTCTGGAAGAATTTTTGCAGAAATTCGAAGGGAAATTTCTGTAGGAATCTCTAAAAAATGTGTGCCAAAATTTCTTCAGAAATAGCAGACAAAGGTGCTGATGGAATTCTTGTATAGACCCATTTATACATTGGTGAGGGATAAAGTAAATCTACAGGCATTATTAAGAGAATATTTGGAGAGGTTTTTGAAGGAACTCCTTGTGAAGCCCTTTGAGAAATTTCTGGAATACTTAGGAAGTTTTTAGAAGAATTCTGATAATATTCCTTGAGGAAATGCCTACAGAAATGTCGAAAAACACATATGGAAGAATACGTGCACGAACTTCTGCAACAATCCAGATAAATGATAATTCTTGAAAGAATCCTTAAAGAATTTCTGCCTGGTGTCCCATGGAGGTAATCATAGAGAAAATTCTTGGGCAGTACTACAGGCGAAAAAATTAATTCTAGAGATTTTTTTTGTAAAAATTTATCCAATTTTTTTTCTTAGATAGAAGCAAATCAATTAACTACATTTCATTTCAATTAAAAAAGTGGGGGTCTACGCGATTCATGCGTTAAGTTGACGCATACCATGAATGTGAGGAAGAAAACTATTTCCGTAATGACATTTTCAGTTTGAAGGCACGACATTGCATAAAATTGGGTCTATCGTTCTCGTTTAAAATTGTGAGTTCAACTTTTGAGCTCTGATAACTAGTGCCACAATCATTGAATCACAAACTTCACACAAAACAATGTACCGCGACGTCCATGAACGGTACATACGGCTGCCCAATCAGTATCTATACGGATTGGACATATTGGCGTACCACGACGAGACAGATTGATAGACTGACCGGTCACTAGACCGACCGACCGACAGACAGTATCTCCTCGCACCGGACGAGAACACTATTGTTTTACAGACTTTCCATCGCATCCGGATAGAGTCGGCGGCCGACATTCGCATGGTGAAGCGATTTTGCTGCACCAGAACGAGAACATGTTTATAAATGCATAAATTTTCAATTTGGTCATTCTGCGGCCCTCCCGACGAATGTTCCGGGCGCTGGTAGGGTCGGTCTTATTTTTTTCCCTTTTCGGTGAAACTATAGCGCCAGTTCACCAGTAGTGATGCACTGTGTCGAGCATTTATAAATAGGCTACCACTGCTGCTGCTACCATTGCATCTGCAACTGAATCTGAAACTTCGACTGACTGTTTTGCTTCCGAGCGCTCGGTGATCTCTACTTAAATGGAGATGCTGATGGGGTGGGGGTGGCATGGTGATGATTCGCGTGAATATGTGAGAAACTGCCGCCCTCAACATTGACCGCACAGAACCCCGTGCAGTACTGGATGGAAACGGGATACCCCCGGTGGAGGTCAACTATCCACAATTTGCAGCTTGACCCCCTGCCGACAGACGGATCCGCTGGCTGGGCACACCACTTGACCTCTCTCAGGGAGTGTGGGCGCGCGCAATACAATATGTCCACGAGTGATTGCATTTCGCATTGTCGCCGTCGCCGTCACCGTCGTCATCGTGGCTGGATGTGGTGGTCATGTCGTTCTCGTTAAGAATGAGAGTAATTTGAACAGTTGATCACTACTGTCGTGCTAGTTTGGATTGGAAGTTATTGTTCAAACTGGGTTTGTGTTTTGTGTATTTCTGCGTACGGAGGCCGCTAGTTTGGAGCTTAATGAGACCCTGAAAGGTTGTGATTTGAATCGGAATGAACTGGATGCCTAGACTGCAGGGTGCGACGACTGTATGGGATTGTTATCGGACTCGAAAATTGGATGCTATTGCTGTCGGTGATTTGGGAACATATGGGTGCTGCATTCAAAAATGTATCATCTGTTGTCGAATATAAGATTGTTTAAATGATTTTTCTGATCCATCATCTGCAGGAGCCCATGAATATATTGGATATGTAGACTGCAGTAGATGAGTGAATGCATAATCATTTTCTTCATTTCAGCAAGCTCGAGTGTTTGAAAAAGTTTAGAGTTAACTTGAAGCCATATTTTCAAGGACATGAAGTCAGTTAAATGCAAAATGAGAAGGTATTTCTGTTGATTATTCAATCAAAAAGAAGTCCCTAGAGATATTTGATTCAAAATATTCAAAGCCCATCTGGAACCAATATGTAGATGTATGCTTCTGCGAGTGAGCGATTCCAAGCAACAGCATCAAAATTAAGGAAAATTTTTAATTCATGATTTTCTATTGAACTGAAACTTTGCACAGTTTTTCAGTTCCATCTAAATCGCCATTTTTCGATATCAAATTTTTATTTAGAGCCACGACTAACTTTTCAAAAGGGTGTATGTGAAAATGGTTCAAAAATATTCAAAAATATGCACAGCCAAAACGGATTGTTCGATTGTTATGAATTTTTCAGCAAAGTTAGATAGCTAAATGGTGATTTCTAAGAAAATATACACTGTGAAAAAAAAATCTATTTTATCATTGAAGAACATCATTTTTGTCACAAAAACTCAAATATCTCAAAACCCTATCTTTTTACCAACTTGAATTTTTTAGGGAAAACGGTCCATTGTATTAGCAATCTACCATAAAAATTTGGTGATGGTAAACTAATAAACAAAAAAGTTATAACATTTCAAAAATTCCACAATTTTTACATTTAGTAAAAAAAATTTTTCTGTGTAAATTATTTCGGCTGGGAATCGCGATTTGATGCTGATTTTATTGTTCAGCAAAGTTAGATAACTAAATGGCGATTCCTAAGAAAATATACACTGTGAAAAAAATCTTTTTTAACATTAAAAAATATCATTTTTGTCACAAAAACTCAAATATCTCAAAACCCTATCTTTTTACCAACGTTATTTTTTAGAGAAAACGGTCCATTGTATTAGCAATCTACCATGAAAATAAACAAAAAAATTATGACAATTCAAACATTTCACAATTTTCACATTTAGTAATATTTTTTTTTAGTGTAACTTATTTCGGCCGGAAATTGAAGTTTGATGCTGATTTTATTGTTAATGGCCTTGCGTGAGTAAAACAAGTTGTTTTTATTATATATTATATATACATATAATATACTATGTACCGTAATGTTCCGATTTTATCACGCCCTCCGCGCATTAGTCGTTTATTCATTAATTTGCTGTTACATTTGAGGACAAGTGTTTTCCCTCTTCTTCAAGATGAATGTTGAAAGCGTGTTTTGCAACGTTAAAAATATTGAAATGGGTATAGATGTTGAAGAATATTACAGGGCATTTTTGAAAAGGGGCGTAATTAAATTGTTTAAACAGATGTCGCTGATGGCAATTTCTCAGTTGTTGTCGTTTTCGAACTTCCTGCGCCCTGCTTTACCGATGATATACAGATGGCTCGTTTGTCAAATTCTAGACGGCAGGACGTGCAAATGCGTAATTTTGTACACAATGTGGACATTTGGGCATAACCAGTCTCTTTCAGTTTATCTATGGTGCTTTCGGTGAGATTTCGTAACTCTTTTGAACATTTTTTTTCATCAAACGGTCTACAAGAGAGCGTTGAGTTGAAGACCTTTGAGAAAGCGACTGTTCATCTTGTTCGTTAGATTATAATAAACAAAATCACTTATTAATTTTAACTTACTTGTTTGGTGTTGGTGGCTGAAGAAAAAAAATACTATACAATTTTTAATATTCATAGCGGTAGTATTTTTTTGTTTTTTTCGTGAGCATTGTCAGGTATGTATACAGACAAACAAACGTAACACTGGCGAAATTTTCATTGACCACGCCTTCAACGATCATTTTGAATCTTGGTTGTGGCTTTCATAACAAGAAGAGCGCCCATCGTTTTTCTTTGCGTTTGACGTTTCACACTAGCGCCTTCTGATGACGATATTGCACAACGCAGTGTTTCGTGAAACATTTCCACCAGGTGGTGATAGTGTGAACTGGGCGATGAATTTTCACTAAAATTGTTCTAGGCGTTTCGTCTGTTTGTCTGTGGTATGTACCTCTTATGCATTTGTTGTTGTTGAAGTTACTCGCATTCTTCCGATCATAAAGTCTGTTCTCTACACACTTAATTTTGATTACCGAGTTCGGTAATTTTTTGACGAGATTAAAACTGCTGAGCACCGAACTCGTTCAGCAAAAATGCATTGTTTACCTTTTCCATACGATTTTGACAGTTGTTTTACTGAGCCTCAGTAAAATCGATTACCGAAACTACCGAGATCGTACTGCTGTTATAATCTCGTCAAAAAAGTACCGAACAGGCAATTCAGAAATAAGTGTGTAAGAGGGATTTTTTTTGCGGATAAACTAGACGTATACGCGTATAAAAAACTTTTATTATACAGCTTTTGTCTTAAAAATAAATTCAATTCCATTTTTCTTATAATCAACAGCTTTTCAACACTATCAAGGGATTTTTTCACCAGTCACGTACAATAAAAAGTATGACAATCTCAATATTTTTGATCACAACACTGGATCGCGTCTAAGTTTCAAATAGATACTATAGTAATTACGAATAATCAAACTAAAGTATCATGAAAACAACTTGTTTAATTCAGGCGGTATCCTTTACAATAAAATCAGCATCAAAATATAATTCTCGAAATAATTTACACAGAAAAAAAAATTTTTTTGTTACTAAATGTAAAAATTGTGAAATGTTTGAAATGTCATAACTTTTTTGTTTATCAGTTTACCATCACCAAAATTTTATGGTAGATAGCTGATATAATGGGCCATTTCCCCTAAAAAATTGAAGTTGGTAAAAAGATAGGGTTTTGAGATATTTGAGTTTTTGTGACAAATATCATATTTTTTCAAAGTAGAAAAAGAAATTTTTTACAGTGTATATTTTCTAAGGAATCATCATTTAGTTATCTAACTTTGCTGAAAAATTTATAACAATCGAACAATCCGTTTTTGCTGTACAGCTTTTAGAATATTTTAGAACTATTTTCGCATACACCCTTTTGAAAAGTTAGTCGTGAGTGAATATGAAGGTTTAATATCAAAAAATGGCGATTTATATGAAATTGAAAAACTGTGCAAAGTTTCAGATATTTTTGAAATGGTCGCTCAGGATCGACTGACATGACTCCGTGGAATTCCTCGAGTGTAAACTTTCCTTTCCTGAATCCATTTTCAAACAGCACCACAGAATATAACTGCACGCGAATCGTTTCCGAAAGCCCGACACGTAATCGACATCAAGCTCATAAATTATCCCCCATAAAAAGTCAAAACAATTCCCATTACCGAGATCGATCGGTGTTATCATCGGCGAACTGTGAAACGATTGAAAACCTTTATCATTTTCACTCCAGCAGTCAGTCGTCGCTCAGCCTGTCTTTTATTTGCGCAATGCTCTCATCCTACTTGCTCCCCTCCTCACTTTTCACATTCTACCACGAATCAGGAAAGCTCCCCAATGATCCCTTCGTTCTCAGAGCAGAGCTACAATCAAAAGCCGATCAAAATAATCATGCAAAATTTCCTGGCTGAAATTTCTGGTGATGATTTTCTTTCGTCTTTCTCGCTTCTTCGAATGGCCGTCGGTTGGCACATCGATTGAGTGATTCGGAAAGGTTCGTCACTTTGTCGAATTTATGTTACTTTAAGAAAGAAAAGTATTGAAGTAAAGCTATTTTTTCCTGATACTCCAAACTTTTTTTTATTCCTTATCACTTAAACTAATTACAATCCGTTGAAACGAACATGTGATCAACTACGCCACGGACACAGGCACATATTCCTACTTTGCAGTTCTAAATTCCAATTTCTTCTTTTTGGTTCCTCTATTATATAAGGTATGTGTGCCATCACTAATCTCACGCTCCCATATTCATCCTATTCGAAAACAAGCGATTAGGGGCACCGAGTCATTCCGTTCTTTGTGTTTACATGGGTGCTCACTTATAACAAAAAATACAAAAATAAGAAACAAAACAAACAGCGCTCCAATCCCTTGTTTTTCGTAGGATGAAAATGGGAGCCACATGCTTAATAAGGGAACCAATACCCTTCTTACGTGTAAATAGGAGCAGGAACGCATATTGCCTCCAATTTGGCATCCTATGCAACAACATATTAGATTTTGTAGCAGTTGGTGGTTCTTCCGAAATCTTCCTGAAACTGCCTCTTGAAACGTCCCTGGACCCCCTCAAATTGGCGATGGCCTCCCTAAGCTTTCTATACTATCCACCCTTCTTAAATTCCGTTGCAACTCTCCGGAAATTTTACCCTTTCCGATCAACGATGCACGATCAAATCTGACTATACATGTCAATGGTTGCTCCTCCGTGATTGATCTGAGCTGGTACCAATTGCACTGAGATCCAAATGAATTATGGCTGAGACACTCCACTTATTCTCAAAGTGAAATTTAAGCAGCTCATACAATTTTGATCAATAACGGCGCCGGCCACGTCCTTATAGTCAGTTGGGAAGGGAAAGGAATGTTAGAGTGTGCTGATTGTCGCTACTAAAAACCGAGAGCACCTCTGCAACCCCACAACCAGCACGGACTGGGGTATTTGTTAGACGGAAAGGGTGGAAGATCTGGGAGTAACCGTTGGGTCGGTGATGCGATTGAACCCATGACCTTCTGCATACGAATCAGAAGCGGTAGCCACTAGACCACCAAGCCCGTCTTCGAAAATTTTACCCTTTCCATTGACTAACTACCCATGAAACACATTCTGCTACTTTCGATGAAGTGCTTCTTGCGCTTTGTATGAAATTCTTTTTCCACTTTCCCTTCTAGATGACCCCTGGAGGATCTTCTAAAGACATTTTATAAGGAAGTTTTAAGAGAAAAGAAATCCAAGAGGATTAAAAAATTTATAACGGAGGAACTGGGAAAGGCTGAGAATAATTAAAAAAAAAAACTCCTTAAGAAAACTAAGCAAGACCTTCCCAGTAGAAACATCTTGAAGAATCTCATTAGGAATTCCTGAAAAATTCTTGAAAGAACTCTAACGAATATATCATAAATTATTCTTGCACAATCTCTGAATCTCTTCAGAAATAAAAGAAGCATTTATTTTAAATATCCATGTAGAATAAATTAATGGAGGTTATCAAAAAAGAAAAAAAAAATCTAGAAGTTTTAGAAAAAAAATCGTTGAACCTCAAAAAGCCTTTCGAGAGGAATGTTAGAGAAAATTTCTTAGGGATTTGGAAAAAAAAATCCGAAAAAAGAAGAGTTTCTAGAAAGCATTTCATACATCATTCCCAGAAATCATAGAAATAACTAGAAAAATCCCAGAGATAGTAGCACTTGTAAGAATTCTGGAAGAGACTCCTCGAGTAATACTAGAAGGAAGTCCAGGTTAAACCCCTGAAAAAACTTCAGAAAAAATATCAGTAGGAACTCCTAAAGGAACCCAAGCAACACGCATGGCATATAAGAGTTATGGCAGTGCATGTTTTGGTTGCAGAGAAGTTAATTTACGTAATTCTAACACAATGTTGGAATTGCGTCAAATTTGCTTCTATAAAGTCAAAAGCTATCGCTGCCGTTGCTCTTATATGACATGTGTATTGCTTGGTAATCTTGGAAGAACCTTTTAGAGGCATCCCAGAGTAAATGTATGGAAGAACTGCAGGAGAAATTCCTGAAAAAAAAATCTCAGAAGGACTTTCAGGAGAAACTCCATGGGAAATCTCAGAAGGAATTTTTAAGGGAGTAGAGAAAACTGAAGAAGACAAGTCTGGAATAATCAAAAAGAAAACAGGGAATTCATGCTTCATCTAGAAGGATTTACAGGAAAAATACGAGAAAAAAGTCCTGATGATACATCGGGAAAAAAATTCTAGAAAATTCTCAGAAGGACCTTTACAGATATCTTTTCATATCATATGCTGATTTATCGACCGTATTCTATTAATAACTTGATGATTTTGTGGCTATATCGGTCTCTTTCTACTCATAAGTATAAGGGAGTAGAGATCAAAGTGGATAATGAAATGATAGATATGATAGAATTCGCTAGGTAGCGAACAAGTGTGAAAATTTTATAGAAGGTGAAATTAGGCAAGTAGGCCATGTATTGAACGAATACATCGAATGCGTGAAACTTCTGCCGTGCGACCTGTGCTTTTAAACAGATCGGCTTGGTTGGTAGTTCATACCACCTTACCAAGACTGGCTACCGATCGATAGAATTTGTGATGAAAACAGAACAATACATTAGGCAGTCGGGTGCCTGAAACTTTTGCCAGTCTTGGTAAGGTGGTATGAACTACCAACCAAGCCGATCTGTTTAAAAGCACAGGTCGCACGGCAGAAGTTTCACGCATTCGTTGTATTCGTTCAATACATGGCCTACTTGCCTAATTTCACCTTCTATAAAATGTTCACACTTGTTCGCTACCTAGCGAATTCTATCATAACTATCATTTCATTATCCACTTTGATCTCTACTCCCTTATACTTATGAGTAGAAAGAGACCGATATAGCCACAAAATCATCAAGTTATTTTACAGATATCACGACAAATTTGTCATAGAAAATCTAGGAGAAATTCCTGTAAGAAATTTATGAAGAATCTCAAAAGGATCTTCCGAGGAAGTTGTAAAGGAATTATCTGGATCTCAGAAAGAATATTAGAAAAAAATATATATAAAGAGCTCCAAGAAAAAATCACACAAGCATTCCTTGTGGAATTTGAAATTAAACTAGAATGTCTTTAACCCTTAAGGACGCGCGCTGTTGTAAAAAATACAACACTATCAAAAAACCTCGCTCGTCGTATGCAGCGCGAGCGCAGTGCAGTTTCGGTTACTTGATGGCGCGCGTCCTGAAAGGTTAAAATATGTACTAGGAGGATTTCCTGGAAAACAAGAAGCAATAGAAAGAACTACCAAAAGAATAGAGAATTACCAAAAAAAAAAAATCTAAGAATCAGGAAAGTTAATCCCAGGAAGAACTCTTCAAAAATTCTTTCCTATCCATCTACTAATAGATTTTTCAGTGAAATACCAGAGGAAATTTGGTAGCCATAAAGTTAACCCGTATAACTCATTTAGCACTAATTCCATTATAGTTCACAGAAAACAGTAGTTCTTTTTCATATTCCTCGAAAAATTAACCTTATAGTACCCAAATACTAAAATGCTGGATTTCTTGCTGACAAGGCAAAAGGAACATCTAGATGACCTCTAAGGAATCTTCCGTCGGTTTCCTATAAGACGAGATTTTTGAAAGAGAGAAACTCCAAGAAGAATATATGAATGGCCTACTGGAGGAATCCCAAAATAGAAAAATCTTCCAGGAAAATTCCTCCAGAAATATTTTGAGAAATTCAACAAGGGATTCTTGATAATTTCCAAAAGAAACTCCAAAAAATATCCAATAAATATTCTTGTGGGAGCTCAAAGGAATGTCAGATTTTTTTTCAAACTCCACGAGTAATTTCAGAAAAAAAATAGTTGCGAAATCTCAAAAGTACCTACATCTGAGAGGATTCTTGAAGAAAAATTTTGTAACGATCATTGAAAGAATTTCTGAAGAATTTGCAAAGAGCCTCTAGCACGCAACTTTTTGAAGAATATTGAAAATTTCAAAAATAGCTAGAGGCATCCCAGAAAATCCAGAAGAACCTTCAGGAGTAGTGCAAGAGAAACCTAGGGAGAAACTCCTCAATGGTTCTTAGAAGACTTCTTGAAATATGAGGAGGTACTTCTGTAAACATTTCAAAAGGAACTTTAAGAATACTTAAATAGAAGTCCAGGAGAAATCCCAGAAAGAAATCCGTGAAGAGTCTCAGGAGGATCATAGAAAAATTCTAGTACGATACTCAAAAGAACTCCCCCAAAATGAATTCCACTTGTGAATCAGAAAAGGAATTGTTTCAAGAATCCCAGGAGAAAAGTCTTGAGAAATTCTGTAAGAAATTCCTGGAAACTCAAGTAGAATTATTTGAAGAAATGCAATGATATATCCCAGAAAGAATTCCTTGAATAATATCAAAATGATCTTCTGGTTAAATATGAGGAGGAACTTCCATAGGAAATTCAGAACAAATTCTTGGGTAAAACAGAAAATAAATACTTTAGAAGAAATGTCAAAAGAACTACAGGAGGAATCTCAGCTGGAAGAAGTTTTAGAATGAAATCTTTGAAGAATTTTAGAAGGAACTTATGGAAAAAATCTTTTTAAAAAATCCCAGAAGTAATGCCAGGACGAATTTAAGAAGCTCGCAATATGAGAACAATAATAAAATACTTTATAACAAAATACTCCTTCATTTCAGAATGCGGAACTCTGCCGTCTTTTGAAAGTTTTTTACTTGCTAGAACTAATCTTGCTTCATGGCATTTTTGAATATAACTATAGAAAATTTACGTTTTTTGTACCTGTATGCTTGTTGGAAATTCAGAAATTTCTCCATGGATTCCTCTATCCTTGCGATTATCTTCTGGAAGGGTTTTCAGAAAACCTTAATTTTTTCGGGAATTTTTCAAAAATGTGCCCAGTAGTTCCCTTACGAAGTCTTTTAAAAACAATTTCCAATTGATCATTTGAATCATTTTGGATTGCATTACAATTATTTTACAGGAAATTATCTTGCTGGAATTGTTTCAGTAATTCTATGATTTTTTTTGGGGTTCCTCCAGAACTTCGTCCATGGATTTGTTCAAAAATTTGTTCAGATATTTAACCGTTATTTTAAAAATTTCTCCATGGGATCATGTAGAAAATCCTTCCAAGATTACTTCAGAAATCCTTCCAAAGTTTTTTTTCAAAAAATCATTCAGATTTTTATAGGTTTTCGTTATTTTTTGTGAGTTTCTCCATGACCTAAAAAAATCGTTCATGAATTCAATTAAAAGTCCAAGAAGTCATTCGGAAGTTTTCTTTAGGTATTATTTTGAAAATGTTTCCAGATACTCCTTCAGAAGCTCCCCAGGAGCTTTCAACAAAATGTTACCAATCATATTTTATAATCTTGCTTTGATAGACATTTTTCCAACGATTCTTTTTAATACGTTCCAGGGATTCGTTCAGAATTTCTCGAAGATTCCACCAGATATATGTGAATGGGAAACCTTCCAAGGATTTCTCAAGATTTTTTTCTAGGAAATGGGTTTTTAAATTTTGAAAAGTTTATTGATTTTTTTAGTTGTATACGAAAGAGCACCGTTGTCTGAGCCATTACGATTTTTTTTCAGATTTTAAGATCTTTATTTTGATGCCTTAAATCAATTTCAAAGACATTTTTCGTATCACCTTTTGACGGCTGAGAAACTGCATGCAGCTAAGCCCAGAACAAAATGCGATGAAGGGTGATTCGACAAATCGCTGCAATATAAATTGATATTTAAATATGTTACCGGCCACCAAAATTTATGAAAATTTGGATTTCAGCTCAGTTTTGCATGCAGATTCAGAATATGGAATTATCTCAAAACCTTTAAAAAATGCAACTGTTTCAGAAAATCTTCCGAATAATTTTTCAAAACATTTTCTAGAGTTCTTTCAGAAATTTCTAGAGAGACTTCAAAGAAACCTTCTATGCATTATATCAGAAACTTCTCCACAAATTGATTATGAAACTCTGCCAGAGTTTCCTAAAGATTTGCCCAGAAATTGATCAAACAATTTCTTCAGAAACTCTTTAATGGTTTCCTCAATAAGTCCTACATGCATTACTTCAGAAATGCGTTCAAGGATTCTTTAAAAAATCTCCAACGGATTGCTGAAGAAATTCTTCCTGCGATCTCTTCCGAAAATCACCTCTCAGTAATCCTTACAAAGCATTTTCCAAGAAACTACTTGTCAAATTGCTCTTTGAATTACATCAGAAGATTTTCCAGCATTATTAATATAATCTTTCATTGTTTGCTTAAGTTCATCGTGTATTAGCTGACACGCACCACGTTGTCGTAGAACACGTGTAGCAATTCCATATGGGTCATAATGCTTTCCAGCAGGACTAGGGTTAAGAAAGATTTTCTCACATCAGTGTTGGTAAAAACTCAAATTCTCAAAACTCATGGTTGAGTTGTTTCACGCGCGATTCTTGACTCGCCAAACTCACCGCCGAAAAAATCATGCATGAGTTGACTCATGATTTCACTCATTTCTTTATTTCTTGGTGTTCTTAATGTTTACATCGAAGTTTTTAGGATTGTATGATAGAAAAAAAGCAAATCTAGCGTACAACAACATTGAATGCCGTTCAAATTGATTTGGATTCGTTTTACAAGCGAACGAGATTTCGGCGCTTGACTCGTGAGTGCGAGATTTTGCATGAAATTCTCGCGCGTGAGAAAACGATTCAGAATCGCGTGCGAGTTTGCTCACGCGGGAGCGGTTCATGAGTGTGCTTTGAGTTTGAGTTTACCAACACTGTCTCACATAATCCTTTCAATTCTTAAAATTAATTTTACATGGGTTGCTAGTGATTCATGAACCCATGAACCTACTCTAACATTTCTTTAGAGTTTCCTTCAGAAATTGTACAAGCAATTGCTTCAGAAATTGCCCTAAAGATTGCTTTAAAAGCCCTCTATGAATTTCTTTAGAAATTTTACCATGGATTTTTTTTTTTCAGAAAACCTTTCAAAGATTCCTTCATAAGTCACTCCAGCATTTTTTTTATTTAACCCTCCTTGTGCATTTTGACCCAAACCATACACTATGTGAGCAAGGTGTTTCCAACGTGATGCATAAGGTAGATTGAAAAAAAAAACAGAACTTTTGAATTTATTTTCCAAGATTCCAAGAGCAAATCCCTCATAGATTCATTAAGACATTAGTATAAAGTTTCCTTCATTTCGTTTCCTTCAATTTTGTCAGAGATTTTTTCAGTGATACTCACATTCCTCTAGAATATTTCTCAAAACATTGCATCATCATCAAGTAATTCCTTCAGAAATTGTTACAGACAATCTTAAGGCGAAACTGGAAGCATTTCCTCACTTTTTGGTGTTTTTTTATTAAATAACGAAGCAATATTTTCAAAATCGGTTTTCGTGCACATGTAGAGTATGGATCAAGGTATCTCCTGATTTACTCTACATGTGAACGAAAACATTAGAAAATTAGACACAGAAGTCCAATGTCGCGACTATTTGTGTGATCAACATCTAGTTTGCCACGCCCTTACAGCGTCAGTAGCGGTTCTAGAAGTGTCAAATGAATTTTGTTTACCAAAACAAAACATCATTTATCAAATGGGCACTTATAAACAATCAATAATTACAATTAAAGTTATTCAAATAATTAAATAGGAAAAGTGACTACAGTGCCAGTGGAGTCCTAGTGTATTTCTATTACGAAAACCGATTTTAAAAATATTGCTTCGTTATTTAATAAAAAATCAAAAACCGAAAAAATGAGAAAATGCTTCCAGTTTCGCCTTAAAGGGATTCTGTCAGAAATCACTCCACTAATTCCGTTATAAAATTTTCAAATTATTATTTAAGGTTTTTTGCAGGGATTCCTTCCTTTAAGGCACGAAGGATTTCTTCAGGATTTTCAGCATGGATGTTTTAGAAATTCCTATTGGGATTTTCTATGAGAAAATTGTGGAGTCATACCAGCAAAAGGCATCGAAATTTGGAAACCAGGTCTAATTTCACCATGACGTCAGAATTAATTTTGATGATGTGATATTGAAAATTTTGATAACTCAGGTTGTTGTTGTTTTGGTCGTTTTAACGGTTTAAACATCAAAAGATGAGAGCACAAAAGTGTTCCTGTGTCAGCAAATTGAAAACAATTCCTTCTATCGATGATAGCAAATTGACTACTGTTTTTATTGTCAGCGCAAGAGAAATAAAAAATCGTTAAATGTAGAGATTTCCGGTTAATGTTTATCAAATAATAAATGCAATTATATAATTGCACAGACAATATTTCCCTAGAATTATTTTACATAGTTTACTAAAAAAAAATAAAGCTGTTGAAACACTTATTATTTACATTAATTTAAAATGACAGTAAACTGAAAACAACATATGAAATCAAATAAAGTTTAGACAAACTTATATCATAATGTGATGTGAATTTGATGCTGATTACAAATCCTGTTTTCGGTTTGATGTAATATTGTTGTTGGAATTTGCTCGGGTAGTGTCTCATCTTATACTGCCCTAGTTTTCTAAAACGTACAAACGTTTTTTCTCTCACTCAACCCTCGAGCAGTCGCGTCTTTGACTACCTGCAACGGCACCATGCTCACGCTGTGTACCACAAGCGTGTAGTTTTCATGGTGCCTCCCGAGTAGCACACATGTTTTACAAAAGAGAATGCAACTCTTGTACGACTGAATTTGGTCACATTTATTTTTCTAGAACATGTGAGCTACTAGGGGTGTACTCAGTACACGACGCGACCGCTGCCGGATTAAAATTGAAGATTCATTCTTGTTTTATAATTTTTATTTAGTCTTCCATTTATCCAGCAAAACTGCTATGTTTGCGTTTGCGTTTTGCGTATGACGAAGGAATCCGCACCGGCCGAAATATTCTTCAACGCCGTTTGTCTCTTCGCCAGATTCACTATCGAAATAACATTCAATTCACACCCTACAAAAAATCTGTGGAACTTTTAAGTTGTATTTCACTGCTGCACAATGCAAGCTAAAACTGTTCAATGAATCAAATAAATTACCATTCCCCGTTGGTAAAATGTAAGCAAACTAATTTTATTCGTCCAAAGGAGGATGGAAGCAAACGTGTGCGTGGATTTTCTGCATACGAAACATCGTATTTCACAATTACTGAGAAATATTTATTTGTTGCTTTGTGAAACTGTGTTATGATCTGATGGGCAAAAATAAAATCTCAAATATTTTAATGTTTACCATAAAGTTATCTCAATTTAAAAAGCGTTTGCTCAATAGTACAATGAAAAGATGATTTGATTTAATTTGCGGATAGTTTGACTAACTTTTCCAATTGACAAAAACGTTCGAATCACGTGGAAGAATTGATGTAAATTGAATGAATATTGCGACCGAAATAGACACGAAGTAGACAGTGATATAATTCTAGGATCCTTTTTAATCTTAAAACAACATTAAATTACATAATACGAAAGCAAATTTAAGAATCAATAATTTGGTATCAAATTGATCATTAGGCATAAAACGAGGTGCAAGAATAAACTTCATTATGATTGATCTTGTACCGACTTTTCGAACCCTCTAAGCAGAATATCCTCTTCGAATGAGTGTAATCAGTTTCGTACTATATAGGGCGGAATTAAAAGGTACGAAACTTATTACACCCATTATGATTGGTTGGTGCTTAGTATGACGGGAATACGAAAAAAACCTATCCAGTCTTTGCTTTCAGTGCAGCGTTCTGTTACGCTATCCATTTGATCTTTCACCTCTTTATTTGACTGGTTTTCAAGTTATATAGTCGTATATTTTTGTAATCCTTGAACCTTGTCTTTAAGTCTAATATTATTCTATTTTCTAGTTTTCTAGTATATTCTTTTGTACATTGTATAAGAAAGCCCCCAATACATAACGTTGAATGAATAAAGCGTCATTTTTCTTTTTTGGAACTGCGCTGACAAGACAGAGCAAACCCCCAGTAGAAGCTCACCCAAAGCGTGTTTATTTCATTGCTTCCACCGCTCACTTCCCCGCATCACTTGGACAAATTTCAAAACCTGACTGATGAACCCCCCTGGTTCCACGGGAAGTCTCCTCAAAGTGGAGCAACAATTTATTGTCTTCGATCAATTTTCTTTTTTTGTGAGGTGGATGGCGGAAATCTTCGCCCCTCGTCTTCTTCGCCCCCGGATTTGCGAGAGAAATCGGAAAAAGGTGGTTACCAAGAAGGTGACACACATTTACAGCGAAACCATAAAACCCGGCGAAGTGAAATCATAAAAACGAATCGAGCGGTAGATCTTCTTACGAAGGACCTTTATTCCTCGGAGTTGGATGGTTGGTAGCGCTTGTATCGTTTCGGATTTTTTTCCCGGTTTGGGTGGGAAATCGGATCTTTTGGATTTCGCCTGAAGCGGATCAGCTTCGCCGCTTATGTCAGTCAGTTTTATTTCTTGGGTACTCACGGCCGCTAACCGACGGAAACAAAAACAAACAAATTTGAAAAAAGCACTGAAAGGAACTTACCTGGATGTAAGACGCGAGAAGGCCTTTCCTTGCCAGGGAATGGTAAGCGATGGGTAATAATTTTAACAATGATCATAAATTTAGTATTCACAACTGTGGAAAAATGGCGAAAAGTGGAAAAAATCCAAAGAATGAATGCTGAACGCCCCACCGCCGATGACGGGTGCAAATTTAGAGGGTAGGTTCGTGAAAAGCGCTGATTGTTGAAATGGAGAAAGATCTGAAGATTCATCGCTGTGCAAATTGGAGGCCATAATTCATTTTGAGGCACTTCATTATGACTATAACAACCAACTCAGAAGATGTGTAAATTCAGAATATGTATGAGAATCATTCTTCTACTTATCGCAACGTCCTTCATGGATCAAATCTTGCTTCTTAGATTAGTCTATGAGAACACCCACCCTCTACAGCTATC